>NC_140950.1:134675058-135282058 GCF_014529385.1 Adiantum capillus-veneris | reverse complement strand
CACATTGTACGCCAAGCGTGAGGGCGATGTACTTCTCATTGTTGTTCTTTGTGTGGATGATTTGCTAATCAGTGGTCCCAATGAGGCACATATTGCTGAATTTAGGGCTGATTTGCATGCTACTTTCAAGATGAAAGATTTGGGGCTGTTGCATCATTACTTGGGCATACAGTTTTACCATATACATGTGGTAGTGATGTGTGTGAACACACTAGGACCACCGGGGCATTTTTTCCCTCTTTAGGAGGGTTTTTTTCCCTGTGCATTGTATATACGCCCATCACTCTAGGGCTATCTATCTTTCCATTGCACACTAAGTAAAAACACTCTATATTGTGTGTCTTGAGCTTCCTTCGCCTTCTCCAAGCTGTGTGTGTTTTCCTGCAACCCTAATTCCAATAGTGAATCCCTTACATCTAGTTGTTTCATGATTGATGATGATGACAAGGTGGAAGCATGCTTGGGTACCATTCAGGACTAGCGTGAAAATAGTGCAAGGCCTCTATTCCTACTTGAGAAAAGATTTGAGTTTTACAGATCTTGTGTCTTTGCTAATTGTGGAAGAGAATAACATTGGTGAAAAATAATCTCCACAAGGTGCAAATAATTGTGATCAGATCTTTTACAAATAACAAAGGTAAAGATAGAGGATGTAGTGATCAAGGCAATCAACACATGTAGAACAATAAGTACTTGTGATTATGTTCTTAGGTTCTAGTCACTTGGTCCACTATTCAATTTTTTTAATTAGATGATGATTATATAGAGGATCAATTTACTAAATATTATGTGCGTTGGCTCTTTTAAAAAGGGCATTTCCAATAATATCACCTTCTTCATCACATTTCATAAGCTCACATTGATGGATTTGGGCTAACCTACATTCAATCTCATTAATTGTTCATGATAATGGTTCATTAAGAAACGTTGTATAATCCCAAGTAGAGTTTTCTAATTGCAATTTAGTGTGCTTTTACCCTCATTTTAATCACCAAAACAATCAATGAAGATCTTGCACTCTAATAGCCTCTAATCAAGCTTTCACTTGAGACTTAAATTACATCATTTGGATTTCATAAAGCCACATGCATTGTGCTTCCATTGATGTGTATACACATGTGTATACATACCTTTCTTGTATCTACGAGCTCTATGAGAGTTCCAACTTGTATTTGTGAACCTAGGCCCTTATGCACATTTGGGCGGCCGACCACTTCTTAAAAAGCCCTAGGTATAAATGTCAAATGCTCCAATGTGAAGCTCATTCTTTGGGGAGCTAGGTTGGAGAGTAGAGAAGAGAGGTGGCTATGGAGATGGAACTCCCCTCTCACATTGTATCTAGCATTGGGTTGATGATGCAAAGCTATTTTCTCTCTATGTTTCTCTCCCATGTCTCTATGTGTTGTGATGCTTAGAGTTGTGATTATTAGTCTCTAATTTCATCTAATCATTCTCTCCTCTTGAAATTTTCCTCATGTGTTTTGCACTTTCTTCATGTGTGTGCTCGATTAGTGTGTGTGTGTGTTGAGGCAATGGCATTGCATTTCTCCAATCTTGGCTTCCATATGCTTGTGTGTGCATGATTTTGTGTGTGAATGTTAGTGAGAGATTAACATCATGTCCTTGAGCTTGTAAGAGTTGAGTGATGGATCGAGGTATGTGTGCAAAGAGCTTCCCATCTCTTCTTGCATTCCATCTTCTCTAATCACTAACTTCCACTCTCCCATTAGAGTCCCCAATCGGTTGCATTTGGTGCATCCACGCCTCCATGCACTAACGGGTCCCAATCCACCGGATTGACATTATGTCAATGGGTTGTGCGCTATGCTACGACCACCAACATTGGTGCCGTTTTGGGAATCGAGCGCCTAAGCTAGAGAATCACCCGTGTGATGGTTTGAGTTCTAACTTCCATTAGGATTTGGTGTTGGTTATAGGAATGGTGATATGGTTTGTTTTGGGTAGCTTGTAGACTAATTTTGCGTTTTTGCCCTCTTTGTACACACTAACTACACACTAATTTCACACTAATACGCTAATAATTGGAGTGTTTTACATGTGTGTGTGCCTAACTAGAGACTTAGTAATTACTCTGGTGGAACAAAATTGCCAAAATTTCATGAAGAATTGAGTGATTTTTAGTATATTATTAAGGGATTTTTTTGCTAATCCCCTCAAGTAACTCACTAATTATATGGGCTTTTTGTGTTACACATTGATAAAATCACTAATTGGATGCATGTCCATTAATCTTATGTGATTAATTTTAACAAAATTGATGCTACACATGAGATTAGGTGTTGCTTGCATGTAGGTGAAGGTGCGGTAAAGCGGACGTTAGTACACATGTGTGTAGGTGTCATTTGGAGTTCAAATTGACGTGATGCTTTAGTGCAATGTAAGTGCACTAATTTTGATTGCATTTGATGATTTATGTGCATAAATGTTTTAATTAGGCCACTAATTAGACGAGTAAAAACAATCAAAATTGTTTTGATTTTGAGTGGTATTTTGATGAAGAATTGATTGGATGGTGCAATGAAATTTCCAAGTGCTGCATTTTGAGCTAAATTGGCTGCATATTTTTCAGAATTTTTTGGGCTAATTTTTGGTATTTTAAGCATGTTTTTGCCAATTTAGTGCTTTAAATTGCTAAAGTTTTATAAAAAATTAACAAAATTGAAAATATGATGCAAACAACTGATCTATAATGTGCCTTATGAAACAATGAATTTTCATTGATTTTCTAGCCGTTTTGAAAAACTTTTGTGCATTTTTTGAGTCTCGGACAAACTTTTTTGCATGTTAGCATATTAAAATACAAATATATTTAAAAAATAAAATCACCCCCCCACAACATCTCACTCATCCCCCCCTCTTCCTTGCATTTTTCCCTAATTTTTATAAGCCTTTTTTGTTTTTTTTCTTTATTTTTGTCTTTTTTGCTATCTAATGCGTGTTCTATTTTTTTAAGCCTTGCATTTTTTGGGTTTTTAAAAAACATTATAAAAAAATAATTCCCCCTAAAAAGCATTTTCATACCCAAAAATTAAAAAGAAATTATAAGAAAACAAAGGAAAAAAGGAGAGAAAAAAAAAAATTAAAAACACAAAAACAAAGAAAAACATTTTAAAATAAACACACACACACAATCACACTCACCCACCCATACACACTGCCACACATCCACTCACACACACTCGCTTTCACACACACACACACACACACACACACACACACACACACACACTCACACACTCACGTGCACTCACTCTTTTTCACACACACCACACGCGCATGAACGCTTGCTCAAAAATTTTTAAAAAGAAAATAAAAATAGAATTAAACTCTCTCTCTCTCTCTCTCTCTCTCTCTCTCTCTCTCTCTCTCTCTCTCTCTCTCGCATGCCTACGGGCCCCACCCCTAACCCCTCCTCTTTTTGTGCTTTGAGATTCCATGCTGCACGCATTCTTTTTTTTTTTTTTTTGGGTGCCCACTGCGACGTCGTAGCTTGGTCGACTTTTGCCATTAGTTAGTTCATTAAATGCAATCCATTTCATTTCATTTAAGAAAAAAAAAACTCCAATTCATTTCGCTGCATTTCATTTTTGTAAAAACTCATTTCATCTCATTTCATTTTCATTGCATTTTATTTCATTTTTATTTAATCTCATACCACTGCATCTAATTAATTTAATTTCCATTTCATTTCAGTATTTTTTGTTAAAAAAGCCAAAAAAATCCCAAAAAAGGGGAAAAAAAGAGTTTTTCTTAAAAAAGAGAGAATAAAGAAAATCAACAACAAAAAATCTACAAAATCTCCAAAAAAGAGAAACTCAAATACAAAACCAAAAAAATTAGGAAAAAATTCCAAAAAATAGGAAATTTAAATAAAACAAAAAAACTAAATAAAATTTTAAAAAGTACAAATTTTTTTCAAAGAAAATGGAAATCAATATTTTTTTTAAAAAAAAGCATTAAATCCCCCCAAAAAATCACAAAAACACCAAAAAGACAAAAAAAATTATAAAAACAAAAGAAAAATATACTTGATCTTCTTGTTTCTTCTTTTGAGCTTTTTACCTTTTCTATTTTTGTTTTATTCATTTCTTTCTTATTTTACATTTTTTTGTTGTTTTTATTTCTAGATATTTTGATTTTATTATTAAAAAAAGAAAACCAAACACTAAAAAAAAACGAAAAAAATTTACATTTCTCTTCCTCGAATCTTCTCCTTACATCAAACGCGCATCGCACACGCTATCCTGTTCACGCGCATTTACGCACGATTAGGCACGTTTAGACTCGGTACGCCTGGAGAGCTCGTTTTTTGCCAGATTTTGCACGATTACTCTAGAATTGACAAGATTTGATCCAGATTGCACGCATAGACCCCATTCGCACACAGATTTTGATTTTGGTCTACATTTGTCCAGTTGACTAGCTTTAGAGTATGTTCATGTGTCTTTTTTCATTTTGGCTCGATTCAATTCCAGATTCCACGGAGATCACTTTTGACCCCGATTTGCTATAGAGATTCGTTTATGGTCTTGATATTGACCAGATTACGCTAGTTAGAATCCATTCACATGTGAGATCTTGACAGAGCTTGATTTTAGCCAGTGGTCATATACTTGCACACGATTAGAGCTCAATCTGAGCCGTTGATTGATTCTTGACCGCGACTTGGACCGCGAGAGCTTGTTCACACGCAGGGACCTCATATTAGCGCTTGGCTAGCCTTTGATTGCTAGATTTGACATAGATCGATAGATTTTGTTGACCATGACCCCTAGTGGCTCCGATTTAGTATTGTTACGGCTGGTAGGAGAGTACGACGAACATTTGTGCTATCGTGATTGACCTATTTGTCTCTATCATGATATTGATCTATATTATGTGAGGCTTCCGCCTCATGATCATTCTACTCCTGCTTTCGAGATGCTTAGAGCCAGTGCACACCCTACGATGCGTGATCATCTCATAGATTCCATAGAGGTACTCTACCGAGTCCAGAGGATAGAATCGAGACAAGAGATTATAGCAGCATCTCTTGAGGATACTATCATCACACGATCCCAGTCAAGAACATTCAGTTACGACGGATGCATGACAAAATGTTATATGTTGATGAGGATGATCGCATGTATTCTAGAGAGCCTACGGATGCCTGTCCGAGAGCCTCAGTTAGATTTTGGTACATCCATGGGTAGTAGGACCTATGTCTGTCTTGATGTTTGGAGCACATACACGATGATTTTTGGCCTTCCATACAGACTTACCCCTAGCCCTAGATCACCTATTACTAGTGCCATAGCGGAGCTAGAGACATTGTCTACTCACACAGTGACATCACCCTGTAGAGCACCTCCAAGATTCCCACCTAGACCCATTGTGCCACATGACACCATACACAATTTGCGATCTAGGTTGAGACCCGAGATTGACGTATCTCTTAAACAGTTATCATCACGAGATTATGGACGGGGGCTGAGATGAGCTTGAGACCACGATCCTCACAGACACCATCCAGAGTCACCCTTGACACGATGAGTGCCGCTTTCATGTTATTTTTTTTCTTTTGTATTCAAAATTATTTTTCGTGTGTGCTTATTTTGTATGTCCAGGGCTTTTTTCTTTTCAAAGAAAAGTGCCTACACTGGGAACCTGGATGGCTCTAGTACTATAGACAATACATGTGAGTGAGGTACCAAATCAAGTTGGGATTTCTCTTCCAGCTTACGATTTTACCTTTGTGGTACTTTTTCTTTTTGCTTCCATGTCCTTTGTATTCTCACTAGTGTCTTTCGTTGTTGAAGTGAGCAAGCTTTTGTATGCCTAAAACACTCCTAAGGTCTCAAACACCCAAATAATTTTACCAACTAGGACCAGTGGTCAAGTAAATGAGTTAACCAAAATTCACGGCTGCCTAACCTCAGGGCTCATCCATAAGACTAAACTCTACTTCATCAACTTAAGCAAAGAAAAAATTATATAGTTATAATAGCAGATAACAAAACATAACTAAATGCACTTAATCAAACCATGAAAAACCACAATCAACAATTTTAAATATCCACCATCATGAATCATGGAAAGTAGTACATTTGGAGATATGGAGTTGTTCATTTTGCCGAAGTAGATGTCCTCAGCCATGTCGATTGAGATCCATATAAGTCTACACAACGATATCAAGCAACAAGGCACTATACCTCTAGGAGGCATGTGAGTGTGAAAAGAACAAAACTCATGGAAAACAAGCAAAAACAAAATCTAGACCCCTAACCAACCTATCTATTATCACTTATAGAATCAAGGGAAGAGGATATTATATAGACCGAGTGGCATCCCTAAGGCTAGGCCTCTATCCTCATCATCTAGATAAACAAAATTATTGTCAGTCAGACCATAGTCTTCCTCGATTCATCATCTTCGTGTGCACATATGTTAAACAAGAACCTTGCTATGCCTAGATACTCACCTTGTGCAAAATAATAGGCATGTGCCATGGGAGAAACATTTTACTGGGTACGGGTCACTAGTAGTTCATAGACGTACTAGCCATTCTAACTCCTCAAAAGTTTTCTCACACGTGAGTCTCTCTACCAAATCCCATTCACAAGAAACTATAGGGTAGCATAAACACTTGAGAAAAAAAAAAGGGTACCTTTCATAAAAAATAGAAGCGCATGCCTCTGGTGAACTAGCCATCTCTGGGAACACAGATAGATTTGGTTAGGTCTCTAAAACATGTTTTCTTGTGCTGCTTGATGTGACATGGTGCATTTGGACTATGTGTTGGGTCCGATAGGGTGCATTCGCGTTGCTAGTCACTCTTGCTCATCTACTATTTCCATCCTCTTTTTTGTTTTTTTGTTTTTTCTATTTCTTTGGTGTGTATACATTCCCCAAGATTTGGAAGTTAAGGGGTCTTGGAGGAAGGTTAAGAGGAAAGCAATTGAATAATGAATGTTAGTAAGTACTTCCCCCTTCCTTGGGTAGATCATACCTTTTGGAAAATTGTCGTCACCTTTTGAAACCAAATGTTCCTAGTTGTAATGGGCGAAGATTTTGACCAATGGGATTTTGCCACCTTATGTGATTCACCAAGATGTAAGAGTGGTAAGGTACTCTCCCATGATCTTACTTGAGAAATTGCTTCAAGTGACGAACTCATAATTGGAGGTATGAAGTCTTTTTGTTTGTGTGGATTTGTACAATGGTAGATGGAGGTTGTGTCGAATCTTGTATTTTCGTATATGAACTACATGAAGAGCTGGAAGATTCATTTGACTTCCCTGTTCCTAAGCTAGGTGGAACAAATCATTCTTTCTTCGGTACTCAAACTAGCTCTAGAATGGGTGTGTAGCATTCCGTGATCTTTTCTTTTCCGTGGTCTTCAAATCGTTTTGGAGTTATAGGATTTGGCCTACATGGATCTTTAGTAGGTGACAAGGGAGAACACAAGGTATGTTTAGATACCCAGATTCAATCATTTCCATTATAGTAGCCTTGGGCTTCCAATAGTCGTTTATGAATCCATCGCAATGTATTCTTGCATTTCTTGGGCGAGTGGGGCGTCTCTAATGAGGATTTTGTTTTGAACCAGATTGAGCATCAAAAGTGGTTGCTAACAAAGCTTTTAAGGACCCATTTTTATGTTGCCCTTGACAAATCCTAAGTCTTGGGTGCCTCAATATTTATTTCAACCACAGAAGTTGAAGCTCTAAAGGGTTGTGCCATAGGGATAGATGTTTCAACCTCTTCAATATACAATGTTCCATTCTGTGTTCCCTTAGGAGTCAATAACTAAGGGAGTGTTGCTTGAGTGGAAAAATTGAGAGTTTGTTCCTGCGTCATGATACTCCACGTTCCCCAATCGATAGTACACTTGGTTGCAGGAATCCATTTACATGCCAGGTTTATGTTGCCCTCCATAGCACCCACATGCATGACCTATGGTTTGATCATCATTTAAAGAACAAGGATATCAAGGTTGGGGATAAAGTTCTTATGTATGGAGTGCATAACGAGAAGAAAAAAGCTTTGAGCCACGGTCTTGTTGTCATAAGTAACAAGAGTGTGCAAGATTCCAAAGACAGTAGTTTTCTTCTTGTTAATACCCTTGACTTGGATGGTACTATTAGATAAAGCTGGCTTTCCTAACTGACACCACACTCCATAGGATAACAAATTATGTTTAGCTCCTGTGTCCAATAAAGCATTATATAGCACTTTCCCATATGTGCTATTTAACTCGATGGGGTATCATAGAGGTGGGTCAAAATATTCCAAATTATCCTCTGATCCAACTTGATTTGCATGTGTAACTCCAAGTTTGGTCTCTCGTTGGCTCCTAATATGTTGTTGTTGCTCTTGAGCCTCGGTTTGAGCTTGTATCTTTTTCAATTCTGCTTGTGCCTTGGCTGCCTTTTTTTTAATATGAATGGCACGTAGCTCCTCTTGGCTTAAAGGATCATAGTATCTTTTAAATTTACTTCCATTGAGGAATCCAATGGTTTTCACTCCATCAAGAGTTTCCACAAGAATGGTACCTTGTGGGGGTGATTTTGCATACTCTATATGGTCCTTTTCTCGCATATTTCAGCTTTTTCTTCTTGTTACGCACTCCATACTTAAGAACTTTATCCCTAACCTTAATATCCTTGTTCTTTAAATGACGATCAAACCATTTCTTTTGCATGTATTTCTCCACAAGTGCATTTCACACATCCAATTGTCTCTCTTCATCTAACCGCTCAAGGATATATAAACTCAACTAAAGGGTTACCATCCCAACCTTCTTGTGAAGCTACTCAAAGACTAGGAATGACAAACTCCCATGGCATAACTACTTCTTGGCCATATACCATCTTGAATGGTGTACAATTAATAGCCACTTTGTACGCAGTACAATAAGCCCATAGAGCTGATGTTAGATTCAAATCCCAATTTGTGCGATGAGCCTCTATCGTCTTGGTCAAGATAGAGATTAAAAGACTTGTTACTACTCTTAGCTTGGCCATTTGCTTGTGGATAATAAGGTATCGACTTTGGTGGGATATCATGAAGCTTTTTGTGAGTTTCTTTATCACTTAGTTTATAAAATAAGTGCCATTATCACTCACAATTTCAAAGGGACAACCAAATCGCGTAATAATGTTCTCAAAGAGAAACTTAGCGGTTGACCTTGCATCAGCCTTGCGTGTCACCTTAGCTTCTACCCACTTTGTCACATAGTCAATCGCAACAATAATATATCGGGATTGGGTGTTATGGGTTGCCGGACTAATTGGGCCTACAAAGTCTAAGGGCATCCGATCCTTTCATTGTGTGGTCTTGTAACGTTGACATTCATCGCATCCCCTTGCAAAAAGTGATACATCCTTGAATAAGGTGGGCCACCAATAGCCTGATTGCAACACCTTCCTAGCAGTTAGTTATCCTAAAAATATCCTTCGGCTATGCCCCTGTGTGCTTCTTGCAGTATGTACAAATACTCATCCTCATGAGCACATTGTCTAAGAATATCATATTTTCCTAGCTTGTAGAGAGTACGTGCAATTAGAGAATAAGGTTCACACTCCTTTATTAGCTTTCAAGCTATCTCCTTATACAAAGCTCCTTTGATGGAAAACCATTAACTAAAACAATCTTCCCACTGCATTCATGCATGGTTTTGACTAGGAATGGGGAAGTATCGGAAATTCATCATTGATTCTAGTAGGGGCTTCACCATTGGGTATGTGAGACAAATGATCAACCATGACATGCCTTTCACCGGGTCTCACCACGACGGTAATATCAAACTCAAGAAGAATAATAACCATTGTGTAATTCTTCCCATGGAACATGGTTTGTTTACTAGATACAACAACGCTTGATGATCCACATAAAAAACAAACTTGTTGGCAAGAAGGTAATAGAAAAATTTCTTTACTGCATAAGTCATAGCTAAATCTTTCTAGTCTGTAGTGGTGTAGTTCCTCTTAGCATCATTTAACTGGCAACTTGCAAAGCTAATGGGGTAGTCCAATTTATGTTCTCCTGGGTGAGCTAAAACAAACCTAATAGAAAAGTTTGACAGATCAATATGCACATGGTAAATTACATTCCAATTGGGCACTCGTAGGATTGGAGCACTTGTTAGGGCCCTTTTTAATAATGCATAGGCATGGTCACACTCCTCGGTCCAGTGAAGCTCGATAAGAAGCTTTTACAATGGACGATCTATCTCAACAAAGTCTAAAATAAACAATCGATAATAACCAACATGCCCCATGAATATTTGGACTCCCTTATAGTTTGTAGGTGGTGGTAAATTAGCAATGGCTTTAATTTTGCTTTCATTTGCGAAAATCCCATTCTTGGACACACTATGTCCTAAAATGACTCCATGCTTAATCCAAAATTGGCATTGAAAGGGTTCAATGAGATGCGATACAATCTGCACCTTTCAAACACTTTTTGTAAACATGATAGATGTTTTTTCCACGACGAATAAACACAAAGGTCATCTAAAAAAGCTTTGCAAAGCTCCTTTAAATATTCCCTAAAAGCAGTGTTTATTAATCTTTGGAATGTAGCAGTGGCATTAGTTAAGCCAAAAGCCATAACACAAAATGCGAACACTTCGAATTCAGTTATAAAAGTGGTTTTAGCTTGGTTCTCTAGCACGATCTTGATTTGATTGTAACCATAGTACCCATCCAAAAACTATAGACTTCCTTTCCTACGACTCTCTCAAGCACATGTTTTGAATATGGCAAGGGGTAATGGTCTCCTCTAGTGGCAGCATTAACCTTCTTGAAATCCACACACACTCTGAGTTTCCCATTATTTTTTGGCACAATAACTATTGGAGACACCCATTCTGAGTGCTCAATAGGGTATATGAATTCACATTCGATAAGCTTTTTGAGTTCTTCTTGAATAATCTTTGCATATTTAGGATTCATTGGGTAGGGTCTTTGTTGGAATGGTTTAGCCGCGCTAATCATTGGAATTGTATGTTGCACTATAGAAGGTGGAATGCCCTTCATGTCATGATATGTCCAAGAAAATATATCCTTGAATTCCTTGAGGAGCCCTTTAAGTACATATTCCTTAGTCTCTGTCAGGTCTTGGACAATGAAAACATGTTTTGAGTCCTCATTTGGGTCCGCTAACTCTATTCAACTACCATCGGACCATCATAGACCCCATTACTTCCATTAGTACGTGTTCTTTGGGCCTTTGTATACACAACCTTACGCTCCTCCGTGGTGTAGGATTTGAAATGATCAGGTGCATGGTGTAATTCCATGGGATCATGCTGTGTTGTGGGCTGTAATTTTGCATCCACTTCCCTTAGCTGTTGAGCTAACTCTCAATTTTGGCGTCTCCTTACAGTACGGCTCAACTTTGGCTTCTTTGCGGCCTCTTACCATGCAATGTCAGTGGGTTGTGGGCTGCATCACATGACACTTTGAAGGTATTCACCCCAATTATCTACCAAATTTCAATGAGCATCACACGTCCCCATTTAACTTAGCCATTTTGTGGTAGCTTTCTTTTCATTTATCCTATCATGTAAATTCTTTCGATATTGTCGCGTCTTATATTGCTTACTTCTCTTGTCTAATTTTTGATTATGGTTGGTCTCTAGTGCAGAGTCGCTAGATGAATCGCTATTCGTGCCTTCTCCTCTCTAGGATAGATTGTCATCTAGGGTACCACTGGGCCAATGGTTTGTCCCCGCATTTACACCAATATTTAACTCAGATTCTTCGACCTCAGAGTCAATTTCAAATGATGGTTCTGACTCCAAATCGTGTGGGCTATAGTCTTGTGAGACGCTACTAGTTTCAATTTCATTCAAGCCTTCATCTTTTAGGTCATCAAAAGCTATATGCATTGCCCCTATCATATTTAAAGGTACAACTTGTGGCATTCATCTCCCTCAAGTGTTACCCAAGTCGTCCCTCTATTTCCCCAAGTGTCTATGGTTGTCGCTAGGTGGACCCAGTCCATGTTGTCAGACTCAACCATCCATGTAAAACATCCATATAGGGGGAATCTTCCCCAACATCGGTGTCCTTTTTACACGTGTAACAATACTGCAATGGGGCCGAGTGAATTGTGGTGCCAGCTTGGATCAATGGTCAATTATAAATCGGTTTTTGAGAGGATATGCTTGACCAGTCACAAGATCAACTCGAATGATAGAGTCTTGGAACTGTAAGTAGACATGGTTTTTAGACTAGTCATGCACCATTTTTGCTTCCCGCATGAAAGGACGTCCTAATATAATCTTAGATGACATAGTATGCTTGGAAAAATCCGTAGCAATAAAGGTGTGCCTTACCTTGTGTCCAAGGACTAGCATCCCAATAGATTTAACGATGGTTCCATTGGCCATCTTTACCACTATGTTTGTAGTTTCAAGGTGAGGTATCCCCATAGATTCCTAACAATTTTTAGTTACAATGCTAACATCAGCACCGCCATCAAGGATTCCCATCACAGTTAATCCTTTGGTAGTGATTGGTAAGGTCGCATTGGATTCATTGCCTTCAAAGTACTGTCCCAACTTGTTGATAGCTATTTCAACAATAGAGTTCTCATCCATTTTGGGTTGTGGATCTAAGGTTTCCTCCTCTACTCGCAGAGAGCGTGGGCATACCCACGTCCACAAGGCTTTGTTCGATGCTATCTCCTAAGTGCTTACAATGCTAGCATGTTCAAGCGGCATCTAAGGGCCAGCAAAGAAACCTTCAATTACCTTTGTGGGAAGCTTGCACACTTCATGCAGAAGAAATCCACAAAATTTCGCAAGGCTGTGCCAATAGAAGATAGAGTAGCCATCACTTTTAGTAGACTTGCTACTGGAGATGGACTCTTGGGCCTTGGTGACACTTATGGATGTGCCAAGAGTACATCTTGTGGAATTGTACTTGAGTTTTGCAAGGTGATCGTGAAATCTAGCCTTAGGGATATGTACATCAGATGGCCTTCAATCTCGACTTGCGACATTGGCGCGTGAGTTTGAAGCTGGAAGAGGAATCCCCTTTGTTGTTGGTGCGATAGATGGTTCCCACATTCCCATCATTGCACCAAGGGACAACCATGTCAACTGCTTCACTCAAAAAGGTTTCCACTCTATTTTGTTGCAACTAACTGTATCTGCTAATTGTTCAATATGGAATTTTAATGTTGGATGGGCCGGATCAGTGCATGACTCCTTGAATTTCACTAGAAGTGAGCTAGGACAAAGATGTGCAAAAGGGGAGCTAGGCAACTATTGTTTTAGTTGGTGATTGCGCTTATCCGGCACGACCATATATGCTAGTGCCTTTCAAAGGGTGCAAAGAAGGACTATCACGCCTCAAGTACTACTGGAATTTCATTCAATCAATTACAAGGATGCTAGTTCAGAGAGATTTTGGAATGTTGAAGGCAAGGTTTAGAATTTTGTTAAAAAGATGTGACATGAATCTACATTATGTGCCAGATCTTGTAGCAGCTTGTCTTGTGCTTCACAACCTTTGTATTTTCCATGGAGAATCTTTTGATACGGAGTGAGTGCGGGAGGCAAAAGAAAACTAGTAGGTCACAGTGGGCGTGTAGCAGAGGATCGAAGAGCAGGTGCTACATCCATGATGGAGCTTATGGCAACAGGGGAGATCGGAATAGAGGAGGCTATGGAGCGTTCTCAAGGCAGCGACGAAGGAGGTTCCAATGACCTTGGAGTAGGCTGCGAGAGGCGAGACAATATTGCAAAGGCAATGTACAAAGAGCAGGCATGGATCAATGTCCAAGAAAGTTTTGGAAATGAGGCTTTAGAGGAAGTAGAGTTATCATCATCTTCAACTTAGAGCTTTTGTAACAAATGCAATCAATTTAATAATTTTTACGCTATGGTTTGTACTATTTTTACGCTTTATTGATGCAAATACTAAATTCTTCTTCCTTTTAATCTTTGTTCCGCTGCTGCCCAATGTTCACACAAGACGGCTGAAGAAATTGAGTGACTTTTTCTTCCACCCTCTATGTGAACAAATGGGTGGCGGAAGTGTGCATTAAGTTACTCTACCACCCGGAAAAGCAACTTTTGGAGCCTCACTTCCGCCGCCTCAATGTGAACTCAGCCTCAGTCCTCGTGTGCTTGATGCTTTTCGCCGGCTCTTTGCTCTTTGCTTTCAATTGCAGAAACACATCGCCACTGCTGCAGCATGCGATGCTCAAGCTCCAGTCACAACGAACAAGAGTGGATGAAACCTGAACCTCAGACTCAAGTTCCCTACATATTGCGTGGGCTTAAACGCCATGTTTTGGACCTATTGAAGCTAAACAAGTGGATGAAAATGGTGGAGGGAGCAGCAGGCATGCCTATCACAATTTCGTTCAACACCCAAAAGGGGCTTGGGAATGTACTCTTCATCAATATACCAGCATTATCCTTTTGAAATCCTTCCCCTCTCCCTCTCCGGCTCTCAGGCTTCACCTCACAGGTGGCCCCTCATCACCACCTCCGCCTCTATCAACTTATATTCTTATCTGAGAGAGATATGAAGGGAGAGAGATATTACTTACTATTTTGTTCATGTCTTCCAAATTTAAGACCCAGAAGGAAAAACCTGGGTTAATCATCATTATGTCTCAATGTGTTTGAGGCAGGGTGGAGATAAATCCATATGGAAATCAAGCTAATAGGCAGTGCCATGTGCTCCGGTTTTTCCCTTAGGCAGAGTCGGCACTATAGAGTTTGATTGGGTGAAATTACTGGATTGTGCTTCCAGACCCACCATTGCATTGCTTGGGCGACGTGCCCCCTCAGAAACATACCTTTTCAACCTTCCTTTCCCAAGAAGATTTAGAAATTTTCTCATGTAGGAAAATGGAGTGAACCTCCTCTATAGCCTTCGCCCTTTGGCACGCCACGGAAGAAAGCTATCACAAGAAGATTTAGAATTTTCTCATGTAGGAAAATGGAGTCTTTTTAGTGTTTTTCATACAATGCATAACATCATGAGCTTCTGCTCGAGAGGCACCACATACCTAGCTAGGTACAATTGGGGGCAGGGGACCACCACCCGCCCCCCCCCCCCCCCCCCACCGGGCCGGCGGTCCCCTGCCCCCAATCATACCTAGCTAGGTATGTGGTGCCTCCCTCACAGAAGCTCAAGATGTTGAGGTAAGTCACAATGTGAAAATTATAGTGGGAATATCTCCAAAACTTCTTGTGTTTTCAGAGTGGAGTGGGTGCAATGCAGGTAGACTTGAGGATGTGCATGCCTGATTGGCTCACAAAGAGATGGTAAGTGTAACAGAAATTCCTGCCTCCATCTGTTGTGAACAAGAATAATGGAAGCATATAAATTGGCCCTCCTTTGATGCCAGGCTTGTTTGAACCTAGCCTTAGAAGTGATCTTCAAAGCTCATTTGCGGGTAAGACTCAAGCAGAGGATCAAGATGGCGCTTGAGGTTGGGTCAACCATTGGTACAATCTCGCTTGAACCATTGGTACAAGAATAATGGAAGCATAGAAATTGGCCCTCCTTTGGGGCCAGCCTTGTTTGAACCCAACCTTAGAAGTGATCTTCAAAGCTCATTTGCGGGTAAGACTCAAGCAGAGGATGATGAATCAAGATGGCGCTTGAGGTTGGGTCAACCATTGGTACAATCTCGCTTGCATTTGGGGCATTTGAATACTCATTCAATTGGTTTTTTACATGAAAAGATTAAATAAACTATAAAGCGTATCTCATAAACTTTCAAAATTCAAATTTATTTAGAGGATTTATGCTTTCTAAAGTTTCCAAAAAATATGTAATATCTTGGTTTTAACCCCTAGATTCAGCTTAAAACATGAATTTGCAAAAAGAAAGCATGAATTGCGTGAAAAGAGCTTTGAAAGGATGAAAATTACCTCTTAAACAACATTTTGCAAAAATTAATTTCTCATTTCCTACTTATAGGTAATGATAAATATAGGCTTTCAAATATGATATTTTCCATTCAAGATGGAATTTTTTTATCAATATGGGTTTATAAGTTTGCAAAATATAATTTCTTTGGGAAGTTATAGAGTTTTTATGTTTTTTTAAACCAAAAACAACTCAAAATTTGCGTGAATTTTCATTGTAAAACTTATCATATTCTTTTGCTATAGTGCATGTTTTGACGTGGGAAAAAATAGTGTACTTTTTTACCTCATAACCTATGTACACAATGAGCCAAAGTTGAAAAGTCAATTGTTAGCTTATAGAAATAAATGTCAAAAGTTGATGAAAAAGCAGGACACTAAAGTGTCCTAGGACATTTGAGTGTCCAATTACAAAACTATTGTTAAATAAACTATTGTTAAATTAGTCTTTATGTTCTAGAAGGGCCAACTTCTAGTTCATATTGTATCCAAAAATGGCATTGAAATGGTTGAAGACAAGTTGCAATGTTAGAGCACCAATGAATTTGTATGAATTAAGCTCATTCATGAGATACATCGATTTCTATAGAAGATTCATTCATATGTTTGCAACCAAGGTCCTTCCATTATATGAACTGACATGGAAGGGAGTGAAGTTCATATGGACCCAAGAACATGAGGTTAGTTTCTAGTGCCTAAAGGAAGATATCCACAAGAAGCCAATCCTTTGTCAACCAAGCTGGGACATGATATTCCATGTTCATGTGGATGCATCTAGCATGGTGATGGGAGAAATATTGACCTACCCTAATGGGAAGGTAGACAACCCAATCTACTTTGCTAGTTGGAGGTTCAATGTAGCTAAATAGGGAGTCAAAAGTTCACTATTATAGGGGGATCATTATATAAACTTAAAATTGATGGGGTGATTAGAAGATGTGTTTCTATGCAAGGTAGGATGTAGGTCATTACAGAGCTTGCAGTGGGAGCTCAGGGGGACATTTTTCCACTGAAATCACTTACAAGAAATTCTTACGGACAGGGATATGGTGGCAGAGTATGATGGTTGATATGAGGGCTTTCTACCAGGGATTTAAAATTCATGTAATCACTCAAAATGACATTAGAATGAACATCTAGTTGGTAAGGTGAATCTTTTGTTAACGTTGACAAAGTCATGCATTTATATTATTGGATGAAGGGGGAAAAAACCAGTTTTGAAAAAGTCCAATTTATATGGTTGTTAATGTTAATTAACGCTTTGTGATCACGTTAAATTTTCAAGTAATCACGTAAATATTAAATCCCTGTAAGTTTCTACAAAACTTGTGATATTTTCCAGCGAATGGGAAGGCCCAAAACAACAAATATGATTCTGCTGATCACCAATGACCATACAACCTTTGGGGATTTTTGTGAAGTAAGGTCTAGACTTTTTGGGTCCATTCAAAAAGGTAACCCCAAGGAAGAATAGGTATATAATAGTGGCCACTGCTATGCTAGCAAATGGATAGAGGCCAAAGCATTGCCCAACAACACAAAAAAGTCAACAATGTGGTTCTTGTATGAACAGATAGTCTGCATATATGGTTGTTCATTTGAGAGTTTCAGGCCAAGAAACTCATTTCATAAAAAAAACAATCTAAAGCTTGAATAATATCTTCTTGATAAAGCATCGTACAAGCCAAAAGTAGTAATAGGACTATCAGATGCATGGCAAGAAGACAAGAAGATATGGGATACAATGGTATCCAATTTGGAAGTTGAGATACAAGGATATAAAGACATGCTTGACTTCCAAATTATGAATAAGGATTGTGTGGACTTGGTTTTGGGAAGGGAATGGTTGTGGAAACTACGACCTTCTTTGAAACGGAGTTACTAGCGAGAATCGTTAGAATTTGAAAAAGAAGGTAAACAGTTTTCCATACAAGGTGAGCATGATGTACATAACAATCCTTTGATATCATCTCTTGAGTTCCAAAATATTGTACATAAAAAGTCGTGTGATGTGTATACGATTTGGTGTTGCTCTATTGTAAATAAGGACTCTGATGTGGAAATACAAGGTCAGGTTTCCTACTCGTCTTTGTCATTTTGTAGTGATCGTGAAAGCGATTTTAAAGTCTTGCTAGAAGAATTTAAAGATGTTTTTCCTATTGATTTGCCAAAAGGTTTACCTCCTAAAAGAGTTGAAGTAGATCATGCTATTAATTTAGTAAAAGATGCAAAGCATGTTTGTAAACCACCTTATAGATTTGGCCAAGCACAACACTTAAGAATAATTGCAAGACTATGTAGATAAGGTCTTATTAAACCCAACAATTCTTCTTGAGATTTTCCAATCTTATTGATGAAGAAATAAGATGGTTTCTTGCAACTTTGTGTCTATTATAGAGAACTTAACAATCTAACAATCAAGAAAAGGATTTCTATGCCTAGAAGGGAAGATCTTTTTGATCAATTAGAGGGAGGCAAGTATTTTACAAAGTTTGACTTATGATCTCGATATCATCAAGTTAGAATAAATGCTCAAGATGTTGAAAAATAGCCTTTACGACTATATATGGGCATTATGAGTTTTTGGTAATGTCCTCTGGGCTTACCAGTGCACTATCTACCTTTATGAAACTGATGAACAGTGTTTTACGACCATATCTAGGCGAATCTGTAGTAGTCTTTCTTGATGATATCATCATCTATAGTCGTACTCAAGAGGAGCATTTAGAACATCTTGGAAAAATGTTCCATTGCTCAGAGAAAATTCTCTTTATGCAAGGAATCCAAATGTGAATTCTTTGTGAAAATGTGAAATATCTTGGTCATATCATATCATTTCTAGAGATGGAATCAAGATGAATCTAGAAAAGGTTCAAGCTATTTTGCACTGGCCTGACCCTAAAAACCTAGAAGAGTTGCAGGTCTTCTTAGGAATGTTTGGATTTTATTGTAGATTCATTAATGATCATGCCAAGATAGTAGTTCCCATGAGTGACCAAATCAAATGAAATGGAAAAACCTTTGTGTGGGGAGAAATCACAAGAAAAATATGCAAAAATTAAAGGCACTACAACTCCAATTTTATACATGGTGGATCCCAATAAACCTTTCATGGTTGAGACAGATGCTAGTAATTTTGCTGGTGTGGTGTTAACTCAAGAAGGTCAACCAATAGCTTTTGAGAGTTAGACCATGCACATAAAAATTACTCAGTATATGAGAGGGAATTGTATGCTATTGTCCATGCATTAAAGAAATGGAAGCACTATTTATATGGTGCTAAGGTTATGATAGTGTTTGATCAAGAAAGCAGTAAGTGTCTTTCCAATCAAGCAGAATCAAAAGGTCATAAGGCTAGATGGGATGAACTCTTACAAGAGTTCAATTATGATCTTAGGTGTTGTAAAGGGAAATATACTATGGTAGCATTTTCCCTTAGCAAGATACCTATGACAAATGAATTGATTTTTACTTGATTCAATAGTGATCACCTTGAATATTTAAGAGGGAAATGTCAGGTTGATCCTACACATTCCAAAATATGGAAAACCATTAAGAAAGGGGATCCACAACAAGAGGTTTCCAATGAGAAGGAAGCATCGATGTGTGCTTTAGAAGGATTCGAGTGGAAGAATTTAGATGATGGATTCTTACTCTACAAAGGTAGAGTATGTGTCCCGAAAGATGAAGATATTAGGTGCCAAATACTCTGAGTGTCATGATAGTCCAAGTGCGGGACACCTAGGTGTAAACAAGACTTGTAGTCTTGTTAAGAGGCAATTTTATGGGTATGGAATGTATAAGGCATCCTAGAGTATGTGGTTGAATGTGTTGAATGCTAACAAATCAATAAGGCTGAAATGCTTAAGATGGGAGGGTTACTCAATCCATTAGACATTCCTTTAGGGAAATGGGAGAGTATCTCCATGGATTTTATAATTTATTTACCTAGAGCACAGAGGGAAAGAAATCTATCTGGGTAATAACAGATTAACCAAAATGGCTAGGCTTATTCCAACCAAATCTGATGTTAAAACTCTTGAATTGGCTATATTATTTGTAGAAAATATATATTGACTATACAGATTGCCAACAAACATTGTGTAAGATAGAGAGGAGAAGTTTGATAGCCATTTTTGGAGGGCTATGTTTAAGAGTTTGGACACTAAACTAAGAATGAGCACAACTGAGCATCCTCAAACTGATGGTCAAACTGAAAGGGATAATGAAATCCTAGAAGATATGCTACTACGAGTATATATAAGTAAACGACAAACTAATTGGGAAGAGTACTTACCTATAGTCCATTCAAGAGCTCCTTGTGCAAAAGGAAAAAGTTTAGGTAGCTAAAGACTTTTTACAAGATATGAATCAAATGCTTAAACTTGATAAAGACAATATTAAAAGGGCTCAAGATAGAGCAAAAACATATACTGATTTGCATAGAAGGCCTCTTACCTTTGAAGAAGGGGAGCAAATCTATTTGAAAGTGCCTGAAAAGTCTGAAACCATGAAGATGGGACCATGTACCAAATTATCATCAAGGTATTGTGGACCTTTCACAATTCTAAAAAGACTTGGAGATATGGCTGATAAACTCTCATACATCCAGTATTCCATGTTAGCATACTCAAAAAGAAGTTGGGTCAATTTGACAATCTTGTTCAAGATGATCAGATAGTGGAGCTCATGAATACTCATTAGAGAAAATACTAGACACTAGAGAAAAAATAACTAGAAAATACTAGACACTAGAGAAAAAATAACTAGAAATACAATTTATAAAGAGTGTTAGTGGAGAGATTATTGTGAAGAGAGTTCAACATGGGAGAAAATAAGAATTATTCAAAAAATATATCCTACTTTTAAGATGCAGCCTTCCAATTGTGTTTTTGAGGATGAAAACATTCCTTAAGGGGGAGGGAATGTGATGCTATTTTTGGGTGCACACCACACACAATGGAGCAAGGGGCTGTGGCTAGTGGGAACCTCCTCAAAAGAAGATAAATTGTCAGTTGAATTGCCAAATTTTGACACCAAGTGGAATTGGCCATGCACAACAATGGGTGGAGGCAACCCACAAGCCAAAATGAGACGAGGCGGTTTTCTTTGTGTGTGTGTGTGTGGTTTTTTGTGTGTAGCTCATGAGCAGAGTAGGCCATAGCTAATGTAGCACTAGCTCACAATCCACAAGAATGCAATAGTTTCCCACCAATAATCATTAGAATCATGGACCAATACATGGATGACATGTCAAAAATGGTAAGATCAAGGTGCAAAAAGAGTGTTGCATTCATTGCCCAAATTAGGATTCTTATGAGGAGGGTGCATGACTTTGCATTCATACCTTCACCTCTTGTGCAACTTGAGTCTTCTTCTACAGAGCCACCACTTGCATCACCTTTGTCATCTTCAACTGTTGTTTCATCACCTTCGCCCTCACCAGCCACTATTGTGCACCTTGACACACCCACTTATTCCTGTTTCACATCACCATCATTTTCAAGCGAGTTTTTGTTTTCCATGCAAAGTTTGTCACCATCAAGCTCTGTTATGGGGAAAAGGGGACAACTACTATCACAAGCTATGTAGGCCAATATCGATAAACATGAAACCAAACTTGAAGAGCCACTTCAACCAATCAAAGAGCAATGCTACATACCTCATTAGAACATTGGAAAGTAAATATATTATCAAAATGAAAGGTCCATACTAAAGATATGGGGTATGGAAGTGGTGGTGGAGGCCACTAGAATCCCTTTTGGTAATGGAAGAGAGCTCAAGCTCATGCACCACATGATGTACATGCTAAGTACGAGGGAACAAGGCAACCTACAAATTTGTTTGTCAAAGTAGATAGAGTGCAAGGCTTCTTCATCCAAGCACAATTCTTACCAAGCCACTACCTCCTTGCAATCAAACTTCAAAGAGATGGTACAAACTGGGTTCTTCAAAACCCATGTCTCATTCAAAAACAACATTCATCCAATGAAATGGATCAATGATCTACACCAAGCCCTAGAAAGAAGTGTGAGTGCACGAATGCGGTGCGCATGCAGGGAGTGCGAAGGGGAGAGAGGGAGAGAGAGAGCACAACGTAGGATGTGGGTGGAGCTCCCAAATCTCACTGTGTGAGCACCATGTGAGAATGTGAGTGAGAGCTCCTTATTCTTTGTATGTATAAAGAATAACATACAAAGAATAAGGAGATAAATGTGGGTGGCCGGACACTGGCCGGCAGACACGGGTAAAGCACGGTGAGGCACATTGCCTTTACCTAACATTCTCCCACTAAAGGCTGTTGTTATCCCAATAGGCCAATACTTTTGATTTTGATATCAGAGCAATCACAATCAATGGCATAACACTACATATCACTGTTGCAATACTAGCACACATTTTTAATTTATTATTTGATTCAAAACTTCATATTTTCTCAGTGGATGTGATTAGCAATTTCTTGAAGGAGACACCATAGACCAAGAACAAACAGAAGGATGGGGGTGTAACATTTAATGCACTAGTAACTTGTGTGTAGCGGAAATTGATAACATAGTGAGCATTTCATTATCCCAATAGGCCGATAATTTTGATTTTGATATCAAAGCAATCACAATCAATGGCATAACACTACATATCACTGTTGCAATACTAGCACACATTTTTAATTTATTATTTGATTCAAAACTTCATATTTTCTCAATGGATGTGATTAGCAATTTCTTGAAGGAGACACCATAGACCAAGAAGAAATAGAAGGATAGGGGTGTAACAATTAATGCACTAGTAACTTGTGTGTAGTGGAAATTGATAACATAGTGAGCATTTCATTAAGAACAAGTTCCTAATGAGCATATAGTGAATACTCAATTTGAGAAAGCAACATAGCAGTTTACACCTAGGTAATTTGGCATTGACAATACTTGAAAAGAGAGAGAAATAGAACAATTGACAACAATTGAGGAACGGATTTACATGGAGCCGGTCCCCCCTCCATAAAGGCTTTGTATTATAGTTTCCCCCATCAAAGGAGACTTTTGTACAATACAATTCTTGTGTTCCTTAACAAAACTCATTGGTGCAATGAAGATGGAAGATTCATGCACCAAATTATGTTTGAAAAACACACCTAGTGTCCCTAACCTAAGTCCCAAGACCTCACACACCTTCAAAAATGGTGAGAGCTAGGAAGAAAATGTATCTTACTAGAAAGAAGTATTCTCCTCAAATAATCACTCTAATAGCATAGCTTATCTTAGTAGCTAACCGGATAGAGGAGATGTGCATGCCATTGAAGCTTGGCTCTTGGTTGGATTTGCATTCCATAGCCAAGAGTTGTTGGTGTAGGCCTCTACTTCTCAATGCTTGGAGAAGGAGATGGATCTCTTCTTGCACACATGAGTTGTGTGTGTGTGTGTGTGTGTGTGTGTGTAGCAATGTGTTAGATAAAAATGCAGCTCTCTCTCTCTTCTTGGTTGACCCCTCTTGCAAATTACTCATGTTGGCCTCTCATTGGCTCTTGGAAAGCTTAGCCAATCACACATTAGAATCATAATTGATAGCCTTGTGATATGTGTCCCCCTTTCCCCTTCTGTGATAGCTTTAGGTAATTAACATAATTTATCAACCTCTCTATCATCTCAAAGGGTGCTTTCTCGTGGAAGTATGTACAGTGTTATTGTAAGCATACTCCATTAAAGGTAAGTACTTGTCCCATTGGGACTTTTGATCTACTTTTGTGACATAAGCTTTTAGTAGGTCAAGAATTTTTAGGTTAGCTATTTCACTTTGGTCATCCGTTTGGGGATGATAGGCCGAAGAGAAGTTTAGCCTTGTACCTAAATTCTCAAAGAGACCCTCCAAAAAGTACTGGTCATTCTAGGATCTCTATCCAACACTATAGACATTGGCAAGCCGTTGGTAGAGCCAAAGTTGGTCGAAGCTATCAGGTGGTCTATGCCAGGAAGAGGCAACAATCGAGTATAGTGCAGAAGGATAGGACAAGTGCCAAGGCCCTAGGCAGCCAAAGGGTAGCGGGAATGTATGCTTAAAGTGGCTTTTTAGACCAAAAGTGCTACGGGATGGTCCAAGTGGGATGGAAGATGAAGGTGTCTGAAATGCCAAGTCAGTGTCCTAAAATGTAGTGTTCAATATGCTCTAGAAGTTGGTCCAGATGGCTTGTCAAATGGAGCCCCGGTGCTCAAGATATTGCAGTTCAAAGTTAGAAGGTGTTGTAGATCCTTGACAGACAAGGCAGCTGGGGACAGGTGGCCCGGGCTGGTGTCAGTGCATACCTATGTAGAGATCGAGTTATGGAGCATTCCGGTCTTCTCGGATTGTGAATTGGAGATTTGGATAGCAAGTTAAGGTCAGTTGAATTTTTTTCGGGGGCCGGGTCTGAGCCCATTTGACCGCACTGGAGAATGCATCATCTGGCATCGTTTTGGCTTCGCCAAGGTTCTCGGTGCATCATGTGGAGTTAGCACGAATAAACAACGCATCAATCAAATGCTTGGTCGGCTAGATACAGGAAGATGAAGTTGGAAGCCTTGGGTAGTGAAAGGTTTGCAGATGATTTTTTCTGTTTTTTATGGCCCTGGATAGCGAGCTCAAGGGAGTCAGAATGTGGTGAGGTTTGCACGGCTCGGGGGCCGATTCAGCGGAGATTTGGCATGGTTTTGCGGCTTGACCAACTGGTATGGGAGCAAGATAGGGGAGCATGGAGAAGAAGGCAAAAAAGGGGGGTTTTTTTAAATTGAAATGGTGAGGATTTTGGGACCCTTGGAGGCCATTCTAAAAGGGAATGCTTGAGCGACTGCCACGTGGCATGGGGATAACCCACATGCGCACGGTGGCGCTTCCATTTTAAGCTTTATGAGCCAGGGCATGTTCAGTCAATTGCATGAAGCAAGGGAAAGGGAAGCTTCCCTTCCGTGTGGCAATGGTGGACCCCCGAGGGGGTGCTGCTAGGGCCGGTCGCGGCTCTGCGTGTGGTGCAAGGTGGCCAATGGGCACGCCCACGGTGGTTTTGGGCAGTGCAGTAGACGAGGGGGTGGCGCCGGTGGTGCGCGTCTGTCTGGGCAGTGATGATGTGGCATTTGTAAGGGCACATTCCCGGGGCCCTTGGGGCCCAATATTTTGTGAGGGCAAGAGGACCCCCCCCCCCCCCAATAGCGACATCGCTATTGCTAGGAGGAGGGTTCCTGCGGTAGGGGGTATAGAGAGAGAGAGAATCAGCTCAAGGGCGGCCAAATGGGCCAAGCTAAGAGCAAAAGTTTCGGGAAAAGCAGAGGCCAAGGCAAAAAAAGGAGGACCATTCCAAGGCCATCCAAGCAAAGAGCAGGAGCCAAAGCAAGGGCAAGTGGGCAGGTAAGAGTCGGGGCCAAATAGGAGCGAATGGAGAGAGGAAAAGAAGAGAGCAATGCAAGGCTGAGCCCACAAAGGGGTAAGAAATGAAAGATAAAAATAAAAAAATGAAAAAAGCCAAGGAGCAATAGCGAGATCACTAATGGCCCCCCAAAGAGCAAAAGAGAGAAGAAGAGAGCAAATAGAGCAAGGCGGTGCCCCTTTCCCAAAAATGCCAATTCAAGGTGCCAGGTGGACCAATTAAAGTGTAAATTCCCAAATTAAAGGCCCCCTATAAAAGTCAAAATTGGATCAAGTTAAGGGCTTTTTTCGTGGCCTTTTGGGTGCCGTTTGAAGCCTGCAAAGTGGAGTTCTCTAGCAAGCTAGCCCCTTTGTAACTTTTTATTGAAAATGGCCATGGTGCTGGCAGTGCAAGACGGTGTATATGTTTTTTGAAGTGCAATCAAGCCACCGTTTCCTCCTCTTGTTGTTGTTTCCCCTTCCCCCCTTCTCTTTCTCCTGCCTTCATGTTTCCCCTCGGTGCTGGCTGCGTGGATGTGTGTATTCCCTCGGATCGACGGTGATTTGCATGAGAGAGTAAGATTGAGCGGCTGTGTGTGTAAGGGTGGAGACAGGCCGTGGTAGCAGGTGTGCTTTGTGTGGTGGATTTGTGGAGTGTGTGAACAGTGGAAATTGAGCAGGCTGTGGTCTGCTAGTGTAAAGTGTTTCTTTGAAGGTGTTTTGTGAGAGGATAGGGGTGCTGTGAATACCCTGAGCTATAGAGATGCCCTTGTGTTTGTGCCGGGCGTGTTTCCCCATTCCCCCTCTCCATTTTGTGGTGCCCCCACTGAGGAACATGCTGATTGCTCCCGATTAATTGAAAAGAAGCGATTTTTCGCATTGGAAGTCATGGCAGCTAGAAGCTATGGACCGATTTTCACAGGCGAAGAGAGCCCTGACGAGTGGATGTCAGATTTCGAGCTGTATATGCTATCGTTGCGTATGCCAAACGAGGATAGCAAAATGCAAACTTTTCCTTTGGTGATGCGTGGTAGAGCTAAAGCATGGTACAAAGCATTAAGAGGTGAGCCGAAGCAAGCATGGCTGGCTCTACGGGTGAGGTTTCGTCACGAATTTTGCAAGGAGGTGTCCCCAGTTGAGATGGATGCAAAGCTGAAGGCGCTTAAGCAAGATGTAAGTGAAGAATTCAATCTGTTTCTGGGTCATTTTGAAGAGTGTTGGGCAAAATTAGCGGCAACCATGCAATTGGCTAATGGAGACTACTTTAAGCTGGATAAGTTCATGGCGTGTGTACACCCCAAAGTGAGAGAAAAAGTCGATTTTGAGAGCCGAGAGAATTACAATGGTGTGGTAGAGATTGCCCGATCAAAGAGCAAAAAGATAAAGAAGAAGATACAGTAGGGCGTGTCAGGCTATGAGACGATGGCCCATGTTCAACCGCAGAGTCCGAGAGAGGCTGCACACAAAGAAAATCATGGAAATCGAGGTGTAGCTGTTGTGCCAAAAAATTGGGTTCGCATGGTGCAAGATTTGTTCAAGCAAATGCAGGAGTTGCGGCTCAGTGTCATGGATAGAGGACAACTAAGAGGAGCAAGGGGCAGGGCAAGGCCACTGCTAGGTAGGTGTTATAATTGTGGAGAAGAAGGTCACTATGCACCCGATTGTCCTCAACTGCAGAGAGAGAGAGGAGGTATCTACCCAGTGTTTGGTAGAGGTCAAGGTCAAGGACAATACAATGGTCCAAGAGAGCAAGCGGTGGAGAATCCCATGCAGCTAGCTCCGCAAAATGAAGGCGAGGTCCCAAGAGTAAATATTATCGAGGTGGATAAGCACGATGTTGAAGTTTTGGCCAATAAGAGAGCAAGAGCTAAGAAGGAGACAGAGACAGAGCGGGAAACTAGAGCTTGCAAAGGCAAAGAGAAGTGTACGAAGGTAGAGAGTAGCCCGAGCCTAGCAAAAGAAGGAGGCGTCACAAGATCAAGCAGGTGTATTTCCAGCTAGGGCGTGGCTATCTCGAGTACAATCTTGTGAGTGATGTTCAAAATCAAAAGGCAAATATTACTTTTGGTCAGCTGTTAGCTTTAAATCCAAGGTTGAGGAGGCAGTGGTCTACAAGTGTTAGCACCAGGTTGCCAAGAGATAAGGGGAATGTGCAAGCAGTGCAAAACATGGCTTTGAGGGTAGGTAGCCCCACATACGTTCTTCCGCTTGTGGATGCGACTATAGAGAAGAGATGTAGGTACAAGCCTACATAGACGGTGGAGCACAGGTTTGTGTCATGACGGAAGCAGCCATGAAAGAGACGGGAGTCAAAGGAAGTAGTCAAGTCAAATGTGCGCATGAGGATGGCTAACCATACTAAAGCCAGGTGTCTGGGTGTGGCTCAGGATGTAAAGTTCAAGGTGATGGGCATAGAGTGCGTAATAGACTTCTTCGTGATGAAGGCAGGAGATAATGCTTATCCGATCATCTTGGGTAGGCCATGGATTTTGGCGATAGGTGCAAAGCAGTATTGGGAGAGCAAAGTATTTACATTGCCTGACAAAGAGCTAGGCAGAAAAATTGTGATTGATTTGAAGACCAAAGAGAGCAGTTCTCATCCTATGGCAGTTAAAGTGAGGGCGACATGACAAGCTATGAGTACGAGATAGAAACGGGCTATGATGAAGGCTATACTAGCAAAGAGGAAGAGGAGAGCGAGGACGACATGTTGAAGATAGATGCAGACTTATTTGGAGTCACTATAGATGACTCCCCACCTAAGGAAGAAGGTATGCAGCCTCAAGCTCATGTTTTAAGCATAGAGGAGGTTTCAAGCATGTTGAGTGAAGATTTAACCAAAGGTGAAAATGAAGGTTATATTCAATTGTGTGAGTCCTATCCAAATCTATTCTCTACAGAGTACAAGCATTTGCAAGGTGCAAAGGGGGTGGAGCCCAAGATTGTTTTTAAGGAGGGACATAAGCCTAAAGCACACAAGCTAAGAAGACTAGGGGAAATTCAAAAGGAGGCCCTTTGGCAAGAGATCAATAAGCTACTGGAGGCATGCATCATATTTCCTGTGAAAGAGTCAGAGGGGTCTAGCTAGTGGTCATAACCCCTAAGAAGAACGGGAAATGGAGAGTGTGTGTCGACTACAAGCCATTGAATGCCGCGACCAAGAGGAATCACTATCCCTTGCCATTTCAAGACGAAATCCTAAACCAGGTGGCTGGACATGAAAGATACTCGATTATGGATGGCTTTTCGGGGTATTTTCAAATAGGGATTGCACTTGAAGACCAGCTGAAGACCACATTCATATCTCCATGGGGCTGCTTTGCTTACCGCATAGGATGCCGTTCGGATTGGTGAATGCATATGCCACCTTCCAAGATTGGATGAACAGGGTATTTGGTCCATACTTGGGCTGATTTATTAGGGTCTTTATGGATGGTATTGGTTGCTACAGTTCAAGGTTGGAGTACCTATCAAAGCTCGAGCTATGCTTTCAAAGACTCGATGAAGAATGAGGTCAGTTGAACCCCAAGAAGTGCAAGCTAGCACAACCTCGAGCACAGTTGTTAGGTGATGTGGTGTCACAAAACGGTATAGAGGCTGATCCCAAGAAGGTGAAGGCGTTGGTGTTGATGGAGCCTCCATTAGATGCTCAAGGTTTGGCTTCATTTGTTCATAAGATGAAGTATCTATCACGTTTCTTTTGGATGCTATCACAGTATGTGCATCCTCTTCAAAAAAGGGCTCAGCAGGTGCATGTTTATGAGTGGGATGGGGAAGCTCAAGAGGCTTTTGATAGAGTCAAGGAGATTTTGTGTCAATTGCCAGCAGTGTGTTCTCCCAATCGAGAGGACAATTTCTATGTGCTTTTGACAGTGTGCATGGTTGCTATTGGAGCGGTTCTACTACAAAAAGTAGGGAAAAGCTACAAGCGGATATACTTCAAGAGCAGGGTGATTAGCCTAGGAGAGGCTACCTACACCGAGGCAAAGCAGTGGGTGATGGCTCTGGTCTTTGCTTGTAGGAAGTTCAAGGTGCATTTGATTGTGCGTAAGTTTTTTGTGTTGACCGCTAATAATCTGTTGCCAGAGGTAGTGCTACATTTGAAGCCACGAGGATTATGAAGTGGGTGCTGGAGCTGCAAGAGTTCGAGTTCGAGTTCAAGGTAGATCACACGAGTCGGGCTCATTTGACAGAAATTCTTGTCAGCAAGGCCATCGATTTGCCGGCCTATCCAAGAGTGGTACGAGATGAAGCTAAGGAGGAACCTGACTTGGAGGATGTTTTTACAATGTGGTCTGACAGAGCGTATCGAAGGGTAGTATAGAAGGTAGGAGGAGGTGTGGTGATACATGACCCACACGGCAAAGCTATATTTTTGAAGGCGTATGATCTAGAGGATGTCCACACCAATAATGAGGCAGAGTATCTCACTCTACATTTGGGTCTAAAGCAGTGCATAGAATTTAACATTTCAAGGTTGGTGGTGAAAGGAGATGCGTTGCTAGTCATCAAGCAATTGTTGGGCCAATGGCAGGTAAAGCGCGATTCTTTGAAGCATTGGTTTTTTTCCATCAAGAAGATGTTGAAGTCTTTTGAAGAGGTCCAATTCAAGCATGTGAGAGGAGAGCAAAACCAATAAGTGGATCAGCTAGCAAGTAGCAAAGTGAAGGTGCATGTTGCAGGTCTATATGTGGCCCCAGCCACTTATGCAGGTAGAGAGACTCTAAAGGAGATTGAAGAGTTTTTGAGTACAAGGCAATGTTCAGAGAGTTTGTCCAAGCTGGAAAAGAGAAGAGTGGTGAAAAAGGCTCGCAAATTCACACTGGTAGGTGAGGATCTTATGAACTATGGGCGGGACGAGGTGCTTAGAAGGGTGCTATACAAAGAGGAGATAGGAATGGTATTGGAGCAATGCCATGAAGAGAGCGGACATCAAGGAAAATGTCAGGTTCTGTTTTGAGTTCTTAGAGCAGGCTTTTGGTGGCCTTCAATAGTGAAGGACGTGCATTATTGGTGCAAAACGTGCCGCAAGTGTCAAACTATAGGTGAAAGGCGATTGGTAGCGCAGTCTCACAGGGCGTCATCATTGTACAAGGTGCTTTCGAGAAGTTGGGTCTGGATGCCATAGGCCCTCTCCCAAAGTCTACAAGTGGTAAGAAATACGTGGTGGTAGCCATTGACTACCTTACAAGATGGGTCGAGGCCAAAGTGAAGGAAGTAAATGCTAATGTGGTGGCTCAGTTTGTGTTTGTGATAATATTTGCTGCCGTTTTGGAGTTCCATGGGTGTTAGTTTCTGATAGGGGTCAGGGGTTCAAAAGCAAGCTCATGAGTGCATTAGTGGAGAAGTTGAAGATTCAGCATCGGTTTTCCTCACCGTATCACCCCCAATGCAATGGTTTAGTCGAGAGTGCTAATGGGAAAATCGTCAAGATGTTAACAAAGTACGTGTACAAGCAGGAAGCTGAGTGGGAAGCAAATCTAGAGAAGTGTCTGTGGGCGTATAGAACGTCCTATAAAGTAGCTACAAACTTCACTCCATTCAAGCTAGTCTATGGTAAGGAGGCGGTGTTACCGGTGCATGCACAACTAGATGCTTTGAAGGGTATGTGGCGTGTCAATGCCACTCAACAAGGGGTTATACAGAGCAGATAGCAATTTTGGAGGCTTTGCAGATAGACAAAGAGGCAGCAGCAGACTACTATGTGAAGCAGAGTGAGAAGCGGGTTGCCAAGTTCAATCAAAATCTGCCGGACAAGAAGATAGAGGAAGGAGACCCCGCCGTTCGTTCGGTTGGCGATCTTCTTTAGGCTTATTGACCGTGCCATGCACTCGCAAACATGCAACCAAGTTTGCACTATGGACTCATCATTACGAAATTTGGGCTCTTTTAGCAATTCATAAATGGATAAAGAACACAACCATGCACATTAGAGAGCCATTTCCTTGGATATGGCCATTTAATCCTGCAGTCGTTGAAAGGTTGCAAGATATTTAGTACATGGTCCACTTTGATTTACTGCATTTTTATCATACTTTGAAACCTTTAGACAATTTCATACACTTTGGAAGCACAACAATTTCATACACTTTGGAAGCACAACAATAAAATTTGCAAGCTTTGGAAGCTTTGACAAATTACAACAAAATTTTGAAAAAACATAGAAGCTGTAAAACATGGAAAGCTTAAAACTACTTGTCACCCCCCCTAAACTCCAAAAAATCACTCATAGTCATGCACATTGCAACTAGTATATTGAGCCTCTCCTTCTCCAAGGAAATATTCTGGCTAGCGGTCTCCTTGAGATTCTCCAAGAGAAGTTTCCCTGTATCGGCCATCTCGGCCAAGGACTCCTCGTACTTCGGAGCGACTTTACGGCTTGAGGACAGGGTGGGTTGGGTTTTCTCTTGGTGTGGGAATGAGTTTTCTTCTAAGGTGTCACAAGTTATTGTAGTAACATCCTCCATTGTTGATGAAGAAGTGTTGCTAACAAGAGTAATAGTGGCTCTAGCGTGGTAGTATTCATCCACTATGTCAAACCATTTGCATATATGCCTCCTATCATTACCAGAAATTGAGTTATGGGCTTTGTCCTGACGGTATTGTTGCAATACTGCTTGCCACTTTTTGCAGCAACTTTCACTATCTTCATCAAAGTCAGGGTAAGTGGCGGCTAGTTTACTAGCCACCTTTGCCCATAAATTAATCCCCTGCTTCGTTGGATTATTGAACTCCTCATTCATGCCCCCCCGGATATGAATGAGTTGGTCCACCCACCGATCTTTCCACTTGCATTTCTTGTTGTCAGTGTCATCATCGTCTCCCAAGTCGATGGTGCTCTTCTTCTTCGAGGCTTTGGGCTTCTTTGTTGCGGTTTGGTTTTGTAGCATAGCCTCCTCGTTGGTGACTTCTTTCTCTTTGACGATTTGGCACAGCTTGCCTTGGGTTGAGAAGCTTGCATGGGATTGGGGGTAAGGTTGGGTGATGGAGTGAACGCCACATGTGCTAAGTATGGAGCCTAGTTTACCCCTTGTAATTTTCTGTGTTAGAAACGCACATTTGTAAGGCCCCCATTATGAAAGGTGCATACAAGTGAAAATCCTGCAGACATGTTTACAAATGTGGTCAACAAGGAGAAGTTGAGCTTTTTCTCATCTTCAATCGGCATTCAAGGATAAGAAGACAAGATGGAAAGCAGTCACAGGTTTGGTCTGGAGATCAATATCAAGTGGGAGATTGTTAAGTATGGAGCTTGATTTACCCCTTGTAATTTTCTGTGTTAAAAAGCACAGTTGTAAGCCCCCCATTATGAGGAGAAGCCATCGTGCGTGAAGAAAAAATAACTCGCCGAAAACCAAAAAATTCACGCACAGTTTCACCGAAATATTTCTTTTCGCCAGAATATTATGGTCAGATGGCGGCTGGAAAGTGGTCGAAAAATGATCGGTCGGCTGGCCGGTGGCCGGTGGTCGGAAGTCAATGGCCGGTGGCCGATGGAAAAATTCAAGGGCTGGTGGCCGAATTCAAAAGCAGACTTGTCTTCTCAAGGGCAACCACACATGGGCGGATTGGAGGGTCCGATTTGGACTTATCTACACAAGGGCGGCTACACATGGCTGCGTCTCATGAGAGAGGGCAGCCCTTTTGGCCTATTAAAGGAGGCCATTTCTACACACATTTCATAGTGTGAAATTGATGCAACAAGGTGGGTGTGAGAGTGAAGCAAGGCGGGAGGTCCAAAAGGGTATAATCCCTTTGTAACCTACTTCTTGTTTTGAAGTACTAAAGCCATTGAGTGGCTGCTTTCCCGTGGACGTAGCTCACATTGGGTGAACCACGTATATCATGTGTACTCTCTCTCTCTCTCTCTACTCTATAATCTCTTGTGTGTGAAAATTATCTCTCTCCATTAAGTAATCTACTCAATTATCTCCTTAGCCATGCCCTATTTCCTAACAACTGGTATCAGAGCAAGGTTTGCTCGTAGCTAAATTATCTCAAGGAAAGGATTCTTGAATTGAGTGGGAGTAATGGCGGAGGAAGGGAAGCTCAAGATAGAGAAGTTCAATGGAAAAAACTACCAAAACTAAAAGATGCAGATTGAAGACTATCTCTACCAGAAGGACCTATACTTGCCACTATGCGGTCTTGCAAAGAAGCCCGCAACGATGGCAGATGAAGCATGGATTTTCCTTGATTGAAAGGCAATGGGAACAATCTGGTTAAGCTTGGCGTCAATGGTGGCCTTCAACTTTTTGGAGATGAAGACCACGGAGGACTTGATGAAGTCACTTGACGACTTCTACGAGAGACCATCGGCATCCAATAAGGTATTTCTCATAAAGCGCTTGTTCAATCTAAAGATGGCAGAGAATGGTTCAATTGTAGAACACCTAAATGACTTTAACACCAACATAAGTCAACTTTGATCGGTGAAAATAAATTTTGATGTGATGAAGTGTGAGCTCTCCTTATACTATCGTCTCTACCCAATAGTTGGGATAGCCTTGTGATGGCTATAAGTAATTCTATCTCTAGCACAAATACTCTTAAGTTTGATGATGTTGTGCGTGTTCTCCTAAGCGAGGAAATGTGAAGGAGAAGCACAGGAGAATCATCAAGTGCTGCACTATCAGTGGAAACAAGAGGAAGGCCTAAGGAGAGGTTCAAAAACCAAAAGGGATGTGATCGCTCAAGGCAGAAAAGTCACGCACAAAGTTAGTTCTTGAATGTTGAAACTGCGGCAAGAAGGGCCACGTCAAGAAGGTTTGCTGGTCCAAGAAGAAGAAGGAGTCAGAGTCTCAAGACAACAAGAGAACATCAGAGTCCAATGTGGCAGGTAAAGTAGAGAAAGATGCTCTAATTCTCTCATTAAACAATGTGTCTAATTCTTGGATAGTAGATTTTGGGGCTTCATTCTATGTGACACCACACAAGCAACATTTCCAAGATTATACCAAAGGTAATTTTGGGTAAGTAGGCTTGTGAAATTGTCGGCAAAGGTACAGTTTGTGTCAAAACAGCCTCAACCTATTCCCCGAAGATCTACAAGAGCAAGTAGATCTCCAAAAAGATTTGTTCCTTCCTTCAACCATCTCTTGATCTCAGATTCTGAAGAGCCGGAATCATACGAAGAAGCTATGCAACACGAATCCAAAGAAGAATGGACAAAGAGCATGCAAGTGGACATGGAGTCACTACATCGCAACCAAACATGGGAGTTGGTTGAGTTGCCTAAAGGTAAGTGGGCACTTCAAAACAAATGGGTGTACAAGCTGAAGGAAGAAGAAGGTGGGAAGAAAAAGTACAAGTCTAGGCTTGTGGTAAAAGGGTTTTTTCAAAAGAAAGGTATTGACTTCAATGAAATATTTTCTCATGTTGTGAAAATTAACTCAAGTATGCTTGTCTTAAGTCTTGTGGATGCTCATGATCTAAATCTTGAGCAAATGGATGTAAATACGGCATTCCCTCATGGTGACTTAGAGGAGGGAATTTACATGCTTCAACCAAAGGGGTATGAAGTAAAAGGTAAGGAGAAAATGGTTTGCAGATTAAAGAAAAGCTTGTATGGTTTAAAGAAAGCATCAAGACAATGGTACTTGAAGTTCGATCAATGGATGTTAGATCATGGATTCGGAAGATGCAACTCAGATCATTGCGTCTACACAAAGAATTTGGGAGATGGGAAGTTCCTCATCCTAATGTTGTATGTTGATGACATGCTAACATGCAGGACATTAAGGACCTAAAAGAGGAGCTGTTTAAATCTTTTTCAATGAAAGATTTAGGTGCTGCAAAGAGGATACTTGGTATGAAGATATCAAGGGAAAGGACGAAGAAGACAATAAAGCTATCTCAAGAGGATTACATCAAGAAGGTACTAGAAAGGTTTGCAATGCAAAATGCAAAAATGGTTTCTACATCTTTGGCTGGTCACTTTAAACTAACCAAGTATATGTGTCCAAAGACACAAGAGGAGATAGCCTATATGTCTAAAGTTCCATATGTTGTAGCAGTAGGTTCTCTTATGTATGCTATGGTTTGAACAAGTCCAGACATTGCACATGCAGTGGGAGTTGTAAGTAGGTTCATGGACAACCCAGGTAAAGAGCACTAGCAAGTTGTGAAGTGGATATTTAGGTATCCAAAAGGGACAACAAGAGATGCTTTGTTGGAGGAACTAATATTTTTCTAGAAGGGTATACTGATGCAAATATGGCAAGTGACAAAGATATTCGAAGGAGCACTACCGGCTATGTCTTCACGGTTGGAGGCATAGCAATAAACTGGGCTTCAAAGCTGCAGAAAGTGGTCTCACTTTCTACCATGGAAGCAGAGTATGTAACAATGATGGAGGTAAGCAAAGAAATTATATGGCTTCACAGATTCTTAGAAGAGCTTGGATTCAAACAAAACAATTGTGTCTTGTACAGTGATAGCCAAAGAGTTGTCCATCTTGCGAAGAACTCAGTCTTACATTCAAGGAAAAAGCACATTGAGGTGAGATATCACTTCATACGCACTCTTTTGGAAGAGGGACTAGGAAAGGTGCATACAAGTGAAAATCCTGCAGACATGTTTACAAAGGTGGTCAACAAGGAGAAGTTAAGCTTTTGCTCATCTTCAATCGGCATTCAAGGATAAGAATCCAAGATGGAAAGGAGTCACAGGTTTGGTTTGGAGATCAGTCTCCAAGTTGGCGATTGTTAAGTATGGAGCCTGATTTACCCCTTGTATTTTTCTGTGTTAAAAATGCACATTTGTAAGGCCCCCATTATAAGGAGAAGCCATCGTGTGTGAATAAAAAATAATCCATCGGGAACCAAAATTTTCATGCCCAGTCTTGCCGGATTATTCCTTTTCGCCGGAATATTATGGTCGGACGGCGGCCGGAAAGTGGTTGGAAAACGATCGGTCAGTTGGCCGGTTGGCCAGTAGTCGATGACCAGTGGCCGGTGGTCGGAAGTCAATGGCCGGTGGCCGATGATCGAGTCCAAAAGCGGACTTGTCTTCTCAAGGACGGCCATACCTGGGCGGATTGGAGGGTCTGATTTGGACTTATCTACACAAGGGCGGCTACACATGGCTACCTCTCATGAGAGAGGGCATCCCTTTTGGCCTATAAAAGGAGGCCATTTCTACACACATTTCATAGTGTGAAGTTGATGCAACAAGGTGGGTGTGAGGTGGTGAAAGGTGAAGCAAGGCAGGAGCTCCAAAATGGTACAATCCCTTTGTAATCTACTTCTTGTTTTGAAGTATTAGAGCCATTGAGTGGCTGCTTTTCCATGGATGTAGCCCACATTGGGTGAACCACGTATATTGTGTGTACTCTCTCTCTCTCTCTCTCTCTCTCTCTCTCTACTCTATAATCTCTTGTGTGTGAAAATTATCTCTCTCCATTAAGTAATCTACTCAATTATCTACTTAGCTATGCCCTATTTCCTAACAACATGATTGGGGGCGGCATCCGTATTGGAGTTGGGACTAGTGGCACTCAAAGGGGGTGGGGGATGAGAAGGGTTTGTAGCCAAAGGAGAATGTGGGCTATGAGCATTTAGAGAAGGAGAGGGATGAGGTGGTGGGATTTGAGAACCATAATTCGGGGGTCTAAACATGAAGGGCGAATTAGGAGAGATGGAGGGAGAGTCATCATGGCTTGGTAGCCATGAGGTGGCATGTGGAATGAAGGGTGGGGATATGGATAGAAAGTGGATTGAGAAAAAACCGAGGTTGTGAGAGAATAGGGACATCATCTTCCCGTTGGGAGTCGAAAAGTTGATTTGGGTTAGAGTTCATGGTACCTACACAGCATAAAAATAATAATGTTAAAGATGTGCACACAAAGTTGAGATCAATGCATAAAAGTGTGAATCGCAAAAGTCAATGCGACCTTAATGAGCCAATTTGCACCACTGTTGCTGCTTGACGCGTCAACCCTACAAGAATGCCATAAAATAAAATGTGGGTACACCATAGAGCATATCAAACAAGCTTAATGTTAAAATAGAGCATGTCAAATAAGCTTAAAATTTGATATTACCCACTGTGTTTGTAGAGTCCCTCAAATGCAACATAGAGTGACCTTGTTCTTTGTGTTTGTGTTGATATGACAAGGTCACAATAGAAGATAATGATACATTTTATAAATAATAAAGGGAGGAGGGGGGGAAGTGAGTCATGTGCTTGTAGAATCCCTCAAATGCAAAATAGTATAGCTTTTATCTGTGTGTTGACGTGACAAGCTCACAATACAAAAGTTTCATCCAAAGGGGGGGGGGGGGGGGGGGGGGGGGGGGGGGGGGGTGGGAATGGAACGTTGAGCCATTTTTGTGGGATGGTTTAATTAAAGCAGGACAAGAAAAAGAACGTTGCAGGCGGGTCCATGCTCCAACGTGGAGGTTGAAAGTGCTTTGGGCGAGAGGGAGCCGGGGGGGGGGGGGGGGGGGGTCGGAAGAGCTTTGCCACCGCCCACTGTGAACGCGAGTGCTGACTTGGCGCATTGCTATTCGCTGGCTATTGATGCGATAGTGCTGCTGCCGCTCAGTCTCAACCCAACCTCAGTCCCATGCTATTTCCTCCTCCTCCTCCTCCTCTCTCTCTCTCTCTCTCTCATGTTCAAGTGGGCGTTAGCACCCACCAAGGCTCGGGAAAATGATTTTGAAGGAGTACGAGTGGAAGTGCGACGCGAGAGAGAGTGCGAGAAGAAGAGCACGACGATATGGTGAACTCGCTCTACTATAATGTGTAGAGCATAGTGAGTTCTTATTAGGTTTTTACAAAAGAATATGTGTACATACCTGGCGGCCCGCCCACTTACCTGGGCGACCACATTGGGCTTTATACCCCAACAACCTCCCACTTAAAGTCCAATGTGGTACTTCAAGTGTGAGAGAAGCTACTATACAAGCTAATATACAAGAGATGTAGAGAAGTGATGTACTACCCTACACCTAGCTGCTTGCGAAAATGCGCCAAGCTCTCTGAGGGAAGTCCTTTTGTAAGTAGATCAACATGATTTTCTGTGGTGTGAACTTTGACAAGCTGAAGTTGCTTATCCTCGAGCATTTCCCTGATGAAATGATACTTCACATCCACATGCTTTGTCTTTGAGTGATAAACTGGATTGCGAGCCAATTGTATAGCACTTTGACTATCACAATATAACACAGGCATCTATTCTTTGATTCCCAAATCTGTTACTAGTCGATTAAGCCAAATTGATTCTTTGCATGCCTCTGATGCTGCAACATATTCAGCCTCTGTAGTAGACCGAGTAACACAATCTTGTAATCTAGAACGCCATGATCCTGCTCCACCAGCCAATGTAAAGACATACCCTGACGTAGACCTTTGGTTGTCTAAGTCACCTGCATAATCTGAGTCTGTAAAACCCTTTACACTTAGCTCCTGACTCCCATAGCATATACGCATACTCTCTGTAGCTTTCAGGTATCTCAATATTCCTTTCACTACCTCCCAATGTTTCTTGCCTGGATTTGACATGTATCGACTTACTACTCCCACTACAAATGCAATGTCTGGGCGAGTAGCAATCATTGCATACATCTAACTACCGACTGCAGATGCATATGGAATCTTATCCATTTCAGCCTGTTCTTCCTCAGACACAGGACAATCTTGTTTGCTAAGTTTCACATATGGTGGCAATGGAACACTCAGTGCCTTTCCCTTCTCCATATTGAAACGTTGCAAAACCTTGTCAATATACTCTGTTTGAGATAACCAAATCAACTTCTTTGATCTGTCTCTCTCAATGCGCATACCAAGTATATGACTTGCCTCACCCATGTCTTTCATGTCAAACGATTTTGCCATCTTTGACTTCAAAGCTGAAATTTCTTCCAAGTGCTTGCCAGCAATCAACATGTCATCCATATACAAAATAAGGATCAACCAACTACCATCCTTTGCCTTCTTTGTATATAGACAGTGATCGAACTCACTACGTTTGTAGCCTTGAGAAAGCATAAACTTGTGGAATTTATGGTACCATGCCCTCAGTGATTGTTTTAAGCCATAAAGACTCTTTAACAACTGGCATACCCAATCTTCCTTGCCTTTCTCAACAAATGCAAGAAAGCATCTCAATGTAGTCATCTTGACCACCGGAGAGAAGACTTCATCAAAGTCAATGCCTTGTTCTTGCTTAAAGCCCTTGGCAACAAGCCTTGCTTTGTACTTTGGCTGACTATCATGAGCGGTGATCTTATACCTGTAAACCCATTTACAAGGTAGAGCCTTTTTGCCCTGTGGTAATTTAACTAGCTTCCATGTCTTGTTTTTACGCAGAGCTGTCATCTCTGACTGCATGGCCAATTGCCAATTCCCGGAGTCCTTCATTTGCACTGCTTCCTTGTAACATGAAGGCTCATTGCAATCAGTCAACATGACATAGTTCATAGATGGAACAAACCTATCAGGAGGTCGTGTGACACGTCCAGATCTATGCACAATAGGTGGCTCAGGCTCAACCACAACCTGTGGTTCCACTCTATCCTGTCCTTGCTCCTCTTGAGCCCTGACATTTTGTCTTGCACGTGCAGGTCCATCTTCTTGGAAGACAACTCTTCTAATCTCCTCAACCCTCTCTGGTTTAGAATGATATTTGGATTCATTAAAGTGAACATCATTGCTGCGGACAACCTTTCTGGATTCGGGATCCCAAAGTCTGTACCCCATCTCACCAGAATTACCATAGCCTAGAAAGATGCACTTTCTACTCTTTGGCTCAAGTTTGTTCCTAAATTCCTTTGGAACGTGAGTATATGCCTCACAGCCAAAGACTCTGAGATGCTTGTATGAGGGCATTTTGCCTGACCATACCATCTCTGGCACTGAATCCTTCTGCAAAACCTTGCTGGGAGATCTATTTACAAGATGAATAGCTGTTGATACAGCTTCAGCCCAAAACCCATTTGGCAGCTGTGCATTAGACAACATACTTATGACCTTCTCTTGTATGGTCCTATTCATTCTCTCAGAAACACCATTTTGAGGATGATTGTAAGGAGCAGTAAGTTCACGTTTTATACCTTTTGACTCACAAAAGTCCTGAAAGGCCTTTGAAACATACTCTCCACCATTGTCAGTGCGTAAGCATTTAAGCTTCTTGCCACTCTGATTCTCCACAAGTGTCACAAACGTTTTGAAAACACTAAACGCTTCATCCTTGTGCTTGAGAAAGTAAACCCATACTTTCCTCGAGTAATCATCTATAAATGTCATAAAGTAAGAAGCTCCCCCTAGAGATAGGTTAGGCATAGGTCCACACAAATCACTATGAACAAGTGCCAATTGTGTATCTCTTCTACTGCTTCTATGCTTATGTGGCTGCTGTGTTTGCTTACCATACAGACAATGTTCATAGAATTCAAAATCATTAAATGAAAATCCAGGCAAATAACCAGAACGAGACAAGATTTCCATTCCCTTCTTGGACATATGTCCTAACCGGCTATGCCACAAAGAAATGTTCGGCTGCTCGGTTACATTGATTACATTTTTAGAGACATTTGATACATAAATCATGTAAAGTCCTCCAGACTTTACTCCATGTGCTACTGTCATAGAACCCTTGGATATCTTCCACATGTTCTGTTCAAAAGTGGTAACGTAGCCAGCATCATCAAGTAAACCTATGCTGATCAAGCTCTTTGTAATTGCGGGAACATGTCTCACATTCTTCAGTGTGAAAGAAGAGCCATTCTGAAACTTCAATTGAACATCTCCAACACCTTAGATCTCACATGTTTGCCTATTGCCTAGCCGAACATGATCTTTAGTGGTCACATAAGAGGTAAACCACTCCTTGTTTGGAGACACATGAAGTGATGCCCCTGAGTCTCTAATCCAGTCACTCAGTGCATTTCCATCAGATGCTGTAAGAAGAGCTGAGTCTGTTGTATTCTTCAAGAAGTAGATGTCTGCTGACACTAGACTGTCATCCTCTGCAACAGTGTTTGTCACATTTATTTCTTGAATCTTCACTGAGGACTTGTTCTTCTCACCATGGTCTTCAGCTTTCTCTTTTCCTTTTTCTGCTTTCCATTCTCTGCAGTCTCTTTTCATGTGACCCTTCTTGCGACAATGGTAGCATTTTATGTCACTCTTGCCTTTAGCACTGCGGGACTTGCGACGAGACTGATTCCTCTTTCCACCTTTGTACTTTTCTTTGGTCCTTCCCCTTACAACTAAGGCTGTTCCTTTGCCTTTTTCCATTGTCTTTCTATTGGTTTATTGAGTAAGCAGACTTCCTTCTACACCTGCTATGTTCAAACCATCTGGAGGTGTAGAATTACTCAAAGCTGTGCGAAAAGTGTCCCAACTTTCCGGCAATGTGATCAACAGGAACATAGCTCTAACAGGTTCATCAAACTTGACACCTTGAGCTGACAACTGACTATAGATTGTGTTGAATTCATTCAGATGATTGAACATAGGTGTCCCTTCTTTCATGTTCAAGTCAACAAGCTTCTTAAGCCAGTATACCTGTGAAGCTGCACTCTGCTTCTCATAAAGATCACTTAGCTTTAACCATGCTTGATAAGCCGACATCTCGTCTGCTACATTGAAGTAAACGCTTGGTAGAAAGTGCCAATTCATCCATTTCACTCCATTCATCTTCGTCCATATCTTCTGGTTTTATCCCCTTGAGCTTTATAGGTTTTATCTGCTTCTTTTGTACCAACACGTGCCAAATCTGCTTCTTCCACAATGGGAAATTGGTTCCATCCAGCTTCTTGATATTGTAAAGAGCAGTGTCCTGTGATCCAGCCATAGCTACGCATCACAGTAGTTTACTTTTCTGGGAAAAATTCGGCATAGTTTCCCCTGTAAAATGACCTCTGAACCAATATCAACCTGATGAACTAGTGGATGTCGCCTACAGTCTATGTGTAGATGCACGTGTGTCGTATGTGACACGCCTCCAAGAACTGTGAGCCGTCCTTCGATGTGTAGACAGCCACAAATCAACACTCTGGGAGTGTCGATATCCTCAGCAACTGTAGCCGTAGGCCAAAAACCCCAAATTTGCAGAGTCGGATCTGCACCTGCCGAGACCACGTAGTCGAAAATGGCCTGCGCAGACCTTTGTCGAAGCCGAATGGTGGCCGAGATGACCTCATAATGAAATTCTGAGAACACCGACCCCTTCAAGCTCTCCCACAGGATTTGGGGCCGTGTCTTCGCCTGTCGAATTTCACTCCAATTTGAGTTGGTGACTCTAGCCTCCTGCAGTGCTGCCCCGAGCCTCGATCTGAGCTCTGATACCAGTTGAAGGAGTACGAGTGGAAGTTCGACGCGAGAGAGAGTGCGAGAACAAGAGCATGACGATATGGTGAACTCGCTCTACTGTAATGTGTAGAGCATAGTGAGTTCTTATTAGGTTTTTACAAAAGAATATGTGTACATACCTGGCGGCCCGCCCACTTACCTGGGCGACCACATTGGGCTTTATACCCCAACTGATTTTAAGGAGCCGTCCATTACACTTCTTTCCGAGAAAAAGAAGTAAATTCTTCATAAAATTTATTTTTTCCAATAAAAATCTTGAAAATTGAGCCAGCCTCAAATCTTTCTTGCAAAACTTTGAAGCATCCATGTTTTGATTTGAGCAGGCATTGGATAAAGTGAACCTGCCTTTTTTTTAGCCTTGGTGTCCACATGTACATGAGAGAGAGAGAGAGAGAGAGAGAGAGAGAGAGAGAAGGGGGAGAGAAGAATATGTACACACACACACACACACACACACACACACACACACACACACACATATATATATATATAAAACATACATACATACATACATATATACAGACATACATATATACAGACATACATATAAATACACACACACACACACACACACACATATATATATACATACATACATTTATACATACATACTAGTACAGCCGGCCACCTTCGGCGGCCTCTCTCTCTTTTTCTTTGTCCCTTTTTACCGCGTGCACAGGGGCTTCTCTCAGTTTAGGAGTTTAGCTTTCATGTCGCAGATTTTGACACTATAAAGGGCTCCCCCTTCCACCATATTATGTTAGTTTATATATATATATATATATATATATATATATATATATATATATATATATATATATATAGAGAGAGAGAGAGAGAGATAGAGAGAGAGAGAGAGAGAGAGAGAGAGAGAGACATGGAAATCATGTACATGTCTTTTTCAATTGTGCAATGTATAGAGCGATGTTTATGTCAAGCTACATAAAAGCAACGTGAAAAGTTAAAATATTTCATCTTGCACTTAGGTACATAATGAAAATGCTAAACATATAGTGCACATCATGAAAAAGTGTCATACAAAAGTATGGTGGAGAGTTGGCATTATGGTCTCTCTAGAAACTATAAGAAACAAAAGTTGTGCCTTGCCCTGTAGGCTTTATGTGCTGATCAAGCAAACACATAGGCATGGGGAATTGGATTTAGATAACAAACCTTGCAATGTTGTTGAGGTGGAGTCGTTGGTTGTGAATATCTGTGCTTTTTGTGATACACAAAGCAGGAGTTAACACAAATACAAAACATGTAGGATATAGGCTTAACTTAAAGAGAAGCACATGTTACTTTAGTGATGACTTTTTAGTTCATAAGATCCTCCATTATCACTACAATAGAAATGGCTCAATCATTAGTAGGCTAAGAATACTAGCAGGGGGATGCCTTATTTTTTGTTTGGACTCTACACTATATTGTTTACATAAAAAACTCAGACTGTTTAAAGTAAAAACTGAAACTGTTTAAAGTAACATTAACTTTGCATTCTACTAAAACCTAGCAAAGTAAGGCAAATGTGACAGTGGAGCAGGCATGTGATGGTCGGCCAAACTGTTGTGTTTGCATTTAATGAGGCAGAAAAACATGTGCTATTGGTGACAAGCTTGCAAGGAAGCATCTCAAAATGGTCAAAGGGGGAAGCAGTTCTTAGGCTAAGTATTTCAAATTTTTGTTTAAGTAGTGAAGGCCACAAACGACACTGCAGGGCATCTAGGCAAAGATAAGGTAGTGGGTGAGTTTCGGTGACAATTTTCATAGCATCTCAAAACATTGTAGACAACAATAAAGATTGTTGTAGCTAGCAAGAATATCTTAGTATTAAAGGTTTTAAAAAACGCGTACCTATCAATACTCTCTTTGTTGGCGATTGTAGCCAATTTTTCACACCATCTCAAAAGTCTACAAATTTCAACAATAGATTAATCAATTAAAAGAAAGCATTGCTCTTGCTTATGCAATCAATCGTGAATTCTCACAAGTGCTTGGCAATAGTCTTTTGTCATCACCAAGATCTTTTGAAGATATCAAAAGTCCACAAATCAAACGGATCTGGCTTTCACACTTGGAAAATAAAGGTAAAGGGTTATTAGATGTGCACACATATTTTGAATGTTGTAAAGCCCATATCAACAAACAAAGCAAGTACATTGGCTACAGTCACTAGAGTCGTATCTTCCAAGTAACAATAGAAGGACAAGCAAGCATTGGGTAGTAACTTCTCTGGAAGATGATTTTGTTCATTACTTGGATGATATTCCATCTGCTAGTGTTTTCTGGATAGATCTAGAGACTCTTTTTTGTGCTAAAGAAAATATTTCATGATGAGTCTCAAAATGGAATTATATTCTCTTGCTATGTGTGCTAATGAAAACATAGTTGCATTAGCCATAGAATGAAGAACTTGAAAATGGAGCTAGTGTATGTTGAAGCCATAGTGCAAGATCAAGATCTTACATCTGTTTTGCTAAATATCTTGCCTAATGAATTTCATCGATTTGTCGTTGTTTTAAAAGAAAAATATTCGCTATTATCTTTGGATAGTATCATTAATTCCTTGCAAGAAGAAGAAAAAAGAGTATCCTATGCCATTTCTTTCATTATTCCTACTGCATGTGTCATAATAACTAATATCTAATTCTCCTAAATGATTTTCTCATGTTAAACTAATCATTTTATATGGGGGAGTACCAAGGGACAAAAAGCTAGAATATTGGTTAAGCTGGCAGACCAGCCACAGTAGGGATCCAAAGGGGGGGGGGGCATTTGCAAAAGAGCAATGTGCATCAATAGGCTTCAACGACCCTAAGGTTCACCCCATTAAGACTTCCAAAATGCTAAGGTTCCAAAATTCAATAAAAAGTCCAATGGTCAAACCTTAGGGAAATTGGATGCCTTTGGAAAAAGTCTTTGCAAATCCCTAGATGGGAGGGGGCAAGCCCTTTTAGTAGGGGATGAGAGAGAAACACACACACACACACACACACACACACACACACACACACACACACACACACACACACACACACACACACACACACACACATGCTCCCTTTACACAAAGGGAATAGTGGACACATGTCAGCTCCCTAGCCTAGTTGCCCCCAAGGTGCATTCAAATCCTATTGGATCGCCATAGAGGTGGACCAATGAGAATAAGGCTAGAGTACCAGTTTAATTCATTTTACTTGATAAAAGCACCAATAGGAATTAAACTCTCTTGAAGACTATTGGACAGTCTCTCAAGGGGTCCAACGAGCAGCAGTCCAATGGCTTGCCTGATTCCTATTGGACAGAAGAAAAAGGGGTCCAATGAGAGTTTATTTGCATTAATTAAATACCTAAAGCTCTCACAAAAGGGGAAAGGGGTACACGTGCCCTATGACTATCACTTATGCTTCTCAATTATCATTGGCTAAGCTTTGCAGGGTCCAATGGGGTGCCATCATGAGTAAAATGTAAGAGGGGTCGACCAAGAGAGAGAAGGGGACTGATTTTGGCAAGGCATTAGCACAAACACACTCACACAATCTCATGTGTGAAGTAAAGAAGACTCTCTTGCTTTAATGTAATGCTCATCATCTACTCCAAGCTTGTGAGAAGTGAGGCCTACACCAAAAACTCTTGGCTTTGTGATGCAAATCCAACCAAGAGCCAAGCTCCAATGCATGCTCATCTCCTCTACCATGCTAATTACTAAGCTATGCTAAGCTATTATGAGGGATTATGTGAGGAGACACACTTCTTTCTCATAAGACTACTGCTCCTTCCTCTCAATCTACTCTCATACCCCGCTAGCTCTCACCATCTTCAAAGGTGTGTGAAGTCTTGGGTCTGAGACCGTGAGGGAATGGATGTTGTGTTTTATAAGTGTGTGCATGGTGCTTGAAGCTTCCATCTTCATTGCACTAGAAAGTTATTGAAGGAACACAAAGTATTGTATTGTAAAATGTCTTCTTTGATGGGGGAAACCTATAATACAAATCCTTTTGGAGGGGGGACCGGCTCCATGTAACTCCGGTCCTCAATTGTTGTCAATAGCTTAATTTCTCTCTCTTTTGAAGTATTGTTCATGCCTATCTAACTAGGTCTTATGCTTTTTGTTGCTCTCTCCATTCAAACACTCTTGCTATGCTCGTTAGGAATCTATTCTATTGAAATGCTCACTATGTTTATGCTATTTTCTACTACACACAAGTTATTAGGCCATTAAATGTTACATTGGTATCAGAGCACAAGGTTTCTCTTTTCTTGCTCAAGAAGGGAGGTCCTCAAGCTAGCTATAAATGGTTGGTATTATTAATTGCAATTGAGTAAGTAGAATAGGGATTTTTCAGCCTTGCAATGCGCCTGCTTTGTGCAGATAACGGGGCATCACCGTCAAGAGCTATGTTCTTAATAGTGGAGTCCTACGGGGATTGCCTACGGCTTAACCACTATTGAGCTATTAGAAGCTTGACAGGAGCTGGTACTGTTTTAGTTGGTACTGGTACAGGAGCTTGAGTGCTTTTCTAAAGGGGTAAAGAGGAGTAGAAACTAGGGCTTGAAGTGACAAAGTGTTAAGTATGGAGCCTGATTTACCCTTATAATTTTCTGTGGTAAAAGCGCACATTTGTAAGGCCCCCATTATGAGGAGAAGCCATCGTGCGTGAAGGAAAATCACTCACCGAAAACCAAAATTTTCACGGACAAGAATCAGGGGCAACTTAAAAGGCCTCGAGGGCGGAGGCCCCGAGACTTTTTTTTCAATCGGAATATTCTTTTTCGCCGGAATATTATGGCCAGACAGCGACCGGAAAGTGGTTGGAAAACAACCGATCGGTTGGCCGGTAGTCAATGGCCGATGGCCGGTGGTCGGAAGTCAATGGCCGGTGGGCGGTGGCCGAATTCAAAAGCGGACTTGTCTTCTCAAGGGCGGCCACACATGGGCGGATTGGAGGGTCCGATTTGGACTTATTCGCACAAGGGCGGCTACACATGGCTGTCTCTCATAAGAGAGGGCAGCCCTTTTGGCCTATAAAAGGAGGCCATTTCTACACACATTTCATAGTGTGTGAAGTTGATGCAACAAGGTGAGTGTGAGGTGGTGAGAGTGAAGCAAGGCGGGAGCTCCATTAAGGGTATAATCCCTTTGTAAACTACTTCTTGTTTTGAAGTACTAAAGCCATTGAGTGGCTGCTTTCCCGTGGACGTAGCCCACATTGGGTGAACCACGTATATCGTGTGTACTCTCTCTCTCTCTCTCTACTCTATAATCTCGTGTATATAAATTTGTCTCTCTCCATTAAGTAATCTACTCAATTATCTATTTAGCTACGTCTTATTTCCCAACACAAAGTACACTAAAACAATTTTCACCTAAAAGTTGTTACAATGGCTGACAATAGTAAAGAGAGTGAGATTAATGTTGATAGCTTTGATTTTTCTAATGAGCATGCTACTAATGATGCCCCTATGCTTGTTAACTACCTTGTTTCTAGGCTTCAACAAGCCATGGGCAATCCATCCCTCCAAAGTGAAGTGCAACGTCAACTTCGTGACCATGGAATTCTCCAAACGCCCCATCAAGAAGAGAGAGCACCTAAGAAGCCTCCTTGTGAGACTTGCAAAAGAGGCCTCTCTCTGATTCGGGAAGAAGAAGAGGATCCATACAAAGGGCTCAAAAGTTTACTTCTTGATGACGCATCTACTTCCCAAAGGAGAACTCAAGAGCCCCCACCAAAAGAAGAAGAAAGAAGTGACTCTCCTGCCACCTTAGTAGAGATGGCTCCACAAAGAAGGTGGCCAAAACGCTCTCCATCACTTTTTAAATGGAGAAGACCATCACACACATCTCCACACCATAATTCAAAGAGGGACGATTAAAAAAAGAGAAGAAAATGGTGAGAAAGAGGTCACCCTCTTCTCCATCTTCTTCATCCTCTTTCTCTTCTGTAGAAAGTGCAGTTTTTGGCTACCGATGCCAAAGACAAAGTACACACCGAATGGCGAAGTTTGAAGATCTCTCCTTAAAAATCTATTCATAAATATGTAGACAAGTTTGAAGATCTCTCCTTAAGAATCTATTCATAAATATGTAGACAAGTTTTGGGACTTACATCTCAAAGCCACTGTCTTCAAAAACATAGATTTTGGAGAGCAAAAACAACAATTTTGTGTGGGCTTAACTAAAGATATGGTGGAGTATGTCAACTCGCAAAGGCCACGCACCATATCTGCGGTCATACACCATGCCATGGTGGCTTCACAAATCAATTTCCAACAAGGGGCTAAGAGAAATCTTAAGCCCACGAAGAACAAGGACCGTAAAAATGAGCCTAAGGGAAAGGAAAATGTACAAAAGTCTCCTAAAGGCAACGCCAACAACAACAAAGCTAAGGAGAAGGGAGTTTATAAATGCAAAAATAAACTCTCTCCTGAAGAGCTTGAGTGTTATCGTAAAGATACCCGTTGTTTCCAGTGCAGGGAGCACATGAATGCTTACCATGCTTGCCCCCACAAGAATACACAAAACGAGCCTCCTAGAGCTACTTTGGTCAAAATCCAAGAAGAGGAAGCTCACCACAAAGGATCTCCTCTATGCCATGCTTGGGGAAAGGTAAGAGAACATGATGCTTTTATTCTCTTTGACCCTGGTTCTACTCACAATTTTATATCCACAGAGTTGGCCACCAAGCTAGGCATCCAAGCCTATGAGAAGGGACATGTCCTGCCCGCCGATGGTGCTTTCAAGGGGCAAGAAGCTTTAGTCACTCCCTTACTTGGGAAATTGAGGCTCCATGTCCAAATCTATGTGGCCAAAGAGGACTTCTTTACCTCTCCTCTCAAGCATGAGGATGTAATCCTAGGGGCACCATGGTTTGATTGCATGGTTGCCAATGTTAAATTCCCTGAAAGGAAAATCTTCTTTAGGTTCAGGGAAAAAGATATGTACATAGATGCCAAAGAGTTGGGTAACACCATACCCATTGTACATACACAAGCTTTCAATAAGTCAATAAAGAGCTCTATTTTTGTGTACATGATTTTTGTTAAAGATTCTCAAAATAAACCTAATGCTTTAGCAAAAGAAAATATAAATAATCACAAGGAATTAGAGTTATCCAATTTTCTCAAGGGATTTCAAGATGTTTTTATTGACGACATCCCTTGTGAACTACCTCCTAAATGAGGCAATGATGACCATGCAATTGAACTTCTTCCAGGAAGTTCACCGCCTAATAAACCTCCTTATAGAGTTTCTCAAGCTCACAAGAGGAGTTTATGTGGCAAGTGCATGAGTCAATTCAGGAGGGCATGGTTAGGCCTAGCTCATCTCCATTTTGCTCACCTGTATTATTAGTGTAAAAGAAAGACGACACATATCGTATGTGTGCCGACTTTAGAGCACTAAATAGGATCACTATAAAGAATAGGTTTTCTGTTCCACGGGTAGAATATGGAGTACAAGCAGAAGTGCGACACGAGAGAGACTGCGAGAAGAAGAGCACGACGATATGGTGAACTCGCTCTACTATAATGTGTAGAGCATAGTGAGTTCTTATTAGGTTTTTACAAAAGAATATGTGTACATACCTGGCGGCCCGCCCACTTACCTGGGCGACCACATTGGGATTTATACCCCAACAACCTCCCACTTAAAGTCCAATGTGGTACTTTAAGTGTGAGAGAAGCTACTATACAAGCTAATATACAAGAGATGTAGAGAAGTGATGTACTACCCTACACCTAACTGCTTGCAAAAATGCGCCAAGCTCTCTGAGGGAAGTCCTTTTGTAAGTAGATCAACAGGATTTTTTGTGGTGTGAACTTTGACAAGCTGAAGTTGCTTATCCTCGAGCATTTCCCTGATGAAATGATACTTCACATCCACATGCTTTGTCTTTGAGTGAAACTGGATTGCGAGCCAATTGTATAGCACTTTGACTATCACAATATAACACAGGCATCTCTTCTTTGATTCCCAAATCTGTTACTAGTCGATTAAGCCAAATTGATTCTTTGCATGCCTCTGATGCTGCAACATGTTCAGCCTCTGTAGTAGACCGAGTAACACAATCTTGTAATCTAGAACGCCATGATACTGCTCCACCAGCCAATGTAAAGACATACCCTGACGTAGACCTTCGGTTGTCTAAGTCACCTGCATAATCTGAGTCTGTAAAACCCTTTGCACTTAGCTCCTGACTCCCATAGCATATATGCATACTCTTTGTAGCTTTCAGGTATCTCAATATTCCTTTCACTGCCTCCCAATGTTTCTTGCCTGGGTTTGGCATGTATCGACTTACTACTCCCACTGCAAATGCAATGTCTGGGCGAGTAGCAATCATTGCATACATCAAACTACCAACTGCAGACGCATATGGAATCTTATCCATTTCAACCTGTTCTTCCTCAGACACAGGACAATCTTGTTTGCTAAGTTTCACATATGGTGGCAATGGAGCACTCAATGCCTTTCCCTTCTCCATATTGAAACGTTGCAAAACCTAGTCAATATACTCTGTTTGAGATAACCAAATCAACTTCTTTGATCTGTCTCTGTCAATGCGCATACCAAGTATATGACTTGCCTCACCCATGTCTTTCATGTCAAACGATTTTGCCATCTTTGACTTCAAAGCTGAAATTTCTTCCAAGTGCTTGACAGCAATCAACATGTCATCCACATACAAAATAAGGATCAGCCAACTGCCATCCTTAGCCTTCTTTGTATATAGACAGTGATCGAACTCACTATGTTTGTAGCCTTGAGAAAGCATAAACTTGTGGAATTTATAGTACCATGCCCTCGATGATTGTTTTAAGCCATAAAGACTCTTTAACAACTGGCATACCCAATCTTCCTTGCCTTTCCCAACAAACCCTTCTGGCTGCTGCAAGTAAATTTCCACATCTAAATCACCATGCAAGAACGCTGTCTTGACATCCATTTGGTGCAACACCAAATCTAATATGGCAACCAATGCAAGAAAGCATCTCAATGTAGTCATCTTGACCACCGGAGAGAAGACTTCATCAAAGTCAATGCCTTGTTCTTGCTTAAAGCCCTTGGCAACAAGCCTTGCTTTGTACTTTGGCTGACTATCATGAGCGGTGATCTTATACCTGTAAACCCATTTACAAGGTAGAGCCTTTTTCCCCTGTGGTAATTTAACTAGCTTCCATGTCTTGTTTTTATGCAGAGCTGTCATCTCTGACTGCATGGCCAATTGCCAATTCCCGGAGTCCTTCATTTGCACTGCTTCCTTGTAACATGAAGGCTCATTGCAATCAGCCAGCATGACATAGTTCAAAGATGGAACAAACCTATTAGGAGGTCGCGTGACACGTCCAGATCTACGAACAATAGGCGGCTCAGGATCAGCCACAACCTGTGGTTCCACTCTATCCTGTCCTTGCTCCTCTTGAGCCCTGACATTTTGTCTTGCACGTGCAGGTCCATCTTCTTGGAAGACAACTCTTCTAATCTCCTCAACCCTCTCTGGTTTAGAATGATATTTGGATTCATTAAAGTGAACATCATTGCTGCGGACAACCTTTCTGGATTCGGGATCCCAAAGTCTGTACCCCATCTCACCAGAATTACCATAGCCTAGAAAGATGCACTTTCTACTCTTTGGCTCAAGTTTGTTCCTAAATTCCTTTGGAACGTGAGTATATGCCTCACAGCCAAAGACTCTGAGATTCTTGTATGAGGGAATTTTGCCTGACCATACCATCTCTGGCACTGAATCCTTCTGCAAAACCTTGCTAGGAGATCTATTTACAAGATGAACAGCTGTTGATACAGCTTCAGCCCAAAACTCATTTGGCAGCTGTGCATTAGACAACATACTTATGACCTTCTCTTGTATGGTCCTATTCATCCTCTCAGCAACACCATTTTGAGGAGGATTGTAAGGAGCAGTAAGTTCACGTTTTATACCTTTTGACTCACAAAAGTCCTGAAAGGCCTTTGAAACATACTCTCCACCATTGTCAGTGCATAAGCATTTAAGCTTCTTGCCACTCTGATTCTCCACAAGTGTCACAAACGTTTTGAAAACACTAAACGCTTCATCCTTGTGCTTGAGAAAGTAAACCCATACTTTCCTCGAGTAATCATCTATAAATGTCATAAAGTAAGAAGCTCCCCTAGAGATAGGTTAGGCATAGGTCCACACAAATCACTATGAACAAGTGCCAACTGTGTATCTGTTCTACTACTTCTATGCTTATGTGGCTGCTGTGTTTGCTTACCATACAGACAATGTTCATAGAATTCAAAATCATTAAATGAAAATCTAGGCAAATAACCAGAACGAGACAAGATTTCCATTCCCTTCTTGGACATATGTCCTAACCGGCTATGCCACAAAGAAACGTTCGGTTGCTCGGTTACATTGATTACATTTTTAGAGACATTTGATACATAAATCATGTAAAGTCCTCCAGACTTTACTCCATGTGCTACTGTCATAGAACCCTTGGATATCTTCCACATGTTCTGTCCAAAAGTGGTGACGTAGCCTGCATCATCAAGTAAACCTATGCTGATCAAGCTCTTTGTAATTGCGGGAACATGTCTCACATTCTTCAGTGTGAAAGAAGAGCCATTCTGAAACTTCAATTGAACATCTCCAACACCTTAGATCTCACATGTTTGCCTATTGCCTAGCCGAACATGATCTTTAGTGGTCACATAAGAGGTAAACCACTCCTTGTTTGGAGACACATGAAGTGATGCCCCTGAGTCTCTAATCCAGTCACTCAGTGCATTTCCATCAGATGCTGTAAGAAGAGCTGAGTCTGTTGTATTCTTCAAGAAGTAGATGTCTGCTGACACTAGACTGTCATCCTCTGCAACAGTGTTTGTCACATTTATTTCTTGAATCTTCACTGAGGACTTGTTCTTCTCACCATGGTCTTCAGCTTTCTCTTTTCCTTTTTCTGCTTTCCATTCTCTGCAGTCTCTTTTCATGTGACCCTTCTTGCGACAATGGTAGCATTTTATGTCACTCTTGCCTTTAGCACTGCGGGACTTGCGACGAGACTGATTCCTCTTTCCACCTTTGTACTTTTCTTTGGTCCTTCCCCTTACAACTAAGGCTGTTCCTTTGCCTTTTTCCATTGTCTTTCTATTGGTTTATTGAGTAAGCAGACTTCCTTCTACACCTGCTATGTTCAAACCATCTGGAGGTGTAGAATTACTCAAAGCTGTGCGAAAAGTGTCCCAACTTTCCGGCAATGTGATCAACAGGAACATAGCTCTAACAGGTTCATCAAACTTGACACCTTGAGCTGACAACTGACTATAGATTGTGTTGAATTCATTCAGATGATTGAACATAGGTGTCCCTTCTTTCATGTTCAAGTCAACAAGCTTCTTAAGCCAGTATACCTGTGAAGCTGCACTCTGCTTCTCATAAAGATCACTTAGCTTTAACCATGCTTGATAAGCCGACATCTCGTCTGCTACATTGAAGTAAACGCTTGGTAGAAAGTGCCAATTCATCCATTTCACTCCATTCATCTTCGTCCATATCTTCTGGTTTTATCCCCTTGAGCTTTATAGGTTTTATCTGCTTCTTTTGTACCAACACGTGCCAAATCTGCTTCTTCCACAATGGGAAATTGGTTCCATCCAGCTTCTTGATATTGTAAAGAGCAGTGTCCTGTGATCCAGCCATAGCTACGCATCACAGTAGTTTACTTTTCTGGGAAAAATTCGGCATAGTTTCCCCTGTAAAATGACCTCTGAACCAATATCAACCTGATGAACTAGTGGATGTCGCCTACAGTCTATGTGTAGATGCACGTGTGTCGTATGTGACACGCCTCCAAGAACTGTGAGCCGTCCTTCGATGTGTAGACAGCCACAAATCAACACTCTGGGAGTGTCGATATCCTCAGCAACTGTAGCCGTAGGCCAAAAACCCCAAATTTGCAGAGTCGGATCTGCACCTGCCGAGACCACGTAGTCGAAAATGGCCTGCGCAGACCTTTGTCGAAGCCGAATGGTGGCCGAGATGACCTCATAATGAAATTCTGAGAACACCGACCCCTTCAAGCTCTCCCACAGGATTTGGGGCCGTGTCTTCGCCTGTCGAATTTCACTCCAATTTGAGTTGGTGACTCTAGCCTCCTGCAGTGCTGCCCCGAGCCTCGATCTGAGCTCTGATACCAGTTGAAGGAGTACGAGTGGAAGTTCGACGCGAGAGAGAGTGCGAGAACAAGAGCATGACGATATGGTGAACTCGCTCTACTGTAATGTGTAGAGCATAGTGAGTTCTTATTAGGTTTTTACAAAAGAATATGTGTACATACCTGGCGGCCCGCCCACTTACCTGGGCGACCACATTGGGCTTTATACCCCAACTGATTTTAAGGAGCCGTCCATTACACTTCTTTCCGAGAAAAAGAAGTAAATTCTTCATAAAATTTATTTTTTCCAATAAAAATCTTGAAAATTGAGCCAGCCTCAAATCTTTCTTGCAAAACTTTGAAGCATCCATGTTTTGATTTGAGCAGGCATTGGATAAAGTGAACCTGCCTTTTTTTTAGCCTTGGTGTCCACATGTACATGAGAGAGAGAGAGAGAGAGAGAGAGAGAGAGAGAGAAGGGGGAGAGAAGAATATGTACACACACACACACACACACACACACACACACACACACACATATATATATATATAAAACATACATACATACATACATATATACAGACATACATATATACAGACATACATATAAATACACACACACACACACACACACACACATATATATATACATACATACATTTATACATACATACTAGTACAGCCGGCCACCTTCGGCGGCCTCTCTCTCTTTTTCTTTGTCCCTTTTTACCGCGTGCACAGGGGCTTCTCTCAGTTTAGGAGTTTAGCTTTCATGTCGCAGATTTTGACACTATAAAGGGCTCCCCCTTCCACCATATTATGTTAGTTTATATATATATATATATATATATATATATATATATATATATATATATATATATATAGAGAGAGAGAGAGAGAGATAGAGAGAGAGAGAGAGAGAGAGAGAGAGAGAGACATGGAAATCATGTACATGTCTTTTTCAATTGTGCAATGTATAGAGCGATGTTTATGTCAAGCTACATAAAAGCAACGTGAAAAGTTAAAATATTTCATCTTGCACTTAGGTACATAATGAAAATGCTAAACATATAGTGCACATCATGAAAAAGTGTCATACAAAAGTATGGTGGAGAGTTGGCATTATGGTCTCTCTAGAAACTATAAGAAACAAAAGTTGTGCCTTGCCCTGTAGGCTTTATGTGCTGATCAAGCAAACACATAGGCATGGGGAATTGGATTTAGATAACAAACCTTGCAATGTTGTTGAGGTGGAGTCGTTGGTTGTGAATATCTGTGCTTTTTGTGATACACAAAGCAGGAGTTAACACAAATACAAAACATGTAGGATATAGGCTTAACTTAAAGAGAAGCACATGTTACTTTAGTGATGACTTTTTAGTTCATAAGATCCTCCATTATCACTACAATAGAAATGGCTCAATCATTAGTAGGCTAAGAATACTAGCAGGGGGATGCCTTATTTTTTGTTTGGACTCTACACTATATTGTTTACATAAAAAACTCAGACTGTTTAAAGTAAAAACTGAAACTGTTTAAAGTAACATTAACTTTGCATTCTACTAAAACCTAGCAAAGTAAGGCAAATGTGACAGTGGAGCAGGCATGTGATGGTCGGCCAAACTGTTGTGTTTGCATTTAATGAGGCAGAAAAACATGTGCTATTGGTGACAAGCTTGCAAGGAAGCATCTCAAAATGGTCAAAGGGGGAAGCAGTTCTTAGGCTAAGTATTTCAAATTTTTGTTTAAGTAGTGAAGGCCACAAACGACACTGCAGGGCATCTAGGCAAAGATAAGGTAGTGGGTGAGTTTCGGTGACAATTTTCATAGCATCTCAAAACATTGTAGACAACAATAAAGATTGTTGTAGCTAGCAAGAATATCTTAGTATTAAAGGTTTTAAAAAACGCGTACCTATCAATACTCTCTTTGTTGGCGATTGTAGCCAATTTTTCACACCATCTCAAAAGTCTACAAATTTCAACAATAGATTAATCAATTAAAAGAAAGCATTGCTCTTGCTTATGCAATCAATCGTGAATTCTCACAAGTGCTTGGCAATAGTCTTTTGTCATCACCAAGATCTTTTGAAGATATCAAAAGTCCACAAATCAAACGGATCTGGCTTTCACACTTGGAAAATAAAGGTAAAGGGTTATTAGATGTGCACACATATTTTGAATGTTGTAAAGCCCATATCAACAAACAAAGCAAGTACATTGGCTACAGTCACTAGAGTCGTATCTTCCAAGTAACAATAGAAGGACAAGCAAGCATTGGGTAGTAACTTCTCTGGAAGATGATTTTGTTCATTACTTGGATGATATTCCATCTGCTAGTGTTTTCTGGATAGATCTAGAGACTCTTTTTTGTGCTAAAGAAAATATTTCATGATGAGTCTCAAAATGGAATTATATTCTCTTGCTATGTGTGCTAATGAAAACATAGTTGCATTAGCCATAGAATGAAGAACTTGAAAATGGAGCTAGTGTATGTTGAAGCCATAGTGCAAGATCAAGATCTTACATCTGTTTTGCTAAATATCTTGCCTAATGAATTTCATCGATTTGTCGTTGTTTTAAAAGAAAAATATTCGCTATTATCTTTGGATAGTATCATTAATTCCTTGCAAGAAGAAGAAAAAAGAGTATCCTATGCCATTTCTTTCATTATTCCTACTGCATGTGTCATAATAACTAATATCTAATTCTCCTAAATGATTTTCTCATGTTAAACTAATCATTTTATATGGGGGAGTACCAAGGGACAAAAAGCTAGAATATTGGTTAAGCTGGCAGACCAGCCACAGTAGGGATCCAAAGGGGGGGGGGGCATTTGCAAAAGAGCAATGTGCATCAATAGGCTTCAACGACCCTAAGGTTCACCCCATTAAGACTTCCAAAATGCTAAGGTTCCAAAATTCAATAAAAAGTCCAATGGTCAAACCTTAGGGAAATTGGATGCCTTTGGAAAAAGTCTTTGCAAATCCCTAGATGGGAGGGGGCAAGCCCTTTTAGTAGGGGATGAGAGAGAAACACACACACACACACACACACACACACACACACACACACACACACACACACACACACACACACACACACACACACACACACACACATGCTCCCTTTACACAAAGGGAATAGTGGACACATGTCAGCTCCCTAGCCTAGTTGCCCCCAAGGTGCATTCAAATCCTATTGGATCGCCATAGAGGTGGACCAATGAGAATAAGGCTAGAGTACCAGTTTAATTCATTTTACTTGATAAAAGCACCAATAGGAATTAAACTCTCTTGAAGACTATTGGACAGTCTCTCAAGGGGTCCAACGAGCAGCAGTCCAATGGCTTGCCTGATTCCTATTGGACAGAAGAAAAAGGGGTCCAATGAGAGTTTATTTGCATTAATTAAATACCTAAAGCTCTCACAAAAGGGGAAAGGGGTACACGTGCCCTATGACTATCACTTATGCTTCTCAATTATCATTGGCTAAGCTTTGCAGGGTCCAATGGGGTGCCATCATGAGTAAAATGTAAGAGGGGTCGACCAAGAGAGAGAAGGGGACTGATTTTGGCAAGGCATTAGCACAAACACACTCACACAATCTCATGTGTGAAGTAAAGAAGACTCTCTTGCTTTAATGTAATGCTCATCATCTACTCCAAGCTTGTGAGAAGTGAGGCCTACACCAAAAACTCTTGGCTTTGTGATGCAAATCCAACCAAGAGCCAAGCTCCAATGCATGCTCATCTCCTCTACCATGCTAATTACTAAGCTATGCTAAGCTATTATGAGGGATTATGTGAGGAGACACACTTCTTTCTCATAAGACTACTGCTCCTTCCTCTCAATCTACTCTCATACCCCGCTAGCTCTCACCATCTTCAAAGGTGTGTGAAGTCTTGGGTCTGAGACCGTGAGGGAATGGATGTTGTGTTTTATAAGTGTGTGCATGGTGCTTGAAGCTTCCATCTTCATTGCACTAGAAAGTTATTGAAGGAACACAAAGTATTGTATTGTAAAATGTCTTCTTTGATGGGGGAAACCTATAATACAAATCCTTTTGGAGGGGGGACCGGCTCCATGTAACTCCGGTCCTCAATTGTTGTCAATAGCTTAATTTCTCTCTCTTTTGAAGTATTGTTCATGCCTATCTAACTAGGTCTTATGCTTTTTGTTGCTCTCTCCATTCAAACACTCTTGCTATGCTCGTTAGGAATCTATTCTATTGAAATGCTCACTATGTTTATGCTATTTTCTACTACACACAAGTTATTAGGCCATTAAATGTTACATTGGTATCAGAGCACAAGGTTTCTCTTTTCTTGCTCAAGAAGGGAGGTCCTCAAGCTAGCTATAAATGGTTGGTATTATTAATTGCAATTGAGTAAGTAGAATAGGGATTTTTCAGCCTTGCAATGCGCCTGCTTTGTGCAGATAACGGGGCATCACCGTCAAGAGCTATGTTCTTAATAGTGGAGTCCTACGGGGATTGCCTACGGCTTAACCACTATTGAGCTATTAGAAGCTTGACAGGAGCTGGTACTGTTTTAGTTGGTACTGGTACAGGAGCTTGAGTGCTTTTCTAAAGGGGTAAAGAGGAGTAGAAACTAGGGCTTGAAGTGACAAAGTGTTAAGTATGGAGCCTGATTTACCCTTATAATTTTCTGTGGTAAAAGCGCACATTTGTAAGGCCCCCATTATGAGGAGAAGCCATCGTGCGTGAAGGAAAATCACTCACCGAAAACCAAAATTTTCACGGACAAGAATCAGGGGCAACTTAAAAGGCCTCGAGGGCGGAGGCCCCCGAGACTTTTTTTTCAATCGGAATATTCTTTTTCGCCGGAATATTATGGCCAGACAGCGACCGGAAAGTGGTTGGAAAACAACCGATCGGTTGGCCGGTAGTCAATGGCCGATGGCCGGTGGTCGGAAGTCAATGGCCGGTGGGCGGTGGCCGAATTCAAAAGCGGACTTGTCTTCTCAAGGGCGGCCACACATGGGCGGATTGGAGGGTCCGATTTGGACTTATTCGCACAAGGGCGGCTACACATGGCTGTCTCTCATAAGAGAGGGCAGCCCTTTTGGCCTATAAAAGGAGGCCATTTCTACACACATTTCATAGTGTGTGAAGTTGATGCAACAAGGTGAGTGTGAGGTGGTGAGAGTGAAGCAAGGCGGGAGCTCCATTAAGGGTATAATCCCTTTGTAAACTACTTCTTGTTTTGAAGTACTAAAGCCATTGAGTGGCTGCTTTCCCGTGGACGTAGCCCACATTGGGTGAACCACGTATATCGTGTGTACTCTCTCTCTCTCTCTCTACTCTATAATCTCGTGTATATAAATTTGTCTCTCTCCATTAAGTAATCTACTCAATTATCTATTTAGCTACGTCTTATTTCCCAACACAAAGTACACTAAAACAATTTTCACCTAAAAGTTGTTACAATGGCTGACAATAGTAAAGAGAGTGAGATTAATGTTGATAGCTTTGATTTTTCTAATGAGCATGCTACTAATGATGCCCCTATGCTTGTTAACTACCTTGTTTCTAGGCTTCAACAAGCCATGGGCAATCCATCCCTCCAAAGTGAAGTGCAACGTCAACTTCGTGACCATGGAATTCTCCAAACGCCCCATCAAGAAGAGAGAGCACCTAAGAAGCCTCCTTGTGAGACTTGCAAAAGAGGCCTCTCTCTGATTCGGGAAGAAGAAGAGGATCCATACAAAGGGCTCAAAAGTTTACTTCTTGATGACGCATCTACTTCCCAAAGGAGAACTCAAGAGCCCCCACCAAAAGAAGAAGAAAGAAGTGACTCTCCTGCCACCTTAGTAGAGATGGCTCCACAAAGAAGGTGGCCAAAACGCTCTCCATCACTTTTTAAATGGAGAAGACCATCACACACATCTCCACACCATAATTCAAAGAGGGACGATTAAAAAAAGAGAAGAAAATGGTGAGAAAGAGGTCACCCTCTTCTCCATCTTCTTCATCCTCTTTCTCTTCTGTAGAAAGTGCAGTTTTTGGCTACCGATGCCAAAGACAAAGTACACACCGAATGGCGAAGTTTGAAGATCTCTCCTTAAAAATCTATTCATAAATATGTAGACAAGTTTGAAGATCTCTCCTTAAGAATCTATTCATAAATATGTAGACAAGTTTTGGGACTTACATCTCAAAGCCACTGTCTTCAAAAACATAGATTTTGGAGAGCAAAAACAACAATTTTGTGTGGGCTTAACTAAAGATATGGTGGAGTATGTCAACTCGCAAAGGCCACGCACCATATCTGCGGTCATACACCATGCCATGGTGGCTTCACAAATCAATTTCCAACAAGGGGCTAAGAGAAATCTTAAGCCCACGAAGAACAAGGACCGTAAAAATGAGCCTAAGGGAAAGGAAAATGTACAAAAGTCTCCTAAAGGCAACGCCAACAACAACAAAGCTAAGGAGAAGGGAGTTTATAAATGCAAAAATAAACTCTCTCCTGAAGAGCTTGAGTGTTATCGTAAAGATACCCGTTGTTTCCAGTGCAGGGAGCACATGAATGCTTACCATGCTTGCCCCCACAAGAATACACAAAACGAGCCTCCTAGAGCTACTTTGGTCAAAATCCAAGAAGAGGAAGCTCACCACAAAGGATCTCCTCTATGCCATGCTTGGGGAAAGGTAAGAGAACATGATGCTTTTATTCTCTTTGACCCTGGTTCTACTCACAATTTTATATCCACAGAGTTGGCCACCAAGCTAGGCATCCAAGCCTATGAGAAGGGACATGTCCTGCCCGCCGATGGTGCTTTCAAGGGGCAAGAAGCTTTAGTCACTCCCTTACTTGGGAAATTGAGGCTCCATGTCCAAATCTATGTGGCCAAAGAGGACTTCTTTACCTCTCCTCTCAAGCATGAGGATGTAATCCTAGGGGCACCATGGTTTGATTGCATGGTTGCCAATGTTAAATTCCCTGAAAGGAAAATCTTCTTTAGGTTCAGGGAAAAAGATATGTACATAGATGCCAAAGAGTTGGGTAACACCATACCCATTGTACATACACAAGCTTTCAATAAGTCAATAAAGAGCTCTATTTTTGTGTACATGATTTTTGTTAAAGATTCTCAAAATAAACCTAATGCTTTAGCAAAAGAAAATATAAATAATCACAAGGAATTAGAGTTATCCAATTTTCTCAAGGGATTTCAAGATGTTTTTATTGACGACATCCCTTGTGAACTACCTCCTAAATGAGGCAATGATGACCATGCAATTGAACTTCTTCCAGGAAGTTCACCGCCTAATAAACCTCCTTATAGAGTTTCTCAAGCTCACAAGAGGAGTTTATGTGGCAAGTGCATGAGTCAATTCAGGAGGGCATGGTTAGGCCTAGCTCATCTCCATTTTGCTCACCTGTATTATTAGTGTAAAAGAAAGACGACACATATCGTATGTGTGCCGACTTTAGAGCACTAAATAGGATCACTATAAAGAATAGGTTTTCTGTTCCACGGGTAGAATATGGAGTACAAGCAGAAGTGCGACACGAGAGAGACTGCGAGAAGAAGAGCACGACGATATGGTGAACTCGCTCTACTATAATGTGTAGAGCATAGTGAGTTCTTATTAGGTTTTTACAAAAGAATATGTGTACATACCTGGCGGCCCGCCCACTTACCTGGGCGACCACATTGGGATTTATACCCCAACAACCTCCCACTTAAAGTCCAATGTGGTACTTTAAGTGTGAGAGAAGCTACTATACAAGCTAATATACAAGAGATGTAGAGAAGTGATGTACTACCCTACACCTAACTGCTTGCAAAAATGCGCCAAGCTCTCTGAGGGAAGTCCTTTTGTAAGTAGATCAACAGGATTTTTTGTGGTGTGAACTTTGACAAGCTGAAGTTGCTTATCCTCGAGCATTTCCCTGATGAAATGATACTTCACATCCACATGCTTTGTCTTTGAGTGAAACTGGATTGCGAGCCAATTGTATAGCACTTTGACTATCACAATATAACACAGGCATCTCTTCTTTGATTCCCAAATCTGTTACTAGTCGATTAAGCCAAATTGATTCTTTGCATGCCTCTGATGCTGCAACATGTTCAGCCTCTGTAGTAGACCGAGTAACACAATCTTGTAATCTAGAACGCCATGATACTGCTCCACCAGCCAATGTAAAGACATACCCTGACGTAGACCTTCGGTTGTCTAAGTCACCTGCATAATCTGAGTCTGTAAAACCCTTTGCACTTAGCTCCTGACTCCCATAGCATATATGCATACTCTTTGTAGCTTTCAGGTATCTCAATATTCCTTTCACTGCCTCCCAATGTTTCTTGCCTGGGTTTGGCATGTATCGACTTACTACTCCCACTGCAAATGCAATGTCTGGGCGAGTAGCAATCATTGCATACATCAAACTACCAACTGCAGACGCATATGGAATCTTATCCATTTCAACCTGTTCTTCCTCAGACACAGGACAATCTTGTTTGCTAAGTTTCACATATGGTGGCAATGGAGCACTCAATGCCTTTCCCTTCTCCATATTGAAACGTTGCAAAACCTAGTCAATATACTCTGTTTGAGATAACCAAATCAACTTCTTTGATCTGTCTCTGTCAATGCGCATACCAAGTATATGACTTGCCTCACCCATGTCTTTCATGTCAAACGATTTTGCCATCTTTGACTTCAAAGCTGAAATTTCTTCCAAGTGCTTGACAGCAATCAACATGTCATCCACATACAAAATAAGGATCAGCCAACTGCCATCCTTAGCCTTCTTTGTATATAGACAGTGATCGAACTCACTATGTTTGTAGCCTTGAGAAAGCATAAACTTGTGGAATTTATAGTACCATGCCCTCGATGATTGTTTTAAGCCATAAAGACTCTTTAACAACTGGCATACCCAATCTTCCTTGCCTTTCCCAACAAACCCTTCTGGCTGCTGCAAGTAAATTTCCACATCTAAATCACCATGCAAGAACGCTGTCTTGACATCCATTTGGTGCAACACCAAATCTAATATGGCAACCAATGCAAGAAAGCATCTCAATGTAGTCATCTTGACCACCGGAGAGAAGACTTCATCAAAGTCAATGCCTTGTTCTTGCTTAAAGCCCTTGGCAACAAGCCTTGCTTTGTACTTTGGCTGACTATCATGAGCGGTGATCTTATACCTGTAAACCCATTTACAAGGTAGAGCCTTTTTCCCCTGTGGTAATTTAACTAGCTTCCATGTCTTGTTTTTATGCAGAGCTGTCATCTCTGACTGCATGGCCAATTGCCAATTCCCGGAGTCCTTCATTTGCACTGCTTCCTTGTAACATGAAGGCTCATTGCAATCAGCCAGCATGACATAGTTCAAAGATGGAACAAACCTATTAGGAGGTCGCGTGACACGTCCAGATCTACGAACAATAGGCGGCTCAGGATCAGCCACAACCTGTGGTTCCACTCTATCCTGTCCTTGCTCCTCTTGAGCCCTGACATTTTGTCTTGCACGTGCAGGTCCATCTTCTTGGAAGACAACTCTTCTAATCTCCTCAACCCTCTCTGGTTTAGAATGATATTTGGATTCATTAAAGTGAACATCATTGCTGCGGACAACCTTTCTGGATTCGGGATCCCAAAGTCTGTACCCCATCTCACCAGAATTACCATAGCCTAGAAAGATGCACTTTCTACTCTTTGGCTCAAGTTTGTTCCTAAATTCCTTTGGAACGTGAGTATATGCCTCACAGCCAAAGACTCTGAGATTCTTGTATGAGGGAATTTTGCCTGACCATACCATCTCTGGCACTGAATCCTTCTGCAAAACCTTGCTAGGAGATCTATTTACAAGATGAACAGCTGTTGATACAGCTTCAGCCCAAAACTCATTTGGCAGCTGTGCATTAGACAACATACTTATGACCTTCTCTTGTATGGTCCTATTCATCCTCTCAGCAACACCATTTTGAGGAGGATTGTAAGGAGCAGTAAGTTCACGTTTTATACCTTTTGACTCACAAAAGTCCTGAAAGGCCTTTGAAACATACTCTCCACCATTGTCAGTGCATAAGCATTTAAGCTTCTTGCCACTCTGATTCTCCACAAGTGTCACAAACGTTTTGAAAACACTAAACGCTTCATCCTTGTGCTTGAGAAAGTAAACCCATACTTTCCTCGAGTAATCATCTATAAATGTCATAAAGTAAGAAGCTCCCCCTAGAGATAGGTTAGGCATAGGTCCACACAAATCACTATGAACAAGTGCCAACTGTGTATCTGTTCTACTACTTCTATGCTTATGTGGCTGCTGTGTTTGCTTACCATACAGACAATGTTCATAGAATTCAAAATCATTAAATGAAAATCTAGGCAAATAACCAGAACGAGACAAGATTTCCATTCCCTTCTTGGACATATGTCCTAACCGGCTATGCCACAAAGAAACGTTCGGTTGCTCGGTTACATTGATTACATTTTTAGAGACATTTGATACATAAATCATGTAAAGTCCTCCAGACTTTACTCCATGTGCTACTGTCATAGAACCCTTGGATATCTTCCACATGTTCTGTCCAAAAGTGGTGACGTAGCCTGCATCATCAAGTAAACCTATGCTGATCAAGCTCTTTGTAATTGCGGGAACATGTCTCACATTCTTCAGTGTGAAAGAAGAGCCATTCTGAAACTTCAATTGAACATCTCCAACACCTTAGATCTCACATGTTTGCCTATTGCCTAGCCGAACATGATCTTTAGTGGTCACATAAGAGGTAAACCACTCCTTGTTTGGAGACACATGAAGTGATGCCCCTGAGTCTCTAATCCAGTCACTCAGTGCATTTCCATCAGATGCTGTAAGAAGAGCTGAGTCTGTTGTATTCTTCAAGAAGTAGATGTCTGCTGACACTAGACTGTCATCCTCTGCAACAGTGTTTGTCACATTTATTTCTTGAATCTTCACTGAGGACTTGTTCTTCTCACCATGGTCTTCAGCTTTCTCTTTTCCTTTTTCTGCTTTCCATTCTCTGCAGTCTCTTTTCATGTGACCCTTCTTGCGACAATGGTAGCATTTTATGTCACTCTTGCCTTTAGCACTGCGGGACTTGCGACGAGACTGATTCCTCTTTCCACCTTTGTACTTTTCTTTGGTCCTTCCCCTTACAACTAAGGCTGTTCCTTTGCCTTTGTCCATTGTCTTTCTATTGGTTTATTGAGTAAGCAGACTTCCTTCTTCACCTGCTATGTTCAAACCATCTGGAGGTGCAGAATTACTCAAAGTTGTGCGAAAAGTGTCCCAACTTTCCGGCAATGTGATCAACAGGAACATAGCTCTAACAGGTTCATCAAACTTGACACCTTGAGCTGACAACTGAATATAGATTGTGTTGAATTCATTCAGATGATTGGACATAGGTGTCCCTTCTTTCATCTTCAACAAGTCAACAAGCTTCTTAAGCCAGTATACCTGTGAAGCTGCACTATGCTTCTCATAAAGATCACTCAGCTTTAGCCATGCTTGATAAGCCGACATCTCGTCTACTACATTGAAGTAAACGCTTTCTGCCAAAGTCAGCATAATGGTAGAAAGTGCCAATTCATCCATTTCGCTCCATTCATCTTCGTCCATATCTTCTGGTTTTATCCCCTTGAGCTTTAAAGGTTTTATCTGCTTCTTTTGTACCAACACGTGCCAAATCTGCTTCTTCCACAATGGGAAATTGGTTCCATCCAGCTTCTTGATATTGTAAAGAGCAGTGTCCTGTGATCCAGCCATAGCTACGCTTCACAGTAGTTTACTTTTCTAGGAAAAATTCGGCAGAGTTTCCCCTGTAAACTGACCTTTGAACCAATATCAACCTGTCAAATGAACCAAGAAAGCTTCAGATTCTCCAGAAATTTTGGCAGAGTCTTCTTTGTAAAATGGCTCTGGTATACTAAAAACAGACCAAAAAACAGCTCAAAAAACACTATCTCTCTGACACTGTAAGCTGCGGGTAAACCTGTCCTGCACCTGTACTGTCTCTCACTGTCCTGTCACTGTCCTGTAAGCATAGACTGTGTCCTTTCCTCAACGGCAGTAAAGCAAAGATGCAATCCCAACTGTCTAACTCACAGTCAATACATCCTAGCTGCCTATCTAAGGGTGCTCGAGGGATCGCTCCAAGACCTGTATCACCGAAAGGATCTCAACATTCGAGAATCCCCCAGCTCAATAAAACCTCACTCGACCCTCAACAAAGGCTGCAGTAAATCTGACAGTACATAGACTTCCCACAAAGTCATACATCCACAAATTTCCCACTATATGCTATAACCGCTGCGGCGGTTGTTTGCTGCGTGACTCATAGCCAGCAAACCCTCAACAAACATACATCATCTCTGACAATATATCCCATGTGGAAGTACCTGCAATGTCAGGATGAAATCTGGAATATCAAGCAGCAAACACAAGCTACCTGATGAACTAGTGGATGTCGCCTACAGTCTGTGTGTAGATGCGCCCGTGTCGTATGTGACACGCCTCCAGGAACTGTGAGCCGTCCTTTGATGTGTAGACAACCACAAATAAACACTCGGCATACCTTTGTCGAAGCCGAACGGTGGCCGAGATGACCTCAGAATGAAATTCTGAGAACACCGACCCCTTTGGACTCTCCCATAGGATTTGGGGCCGTGTCTTCGCCTGTCGAATTTCACTCCAATCTGAGCTGGTGACTCTAGCCTCCTGCAATGCTGCCCCGAGCCTTGATCTGAGCTCTGATACCAGTTGAAGGAGTTCAATCGGAAGTGCGACGCGAGAGAGAGTGCGAGAAGAAGAGCACGACGATATAATGAACTCGCTCTACTATAATGTGTAGAGCATTGTGAGTTCTTATTAGGTTTTTACAAACGAATATGTGTACATACCTGGCGGCCCGCCCACTTACCTCGGCAACCACATTGGGCTTTATACCCCAACAGAAGACCTATTTGATAAGCTACAAGGGTCCACCTACTTCAGTAGGATTGACCTAAAAATGGCTATCATCAAGTAAGGATAGTTGATCAAGACGTTGTAAAGACCGCATTTTGCACTACGTTTGGTCTTTACGAATACATTGTCATGCCTTTTGGCTTGACCAATGCACCAGCCACATTCAACCACTTGATGGAGAAGCTATTCAGGCCTCACCAAACCTTTACTGGAGTGTTCTTTGATGATATCATCATCTGCTCTAATTCATTAGACGAACACAAGCAATACCTCCAGCTAATATTTCAAGCTCTAAGAGAGAATAAACTTTATGTTAATCGAAAGAAAAGTGAATTTTTCTTACAAGAGATTCAGTATTTAGGTCACATTATCTCTCAAGATGGCATCCAAATGGATCCATCAAAGCTAGAGGTAATAAAAGGATGGCATAATCCAAGGAATCTTCATGAACTAAGAAGCTTTTTAGGTATGTACACATACTATAGACGCTTCATAGAAAAGTTCGCACAAATTGCGGGACCATTACATGACCTAACAAAGAAAAATGTTAGGTATACATGGTCTGTCAAGGAGAACAATGCTTTTGAAAAGCTTAAATAAAAGCTTATCTCTCAACCTATGCTTACACTACCAGATCTCTCAAAGCCATTGGAGGTCCAATGTGACGCTTGTGGTGATTGCCTTGGAACTATCTTGTTCCAAGAAGGGCACGCCATAGCCTACGAAAGTTGAAGGCTCGACCTTGTTGAGAAAGCTCTAGGCATATATGAAAAGGGACTCCTCGCAATTCTACATGCCTAAGATTCGTGGAAGCACTATTTATTGGGGACTCCTTTCATTGTGCAGACGGATCACCAAAGCCTTAAGTACTTCATTACGTAGGCCAAACTCTCCCAAAAACAATTGAGGTGGGCAAATTTTATTTTGCAATTTCATTTTCATATTACTTGCATTGCTGGCAAGCATAATCAAGTAGCCGATGCACTCTCAAGACGGCGTAGAGTGATTGCCGTTTCCATAGCAACTCACAATGATCTATCTTCTATGATAGATGAACACTATTGATCCCGATTTTAGAGATGTGATTTCAGCCCTGGCATTAGGGAAGAAAGAGAAACCCTTTACTTTACAAGATGGTTATCTTCTCTATGGAAATAGAGTATGTGTTACTATAACTCAGTACGTGAGAAAGTAATGTATGAATCTCATGCTCCTCCTTATGCAGGGCATAGAGGGATTCAGTCTACTCTAAAAGGAATTGCAACATATTTATATTGGCCTGCCATAAAATCAAACATACAAGAGTATGTTTTTAAATGTGTGGTATGCCAAAAGACAAAGTTTGATAGAGGGAAGAAACTTGGATTGCTTCAACCATTGCCAATCCCTAATTCACCATGGGAGTACGGGAATATGGAGAATAGTAGACAGGTTTACCATGGGAATATCCATGGCAAGTCTATCCGTGGGAATACGGGAATATGGAGAATAGTAGACAGGTTTAGCAAACAAGCTCATTTTATACCTGTCAAAAAGACTATCAAAGCCCATCAAATGGAAACCCTCTTCATATCACAAATCTTCAAGTACCATGGCTTGCTATGTCCATAGTGTCGGATAGAGATCCTAGAATGACTAGTAATTTTTGGAAGGGTCTCTTTGAGAAAGTTAGGGACAAGGGTAAACTTCTCTTCGGCCTATCACCCGCAAAGGGATGGACAAAGTTTTCATAATAATCAATATCTAATTCTCCTAAATGATTTTCTCATGTTAAATCGATCATTTAATATGGGGAAGTGCTAGGGGAGAAAAAACTAGAATATTGGTTAAGCTAGCAGACTGGCCACAGTAGGGATTCAAAGGAAGGAAAATAGGGATCCAAAGGGGGGGGGGGGGGGGGGGGGGGGCATCTGCAAAAGAGCTATGTGCAACAATGGGCTCAAAAGACCCTAAGGTTCAGCCCATTAAGACTTCCAAAATGCTAAGGCTCCAAAATTCAAAGGTTGTGTCCAAAGGCCAAACATTAGGGGAATTGGATGCTTTGTGTGTGTCCCAAAAAGTCTTTGTCAAGCCCTACATAGGAGGGGGGCAAGCCCAAGAAGTAGGGGATGAGAGAGAAACACCCACACACACTCACAAGCTTCATTTGTACACAAGGGAAAAGAGGGACGCATGTCAGCTCCCTAGGCCAGATGCCCACAAGGTATACTCAAATCCTATTGGATGGCAATGGAGGTGGATCAATACGAATTAGGCTAGAGTAAATATAGTTTAATTAATTTTAAAACACTTAATAAAAGAACCAATGAGAATTAATCTCTCTAGAAGACTATTGGATAGTCTCCCAAGGGGATCAATGAGCATTCAACAGCCCAATGGCTTGCCTGATTCCTATTGGCTAGGAGCCAAAGGGGTCCAATGAGAGTTTAGTTGCATTTATTAATTACCTAAATCTCTCACAAAAGGGGAAAGGGGGACACATGTCAGAAGGCTATCACTTATGCTGCTAAATTTCCATTGGCTAGTAGGCCTGGGGAGGTCCAATAGGGCTGTAGCATGAGCATTTAGCAAGGAGGGTCGACCAAGAGAGAGAGGGGGCTGATTTTTGCAAGGCATTATCACACACACACACTCACAAAATCTCATGCGTGAAGCAAAGAAGACTCTCTCTCCTTCTCAAGCTTTAATGAGAAGCTTACCACGTACTCCAAGCTTGTGAGAAAGGATGCCTACACCAACAACTCTTGTCTTTGTGATGCAAATCCAACCAAGAGCGAAGCTTCAATGCATGCTCATCTCCTCTACCATGCTAATTACTAAGCTAAGCTATGCTAATATGAGTGATTATGTGAGGAGATGTACTTCATTCTCGTAATACTCCTTCTTCCTCTCAATCTACTCTCATACCCCGCTAGCTTTCACCATCTTTGAAGGTGTGTGAGGTATTGGGTATGAGACCGTGAGGGAATTGATGTTGTCTTTGATAAGTGTTTTGCTTAGTGCATGAAGTTTCCATCTTCATTGCACTCGCTAGTATTGAAGGAACACAAATTATTGTATTGTAAAATGTCTCTCTTGATGGGAGAAACCATAATACAAAGCCTTTTGGAGGGGGGACCGGAGGGGGGACCGGCTCCATGAAAATCCGGTCCTCAACAGTTGTCAATTGCATAATTTCTCTCACTTTTGAAGTATTGTTCATGCTATCTAACTAGGTGTTATGCTTTTTGTTGCTCTCTCCACCCAAGCACTCTTGTTATTCTCATTAGGAATCTATCCTAATGAAATGCTCACTATATTCACGCTATTTTCTGCTACACACAACTTACTAGACCATTAAATGTTACATTGGTATCAGAGCACAAGGTTTCTCTTTTCTTGCTCAAGAAGGGAGGTCCTCAAGCTAGCTATAAATGGTTGGTACTATTAATTGCATGTGAGTACGTAGAATAGGGATTTTTCAGCCTTGTAGTGTGCCTGCCTTTGTGCAGTTAAAGGGGCATCACTGTCGAGAGCTATGGTCTTAATAGTGGAATCCTATGGGGCTTGCCTACGGCAAGCAACCACTATTGAGCTATTAGAATCTTCACAGGAGTCGGTGTTGTTTTGGTGTTGAACGACCCTCTCTTCTATTCCTTGAAATTAATGGTATTCGAGCCACAGGTACAGTAGCTTGAGTGCTTTTTCTAAAGGGGTAAAGAGGAGTAGCAACTAGGGCTTGAAGTGCCAAAGTACACCTAAAAAGTTTACACCTAAAAGTTGTTAGAATGGCTGACAATAGTAAAGAGAGTGAAATTAATGTTGATAACTTTGATTTTGCTAATGAGAAAGCTACTAATGATGCCCCAATGCTTGTTAACTATCTTGTTTCTAGGCTTCAACAAGCCATGGACAATCCATCCCTCCAAAGTGAAGTGCAATGGCAGCTTTGTGCTCATGGGATTCTCCAAGATCCCCACCATGGCAAGAGAGCACCTAGGAAGCCTCCTTGCAAGACTTCCAAAAGAGGTCTCTCTCCGATTCGGGAAGAAGAAGAGGATCCCTATGAAGGGCTCAAAAATTTTCTCCTTGATGACACATCTCCTTCTCAAAGGAGAACTCAAGAGCCTCCACCAAAGGAACGAGAAAGAAGTGAGTCTCCCGCCACCTCAGCGGAGATGGCTCCATGAAGATGGCGGGCTAAACGCTCTCCATCGCCTCCAAAATGGAGAATACCATTGCATACTTCTCCACACCATACTTCAAAGAGGGATGACAAAAAGCAAGAGAAGAAAAAGGCGAGAAAGAGGACACCCTCTTCTCCATCTTCTTCATCCTCTTCCTCTTATGAAAGTGATGGTGAAGACAACAAAGATTGAGGCAAGAAAGAGGTCACCCTCTTCTCCATCTTCCTCAAATTCTTCATCTTTTGAAGAAAGTGATGGTGCAACCTTTGAACCATCAAAGAGAAGAGACCATAGGAAATCCTATGCCGCGTGGAAGAGGTCATCCAAGCTCAAGAAGTTCAAAGAGGGAGGGAAGAGCATCTTTGTCCTTACCTACGATGGCACTTTTGGTGATGCAAACAAAGTCTTGGCCTTTATCCAACAATTCGATGCGGCATTTGGAGATGAGGGCTTCACGGAGTTCATAGCGCCATGTAGCTATGCACTTTCAAAATTCCGCGAGGCAATGGTGGTCTAGCCTACGGGCCAATGGTGAAGCTCCACAAACATGGAAAGCTTTAAGAGTTTCCATTATGAAGCAGTTTTTGGCCACCGATGCCAAAGATAAACTCACCAAATGGCGAAGATTAAAGCTCTCTCCTTACGAATGCATTCACAAATATGTAGACAAGTTTTGGGACCTACAACTCAAAGCCACTGTCTTCAAAAAGTTGTATTTTGGAGAGAAAAAGCAACAATTTTGTGCGGTCTTAACTGAAGAAATGGCGGAGTATGTCAACTCCCAAAGGCCACGCACCATATCGGCAGTTATACACCATACTATGGTGGCCTCTTGAATCAATTTCCAAACGGGGGCTAAAAGAAATTATAAGCCCATGGAAAACAAGGGTTCCAATGAGCCTAAGGGGAAGGACAATGTCCAAAAGTCTCCTAAGGGCAACCCCAACAAAGCTAAAAAGAAGGGTGTTTATAAAGGCAAAAATAAACTCTCTCTTGAAGAGCTTGAGCGTTATTGCAAGGATAACCATTGTTTCAAGTGCGGTGAGCAAGGACATGCATACCACGCTTGTCCCCAAAAGAACATCCGCCATGAACCTCCTAGAGCTACCTTGGTCGAAATCCAAGAGGAGGAGATTCACCACAAAGGATCTCCTCTATGCCATGCTTGGGGAAAGGTAAGAGAACATGATGCTTTTATTCTCTTTGACCCTGGTTCTACTCACAATTTTATATCCACAGAGTTGGCCACCAAGCTAGGCATCCAAGCCTATGAGAAGGGACATGTCCTGCCCGCCGATGGTGCTTTCAAGGGGCAAGAAGCTTTAGTCACTCCCTTACTTGGGAAATTGAGGCTCCATGTCCAAATCTATGTGGCCAAAGAGGACTTCTTTACCTCTCCTCTCAAGCATGAGGATGTAATCCTAGGGGCACCATGGTTTGATTGCATGGTTGCCAATGTTAAATTCCCTGAAAGGAAAATCTTCTTTAGGTTCAGGGAAAAAGATATGTACATAGATGCCAAAGAGTTGGGTAACACCATACCCATTGTACATACACAAGATTTCAATAAGTCAATAAAGAGCTCTATTTTTGTGTACATGATTTTTGTTAAAGATTCTCAAAATAAACCTAATGCTTTAGCAAAAGAAAATATAAATAATCACAAGGAATTAGAGTTATCCAATTTTCTCAAGGGATTTCAAGATGTTTTTATTGACGACATCCCTTGTGAACTACCTCCTAAATGAGGCAATGATGACCATGCAATTGAACTTCTTCCAGGAAGTTCACCGCCTAATAAACCTCCTTATAGAGTTTCTCAAGCTCACAAGAGGAGTTTATGTGGAAAGTACATGAATTAGTTGAGAAGGGCATGGTTAGGCCTAGCTCATCTCGATTTTTTTCTCCTGTGCTACTAGTGCAAAAGAAAGACGGCACATATCGTATGTGTGTTGACTATAGATCACTAAATAGGATCACTAGCAAAAAAAGGTTTCCCGTTCCATGGGTAGAAGACGTATTTGATAAGCTACAAGGGTCCACCTACTTCAGTAGGATTGACCTAAAAAGTGGCTATCATCAAATAAGGATAGTTGATCAAGACGTTGTAAAGACTGCATTTTGCACTACGTTTGGTCTTTACGAATACATTGTCATGCCTTTTGGCTTGACCAATGCACCAACCACATTCAAACACTTGATGGAGAAGCTATTCTGGCCTCACCGAACCTTTAGTGGAGTGTTCTTTGATGATATCATCATCTAATCTAATTCATTAGACGAACACAAGCAACACCTCCAGGTAATATTTCAAGCTCTAAGAGAGAATAAACTTTATGTTAATCGAAAGAAAAGTGATTTTTTCTTACAAGAGATTCAGCATTTAGGTCACATTATCTCTCAAGATGGCATCCAAATGGATCCATCAAAGTTAGAGGTAATAAAAGGATGGCCTAAACCAAGGAATCTTCATGAATTAAGAAGCTTTATAGGTATGTGTGCATACTATAGATGCTTCATAGAAAAGTTCTCACTAATAGAAGGACCATTACATGACCTAACAAAGAAAAATGTTAGGTACACATGGTCTACCAAGGAGAACAATGCTTTCAAAAAGCTTAAAGAAAAGCTTATCTCTCAACCTGTGCTTACACTACCGGATCTCTCAAAACCATTTGAGGTCCAATGTGATGCTTGTGGTGATTGCCTTGGAGCTATTTTGCTTCAAGAAGGGCACGCCATAGGCTCTGAAATTCGACGGCTCGACCCTGTTGAGCAAGCTCTAGGCATAAATGAAAAGGAACTCCTTGCAGTTCTACATGCCTTAGACTCATGGAAGCACTATTTATTGGGGACTCCTTTCATTCTGCGAACGGATCACCAAAGTCTTAAGTACTTCATGACGCAGACCAAGCTCTCCAACGTGGGCATATTTCCTTTTGCAATTTCATTTTCATACTGCTCACATTGTTGGCAAGCATAATCAAGTAGCCGATGCACTCTAAGGACCGTAACCGAGAGTGAATGCGGTTTCCATAGCAACTCACAATGATCTATCTTCTATGATAGATCTATGATAGATGAGTATGCTTTTGATCCCAATTTTAGAGATGTGATTTCAGCCCTTCCACTTGGGAAGAAAGAGGAACCATTTACTTTACAAGATGGTTATCTTCTCTATGGCAATAGACTATGCGTTACTAGCTCACTACGTGAAAAAGCAATGTATGAATCTCATGCTCCTCCTTATGCAGGGCATAGAGGGATTCAGTCTACCCTAACGGGGATTGAAACATATTTCTATTGACCTACCATGAAAGAAAACATTCAAGAGTATGTTTCTAAATGTGTGGTATGCCAAAAGACGAAGTTTGATAGAGGGAAGGAACTTGGATTGCTTCAACCTTTGCCAATCCCTAATTCACCATGGGAGAGCATATCCATGGATTTTATCTTTGGATTTCCTAAGTCTATCCATGGGAATATGGGAATTTGGACGATAGAAGACAGGTTCAGTAAACAAAAATACTATCAAAGCCCATCAAATGGCAACCCTCTTCATTTCACAAATCTTCAAGTACCATGGCTTGCCAATGTCCATAGTGTCAGATAGAGATCTTAGAATGACCAGTAATTTTTGGAAGGGTCTCTTTGAGAATTTAGGAACAAGGCTAAACTTCTCTTTGACCTATCACCCGCAAACGGATGGCCAAAGTGAAATAGCTAACCTAACAATTCTCGATCTACTAAAAGCCTATGTAACGCAAGTAGATCAAAGATCCCAATGGAGAAGTACTTACTCTTAGTGGAGTATGCCTACAATAACACTGTACCTACTTCCACGGGAAAAGCACCTTTTGAGGTAATTGAGGGAAGATCAAAAAGTCCCTTGCTAATTAAGGTACACGGGAAGATCTTCATTGCAGATGAGTATAGCCGACACCTACAAGAATCTTTCCAAAAGATTAAGGATGCTATCTCTATCTCACAACAAAGGCAAAAGGCTGTTGATGACAAGCGCAAAAGAGACCAAGCCTTTAAAGAAAATGATTGGGTCTTACTCAAATTTCCAAAGGCTCGATTAAGGCACACGACATGCAAGAATCCTACGGGACACCAAAAGTACTGCTAAGTTAGGAAAAAGGTACTATGGTCCCTTTCAAATTCTTAGGCCAATCAATGAGATGGCCTATCAAGTCAAGTTTCCCAACCATTGGCTCATACACAATGCTTTCCATGTGAGCCTATTAAAGCCTTACAAAGGAGAGTCGCCTCAAGAACCAACTATTGAAGACCCACCAGAGATCGAGAATCAAGAAGAGGTGTTGCAGCTTGAGTCCATTCTCAGACATGAATACAAGGTACTAAGAGGTGGTAAGACTATCCGACAATATCTTATTAAGTTTAAGAATTATCCTTTTGAAGATGCTAGATGGATGCAAGGCATACAATTAAAGGATAACCTAAACCTTGTCAATGCTTACAACGCTTCCCTAGAGTAAGAAAATGTACAAATGTTTAAAATGAACAAAGTTTTTGTCTTATAAGACTCTCTTTTTCTTTATTGTGCACAAAAATGAAGTAGTATGCATGCTTAGATCAAGTTTGTGGAGACGACGTCTCCCGAACACCAAGTAGAGCTTGTCACTCTACTATGGAAGACTAATAGGACTAATGTGCAGACATGCTTGCGGTAGCTTACGCTCTCAAGTGCCAAATGGACTAGTCATCCATTCTGGAACGATGTCGTAGGGTAACATAGGGATCCTCTACCCGCTACGAAAAGGACAAATGAATATGCTTTATCTTCTCTACCCCATAGTCGAGGAAGACTATGATTTCAAGAGAGAGGTAATGTCATAATAATCAATATCTAATTCTCCTAAATGATTTTCTCATGTTAAACTGATCATTTAATATGGGGAAGTGCCAGGGGAGAAAAAGCTAGAATATTGGTTAAGCTAGCAGACCGGCCACAATAGGGATCCAAGGGGGGGGCCATCTGCAAAAGGGCTATGTGCAACAATGGGCTCAAAAGACCCTAAGGTTCAGCCCATAAAGATTTCCAAAATGCTAAGGTTCCAAAATTCAAAGGTTGTGTCCAAAGGCCAAACATTAGGGGAATTGGATGCTTTGTGTGTGTCCCAAAAAGTCTTTGTCAAGCCCTACATAGGAGGGGGGCAAGCCCAAGAAGTAGGGGATGAGAGAGAAACACCCACACACACTCACAAGCTTCATTTGTACACAAGGGAAAAGAGGGACGCATGTCAGCTCCCTAGGCCAGATGCCCACAAGGTATACTCAAATCCTATTGGATGGCAATGGAGGTGGATCAATACGAATTAGGCTAGAGTAAATATAGTTTAATTAATTTTAAAACACTTAATAAAAGAACCAATAAGAATTAAGCTCTCTAGAAGACTATTGGACAGTCTTCCAAGAGGACGAATGAGAATTCAACAGCTCAATGGCTTGCCTGATTCCTATTGGCCAGGAGGAAAAGGGGTCCAATGAGGGATTAGTTGCATTTATTTTTACCTAAATCTCTCACAAAAGGGGAAAGGGGGACACATGTCAGAAGGCTATCGCTTATGCTACTAAATTTCCATTGGCTAGGCCAAGGGAGGTCCAATAGGGCTGTAGCATGAGCATGTAGCAAGGGGGGTTGACCAAGAGAGAGAGGGGGGGCTGATTTTTGCAAGGCATTATCACACACACACTCACACAATCTCATGCGTGAAGCAAAGAAGACTCTCTCTCCTTCTCAAGCTTTAATGGAAAGCTTACCACCTACTCCAAGCTTGTGAGAAGGGATGCCTACACCAACAACTCTTGGATTTGTGATGCAAATCCAACCAAGAGCCAAGCTTCAATGCATGATCATCTCCTCTACCATGATAATTACTAAGCTAAGCTATACTAATATGAGTGATTATGTGAGGAAATGTACATCTTTCTTGTAAGAATACTCCTTTTTCCTCTCAATATACTCTCATACCCCGCTAGCTCTCACCATCTTTGAAGGTGTGTGAGGTCTTGGGTCTGAGACCGTGAGGGAATTGATGGTGTGTTCGATAAGTGTTTTTCTTAGTGCATGAAGTTTCCATCTTCATTGCACGAACACAAAGAATTGTATTGTAAAATGTCTCTCTTGATGGGAGAAACCATAATACAAAGCCTTTTGGAGGGGGGACCGGCTCCATGAAAATCCGGTCCTCAACTATTGTCTTTGCTTAATTTCTCTCTCTTTTGAAGTATTGTTCATGGTATCTAACTGGGTGTTATTCTTTTTGTTGCACTCTCCACCCAAGCACTCTTGTTATTCTCATTAAGAAGCTATCCTAATGAAATGCTCACTATGTTCATGCTATTTTCCGCTACACACAAGTTACTAGACCATTAAATGTTACAAAAGTGAAATAGCTAACCTAACAATTCTTCATCTACTAAAAGCCTACGTAACGGAAGTAGATCAAAGGTCTCAATGAGAGAATTACTTACCCTTAGTGGAGTATGCTTGCAATAATACTGTACATACCTCCATGGGAAAAGCACCTTTAGAGGTAATTGAGGGAAGATAAAAAAGTACCCTGCTACTTAAGGTACACGGGAAGATCTTCGCTGCAGATGAGTATAGTCGAGACCTACAAGAATCTTTCCAAAAGATTAAGGATGCTATCTCTATCTCTCAGCAAAGGCAAAAGGCTGCTCCTGATAAGCACAAAAGAGCCCAATCCTTTAAAGAAAATGATTGGGTCTTGCTTAAATTTCCCAAAGCTTGATTAAGGCACACGACGGGCAAGAATCCTATGGGACACCAAAAGTACTTTTCTAAGTTAGCAAAAAGGTACTATGGTCCCTTCCAGATTCTTAGACCAATCAATGACATGGCCTATCAACTCAAGTTTCCCGATCATTGGCTCATACACAATGCTTTTCATGTGAGCCTACTAAAGCCTTACAAAGGAGATCCACCTCAAGAACCAACTATTGAAGACTCACCAAAGATTGAGGACCAAGAAGAGGTGATGCAGCCCGAGTCCATTCTCCGACATGAAGACAAGGTAGTGAGAGGCGGTAAGATTATCCGAGGGTATCTTATTAAGTTAAAGAACTATCCTTTTGAAGATACTAGATGGATAGAAGGCATACAATTAAAGGATAACCTGAACCTTGTCAATGCTTACAATGCTTCCCTAGAGTAAGCAAATGTACAAATGTTTAAAATGAACAAAGTTTTGTCTTATAAGACTATCTTTTTATTTATTGTGCACAAATGTTAAGTAGTATGCATGATTAGGATCAAGTTTGCGGAGATGACGTGTCCCAAACACTAAGTAGATCTTGTCACTCTACTATGGAAGATTGATAGGACAAATGTGCATACATGCTTGCGGCAGCTTAATCTCTCAAGCACCAAATGGATTAGTCATTCATTCTGGAACGATGTCGTACGGTAACATAGGGATCCTCCACCCGCTAGAAAAAGGACTAATGAATAGGCTTAATCTACTCTACCCCATAGTCGAGGATTACTATGATTTCAAGAGAGTGGTAATGTCATAATAACTAATATCTAATTCTCCTAAATGATTTTCTCATGTTAAAGTGATCTTTTAATATGGGGAAGTACCAGGGGAGAAAAAGCTAGAATATTGGTTAAGCTGGTGGACCGGCCACAGTAGGGATCCAAAGAAGGTTCCATCTGCAAAAGAGCAATGTGCATCAATGGGCTTCAAAGACCCTAAGGTTTAGCCCATTAAGACTTCCAAAATGCTAAGGTTCCAAAATTCAATAAAAAGTCCAATGGTCAAACCTTAAAAAAATTGGATGCCTTTGGAAGACCTAAAAGTCTTTGCAAATCCCTAGATGGAAGGAGGCAAGCCCTTTTTTTCCCCCGGAGAGAACGATCCTTCTATTAGTTAATGAAAACTGCCCATAGGGCTACAACCACCTCTGCAAGAGAGGGCTACAACAAGCATGATGGGGAGACTCTCCCAGTGAAAAAACAGCATATATATGATGAGGCTAAATCAAGAGATGGGAGGAGGGAAGAGCCACACAGGTGGACAGTAGTGCCATCTGAGCACCCCCTGGACTATGGTGTAGAAAGGCCCAGGGCGCCAGAGTCGAAGGAAAGCCTCACGGCACTCCCGCATGTGGTCGGAGCTGCCCTGTAGTCCCTTAAGCTATCCTCTGAGAGTATGGATCAGCTCTAGCCAAAAGTCACAAACAGTCTCTGCTGGTGGCACAGGGCGAGCCTCAAAGATGCAAAAACAGCAGGTCTGCCAAATGAACCAAAGTGTCAGGCCACTGATGAGCTCCCAACACTCCTCTCTCTCACTGCACCACTCCTGTGGAGTAAGCTCTATAGCAGGCTGGAGTGTAGGTCTCCCCCCTTGCATCACTATCATCGTGCTGGTGGAAGATAGATCAAACTGAAGTGCCGGGCCCGTGAGGGTGGACCAAACCACTGCCCCCAAAGTGTATTGTCGAGCCGTGGAGAGAGCAGGCATCAGTCAAAGAACTCGTAGCCACACCTGCTGGGCCGAGGGACAGTCCCAAAGACAGTGACGCTGACTCTCCACCAAATGGTCACAAGCACACAAGCTGCACATGTGGCCGAGAGACCACTATGCACTAGCCAGCTCCCTACTGCTGTGGCTCTGTGTGCGACCAGCCACACTGAAACAAGGTGACTCGCCTCAGCTGTCTGGAGTCCCACAACCTCTCCCAAAAGTCTGCCAAGAACTCGACTGTGAGACCCTCCTCCTGCCAATGACGTGCTGCAGCGGGGAGGGCCTCTCTCTATGCTGCTAGTATATGACGTCCCAATCGAACAGTGTACTGAAATAACGGGACTCTTGGGTGGTCTACAAAAGAGAAGGGGTCCCTCCATAGCCACTCACCAAGATCCCTCTATACTCGTGCCAACGGACAACACTCCCAAGCCCATAGCCTCCAGTGTCCTGTCTCAAGAACTGCTGGGTCGGGGTCTATGACGCAGGTCCGCCCACTGATGCCCACTACTCGGATCCTTTGAAAACAGCACTGTGCTACCTGCAGGGCCTCTACTGCAACTCGCTGTAGTCGTCCCCCACCCTAAATCTCGAAGAACAGGGTTGAGACAAACTCTGAGCAGGCCCTGACTGAAATGAGAACCTCAAGTCGTGTGAAGGATCCCATCCACCGGGGTGCTACTGGCTCGAGAGGAGTGAGCCACTTAGCTGGAACTGACTCTAAGATGTCTTGACACATGCTCTGCACCCCTCTCATGACCTGTAGTTGGAAATCCTGCACCTCCTCTGACAAACCTGTGAACTCTAGCGAGTCACCTAGAGAGCGCGCTGGACCTGCTGCCATGGGACCCCAAGAAACATGAGGCAGACTACCAACCAAGTGGCCTCTCTGAGTGCTAACCATGGAGTTCCAGACGAGGGGCTGCCGTAGGTGCTCCTCCGTGCACGTCGGCTGTCTCTGCTCTAGGCCATGCCGTAAGAGCTCCCAAGATCGAAGCAAACTCACAGCGAAGCGGTCCTCCAATCTCCTGCTCAAACCAACTCGGCGCATCTCTGTAAAGATCCATCTGGTCGAAGGTTGCCAAGGGCCTCTTGACTGAGGCACCCTAGCATGAAGCCTCTACAACAAGAAATCCCTCCAGGGCTCCTCTCCTGGAAGAAGTCCTCTGACTACAAACTTCCCAAGAAGGGCTCTGCTCTGTTGTGCTGGATCAATGATCCCAAGCCCTCCCTGAGAACAAGGAAGTGTGATGACCGACCAAGCCACCTTGGCTGGGGCAATCTGAGTGTCACGTCTTGACCAAAGGAAGTTCCTGATCATCCTCTCTACCTGGTTGATACAAGAACTCGAAAAGATGCAGCAAGAAGTGATGTACCACATAGTCTCCAACAACACCTGGTTCGCAACTACTACTTTGCCAGCCAATGAAAGTCGTGCTGAGCTCGAATGTAACAGCTTTCTCCTGATGGACAGGAGAAGAGGACCAATCTGTTGCTTGGGGGACAAGTCCAAACCAACCTGACAACCCAAGTGCCGAACTGCAGTCCCTGGGGGAATCCACCTGAAACCCTCTCCTGGCATCCAATCTGGCACAGGAGCACTGCCAATCGAGAAAGCCACTGTCTTTCTCCAGTTGATCAGTGCGCTCGATGCACAACAAAAAGTCTCCAAAGCCTGCTCACATCTGTGCAGATTGGCCTCCTGGCCCTCTAAGTACAAGGCTGAGTCATCGGAAAACTCAGCGTCCAGTAGCTCATCTCCCCGAATAGGGAGTGCTAAGCCCCTCAGACCAACCTGTTGTGACACCAAGAATCTGCTCATCGCCTCCGCATAGAACAGAAAGAGAAAGGGGGCAAGAGGACAATCCTGTCTGACCAAGCGTGTGAGCATGAAGCGCTCACCTCTACCTCCTGCCAAAAGCACCTGACTGTGAGCCTGTCTCCCCTCTGATCCAAGCATCTGAGAAGCCCATCCTGCGTAGAGTCCCCTCTAGAAAGTCCCAGTCAACTTTGTCGTATGCCTTCTCAAAATCGAGAAGAAGAATCACAAGGTCCTCCCCACGGAGCCATCCCAGGGCAGAAGCCTCCCAGAAAGTGAAGATGTTTTCAAGGATACTGCGTTCCTTGACAAAACCTGTATGAGTCCCATGTATAAGGCTCTCCAAAAGTGGCTGAATCCTCAAACTCAAAGCCTTGGCAAAAATTTTGTAGGCTGAGTTGAGGATGGTGATGGGGCGCCACTGTCGAATCTCATCCATGGAGCCACCCTCCTTTGGAATGAGGTAAATCAGGCCCTCACTCATGCTATGAGGCATCACTCTTGTGTGCAAAATGTAATAAAAGGCACTACACAGATATGGGCCAAGCAGGTCTCAGTACTCCAAGAAAAAGCTAGGAGTCAGCCCATCCTCACGTGGACAGCTACCACGAGGGAGGGCCCTAAGAGCTGTGTGCAGCTCCTCAAGCTGAAGTGGCATCTCTAGCCTCTAGCGCATCTCCTCAGTAACAAGACAAGGCATCTGTGCCCAAACCTACTCCCTGCATGCATCCTACCGCTCTGACTGGCGGACAGTAACTCACAGTAAAAGTCAATAGCAACTGTACGCATATCCTCGGGCTCACAAACAACTAACCCATTGGGTCTCTTCAACTGATTGATGTTGGCATGCCACTTCCGAGGTCCCACTGTCTCAAAAAAAGCACCTGTCACTCTGTCACCCACCTGAGTCCACTGAGATGCCTGTCGATGAAAGGAAAACTCATGATGCCTCTCCTCTGTGCTAGCAAGCTCCTATCGAGCCTGCTGTAACTTCTCCTTCAACCATGGACTGTCTGGATGCTGCTCCTGCATCCTCTGTAGTGAAGCAATGCCTCGTTTGAGACGCTGCTCCTCCTCTCTCGCTGCAGCCCGGTGAGCCAGAGACTCCTGGAGAAAAAAAGTGGCTAAGCTGAGCTAGGCCTAAGGCCACTCTATCTGCAGGTAGAACCTGGCTGTCCATGCCCTCTGTCCAAAGAGCCTCTACCCTCTCTCTGAGTGCTGAATCCAACAAGACCTGCTCTGGGATGCGAAGCATCGTGCTCCCACTCCTCTACCTGTTTGCCACTGTGAGGATCACTGGTGCATGGTCCGAGAAGGAAGTCCCTGCCAGGATGCCCACTGATCCCCCCAAGTCACTGAAGTGGTCACTAGTGTAGAAGCGATCTATCCTCGATAGATTCACTCCTCCCACTCTGTGGTCTGATCTAGAGAAGGCAAGACTGGCTGGAGGCCTCACAAAGTCAGAGTGCTGCCATGTATCCGAGACCCTCAAAGTCATACACAACCTCTCCCAAGCTACTAACTCAACTCCATGCACAGTAACATGGCTGCCTCCAATCCTGTCAGAAGGGTCCTCCAACATGTTGAAGTCCCCTCCTACACACCAATGGTCAGCCTGCGGCAAAGACTCAACAATCTGTGACCAAAACTCTGCACAAGCACTCGCCACATTGGGTGCATAGATGTTCAGGAAGCCCACAAGGCCACCCTGAACCTGCATAGTAATCCACTGAGCCCTGCCTGGCACAATAATCCCTCTGCCCACAATGGCCTGCTGCAATGAATCCGCAATAGTCATGCATACCCCACACTGGATGCCTCCAGGTCCAAAAGCAGCTGACCAAAAGGTATCATATCGTCCACGCAAAATCTGACCACATCGCCGAATACGGCTCTCACATAGATGGTTCTCCTGAAGCATAAGGAGATCAATCTCTCCTCCCACAAGGCAACACTGAAGCTCCTGATGCAATCGGCCCCGCTGTCGCTGAAACTGGTCCCCACCTAGTCCCTGCACGTTCCATGAGACGATCCTCATGGGGAGCGAGAGAGAACAGATGCTGCCACAACAGTAAGACGGGCTATCTTCGAGGCTGGCTTCGAGGCTGGCTATCTTCGAGGCTGGCTTAGATAGGCGAGACTCCAGTGAGTGCCTAGCCCAAGCCCAAGTAGAGCGATCCGTGCGTAAAACAACCTCCTTTGTATAGGAGTCCTCATGAATGTATACATAGCAAGTCAAACACTGCGTATCAACAAAGAAGTACACCACAATGTGCCTACATCCAGTTGAGTCTGGGGGTGTCACCGCAAACTTGGCCAGTGGCCACAAAGTCTGCAGCAAATCTGTAACTCCAAGTTCTCCCATGTGATGAGAGAACTCGAGAACCTATGTATGTAACCATCCCAACAATGAGTCGAGGGACCACTTAATCTCGGCCCTACCACATAGGGGGAAGGAGAAACCAACTGCTAAGTCCAAGGCCTCTTTCCCCCTAGTGGCGAGGAACAAAGCATGGACCATGAAGCAGGCTGTCTCGTGGTCTGCTGCGGAGTCGTCGAGAAAGCGAGTGAACCTGTAGTCGAAGAAGTCCCAGCGGTGTTGGAGGGCAATGCTCGTTAGACCATGGGGGATAGCTGCAAGGGAAGATGTCTGAATCTACAGAGGGGGCCACAAGAAGGGCTGACCCTCTCTCACTAGGCGACTCGTGGCAAAGGCGCTGCCAAGAGATCTCCTAGCCGTCGGCGAGGGACCAGTCTCCTGAGTCGACTGTGGAACTGGAGCAGGAGGGGGGGAGAAGGAGCTGGGGGGAGGGGAGGAGAAGAGGAGCGGGGTGGGGCGACAGAGGTAGATGGGCGAGGTGGAGAGGCGATGGGAGCAGAGGGCGGGGGGGAGGATGAAGAGGAGGAGGGGAACTCTGAAGGGGCTGTCGAGGGTGAAGCGGAGGTGGAGGTTGGCGTAGGGGACTCATCCTGCTCAAGAGGACCAAAGAGGTTCCCCGTGGGAACCCGCTGCTGTTGAGTAGGCACCTTAGTGCCACTCTAAGTACCAAGTTGTCGCTGTGGCCCCTGGCGTCGACGGCCACGGGCCTGCTTCCACCCCTCCTCCGCTGGAGCCCCAGGCTTGGTGGGTGGGTCTGAATCTGTGCGCTGTGCCGATGACTGTGGCTGCGGCCCAGCCTTGGTAGACTGGGGCTGAGGCTGAGGTGCAGGTCATGGCCTCCTCCATGGACAGGCCTTCGCTAGGTGGCCCATCTGTCGACAAATGAAGCACTAGTTCGGGAGGCCCGAGTACTCCACACTCTGTCTAAACCAACCCCCACTCACCTGAGGCAGAAGGATGACCTTCCGGAGCGTGTGGGTATCTCTGATCAAAACTCGAACTGAGGGGATGCCAACCGCCTTGGCAGCTACTGATGCTACCGTACGAGGTGTCTCTAGGACAGTCTTGATGGCGGAGCCAATCCTGGAAAGAAGTGGTAGGTACTCCCTCCGTAAACCCGGAAAGCAGACTGAGATCGGGATGTCTGCCTCCTCTACTAGAACATCCAAAGTTGGGTCAAAACCATGTCGCCACTGTCGAAAGTGGGCGCGTGATGCTCGGATGGCCACTGGACTCATAGCTATGACCTTGGAAGCCATCTCGGAGGTCTCGAACTCGATCTGATAGTACCCCCGTCCGAGAATCTGTACATCCAAGATCTTGCCCACCTCTGAGAGAAGGCGGGCTTGGAGAAGGTCTCGTAGCTCTCCTCTGCTAGGTCGGGTGCCGAGAATCTTGCAGATGACCGAGGTCGCGTGCAATCTCTCTACCTCTGTGGCAAGGCTCACTTGCTCTGTAGAGGCGAGAGAGCAAGTCGAATGGTGGGCTTAGCCGGGGCGGGCGAGGGGGCTTCTGGCGAGTCCCTCTCTGGCGAAGCTGGAGCCTCCATCTGTGTCTATTACTGCTGTGGCGTAAGAAAGGGACAACGGGATGGCGCTGCAATCGGGCGTGTCAACACTGCTCCAAGGAATTGAAGCACTGCCAAAAGTGCCGAACTGCAAGGAGTAACCGAGGGAAGGATCCCAACTGGCGGACGAACGGGCCGAGGCGGGGGGGGAGGGGGGGGATTGTTTTTTTGGCGGGCTATGGCAAGTGGGTAGGAAATGCACAAAAGGTGGGGTTGAGGGCGAGCGGCGGCAACTGGGGCTGATGGTGGGGACGGAAGCAAGGGCTGAAGGCGGGCGGACAAGGGCAGCGCAAGGGGAGGCTGTGGAGGTTGAGGGCAGGCAGGAGGCAGCCAGCTGGGAGGCCAGGCAGCGAGACAGGCAGCGCTGGGTGGTGGGGGGGGGGGTGGGGGGTGGGAGGGGGTAGCGATGGGGAGCGAAGAAGCACAGCACTAGCGAGCGCGCGATCGGAAAGCACATGCAAGAAGAGTTTTTTTTGGGATGGCACTGCTCACTATCAATTTAAAAAATAAAATAAAAAATAAAAATAAAAATCAAAGGCAAGCCCTTTTAGTAGGGTATGAGAAAGAAACACACACACACACACACACACACACACTCACAGGCTCCCTTTACACAAAGGGAATAGAGGACACATGTCAGCTCCCTAGCCCAGGTGCCCCCAAGGTGCATTCAAATCCTATTGGATGGCCATAGAGGTGGACCAATGAGAATAAGGCTAGAGTACCTTTAATTTATTTCATTTTAAAACACTTGATAAAAGAACCAATAGGAATTAAGCTCTCTAGAAGACTATTGGACAGTCTCCCAAGGGGTCCAATGAGCATTCAGCAGTCCAATTGGCTTGCCTGATTCCTATTCGCCAAAAGAAAAAGGGGTACAATGAGAGTTTAATTGCATTAATTAAATCTATCACAAAAGGGGAAAGGGGGACACATGTCCAAAGGCTATCACTTATGCTTCTCAATTATCATTGGCTAAGCTTTGCAGGGTCCAATTGGGTGCCAACATGAGTAAAATGCAAGAGGGGTCGACCAAGAGAGAGAGGGGGACTGATTTTGGCAAGGCATCATCATCACACACACACACACACACACACAATCTCATGTGTGAAGCAAAGAAGACTCTCTCTCCTTCTCAAGCTTTAATGGAAAGCTCATCATCTACTCCAAACTTGTGAGAAGGGAGGCCTACACCAACAACTCTTGGCTTTGTGATGCAAATCCAACCAAGATCCAAGATCCAAGCTCCAATGCATGCTCATCTCCTCTACCATGCTAATTACTAAGCTATGCTAAGCTATTATGAGTGATTATGTGAGGAGATACACTAATTTCTCGTAAGACTACTCCTTCTTCCTCTCAACCTACTCTCATACCCTGCTAGCTCTCAACATCTTCGAAGGTGTGTGAGTTCTTGGGTCTGAAATTGTGAGGGAGTTGATGTTGTATTTTATAAGTGTGTGCATGGGTTAAAGCTTCCATCTTCATTGGACCAGCAAGTTATTGAAGGAACACAAAGTATTGTATTGTAAAATGTCTCCTTTGATGGGGGAAATAAAGCCTTTTGGAGGGGGGATCGGTAATGTCATTGGGCTTGGCGCATAGGAAGCCCTTGGGTTCCACATTGGGTACGATGTTGTGCCATGTGGTGGTCCATAGTTCATATGTGTGGCCCTAGGCATAACAAACGTCGGATGTGACATGCTAATGCTAGCCGGTATAGTCCCATGGAAATAAGAGCTTGGGTGCTGTGGTTGTGGAGCATAGGTTGTTGAAACAATGGGAGGAGTAGAGACTACATGAGTGTGATGACCCATAGGTGTATACGATTGGTACACACTTGTAGGTACTGTTGCAGGCATTGAGCTACCATGTAGCGGTGATTTACTAACAAATGAGGTCCATGGCATGTTTCTTGGCATGCCCATCATTGGGGTAGGCATGGTGGCCGTGATGTCATCAAGGGAAAGATGAGCTAGACTTGGAAAGGTAAAGCTATCACTTGTGGGCTCAGATTTCACTGAGACCCCTGGCGAAACAACATATGGAGGATCCATTGGACTTACCGAGGGAGTCTCCATTTGCGATAAGGTCGGTTGTTTAGCCTTTCCTGTATCCAAGAATCTCATGAGACCCGTTGAAGGCATGTTGATCCCCTTATTTTGTCTCTCTAACTCAATGACCCTATGGATGACCTCACATACTCTTTGTTGTTGATCCTCCACACTAGTAGCACCCATTGTGGATTGTAGGACATCTAACCAACCCATGTGATAGGTGTGACCTGTGTATAGGTCGGTCAGAGTTTCCATTTGTAGTTCGTACTCCCAATTCTCATTTAGAAACACTCCATCTAGGATTGAGGTGCTAGGGTTGTCCTTTGAGCTAGATGCAATGTTGCTTTCTAGGGGTTGGCCCTTAGCGGTTGCTAAGTCAGGAGCACTCGATTGCTCTCCTAGAAAATATATTGACATAGGACCTTTTGATTTTAACTCTCTTCATTGCTCCGCCTTGCGTAAGCTCTCAATTTGATAAGCTATAGGGAACGAGCTACTTCAGTAGGATTGACCTACTTCACTCTCTTCGTTGCTCTGCCTTGCATAAGCTCTCAATTTCCTTTTCCCTCACTGCAAGGATATATCGCTCAACCTCTTGCACTTCGGCAAGGCTTCTACCATCGGGTAATATGACCTTGGAGGGAAATAACTCTGAAGAGTCAGGAGGTGCAGTGAATGAAGTATTCACGTGCACATTCTCTAACGGTATAGGGTCTATGTTGGTCACGAATGGAGAATTTACTTCCCCACCCCCCTCATTTACATCATTAGCTCCATGTTCGGAACGAGTGGCTCTACTAAAGGTTTCCTTCAAGCAGCTAAGCACGCTCGGCCCGGACCGTGGGCCCATGGCATGCATATCTTGGCTTGAGCTATTGGGATTAGGCATTGGGAAACCCTCCATGATGTTGTAGTCAGAGGAAGAGTCACTAGCCACTATGTTCGGGTCTTGGTTTGTACTACCTTGGGTCCCCGCCAAGAGCCTGGAACCTAAAGTAGGTGGATATTGAGAACTCGCATAAGTCAAAATTCTCTCTAGTTGCTCCATCTCTAGCACACAGCCAGAGCGCAGATGCATGTGCCTTTGGCACCCTACAAGCATCGGCGAATAACCTCGAAGGTTAACCGCTTACTTTTTTAGGCGTCCGTTTTCACTTGTGTTTTTTACGTTTTTAATGTTTTTCTAATGTTTTTAATGTTTGGTTTTTTTTATTAAAGTGTGTGATAGCTCGAAACGGGCATATCACTTAGAGGGTCGCTGTGTGCTTTACAACACAATTTTCGGGCATTTGAAGTTTCGTTGGTTCTCAAAAAATCGATTTTTAGCTACGTGTGAAGCTAAAATTCATAATTTTAAAAGGTGACTGAGGCCTAGGCCTGAGCATGAGCTTGGGCTTGGGTCTGGGCTTGGGTCTGGGAGATATTCCCGATCCCAGTCCTACCTTTAAATTTTTTTTAAAAAAGGATAAGGTTGCCGCGGCCTGCGCAAGAGCACACACACACTCTATCTACCTACTTCTAACTAATACACCTACTGCTACACACTAACACACTCTATTAGCTCTCACATATCTACTTCCTACTTACTGTACACGAAAACTAACAACCTTAATACACAGTACCTTTGAAAAATCCATTAACAAAGAAAACTAACAATCTTAATACACAGAGAATAAACACAATAACTTTGAAAACTCCATTAGCAAAAAAAATACACAGTCTAACACAAAATTCTTCTTCTCAACACACACACCCTCCTTCCTTACCTTTCCTACAATTGCAATTGCACCACAAAAGAAGCACAGAGTGACATTCAAGCTTAGTGTATGGCATTCCCGGGAAACGGTGCCAAAAATGTGCACGTATGTCGCACTTGTCAATGCAAGGAACTTGCCGATACACCATGTGCAAGCCACAAATGGCTCCAAGCACACAACAAGCCTAAACTAGTAAGCTCAAAGATGGCGTTGGTGTGTCACTCACCGCTCTACGCTTCCTGTCGTGGAGGATTCCTCGCTGTAAAGAAGAGGGAGATGCCGCTACACCGCGCTCAACCGCCTCGCCGCCGTCGTGCCGCTGCAATGCTCGATCACACGCACTCTCTCTCTCTCTCACGCATACACACACACACAAGGAGATGAAGAAGAAGAAGATGGAGATGGAGCAAGAGCACTCTTCAATTGCACAAATGAGAGAAAGAGTGAATTTTAGGTTTAGTTGACTTTTATATGAGCTCACCCCATTCACACTTGGGCACCCATGCTTAGCTAACTAATCCCTTGAATGTTCCAGTTAGAGTGCACCTCTCATCGGTGATCACTCTTACCCTTTTCCTATTGGACCGACAAGCCCGGTACCTTACTCTACCAAGTAATTAATACAATGTCCGTCGTAGGTGACATGGTGTCCGTGAGCCGTGAGGGTTAAAAAAATTGCTTGACGGAGAGCTTGGTATGTGTCATAAAGTACTTAAGGATTTGGTGATCCGTTCACAGAATGAAAGGAGTCCCCAATAAATAGTGCTTCCACGAGTCTAGAGCATGTAGAACTGCTAAGAGTTCCTTCTCATATATCCCTAGAGCTTGCTCAATAGGGTCAAGCCTTCAACTTTTGTAGGTTATGGAGTGCCCTTCTTGAAGAAAAACAGCTACAAGGCAATCACTACAGGCATCGTATTCGACCTCAAATGGCTTTGAGAGATCCAACAGTGTAAGCATAGGTTGAGAGACACGCTTCTCTTTAAGCTTTTTGAAATCATTTTTCTCCTTGGTGGACCACATATACCTAACGTTCTTATTTGTTAGGTCATCTAATGGTCCCTCGATTTTTGAGAACTTATCTATGAAGCGTCTATGCACACATACCTATAAAGATTCTTAGTTCATGCAGATTCCTTGGATTAGGCCATCCATTTATTACCTCTAATTTTGATGGATCCATTTGGATGCCATCTTGAAAGATAATGTGACCTAAATATTGAATCTCTTATAAGAAAAATTCACTTTTCTTTCGATTAATATAAAGTTCATTCTCTCGTAAATTGGAAATATTACCTGGAGGGGTTACTTGTGTTCGTCTAATGAATTAGAGTAGATGATTATATCATCAAAGAACACTCCAGTAAACATTTGTTGAGGCCTGAATAGCTTCCCCATCAAGCGGTTAAATGTGGCTGGTGCATTGGTCAAGCCAAAACGCATGGCAATGTACTCATAACGACCAAAAATCATGCAAAATGCGGTCTTTACAATGCCTTGATCAACTATCCTTATTTGATGGTAGCCACTTTTTAGGTCAATCCTACTGAAGTAGGTCGTTCCCTGTAGCTTATCAAATAGGTCTTCGTTGCTCCGCCTTGCGTAAGCTCTCAATACTACTGAAGTAGGTCGTTCCCTGTAGCTTATCAAATAGGTCTTCTACCCCTGGAACAGGAAACCTATTCTTGATAGTGATCCTATTTAGTGCTCTATAGTCGACACACATATGATATGTTCCATCTTTCTTTTGCACTAATTACATTGGTGAACAGAATGGAGATGAGCTAGGCCTAACCATGCCTTTCTCAACCAACTCATGCACGTGCCACATAATCTCCTCTTGTTGAGTTTGAGAAACTCAATAAGGAGGTTTATTAGGCGGTGAGCTTCAAGGAAGAAGTTCAATTGCATGGTTGTCATCCCCTCGGCGTTTGGGAGGTAGTTCATATGTGATGTCGTTAATAAAAACATCTTGGAACCCCTTGAGGAAATTGGATAACTCTAATTCCTTTTTATTGTTTATATTTTCTTTTGCTAAAGCATTAGGTTCATTTTGAGAATCTTTAACAAAAATCATGTACATGGAAATAGAGCTCTTTAATGACTTATTGAAAGATTTCTTATGTGCAATGGGTATGGTACTACCCAACTCCTTAGCATCTATGTACATATCTTTTTCCTTGAACCTAAAGTAAATTTGTCTTTCATGGAATTTAACATTGGCAGCCATGCAATCAAACCATGGTGGCCCTAGGATTACATCCTCATGCTTGAGAGGAGAGATGAAGAAATCCTCCTTGTCTACATAGCTTTGTACATGAAGCCTCAATTTCCCAATTAAGGGAGTGACTGAGGCTTCTTGTACATGAAGCCTCAATTTCCCAATTAAGGGAGTGACTGAGGCTTCTTGCCCCTTGAAAGCACCATCGACAGGTAGGACATCTCCCATCTCATAGGCTTGGATGCCTACCTTGGTGGCCAACTTTGTGGATATGAAATTGTGAGTAGAACCAGGGTCAAAGAGAATGAAACCATCATGTTCTCTTACCTTTCCCCAAGCATGACATGGAGGAGATCCTTTGTGATGAGAATCCTCTTCTTGAATTTTGACCAAGGTAGCTCTAGGAGGCTCATTTTATGTATTCTTATGGGGTCAAGCACGATAGGCATGCCCTTGCTCCCCGCACTTGAAACAACGGTTATCTTTTTGATAACACTCTAGCTCTTCAAGAGAGAGTTTATTTTTGCCTTTATAAACTCCCTTCTCTTTGGCTTGTTGTTGTTGTTGTTGCCTTTGGGAGACTTTTGGACATTTGTCCTTCCCCTTAGGCTCATTACGGTCCTTGTTTTCCGTGGGCTTAAGATTTCTCTTAGCCCCTTGTTGGAAGTTGATTCTTGAAGCCACCATACTATGGTGTATGACCGCAGATATGGTGCGTGGCCTTTGGGAGTTAACATACTCCGGCATATCCTCAGTTAAACCTGCACAAAATTGTTGTTTTTGCTCTCCAAAATACATTTTTTGAAGACAGTGGCTTCGAGGTGTAAATCCCAAAAATTGTCTGCATATTTGTGAATAGATTCGTAGGGAGAGAGCTTCAAGCTTCGCCATTCAGTGAGTAGTCATTAGGAAAAGTTTGGACTAAAAAATGGGCCTTGTAAGAATTGTTGATGTGGCATAGCTTTCAAAAAGTGGGGATCGGTAGATTTTTTGCAAATAAGATCCAAACTTGTCGGAGGTTGGATATTTAGAATCTACTCTTCAAATGCTATCTATTGATATATAGCATGCATGTATCGGACATTGCCTTCATGTAGATCTAGAAAAAGGTGATTTTAGATTACCATAACGGTAATAAAACCTGGCTGATTGAAAAAAAATGGCATAACTTTCATAGAAGTCATCCAAACTTTTCGGACCTTGGCTCTTTAGAATCCATTTTTCAAGAACTTTCCAATGATAGGTCATATCATGGGGTTCTAAGCAATATTTAGAGGTGTCTACCGGGTTGCTTTCTTTTGTACAACTTTGATGATGTGGCACTCTTAAAAGGCCCAAAAATGAGTTCAAAATTTTCCTACTGTTGTCTTTGACATCGGTAGCCAAAAATTGCTTCATGATGGAATCTGTTAAAGCTTTCCATGTTTGTGGAGCTTCACCGTTTGCTGAGGAGGATGGAGAAGAGAGTGATCTCTTTCTTGCCTTTTCCTTCCCTTTTTTCTCCTTGTCTGCACCATCACTCTCTTCAAGAGAGGAAGAGGATGAAGAAGATGGAGAAGAGGGTGACCTCTTTCTTGCCTTTTTCTTCTCGTGTTTTCTCTCTTCTCTCTTTGGTAAAGAAGTATGCAATGGTCTTCTACGTTTAGGGGGTGTTGGAGAGCGTTTTGCTCTCCGTCTTTGTGGAGCCATCCCCGTCAAGGTGGCAAAAGACTCACTTCTTTCTCATTATTTTGGTGGGGGCTCTACTGTTGAAACTTGGGTTCTCCTTTGGGAGGGAGATGCCTCATTGAGTAGTATGTTTTTGAGCCCTTCGTACGGATCCTACTCTTCTTCCCTTATCAAAGAGAGTCCTCTTTTAGAAGTCTCACCAGGAGCCTTCCTAGGTACTCTCTCTTCTTGGTGGGGAATACCCGGGGTACGCAATTGCTGTAGCACTTCTGCTTGGAGAGATGGATTTCCCAGGGTTTGTTGAAGCCTAGAAACAAGATAGTTTACAAGCATGGGGGCATCATTAGTTGCTCTTTCATTAGCAAAATCAAAGCTATCAACATTCATTTCAATCTCTTTTCCCTTGTCAGCCATACTAGAAAATTTTAGGTGTAAGTTTTTACTTGTACTTTGGCACTTCAAGCCCTAGTTACTACTTCTCTTTACCTTCAAAATTAATTACTCATGCATCTATACCCGTGGCTCAAATATTATTAATTGCAAGGAATAGAAGAGAGGGTTCAACAGAGCCAAGACAACACCGGTTCCTGTAAAGCTTCTTAAAACTCAATAATGGTTATAAGCCATGGGCAAATCTCGTAGGACTCCATTATAAAGACCACAGCTCTTGATGGTATCCCCGTTAATTGCAAAGGAGGCATGCTTCAAGGATGAAAAATCCCTATTCTACTTACTCTTTTGCAATTAATAACACCAACCATTTGTAGCAAACTTGAAGACCTCTCTTCTTGAGCAAGAAAAGACAAACCAATAGCTCTGATACCAATGTAACATTTAATGCACTAGTAACTTCTGTGTAGAGGAAATTGATAACATAGTGAGCATTTCATTAAGAACAAGTTCCTAATGAGCATAGAGATAGTACTTAATTTGAGAAAGCAACATAGAAATTTACACCTAGCTAATTTGGCATTGACAATACTTGAAAAGAGAGAGAAATAAAATAATTGACAACAGTTGAGGACTAGATTTACATGGAGCCGGTCCCCCTTCCATAAAGGCTTTGTATTATAGCTTCTCCCATCAAAGGAGAATTTTGTACATACAATTCTTGGTGCAATGAAGATGGAAGCTTCATGCACCAAATTATGCTTGAAAAACACACCTAGTGTCCGTAGCCTCAGTCCCAAGACCTCACACACCTTCAAAAATGGTGAGAGCTAGCAGGAATGAGGATGATTGAGAGGAAGAAGATGTATCTTACGAGAAAGAAGTATTCTCCTCACATGATCACTCTAATATCATACCTTAGCTTAGTAATTAGCATGGTAGAGGAGATGAGCATGCCATTGAAGCTCGGCTCTTGGTTGGATTTGCACTCCATAGCCAAGAGTTGTTGGTGTAGGCCTCTACTTCTCAATGCTTGGAGAAGAATATGGAGTTTTTCTTGCACACATGAGTTGGATTTGCACTCCATACCAAGAGTTGTTGGTGTAGGCCTCTACTTCTCAATGATTGGAGAAGGATATGGAATTCTTCTTGCACACATGAGTTGTGTGTGTGTGTGTGTGTGGCAATGTGTTAGACAAAAATGAAGCCCTCTCTCTCTCTCTCTTCTTGGTCGACCCCTCTTGCAAATTACTCTTACTGGCCTCTCATTGGCTCTTGCAAAGCTTAGCCAATCACATATTAGAAGCATAATTGATAGCCTTGTGACAAGTTTCCCCCTTTCCCCTTTTGTGATAGCTTTAGGTAATTAAAATAATTTATTAAACTCTCATTGTACCTTTTATTTTTTTGGCCAACAGGAATCAGGCAAGCCATGAGCTACTTGATGCTCATTGGACCCCTTGGTAGACTATCCAATAGTCTTTTGGGGAGCTTAATTTATATTGGTTCTTTTATCAAGCAATTTAAAATTATCTAGACTAATTTAACTCTAGCCTAATTCTCATTGGTCCACCTGTATGGCCATCCAATAGGATTTAAGGGGAGATTGGGGGCAACTGGCCTAGGAGTCTCCCATATGTCCAGTATTCCCTCTAGGGAAGCTTTGGAGTGTCTGTTTGTGTTTCTCTCTCCTCCCCTACTCTTAGGTCTCGCCCCCTCCTAGATAGGCATGTGGGAAGACTTTTGAGTCTTCCCTCCCCCATCCAATTTCCCCATCTTTAACCATTTGGAATTTTCAATTAAAGTTTTGGAACCTTAGCCTATGGAAGTCTTAATGGAGATGAGCCTTAGGTCTTTTAAGCTCCAATGATGCACATTGCTCTTTTGCAGACTGCCCCCCTTTGGATTCCTATTTTCTCTCTTTTGGATTCCTGCAGAGACCGGTCTGGTAGCCTTACCAATATTCTTGCTTTTACTCCACGGGTACTTCCCCATATTAAATGATCAGTTTAACATGAGAAAATCATTTGGGAGAATTAGATATTAGTTTTTATGACAGGGTGTCAGGGTATCAAAGTTTCAACCATGGAATAAAAAGCACATATAAGTTGTTGGATGAAGGCATCAATTTGAAAAACAACCCCACATATGTATCTGAAAAACTATTCGATATGCTACTTGCCCGGATGGTGAACACTTGAAAAAAATCAATCTAAGCTCCCATACTCTTTAATAGTGTAATGATCTAAACTATAAAAGAGAAGTGCTTGCAGTTTCGCTGAGTGCGCACCCGCCTAATTGGACACCTAGACAGACATCACAGTTGTACTTTATTATTTTTTTGAGCTAGTGTAGCTACATTGTGTGTAAATCCTAATTGTAGAGTAGCAAGTCAATTCCCTGAGTTGTAATTCTGTCATTATGTCTATAAAGGCCCATGTGAGCCGGCCACTGGCAATTTAGAAAGCCCTAGGTATAAAAGTCAACAACCTTAATGTGAAAGAAGGCTTATCTTTTGGAGAGAAAGAGATTTGCTGTACGTATGCTCAAGCGACTTCTCAGTTCAGATTTGTAATCAACATAACTAATGTTGGGTAATCCATTTTCAATTTCAAAACTTGGCATCATGTTCCTCTTTCCATGCTCTTTCATTCAAGTGTAAGTATTTTCAGTTCTGTTGTGGTTCGTGACTACGCATTGCTGAGCTTAATTTTCAAATTTAACTGCTTAAATCACTATTTTTTGACGTTTTGATAATGGGGAGAGTGTTCCTAGGCCATAGGGTGACCTTTTTTGATAGTTCTGTTATAGTTTTCATGACCTTGATCATGACGTTAGGAAATAGGGCGTAGCTAAGTGGATAATTGAGTAGATTACTTAATGGAGAGAGATAATTTTTATACACAAGAGATTATAGAGTAGAGAGAGAGAGAGAGAGAGAGAGAGAGAGAGAGTACAAATGCTATACATGGTTCACACAATGTGGGCTACGTCCATGGGAAAGCAGCCACTCAATGGCTTTAGTAATTCAAAACAAGAAGTAGGTTACAAAGGGATTATACCCTTTTGGAGCTCCCACCTTGCTTCACTCTCACCACCTCACACCAACCTTGTTGCATCAACTTCACTAGGGATTTCATTATCGTAATCACAATCAGGTGGTTACGTCAATAACTTTAGTATTTACACAAAAAAATCACGTGTTCACATTAATTGTTAACGTGACTTTGATTATGACCTGCAAAAACCTATAGAGCCGGTTAGCCCTCCAGGTTTTCCATTTATCCCTGTGGGTCCCGCCGGGCTATTCCATTTTCTCGGAGGGCCCGCCGGGTATATGTAATTTCTCGGTGGGCCCACCTAGAAAATTAAAATGCTCGGTAGGAATAATTATATATAGTAAACAGTGTGCTAACCGCGGTCCTTTAGCTAGGAAAATCCTTGGGGAGTGTATTCGAGTGTCGGGTATAGTCGTCTCCTTGTGAATTGACCTAAAGGTTACAGAGTCACAGGTCCTTTTTTTGGGCCTAACGTGATTCTTAATTCGGTAACCACTTCTAAAAAATTTTAATTTGTTCACCGACATAAAGGTACAAAACCAAAACAACTGAAAACTTGGAGAGTCATGCTCATTGTGAAGAAGCCAATGATCCAAATGAGGGCTGTAATTGGTTTTAGAAGATGAGCATATGTAAATGATGATTCAATAGTCAAGGGTTGGATGTCCTATACTAGTGTACCGAGCATATAAAGATCCTTAAAGTCTTGCATTTGAGTTGATTTACACTTGTCACTCCACAATATAAGAGCTGTAATCCTTAATTGGGTTAAAATAGCTTTTATATATTGAATTGGTTGCATGGGTGGGCTACAATCCTTCACTGGGTACAAGTAGTCCTCAATTGAGTGATTATATTGAAGATTGATTTTCATTAGTTCATGCATTAGTTTATACAAAGAGTGCATTATGTATTACGATAGATTATTAGTGCATGAAATAACATCTGGTTCTTTTGCCTTCAGTTTTAATTTAAAAGCAATCGAGCAAAATGTGGGCACAAGTGGTACGAAGAAGCCAAAGAATAAAAAAGCTCCTGGCAAAGAGTGGGATTATGCTCACAACATATGTGGACGATATACGGAGTGGAAATGTAAATTTTGTCACACAACAAAATCAGCGGTGCACCACATATTAGGGATCCGTTTTTGGGTAGCGTTAAAAAGAGTCGTAAGAAATGTGAACATCCTTAGGCACCTGCAGTTGCAAAGCGTTTGAGAGAAGAGCTTGCCAAAAAGGGTGGTAAGAGACAACATATATATAGCTCTGTGGCTTTGAGTCAAGAAATCTTAGAGAAAAATATTAACTCTGCAGATTCTGTAGCGACGCCAACTAACCTTGGAAAACAACCTGCACAAGGGGAGGAAATTCCAGGCAGTGTTCCTCTTAAGCGTCACAATGAAGGTGGACTTAGTCAAATGCGTCAAAAATCATTACATCAAAGCTTTCGAGTGCAATCTCTAGAAGAAGCACAAACTACACTCGCCAAAGTAATATTCTTTATTGGAAGTGCTTTGGTCATGGTAGACAGCAATCATTGGAAGGCTGCTTGGAAGAAAATCAGTGAGTTTGGTCCAGGATTTTCAACTCTTTATCACACAATAAGAAATATTTTCTTGGACAAATGTTACATCGAAGTCAAAGAGCGTGTTGGCAAAATAATACTTGGAAATATTTCACTTTCAGGATGTACGATTGTGAGTGATGGCTGGTCAAATGTTCAAAGAAGACTGCTGATCAATGTAATGCTGGTTTGTCCAAGGGGAGAAACGTTTTAAAGGTGATTGATAATTCTGGTGCAATTAAAAGTGGCAAATACATTTTTGAGGTCTTGATTAATGTAATTAAAGAAATTGATGCTGAACATGTCGTTTAACTAGTCATGGACAACACAAAAAATTATAAAAATGCCAGTAAATTGATAAAAAAGTGTTTTTTCACACATTTTTGTCAATGGTTGTAATATGCACAGCTTAAACTTGGTGCTTAAATATTGTTACACTAGCGAAGAAACCACACGGTTCACCAAAATAATTGATATAGCACGTTAGGTTGTAAAATTTATCTTGAAACGATAAAGAGTGCTCGATTTGTATAGGATGCGCATGTAAGTATGTTGAAACTTCCTGCTGAAACTCAGTTCTGCATACACTTTTATACCTTGGAATCACTTCTCCATAATAAATGCACTATAATTGACACATTAAACTGCACGGCCTTTGATAAATGGCAGCTTGAGCAGAAAGAAAAAGTGAAAGATAAAATTATATGTCTACGTGGAAATGTAAACAAGGCTGCTTGGTGGAGGAGTGTAATGCATACCATGTAATGATATCCGTTATGTTCACGATCTTCAATCTTGATCAAAGGGTACCAAACTTGGGCAAAGTGTGGATGACATGGTGGTCAGTCCAACAAAGTCTTGAAAATCCCGAATAGCTGAAAGAGTCTGTAGTAGAGAAGGAGTGGCGATTACCATTTTCTGGTAAACAACGAAAATTTTTTAGCCAAGTATTTTAATGCAAGGTGGAAGAGCACTCATAGTCCACTCCATAGCGTTTCTTACATGCTCAATCCAGAGTATTGGAATTTAGATCTGATGTTCAATACAGAGGTGGTAAGCAATTTCTATCACGTGGTCAACATGCTCTACTCCAATGTTCAGGACTGACCGAATTGACTGCATCAAAGAAATGCGTGCATTTAGATTAAAAGAAGGTCCTTTTGCAAATGATTTTGTACAGATAATCAAAAGAGCAACCTGCATGGAACTGGTGGATGATGAATGGTGGAGAGAATTACCCTACCTTACTTCCCCTTGAATGGAAGTACTCGCACAATGTGTAGCAAACTCAAGTTCAGAGAGAAACTGGAGTATGTACAAGTATGTTCACAACACTATTCACAACAGACTATTAGCAGAGAGATCAGAAATATGTTTTGCAATGAAAAGATATTGAATCACATCGAAAGTACCGGCTATGAGGAGGAAATTCCAACCTGGTTGTATGATTGTCAAAACTAAGATGAAGAAGAGTTCAATGTTGGTGTATCTCAATACACTATAGACAAAAAACAAGAAAATTTGATAATAGATGTGGAGGTTGAATTACAAGAAGAACCACAATACTCAGACTTAGAACCAGATAACAACTCAACATATTCAATATAGCTTGAGATTAGGACAAGTAAATGTCAAAAACCATTGTAAAAGACCTTGTATTCAAATGTATTTTGAGTAATTACAATGCTTCATATTTGCGATAGTACATAGTTTGTTGATCTCAATTGTGTTGCTCTGAAGCAGCATCTTGCTCATCAAACAGATTTCTAATTGTGCTAGGGGTATCTAGGGGGCTTGCTTGAATTTATACTCGTTTGCCATGCCAAATAATAAATATTCCTTGTGGAATATCTTGTGAACAGATTGCACATCGACTACTATTTTGCATTAAACAAATAAGACAAACTAAATGATAATAATGACCACATGTCAATGTATAATATCCACTCCATCCATCAAAATTCTTGTAGAAAAATGGACATTGGGAAGATGAGGATGCATTTGAAGTAGACGAGGGGACCAAATTTGGATGCATGACAAGGTGGCTGATGTGTGTCCCTTGTACAGGTGTTGGATTCACTCGCTGTGTCAGATTTTGATCGTCCTGGCTTAAGTGGTGAATGCTTTTCTCCATCCGGACTTGTGAGAGTTGGGGTGTCTGGGTGGCTATAGAAAGCCATGTTATTTTTTCATCTTTCTCTGCCAATTGTGTCGTGTAAATATCCTTCTCTCTCTTTAACTGTAGGTCGGCACCTTCCACTATCAATGCCAGCTCATCTTGGGTGAAAGTGACACAACCTCTCCCTTAAATCATGAGTGGCAACAATTGTCTCCTTTGACGAGAAGTCTACTGGTCTCTATTGCACAAAGTGAACATATAACATTTTTGCAAAATATAGCGCACAATTTGCATTGTGCAGGGGATTGCCATAAACCTCCAAATAAATCATCTGAGCATTTTCTTTAATCGCATCATGGTTGCACTTCAAAACCTTCCACCTTCCTTTCTTGATCTCTGCGTCCTCACATGGCCACATTGTCTTGTTCATGTCCTTTGTCACGTGTTTATTGATCTTTTTCCATTGCATGTGGTTTGGATTTTCCCATTTTGAGAGTCGTCGAGCAGTATGCATCGCTTGTTGTGCCAACATGCCGTGTGCCAAAGACTTCATGCACTGAAATGCATTAACAGCCGCTTGTTGTTGATCATCGGGTAGTGATTGGGTGCCAATATCTTGTTCTTCATCGGTTTCTCTTAGAGATGCAATCAACAGATAGACAAATATTCAATATCATTGTCAAATATATATTCTCATGATTCAATAGTCTCACATATGCAGAATATAGAAATTTCTCGTTCACTATAAAAGACCACGGAATCTACTAAATCAAACCACAACAAATGCGACTAACTGAACCACAAGGCAAATTTGAAATACTGACACTCAACATGACAAATTTGAAATGACTAAAGATAATTGACTCAAGTAGGCGAACCACTTCAAACCAAATAATACACTTTAATAAAAAATAGAATACCCTAGACAAGACATATGCATATCATAGAAATGTTTGAGTCGGATAAAATGATGGTGCAAGTTCAACAAGGGGATGTTGGACAAGGTTAGGGTCTGTCTTTAAATGTTCTTTGAAAACTATCAACATGTCAGAAGCATTTCTTCTTTGTTCTCGCCCTTTTAACTTCATTTAACAATCTACTTTAATTTGAATAGCCCTCATAACATCTTTGTCCAAATGGTGAAACTTCTTCTGGAAAATAAACTTTTCTGGCTGCACTCCAAAAATCTACCAGCATGTTGAATAGGTAGCCCAATGCATAAATGTCGCACGCTTTTTTGTATGCATCTGTGCACCGTGGATCGTATAGTTTGGGAGTAATCCACGGTCGCTTAGCCATCTCGGCATTCCCTGCTCTCTGTGCATCCAAAATTGTAGATTCCTGCGCGCTTAGCTGGTGTTCTCAGTATCATACCCCAATCAATGATGCAGGTCACTCTGCACTATACCGGTCGAGTGGGCAGGTGCAACGCCGTCGATTAAGGCGTGACAAATGACTGGCATTTTCTCGATCACTGCTTTGATCTGCACCGTGTCCACTAGAAGATTTCGGAGGTCATTTGGAGGGCCTTCTATTTCTCTCTCTAGAAAATTTCTTAAAATGCCTTTGCACTTATTCAGTACGTCCAAAAGGACAACTAAATACTCTGAAAAGTGAACCTAACTTTTCAGCATTACTTTGAAACGGTCACTTTTTCACTAAATGCGAGTGTCTTTTTCACGAGGTCGGCGTCGCTCATTTAGAATGTCTTACGTCATCAATGAAATTTAAAGAAATCACAAAACTCTCAACTAGTGTCAGAATGATTTTGACACCGCCAGTGCGTCCGAAACGTCCAAAAACCTAAAAATCGAATGTCTACTTGCCCTTTTCTGACACCCGGAGAGGGAGAAATTACCAAAAAAACCCTAAAAATGGGTCTTGGGATTATGGCACGTGAGGGACAACAAAGTGGATCACGGCGCGCAGAGGCCACTTCACAAAAAAAAAAAAATTGTCCCTCGTGTGCCATGATCCCAAGACCCATTTTTAGGGGTGTTTTGGTAATTTCTCCCTCTCCACGTGTCAGAAAAGGCCAGGTAGACATTCAATTTTTAGGTTTTTGGGCATTCCGAACACATTGGTGGTGTCAAAATCTTCAAATTTTGATACTAGTTGAGAGTTTTTTTATTTTTAAAATTTCATTGATGATGTAAGACATTCCGAATGAGTGGCACCGAACTCATCATAACGACACTCACATTTAATAAGAAGGTGACCGTTTTCAAGGACTGTTTGCTCATTGAATGCATCTTTTATATTTTTGTTAATATCAGACTTTTTTCTATGTAGCATAAGATCTTCTCGCATTGGAGGAGCTCTTTTTCCTCTCTCTACTAAAAGACCTCCGAAATTTTCTAATGTATGTCTTGTACAGGAAGATTTGCTATAGGCAATGACCTCTAGCCGTGTTGTAGCCTGTGCATGTTTCGTTTGAACAATCCGTAAGAGAATGGTAAGCGATATATTATGTCGCCCACAATACCCCCATTGTAGTATGAGAATATTGTGATCCAAGGAGCTTCGATAGTAAACCCAATGCACCTTACAATGGAGGGGTGAAGCGTTTGCATTCCTTGCTTTGTCTGAAAGCTATCAAATTTCACCTCACTCCCTCCCTTGTAACATTTTTCCACATATGTAATGTGGTTTGGAAAAAAAGAGATGCCTTTGATGGTGTACAATGTGCAGACACCGAAGGAGCCTGCTCCAATCCTCATACCTTCTACCAAGGCTTCGTGAGGGATGCCAACAAGATGAGCGCACTTTGCATTCAAAGCCACACGCATTCAAAGCCATACGCATGATTGTGCCGGTGCCGTTAGCATCAGATTGACCTCCCAAAGCTGCTTGCACATCTTGGGCCATCCTCAATCTCTTGGGTAAGGTTGCTTGGTCCTGCGCTTTCACACGCTTCATCTTTACCTTCTGTTCTTTCCACAATTTATCCTAGAGCTCTAATTTTGACATGTCGCAGGCAGGTGGGATATCTTCCTTTAAGTCTCTACAACATACTTTCATATTGCCCAACACTGTCCTAACCTTGTGGTGGGGGTCAAATTCTTGAATCCCTACTGGAATCAACAACTCGTATTGGCCTTCAACTCGCAACTTGCGCTTTGTGTTCTCCCATATAGCGCTAGTGAGGTCTTTGATGAAGACATCGCTTTCACTAATCTGCTGTATGTGATCATCTGCTCATGATGAGATTGCCAAAATACATTCTTTATGAATAGCAAGCATAATACTTTTCTTTTGATCTTGCTTCATAATTGCACTGAACAATAAAATACAACATATCAATACAAATTCAAGGTTGCGAATGACACTAGCACTCTCACACTATTTCAAGCAAACCCTTAACCACCACTTGAAGAATTTAAGAAATGTGCAAGGAAATATTGATAAAAATTGAAAATAATCTTCACTTAGAATTGAAATTTGTTACACGTGTAAAATGCAGATCAAACAAGTGGTTTATATGAACTTAATTCAGATCAAACAGTACATGTTAACAATCTGGCACATACTAGTTCAAACAAAGCACACACCGACTTAAAAACTTCAAAAACATTTAAAACATTGGAAGTATACAAATTGGACTAGCAAATTGTGTTCACACACTTTTTTACATAGAATTTATGTAAATGTAGCAATAGAAAAAGCGATGATAATTGATGCTCTTTAAAAAGATACAAAAGAATATTGAACATGCAAATTGTGTGCAAATTCTTTTTTACAGAGAATTTATGTAAATGAAGCATTAAAAATAGCGATAATGCTTGAGGTCCCTTAAAAAGATTAAAAAAGAATATTTAACATGCAATTTGTGTGCAAATACTTTTTTGCATATAATTTATATAAATGTAGCATTTAAAATAGAGATGATTGATGAATAAAGTATTCTTTTGAATATGATTAGCTAGTATATAATTTCAAATAGACAGTCAAAAACAGCAAAATCAAACAATTCATACATTTTGTATATGAAATACTCTTCACAGCCACATTACCGACCAAGTATTTCATATTCTTAATACTTTAAAAATTTAACTACATATGCACATAAAAATCATATGACATTCGTATGGCCGGGTTAACAACCTGAACGCCACATTTATGCAAAAAAAAATGTTTTCACAAACGAAACTCTATTAGCCACGTTACCGACTGAGTGCCACATGAATCTAAGGAGAAACAATGGCTTGCATACGAACATCATATAGCCGCGTTATTGATCAGTGCCCATATGTTTTTTGGGTAAGGGGAAGGGAAGTTGACTTACCATAATGATACTAGATTCTTCGTGTTACCGACGTAGTACCCAGACAGTAAGCCAATACTTACCACAAGGACACCATCTTCCCCGTGTCACCGAGGTGATGCCCCCGTGATAAGCATTGTTCCATAGAACATCTTACACACACACTCCCATTGTGTGGTAAGGTACCTTATTACTGCCATGCAATACAACAAAAGGCATGCTACCACACAACGCATACACACACACACACACACAACACATACCCGGATCGTGTGGTCAGGTACTTTGCTGCTGTTGCTACCGCGCACTGCGACGCAGAGCACGCTCTCGCACGACCCCCTCTCTCCTCTCTTCTCTCGACGTACCTGCAAAGGTGGTCTCTCTCTCTCTCTCTCTCTCTCTCTCTCTCTCTCTCTCTCTCTCTCTCTCTCTCTCTCTCTCTCTCTCTCTCTCTCTCTCTCTCTCTCTCTCTCTCTGAAGATAAAAGCAAGAAATAACAACCAGCGGGCCCACATATATTTAATTATGCGAGTCTGCCGCGCTTTTTCATATTCCCATCAAGCCTACAGGGAAAATGGAAAAACTCGGGGGGCCCGCCAAGAATACTAAAAAGCCAAGTGGGAATTTAGTGGGTCTGCAGGTCGCCCTTAATGAGATTCTTTGTGATTATGTTTAGTGTAATCATGTAAATGTGTCAATAAGACCTTGTGATCACACAAAATTTGTCATAATTATGTAAATATTAAATCCTTAAACTTCACACAATGAAATGTGTGTAGAAATGGCTTCCTTTTATAGGCCAAAAGGGCTGCCCTCTCTCATGAGAGATAGCCATGTGTAGCTACCCTTGTGTAGATAAGTCCAAATCGGACCCTCCAATCCGCCCATGTGTAGCTACCCTTGTGTAGATAAGTCCAAATCGGACCCTCCAATCCGCCCATGTGTGGCTACCCTTGAGAAGACAAGTCTACTTTTGAATTTAGCCACTGGCCATTGAATTCGGCCACCGGCCACCGGCCATTGACTTCTAACAACCGGCCAACTGGCCAACCGACTAGTCATTTTCCGACCACTTTTCGACCACCGTCCGGCCTTAATATTCTAACGAAAAGGAATATTTTGGCGAAGCTAGTCTCGAGCTTTGGACTCGAGACTGGGCGTGAAAATTTTGGTTTTCAGCAAGTGATTTTTCTTCATGCACAATGGCTTCTCCTCATATCAGGGGCCTTACAAATGTGTGTTTTTAATACAAAAAATTACAAGGGGTAAATCAGGCTCCATACTTAACAATCTCCCACTTGGAGATTGATCTCCAAACTAAACCTATGATTGCTTTCCATCCTGGCTTCTTATCCTTGAATGTTGATTGAAGATGAGCAAAAACTCAACTTCTCCTTGTTGACCACCTTTGTAAACATGTCTGCAAGATTTTCACTTGTATGCACCTTTCTTAGCTTTAGCTGTCCCCCTTCCAAAAGAGTGCGTAAGAAGTGATATCTCATCTCAATGTTCTTTGTCCTTGAATGAAAGGCTGAGTCTTTGCAAGATGGATAGCGCTTTTGCTATCACTGTACAAGACACAATTGTTTTGTTTGAATCCAAGCTCTTCTAAGAATCTGTGAAGCCACAAAATTTCTTTGCTTGCCTCCATCATTAATACATACTCTTCTTCCCTCGTAGAAAGTGAGACCACTTTTTTCAGCTTTGAAGCCCAACTTACTGATGTGCCTCCAACCGTGAAGACATAGCCATTAGTGCTCCTTTGAGTATATTATTCACCTGCCATATCATCTCCATGTTCCATGCATAACTTATGTGGAGCATTAGAAACTTGTCTAGAGTTCTAAGTCTCAAATGCAAGGAACACACATGCACTTGATTAAGGGAAATTGAAAGAATGAGATGTCAATCTAGATCCTCCTCTGCACAAGACGATGGCTTGTTTTGGTCGCAAGTCATGTTGCCGTTGAATTACATGTTCCCTCCACTTGGGTTTTGATTATCTTTTGGGCTCTTAGCCCCTACTTGCTTGCGGACTTTTGATCTTCTGACCCCTGTGCCCTTCCCCAATGCATCCTTAGGTATCTTTGCATGGCAACAGAAAATGCATGGAAATAAAATATTTGCACCACCCTTAGTGCCCAACATGCATTTTAGGGTCTTCAAGTCGCCACCAAGGTGCCACTCTATTTCAAAGTTGCCAATGCCAGGGACATTGAGGTGTTCCCTATTGCATTGTCGATCTATTGCCTCTTGAATACCTAAATGGTTGAAATACCACCTCAATTTGTCATGGTCCTCGTGTGGGAGTGTCCATGCCACTTGCCACCATATGTTCTTCTCTGATTGCACCCCATAAAATTATTGCCTTTGCCGCCTCCTGCCAAAGCGACTGGATCACCTCTTCACATTCTAACCCCTTTCCCACCAGTGCCTTGCTCATTAGTATGAGGCTTGTGCGCTCCACCCTCTGGCCTTTGAAAACCTGACATTCATCTAATTTTAACAAAAATATAGCTTTTTCCATATGTCTGTGATATCGTAATATTGGATCATAGCTCGTTGCAGGGCTTCTACTTCAACGTAAACATTCTTGAACCTGTTGTAAACAAAACTCTTTCAGGACATTGGCATGTTGCCATCCATCCACTTACACCCACCTAATAGGGTTAAAATGTCATTGTTTGTGGTTTTTCTTGCCATAGCCATACTGTATGGGGTTGGTTACAATGATTGAGTCGTTCCCTTGCTGTGTAAATGCCCTTTTGATGCATGTATACAATGCTTTGTACCCCTTATCACGGATCCAAGCTGAGTCACACACTATAAGCATGTTGCAAAGGGGAATAATATTCTTAAACTTCTTCAGTAGCATTTTTTGAAGGGATTGTCACAATGTAGCATGTGCGGGCTCCGACATCATATTCAAAATGTCTTTCTTATCAACCACGTGCCAAAGTATGGATGCTTTGACTGACTCCTTGGTACTGTCGCAACCTAGAATTGCTTCCGCACATTCTCTGCAAAAAGAAAATAGAAAATGATTCAATCACTAAATTCTAATAACAATTTCCCCTCTCACAACCTACAACTACTTTGTTTGGTGCACACATCTCTTATGAGCGCCTCCAAGTTTAACAAGGAGCCCCATAGCCCGCGTTTTTGTTGTCTCTTTTCGAAGCCCATAGGAAGGTGGGTAAAGTGGTCAATGTGGCGTCTAAGATTTTGAGTGGAATTTCAAAGATGCATGTAATTTTCTACAACCTGATCGTGTTAGGAAATAAGACGTAGCTAAATAGATAATTGAGTAGATTACTTAATGGAGAGAGACAGATTTATATACACGAGATTATAGAGTAGAGAGAGAGAGAGAGTACACACGATATACGTGGTTCACCCAATGTGGGCTACGTCCACGGGAAAGCAGCCATCAATGGCTTTAGTACTTCAAAACAAGAAGTAGTTTACAAAGGGATTATACCCTTAATGGAGCTCCCGCCTTGCTTCACTCTCACCACCTCACACTCACCTTGTTGCATCAACTTCACACTATGAAATGTGTGTAGAAATGGCCTCCTTTTATAGGCCAAAAGGGCTGCCCTCTCTTATGAGAGACAACCATGTGTAGCCGCCTTGTGCGAATAAGTCCAAATCGGACCCTCCAATCCGCCCATGTGTGGCTGCCCTTGAGAAGACAAGTCCGCTTTTGAATTCGGCCACCGGCCATTGAATTCGGACCACCGGCCAACCGACCGGTTGCTTTCCGACCACTTTCTGGCCGCCTTCCGGCCATAATATTCTGGCGAAAAAAAAAGTCTCGGGGGCCTCCGCCCCCGAGGCCTTTAAAGTTGCCCCTGATTCTTATCTGTGAAAATTTTGGTTTCCGGTGAGTGATTTTCCTTCACGCACGATGGCTTCTCCTCATAATCGGGTCCTTACAAATGTACGCTTTTACCACAGAAAATTACAAGGGTAAATCAAGCTCCATACTTAACAATCTCCCACTTGGAGACTGATCTCCAAACCAAACCTGTGACTGCTTTCCATTCTGGCTTCTTATCCTTGAATGCCGATTGAAGATGAGCAAAAGCTCAACTTCTCCTTGTTGACCACCTTTGTAAACATGTCTGCAGGATTTTCACTTGTATGCACCTTTCCTATCTTTAGTTGTCCCTCTTCCAAAAGAGTGCGTATGAAGTGATATCTCACCTCAACGTGCTTTGTCCTTGAATGAAAGGATGAGTTCTTCGCAAGATGGATAGCGCTTTGGCTATCACTGTACAAGCCACAATTGTCTTGTTTGAATCCAAGCTCTTCTAAGAATCTGTGAAGCCACATAATTTCTTTGCTTGCCTTCGTCATTGCTACATACTCTGCTTCCGTGGTAGAAAGTGAAACCACTTTCTGCAACTTTGAAGCCCAGCTTACTGCTGTGCCTCCAACCGTGAACACATAGCCAGTAGTGCTCCTTCGAGTATCTTTGTCACCTGCCATATTTGCATCAGCATACCCTTCTAGAAAAATATCAGTTCCTCCAAAATACAAAGCATTTGTTGTTGTCCCTTTTAGATACCTAAGTATCCACTTCACAGCTTGCCAATGCTCTTTACCTGGGTTGTCCATGAACCTACTCACAACTCCCACTGCATGTGCAATGTCTGGCCTTGTCCAGACCATAGCATACATTAGAGAACCTACCGCTGCACCATATGGAACTTTAGACATATAGGCTATCTCCTCTTGTGTCTTTGGACACATATCCTTCGTTAGTTTAAAATGACCAGCCAAAGGTGTAGAAACTGGTTTTGCATTTTGCATTGCAAACCTTTCTAGTACCTTCTTGATGTAATCTTCTTGAGATAGCTTTATTGTCTTCTTCGTCCTGTCCCTTGATATTTTCATACCAAGTATCCTCTTTGCAGCACCTAAATCTTTCATTGAAAAAGATTTGGACAGCTCCTCTTTTAGGTCTTTGATGTCCTGCATGTTGACACTTGCAATCAACATGTCATCAACATACAACATTAGGATGATGAATTTCCCATCTCCCAAATTCTCCGTGTAGACGCAGTGATCCGAGTTGCATCTTGTGAATCCATGATCCAACATCCATCGATCAAACTTCAAGTACCATTGTCTTGATGCTTGCTTTAAACCATACAAGCTCTTCTTTAATCTGCAAACCATTTTCTCCTTACCTTTTACTTCATACCCCTTTGGTTGAAGCATGTAGATTTCCTCCTCTAAGTCACCGTGAGGGAATGCCGTATTTACATCCATTTGCTCGAGATTTATATCATGAGCAGCCACAAGGCTTAAGACAAGCCTAATTGAGTTCATTTTTACAATAGGAGAAAATATTTCATTGAAGTCAATACCTTTCTTTTGATAAAAACCTTTTACCACAAGCCTAGACTTGTACCTTTTCTTCCCACCTTCTTCTTCCTTTAGCTTGTACACCCATTTGTTTTGAAGTGCCCGCTTACCTTTAGGCAACTCAACCAACTCCCATGTTTGGTTGTGATGTAGTGAGTCCATCTCCACTTGCATGCTCTTCGTCCATTCTTCTCTTCGTCCATTCTTCTTTGGATTCATGTTGCATAGCTTCTTCATATGATTTCGGCTCTCCAGAATCTGAGATCAAGAGATGGTTGAAGGAAGGAACAAACCTTTCTAGAGGTCTACTTGCTCTTGTAGATCTTTGGGGAATAGGTTGAGGCTCCTCATTTGGTTGACGTTGTTGCACATTGTCACTGTTGGCAGTCCTTGAGTCTTCACCGTCCTCAAGCTCCATATACTCATCACCTGTTTCACTTGTTTGTTTTCTTTCCAAGTAATCTTTGTATATATTTTGTTCGTTAAAAATTACATCCCTACTCTTTAAGATTTTACCATCTTCAGGATTCCATAGGCGATACCCAAAGTCTCCTTCTCCATAGCCAATGAAGAAACACTTTTTGGACTTTTCATCTAACTTTGATCTTAGGCTTCTATCTATGTGCATGAAAGCCTCACACCCAAACACTTTGAGAAATGTATAATTCACCGGTTTACCTGTCCATGCCTCTTCTGGAACTCCCCCATCCAATTCCGTTGAGGGTGACCGATTGATTAAGTACACAGACGTATTTACAGCTTCCGCCCAAAGCTCAAGCGGTAGGCTTGCATGTAGCCGCATGCTTCGTGCTCGTTCCATGATTGTCATGTTCATCCTTTTCGAAATCCCATTTTGTTGAGGTGTCCTTGGGGTTGTCCTTTGCGTCCGAATGCCATTGCTAGCACAAAATCTTTCAAAAGCTTGGCTGCAATATTCGCCTCCATTGTCGGATCTGAGGCATTTAACCTTGGTACCTGTTTCATTCTCCACAAAGGCTTTCCACCTTTGAAATATGGAAAATACATCGGATTTATTCTTCATGACATAAACCCATGTTTTTCTAGTCGCATCGTCTATGAATGCTACATAGTACAATGAGCCACCAAGTGATGGTGTACTTGCAGGACCCCAAACATCAGAATGAACCAACTCAAGTTTTTTATTTTTTCTTTCATTTCCTGATTTTTGAAATTTTACCCTCTTTTGTTTACCATAAACACAATCTTCACAGAACTCTAAGTCCACTTCTTTCAAACCTGGTAGAAGATTCTTTGTTTGAAGTATTTGCATTCCTTTGGCACTCATATGCCCAAGTCGGTAGTGCCACACCGTACTGTCAACTTCTGTAGTTGATGCACAAGCTGAAGGTTGCGTGCTAACAGTACACAAGTAAAGTGTACCGACTTTTTCACCCTTGGCAACCACCAAAGATCCCTTTGAGATCTTCCACCGTTTGTTTCCGAATGCAATGTTGTGACCTTCATCGTCCAATTGTCCTGTAGAGATTAAATTTTTGTGAGAAGGAACATGCCTAACATCTTTAAGCTTCCATCATTTCCGTTAGCAGTTTTGACAGAAACTGTACCTTTGCCGACAATCTCACAAGCTTCATCATCTCCCAAGTATACATACCCAAAATTACCTTTGGTGTAGTCTTGGAAATGTTGCTTGTGTGGTGTCGCATGGAATGAAGCCCCGGAATCTACTATCCAGGAATTAGACACATTGTCTAATGAGAGAATTAGAGCATCTTGCTCTACTTTACCCTCCACATTGGCCTCCGATGTTGGCTTGTTGTCTTGAGACTCTGTCTCCTTCTTCTTCTTGGAACAGCAATCCTTCTTGACGTGGCCCTTCTTGCCGCAGTTCCAACATTCAAGAACTGACTTTGTGCGTGACTTGCTCCGCCTTGAGCGATCACGACCCTTTTGGTTTTTGAACCTCTCCTTAGGCCTTCCTCTTGTTTCCACTGATAGTGCAGCACTTGATGATTCTCCTGTGCTTCTCCTTCCCATTTCCTCACCTAGGAGAACACCCACAACATCATCAAACTTAAGAGTATTTGTGCCAGAGATAGAATTACTTACAGCCATCACAAGGCTGTCCCAACTATCCGGTAGAGATGATAATATAAGGAGAGCTCGCACTTCGTCATCGAAATTGATTTTCATTGATCGAAGTTGACTTATGTTTGTGTTAAAGTCATTTAGGTGTTCTGCAACTGAACCATTCTCTGCCATCTTTAGATTGAACAAGCGCTTCATAAGAAATACCTTATTGGATGCCGATGGTTTCTCGTAGAAGTCGTCAAGTGACTTCATCAACTCCTCCGTGGTTTTCATCTCTGAAACATTGAAGGCCACCATTGACGCCAAGCTTAACCGGATTGTTCCCAGTGCCTTTCGATCAAGGACAATCCATGCTTCATCTGCCATTGTTACGGGCTTCTTCGCAAGACCGCTTAGTGGCAAATAGAGGTCCTTCTGGTAGAGATAGTCTTCAATCTGCATCTTCCAATGTTGGTAGTTTTTTCCGTTGAACTTCTCAATCTTGAGCTTCCCTTCCTCCGCCATAACTCCCACTCAATTCAAGGAATCCTTTCCTTGAGATAATTTAGCTACGAGAAAACCTTGCTCTGATACCAGTTGTTAGGAAATAAGACGTAGCTAAATAGATAATTGAGTAGATTACTTAATGGAGAGAGACAGATTTATATACACGAGATTATAGAGTAGAGAGAGAGAGAGAGAGTACACACGATATACGTGGTTCACCCAATGTGGGCTACGTCCACGGGAAAGCAGCCACTCAATGGCTTTAGTACTTCAAAACAAGAAGTAGTTTACAAAGGGATTATACCCTTAATGGAGCTCTCGCCTTGCTTCACTCTCACCACCTCACACTCACCTTGTTGCATCACCTTCACACTATGAAATGTGTGTAGAAATGGCCTCCTTTTATAGGCCAAAAGGGCTGCCCTCTCTTATGAGAGACAGCCATGTGTAGCCGCCCTTGTGCGAATAAGTCCAAATCGGACCCTCCAATCCGCCCATGTGTGGCCGCCCTTGAGAAGACAAGTCCGCTTTTCAATTCAGCCACCGGCCATTGAATTCGGCCACCGGCCACCGGCCATTGTCTTCCGACCACCGGCCATCGGCCATTGACTACCGGCCACCGGCCAACTGACCGGTTGCTTTCTGACCACTTTCTGGCCGCCTTCCGGCCATAAGATTCCTGTGAAAAAGAATATTCCGGCGAAAAAAAAAGTCTCAGGGGGCTCCGCCCCCGAGGCCTTTAAAGTTGCCCCTGATTCTTGTCCGTGAAAATTTTGGTTTCCGGTGAGTGATTTTCCTTCACGCACGATGGCTTCTCCTCATAATGGGAGCCTTACAAATGTACGCTTTTACCACAAAAAATTACAAGGGTAAATCAGGCTCCATACTTAACAGATCGATGATTGCTTTATCATTGCCAAGATTCACCTTCTGCTCTACAAGTTGCTTCCTTAATTCTACTATTTGCACCATGAATTGCTCCTTTGCAGTCAAGGCTGATGCCCAAAGTTGTTCCTTTTTAGCTAAGCTTGCAACTTGCAGCATGTCTAGTTTTGAATCTGATTACGTTGATGGGGGCTTTTCACAAGCCAAGCTCCCATACCCCTCTTCTCTCGTCCCCACCCCATGAAAACCCCCTCTTATGGAGGAAGTGATAAAAGGCATTGGAAAAAAGTAAGAAAAAAATAAAGTATGATTATGTAAATATATAAGAAAGGTAAAATAGGCCACCTCATGCCTGCGGGGTAGCCCATCCCCACCTTGCCTCATTTTTTTTCACTGTTGCCCCGCCGGGTGTCCTTTTTCCTCTCCTCCACTCAAAAGGTCAACCCCCTCTCTCTTCCCCTTGTCCTTTCTCCTTTCTCTCTCCCCGCAAGCTACCCCACCTCTCACCAATAATGCATTATAACTCACCAATAATGCACCCTAACTCACATGCAACTTACCCTATCTTCCAAAATAGTATACCCCACCTCCTCTTTCTCTCTCCTATCATATCCCATGACCCAAATACCCCCCTCTCTCTCTAAAGGGCGCCATGTCTCTTGTCTTGTACCTAAATAACCTCCCCCACACTCACACACACTCAGTTTCACTGAAAAAGGTGCCCACAGACCCATCCCCACCCGGTGGTTACCTGATTTTTCTTATGTTCACACACATCTGCACACAGACTCACCTCTGAACACACTCCCCTCTCTCCCCTCTTGTAATTACTTTATTCTCCATGTCACCTCTCACTTTTTTTCATCAACCCACCTCTCTCTCTTAGTCTCTCTCTCATGAGACTGTTGTTCTGGCACATATACACACAGCCAGACAAGTGGGGCCGTCACATGGCCTATGTAGATAATGATTTCTTCATTTCTAAATTCTAGAATTTCTCCCCCCTCCTCCCCTATATAAAGAGGGGTCACCATCACACTAAGGACACACACCATCACCAAAGAGTACACTATGCACTGTGTGTGCATAGTGCACACACACACACCCACACCATCACCATCACCGCAATCACCATGCTCGTCTTGAGCATGACCTCTACACCCTTGGGCTATGGAAGATGAAGGGAAACTAAATGAAGGATGATGGCCATAACCCTCGTGCGAGTCTTCGCCATCAACTTCCACCTATCCGCCATGTGCTTTACCACGCTCTCCCTTCTCATTCCCCTACCCTATGCTCCCCATTTCATCGCCTTATTCTCTAAATAAAGCTTGAGGTTTTGTGAGTATGTTTTCTTGCAATGTTTTGCCCATGTGAGGTGTGCCGAATCGCCACCTAGTCTTGTGTTTGGAGTGAGCTTGTGTATGTGTGAAGGGTGTGCGGATTCGCCATCCTTTTGTGGTGTCTAAGTACTAAGCCGCTATACCCCCTCCCTCACTCTCTCTCTCTCTCTCTCTCTCTCTCTCTCTCTCTCTCTCTCTCTCTCTCTCTCACTCTCACTTGATCTCATTCCCTTTCCTCTTCATCATTACTCCCAAGCATCCATCTCTCTTGGATGAAAACTTTGTTATGGTGGTGTGTTGTTTGCGTCCTAGCCGCTGAAGCTAGGTGGTGCCCCCTGTTTGCTTTACCATGACAGGCTCGAGGCGCGCCATTCGGTCCCCGGTGTTTTAGAGGCCATCGGGGTTCGGGGTTCGCTTTGCTCCCGTCAACGTTTCAAGATCTCTTGCAAGTACAAAGTGTAAAGCCTCTGGCATAAGCCTAACAATCCATGGTAGCCATCACCTAAAAAGCATACGAGTTGTATGATATTGTGAAATGGTGGAGACGCACCTATCTAAGAATCAAGGGGGAAAATTGCTCCATCCATCCAACCGTCAATGGATTTCCTCCCTTGCAATTATAGCATGTCCATCGAAATAGACCCAATGTCTTAATTTCTTCACAAAGTTGAATACTCTTGGTCCAAATTGACATGTAATCTACACTTCAAAGGCTTGTTGGTGATGCCTCGCATAGCCATTGTAGCTAGAGATGCATATGGAGATAAAGATGGAAATGGAGATGGAGATGGAGGTGCAATTGCAACGGAAGATGGATATGGAAGTAGAGGTAGAGGTAGATGTGAAGATAAAGGTGGAGGTGGAGGTGGAGATGCCAATGGAGATGGAGCTTGCAAGGATATGCAGGTCTGCAATAATGATCAATAGAGAGAGAAAGAGCTATGGTGAGCTATTACAAGAGATAGAGAGGGGGGGTGGAGTGAGTGAGGGAGGTAGAGGAGCTTCAGATTTGCAGGCTATGGCTTCTAGAGAGGGAAAAAGAAGCCTAAACCCAAGCATAAACCTCCAAAATTGTTTTAGAGAGAGGATATAGAGAGAAAGGCATTTTTAGCACCTCCAAAAGGGGGGAGGGAAAAGTGGCAAAAATTTTCAAATTAAAAAGTGGGGGAGTGGTATGTGGGGTTGCACTAACACTAAGAAAGCTGAGAGGATCTAGTGACTAGATATGATTAAGACCTATTTTCTTTTTAGAAGAGATGAAAATATGTACTTTCAAGCCTATGCCATTACCTTGGTCAAACCTTCATCAACATTTTAAGAACTTCACTAAGCGTCCAATTTAAAGGGCCCAAGAAGACCCCAAACAAGCTCTAATGCCAAGTGCCCTCCCAACCAACACCGCCTTGCCCACACATCTAATCATTCCCACGATTTCTACTTTGTTCGAGCTACCCACAACCCCAACTTTGTTCAACTATCCTGACCTTGACTCTACCCAAGCTCCCTCAACTCTCAGAATCATCTTGAGCACCGACTTCAACTCTATTCGAGCTACCTGCGACTCTCTATCAGTGATGCTTTGAGTCTCTTCATAGGAAGCCTATGCCTATCATGGCCACTCGAGCCTCATCTCAAGGCAAGTCTACATCCTCCAGGGTCGTGGAAACATCCCCAAAGACAAACAATATAACACACTTTCAAAATGAATTCGAGAAGCTTCACAAGAAGAATGAGGAGCTGAAGAATAGACTCCTCGCCATCAAGGCTCGACTCACTAGAGTGGAGAACCAAAAAAAGGAAGAGATAGAACATATGAAAACCAACCTCACTAACACAAAGATGGAAGTAGAGACCACCTTCACAAAGGAGGTCAAAACCCAAGTGTAGAATATCATATTTCGTAACCTTGAAAACTGTGTACTGTCCACGCTACATACATGAGAATGCCAAGAGGATATCTCCTTCAATGTTTGCATTGGCAAGATTCCAAGCAACTGTAAAGGGAAGGGGGACCCCAAGCTCAATAACACAAAGGTGGAAGTAGATACCACCCTCATAAAGGATGTCAAAATCCAAGTGCAAGATATCATCTTTGGTAAGGTTGAAGATCATGTAGTGTCCACGCTACGTGAACGACAATGCCAAGAGGATATTGCCTTCAATGTTCCATGATTCCTTTGCTCACATCCAAACAATAACCCACATGGTACCATGGGGTCAGTCACAATCACCTCTCTCACACACAAACATTGCACCAACCATCATGCAATCCTCCACTATGAAAATTTGCAAGCATTTACCATGGATCTTTACCGTGGTTTGTAGAGAGAGAGAGAGAGAGAGAGAGAGAGAGAGAGAGAGAGAGAGAGTCCAAAATGGCTCACCAAAGAAGAGAGAGGAGGGTGGAGGGAGTATTTTTTTAACTAATAATATTACCAAGGTTATTACCACGGGTATTGCCAGGGATTTTGCTGTAAATATTACCGAGAGTATTACCACAGGAGGAGCTTTGGCACTATGGTATTCAAATTTGAGTTTCCCTCTATCTAAACAGTTTTGTTAATGATCTAATTTTAAAAAACATGATTTACCTCTTTTTAAAATTAAAAAAAAACAATATCAAAACTTGAAATGATGGCTATGTGAATAAATATGAAACTACAAAGAAAAAGCTCCATTCCAGAAGCACTACGAGAGATGAGAAGCCAAACATGGACAACATCCTTTGCCAAAGCTTGCATATACTCCACAAGCGCAACCCACCAAGCATCCGTTGTGTTTTGTAATGACCCTCACAAATTGAGGTAGCCCTCTCACACCGCTATAGTAAATGTTCAGACAAACATGTTTTACAAATAGAACCTCTCGTCTTCTATGTACACCCTCCAAGCTTGGTGATGGTGTGCTTTTGTAATGGACCAGAAAGCCCTACATTCAACAAAGCATCCTTGACTTGAGAGTAAAATACCCAGTGTTTGATCAAGCATCCATTGTGTTTTGTAATGAGCCTCACAAACTAAGGTAGCTCTCTCACACCATTATAGTAAATGTTCAGACAAACATGTTTTACAAATAGAACCCCTCGTCTTCTATGTACACCGTCCACGCTTGGTGATGGCATGCTTTTGTGATGGACTAAAAAGCTTTGACTGCCTTATGGCACATTATCTTTGCAAGCTCTCTAACTTTGCCTTTGCACACCCTCAAGACTTGCTAGGAAGAGGTGCTGAACAAGGAGCACAATAAAGAAGCTCCTCTTCAAAGTAGTTTTCAGTAATTCATTCTATTCCCTTTAAAAATCACAAATCATTTGTCTTTTTCCTAAATAATTGTACAAAAAATGACAGATATTTCATTATTAAATTAATCACGCCCACTTGATTAACATAAAAATTAGCGTGCTTGTCAAAATTAAAAAGAGAGAGAGAGGGGGAGAGACAAAATGAATGGACGACATGACAAACCCTTTTGAAAGAATAAAATATAAAAAATATTTATAAATCATCCTCCAAAAGATCTCTACAAGTAGCTTGATCTAAATCTAAACCCATGGCTCCTAAATCAATAAAGAGGAAATTTGGATTGCTCTTTGTGGATGTGTTGGCCATGGCTTCATCATCTTCGAATTCCATCTCATCATTGTCATCATGGAAATCATCCTCGCTGAGATTGGTGGCACTGGGAATTGAATCATTGATCTCTCTATCCCCTGTCCCCCCTCATCCAAGCAGTAGGTGGTAGAGGGTCGAAGATGGTCTCCACTTCATTAGTGACAAAAATGGTCCTTCACCGAGGTGTTACGGGAACTACAAACCAAAGCTTTGGTTGATGTAGTGATGAGATATAAATAACCTACAGAAGAGAAGTTAAAAGTGAGTGATATTGGTATTATGTTACAAGTAAATAAGGATAAAGAAGTTTTACACTCACTTACAAGTCACTTACAAGCAAGCAAGGATAAATAAGTTTTACACTCACTTACAAGCAAATAAGGATAAAGAAGACTCACAAATGCATGAAAAACTAAGTTATCATACCTCCCCATGTGATACACACTAGAGTCCACCATGTAGAGCCCATTCTCATGGCATATTGATACATTTGAAAACCACTTGCACTCGAAGATGAAGGTATGAAAGATGCTAAAATTGACCTTTAGTATCCTTTCAATAGTCCCACAGTACCTGGACTCATCACCATTTGTGTCAAAGTTTCCCATAATGCCACAATCCATGGTGGATGGATGCTCGTCAATATAGCATGTACAAAAGTGTCCACATATAGCATGTCCACATATAATTTACAAAACAAAAAAGATTATACAATCAATGTGAGATCTAAAATGAAGAAAGAACTAAATGCAATATGATTTAAGTGTATGAGTACTATACCTTTGGCATGCAACCTTGTGCATACTCCCATTCTTTGTCGGTGATGTCCTCTTTCCATGACAAAGCTTCGATCATTCTTTCATGGATCCACTCTGCACTAATGAAATCTGGAAAGCATGCAAGGTGTCAAGGAATTGGGGGTGCCCTCTTGCCTCCATGGGCTTGCTTCCATGCTTCCCTCTCCTTCTGAGAGGCAAAAGTGCAAAACAAATTGGGTGGCCTCTACACCAAGACTATGCATGATGGCCCCATCATGGGGGGTACACAATAGGGGGCACCACCTAGCAAGATATGCGACTAGGACGCATACATAACACAATCAAACATGCCATGGGAGGCAATTTCAAGATCCACGCCCAAGTGTGAGATGGGGTGGTCGGAGAACAAGATGAGAGGAATGGTGAGTGAGTGAGAATGGGCTTGCTACTTGTGCATGTAGTAAGGAAGATAATGAGGTAAGGGAAATATGCAAGTATGTTCACTTCTCATACCAGAGGTGGAGAATCCGCACACCTTAAAATGCAAGTAGCGATATGATAGAAATATGAGAGGGAGAGAGAGTGTGTGTGCATGGTGTTTAATTTTCACACCTCAACATAAGAAAAATGGAAAGAAACAAGCATAAATCATACTCACAATAAAGTATATCCCAAACGACACAAGGTATGGCACTAAGATGGAGTGTGTTGATTGCTTGCAAAACATGAATACAATAGGTAGCATAGGGCAAGAAGATGAGAAGGAGACAAGACCGTAGGATACATAATGGAGGGATGGGAGTTGATGGCAAGGAATATCATGAGTGTAGCCATCATTCTTCTTCTTGAAATCGTGCCTTCAATCCTTCATTACAAGTGTATGTGGAGATATGGTTCTCATTTTGTGCGTGGTGATGGGGATGGTGTTGTGATTATGTGATTAGGGTTCATGCTAGTAGCGTGTAGCACAAGGGTTTGTATGTGTAGGTGTGTGGGTATGGGATAGTGTACATATGGGGTAGTGTGTGTGTGTGTGTGTGTGTGTGTGTGTGTGTGTGTGTGTAGTGTGTCGTTTACAAAAGAGAAGGCCTACTTTTATTGTGGGACGCATGTCTAACCTCACCATCCTATCTTATTGCAGTATTAGCCAGAACCACGATTAATTTGTCAATTCATGGGATGAAGTTGACTCGATTAGTGCATAGAGGCTAAAAGAGGGTGTCAATCTCTTGGAAAACAATCAACAACTCGCATCTACCTCAGGCTACACTCAAGTGACTGAAATCACCAGAAGCCAATCGCTCATCGCCAAACAAATCACATCCATTACAGCATCGGATGACATCCAAACGTAACGAAACTTCTAGGACAAGTTTATATGACCTAAGCACACATGCTTATGGTCTCAAACCCCACTTTATGTCAAGTTCCAAAATCGCAATTATTAGCAGCAGTGGATTTTTGACCTAGTCGTTTCCACCCAGAATGCATCTAAATGCTTAGCAATGATGCCCCAATACCCGCCTATGCTTAGTTTTTTATTTGAAAGTGTAAATTTCTAGTTATGATGGAATTAGACTGCGGGTCGGCAATGCCAAAAGCTACGAAATACAGTGAACTGCTACGCCAATGCGTAGAGCTCTTACCTGCGGTTGCAATGTAACCTACATGACTGCAACGTGACAACCAAGGAGGGAGTAGGAAGCGCAAGAAGGAGAGGAGTGAGCACCGTTAGCTCACGCTGTGTATTTCTTATCCAAAACTTATTTCTTATCTAGAAGCTTATAGCCCCGGCTCATTAATTACAAAGTTTATCCGAGAAAATAGGAGTTACAATATTCCATATTTATCAAAATAATAAATGTTTTACAAAGAGAAGTCCAAAAAATGATATCCGTGTTATCTTACTGCTAAGATTCCCCCCTCCTTGCCTGTTTCGCCCCTTGACACAGCTTTATGGGCTGAAATAGTCTTCAGGTTGACGGTTGGCGAGGCGGTCTTTAAGCGCATTCAGTGCCTTCTAGTATCTGATTTTTCTTTCTTTGTCTGGCACTTGCAGAAATTGCATGGTCACTCTGTTCTTCAGCTCCACCGCTGAGTAGCCTATAAATCTGGATGTGAGGTTGCTGATCACTGGCACATATATCTTCATTCGCCAAGTGAAGAATCCAGTGTAGAAAGCTTCCTCAAATGCCAACATATTGCTTGATGGTAAAAACATACATCTGGCATAGAAGCCGTAAAGGACTTCTTCTGAAGCTTGCCCACTCGAATCATAGCACAAGTCTTTGTTACCTTCTAAAAGTAACATCCACGGGGCTCCTGCTTGCTCAGGCTCATTAAAAACTTGAATACATGTGAGCAACATTCAACAGATTTTAAATATCATTGCGTAAGAGAGATCCGGTAGACTCTTGAAGAAAGACATGGCACCCGTTAGGATTTTCACCATGTATTCCTCTGTTGCTTGTCCTCTCTCTCGGGCTGGCAGTCTGGGGTAGTTCAGCCAAGTTGGCTACTTCTTTGTCAGTGCCTCATGCTATTGCCATGTCCTTACTCTCGGTACAAGACAAAATGTGGGATCTCTTTGCAGGGCTGGAGGTGCTCTTGTGAACAGAATTAGATATCTCGGATTCTTGTTCAACCAGCTCAACCTCCACTTTGGGTGGTCTTTATCTGCGCAATCTTCTTGCATGTTTTTGTAGAGCCTCTCCTTTACCTATAGTAGCTCCACTTTTATGAGAGGGTATGGCAGGGATTGCTGATGCCATTGCACATTGATCTGATTGGGAGTGAGTTGAGTGACGTTGACAGAGTGCTGAACTCTCAACTTCCAATCCATTGCGGTTTTCCACTGCTCATCCACCTCTTGGGTGATCTTCTCTTTCAGTGCATCCTCCTCAGCTTTTGATAGCTCGACCATAGGCATTGTGCCTGACTCTGTGATGTTAATCTAAAAATCCTCTTCACCACTCAGCTTTGCTGTGGATTGTGTCTCAAACTCAGCAAATGAGACCGAGGGTATGTCTATTAGCGGCAGCGGCTTTGAAGTGCCTGCCTCTTCCCGCGTGTAAGGTTTCCAGTTTCCGAAACCGTAAAAATTGTACAAAGCTTGTAAAATTAAATTAAAAGCACTATTGAAGGATTCAAACACGGCTAATATTAGTATTTTTGGAATCATAAGCAGAGCTTTACTATGGTTAGTAATTTTCAGAATCAGAATCCGATAAAAATTAGAAAAGTTACAGACCCTGGAAGGTTACAATAGGAATTCAATTAGTTAATAAAAATTGGATGATTTCAGTAATGATTATTAACAAAGACTTCTTATCCTAAGGTTCTAGAATTAACTGATATTTCAAATTTTCATCATTAGAAATCTGCAAAACAAACCAAAATCGATTCTGGAAGATATGGGGGTAGTGTGGAGCTGGGGGGAACCTGCCAGAGACAGGTTTAGTAGCAATTGGCGCCATTTGCAAGCTCGGGGCCTGCTTGGGGTGTCAAAACCTGCCAGAAACTGCCCGGTGCCCAGAAAAAGCTATAAAAAGACCCCCTTCTCTTCATAAAAATTTAGACTCGGAGCCTTGACACTCTCTCTCTCATCTAGAGAGAACGCTATGCAAAAATCACTAGAGATTAAGCTCTAGTCGATTAACCTAAACGGTAATTAGCCTAATCCTTCTTAATTAGCAAGGCTAGATTAATCTATTTTGTTAATAAATCAAAGATTAGACCTATGTATACTCATAAACCCTCTCTTAATTAAATATTCTCTGCTAATTGTCGTAATTAAGCTTGAACATGATAAGCTAATTAATTATCCTATCATATTAGGACTGAAATTAGTCGAATTAAACATAAATTAATGGAAAATATATTAATTAAACTTACATTACGTTGAGATAATTATCAGAGCTGCATTAGACAGTCATTGCTAGGAAAATTATCAGAGCTGCATTAGACAAAATTACACTGTTTTTAGAGAAAATTAAAGGAAAAAATAATCAAATTGATTTAAAATACTTTGAGTTATTTATTAGTGGTGGTTAATTATATGTTAGGGAACTTGTGATAATTATTTCAAGCTCAGATCATTACTTTACCTAATTACTTTAGCAGAAATACTCTATTTTTTAAACAAATTAAATAAGAGAAATTAATAAATTGATTCTAAATGCTTTGAGTTATTTATTAGTGGTTAATTATATGTTAGAGAACTTGTGATAATTAGGAGAAGCTTAGATAATTAATTTACCTAATTACTTTAGCAGAAATACTCTTTCTTTAAGACAAATTAAATAAGGGAAATTAGTAAATTGATTTCAAATGCTTTGAGTTATTTATTAGTGGTTAATTATATGTTAGGCAACCCATGATAATTAGGAGAAGCTCAGAAATTAATTTATCTAATTACTTTAGCAAAAATACTCTGTTTTTAAGACAAATTAAATAGGGGAAATTAGTAAATTGATTGAAAATTATTTGAGTTATTTATCAATGGTTAACTATATGTTAGAAAATTTGTGATAATTAGTAAAAGCTCATATTATTAATTTAATTAATTACTTTAGCAGAAATTCTCATTTTTTAAGATAAATTAAATAGGAAAAATTAGTAAATTGATTGCAAATGCTTTGAGTTATTTATCAATGGTTAACTATATGTTAGGAAACTCGTGATAGTTAGGAGAATCTCAAATAATTAATTTACCTAATTACTTTAGTAGAATACTCTATTTTTAAGACAAATTAAATAGGGAAAATTAGTAAATTGATTTCAAATGCTTTGAGTTATTTATCAATGATTAAATATATGTTAGGAAACCCGTGATAATTAGGAGAATCTCAAATAGTTGATTTATCTAATTACTTTAGCAGAAATACTCTGGTTTTAGGACAAATTAAATAAGGGAAATTAGCAAATGGATTCAAATTGAATTGAGATATTTATCACAGACTAATTACATATTAGGGAATCTGTGATAATTAGTTCAAGCTCAGATAATTAATTTATCTAATTATTTTAGCAAAAATACTCTATTTTTGGGAAATATTAAATAGAGGAAATTAGCAAATGGATTCAAATTGAATTGAGTTATTTATCACAGGTTAATTACTTTTTAGTAAACCTTTGATAATTAGATCAAGCTTAGATAATTAATTTATCTAATTACTTTAGTAGAAATACTCTGTTTTAAGGGAAAATTAAATAGGGGAAATTAGTAAATAGATTCAAAATGACTTGAGTTATTCATCAAAGGTTAATTATACCCTAGGAAACCGGTGATAATTATGTGAAGCTTAGATAATTAATTTATCTAATTATCTCAGTAAAATTACATTATTTTTCGAGGAAAATAAAGGAGGGAATATAGTAAATTAATCCGAAAACCTTTGATATAAATATCAGAGGCAAAACACACCTTGGGAAATCCATGATAAATACCCCAATCTCAAATAAATAGTTTAGGTATTTATCTTCAATAAAAGTAACCAATTTTGCATATAAAATAGACAAGGAAAATTAGTAAATGAATTTATCTAATTACCAAATAAATACCTGAGATCCAAAATCACTATTGAAGGGTGGGGAAATTACCTGAGCATAAATGGATGGTATAACAAGTTACTATCAGTAAAATCTTACCTAATTTAGACCATAAGTATAGGAGGGAAAGGTTATAAATCAAATTTATGAAAATTACTAAAGATAGAACATATTTAATTGCAATTTAGGGAGAGTAAGCCATTGGCCAATAGATATTTATAATTTACTAAGGTTAAAATGGAAGATAGACTAAGGGGAAACCAAGCTAAAGAACTTCCCAAATTTAAAAGGTAATTATGGGAAATTACTTATAGCATAAATAAGTTACAAGAGGAATATCTCATCAAATTAACTATTAAAGATACCTACTTACTCCAAGAATCCTTATTTTTGGGTAAACAAGGAAAAAAGAAGATTATTCAATTAAACTTCTAATGGATTAAGTCTTTTTATTAGGCTGCCGACATGGCCCCAAAGAGAACCAGGGGAAATCCTCTTACTGAGGAAGAGGATGTTAGCAACAAGCGAAACAAAGCCACAAATGACCATGAGGCTGGGCCTAACCATAAGCCAACAGAGGAGAGTCTACTGGCACCCGCCCCACAACACATGGACGAGCAGTCCCAGGTGGATTTCTATTTTGTTCACTTAAAATATTTTAAAGTTCATTTTTAAATTAACATTGCATACGTAATGTTAGGAAAGATAAACTGGTTGTAAATGGAAGGTAACTTCCATGAAACCAACGAGCAATGATTTTAAATAGGAAAGAAATGATTGGGTTATGACTGATTGACCTAGGAAAGAAATGTTTGACCATCCTTAAGACAGTTTGTCTCAAGACACCTCTGATTCCTTGGAAATGTTTTACTCCAGGTAATGAGTAATGATGGAGATACCATCATGGAAGAGTCGGACTCCTCAGCGCGCGTAGAGTCTTTACCCCGTGCTTGTTTATGTTTGTGGATAGTACTTTCAAGTTTATCCTAGAGGAACCGCCCGATTGTATGGGCAGCCAATTGGCATATGGGTGCCCGGACTTTGGATGATGGTTTTTTCCACCCCGGTTTTTATAAATAAGGAATGGGTGCCGTTTTTTTTCACCCCTGTATAGGTGGTCTCGAGACAAGCCAGTACTGGTCAGAGATACTTCGAAATGACAGTACCTTGTCTTAAGTCTAAAGATGTTTGTTTGCTGAAAGAATGTCTTCAATACTGTTTTTAAAGGTTGTCTTAATGAAAGGCAGTGTGAAAGTTAAAATGAATCATTGTTTTAATTGTGAAAAGAATGTGGTAGTAATTAAACAACACAGAAATCATGTGTGAGTGTGGGGTGGTAAGTGGGGATTGACTAAAGTTGTGAGTCATGGACGGGTGGACCTGATGAGTCAGGTAACTATCCATTCCCGCGCACTAAAACATTTAGAAACTTCTTCACTTGGAAGAGGGATCCACCAACGGCTGTGCCCTCACATATGTTAGGAGGAAAAAAGCGTTGGCTAAGGAAACCTTAATCTGAAGGATGAAGATATAGGGCCGAATTATTTTTTTTGGTCCTGTTTCCACTGCGAGACAGGACTAGGTCTCTTCTAGGGCTATAAACCTAAACCATTGTCAATGGTAAGGGTGAATTCCTTGGAATTTTTCTTGTTTAAGGACTCTGACTTTAGTAGGCCTAGAGACCTGTCAATGGTACCATCCCGTTTTTGGTGTCGGCGGGATTGGGGACCTTACACTGCGTATCTGGACTTCCTTCCCTTAGGAGCTGGTTAACTCTCTTGAGCTCAGCTATTTTTGTAAGGAGCTCTTCTTCTCTCTGGACCCGCATCAAAGCCAGGTCCCTACGCTATGATTGCTCCAGCTTTAATTCTAACTCAAGGTCCTTGTTCTTCTTTTCTAGTGCCTTGTATACTTCATCAGTCCCTTTGATCGAGGCCACGGCTGGGGATTTTCTCTTATTTGTTGTAAGAAGATTCCTGATCATTGATTCGCTGTTGAGAGTACTGTAAAGAGGCATTTGCAACATCCAATTGCACTTGAATTTTTTGAGCTGACAGGGATGTCATAAGAAGTTCATTTGTAACTTCTGTCAGCTTCTCATCTTTCGCTTTGCAAGCATCGGATAGCTTGGTGAGCAGATCACCTAACTCCTCCATTTCTTTCTGTTGTCTATCTCTAGCTAGCTGATGCTGTTCAGCTTCTGCTTTCATCTCTTACACTTGCCTCTGAAGATCGGTGATGACAGTCATCTTGTCTACTAACTCTCCTTGGAGAGCGTCAATCACCATCTCGAGCTCTTTAGCCTTGGTACTACGGCTAAGTGGTGCTGATCGGAGTCTCTTTGTCATCTTGCATCTTCCCTGCATATTTGTTTACTTGCAATATGACTTGTCATTTGACTGCCAATCCTCCTGTCTTGCCAGCTGAGTGGATGTGCCTACAACCTCATGTGTGTCTTTTGGCTGCATCGTGGTTGTTGCTGGTTCTGCTTGCGTGGAGGTAGAAGGTTGGTCTTCTTCTTCTTTGTCTTCCTGAGGCTTTGATGCCTCGGCCGTTTCATGCTGTGTGGAAGTAGAGGGTGCTGGCCCAGACTATGTAGTCTCTTCAGGTGCATGGCTCACTTCCTTCTCTGGCTCAGGTTCTTTATGTTGTTGCTGCTCTTGTGTAGCAGTGGCCTCTTGTGCAGTGGTAGCCTCTTGTTCTGGCTTTTCTTCTTATCTTTTTGTTTCTCTTGCTGGTCAGCCTCTTGTGCAGATTCCGTTTCTTTGGTGGACTCAGATTCTTTGGCTTTCTCTTCTTCAAGTGATGGTGGTGGACTTGGCGGCATGGGATGGTCCTGTTGTTCTATAGGCGGTGAGGTGGGTCTGGGAGACTCATAACCTTGTTCTTGTGCTTCTTCTCTAGCTGTTTTCTCGGCTTGTCTTTGTTCCTCCACCTCATTAGCTTTTCTAGCCGCTTCTTCGGCTTCCTTCATCTTTAGGGCCTCTGCTTCTTGGTACATTTTTTCCAAAGATTTAGTGGGGTATTTAGCTTCCTTTCTTGTGTGATGCTTCGTTCTTGGACCCTTAAGTCCGCTTGGCACCCATTTCTCTGGGTCCTTCCCTTGTGCTTGTCGGTTGCATTGATAGGCGTGTTTTTCTCTTTCAAAGCGAGCTTGTTTTTGTGCAGGCTCTTCTTGATGGGATACCACCTCTTTTCTCTTCATTTCTTCTCTTCTCGCTCTCTTCTCTTCGTTATCAAAGCTCTCGTTGCTGTGCCTTTTTGGTGAGATGTCTGCTAATTCTTCATCGGACTTATAAGATCTCTTTCCTGACCTTGTAGCTCTCGGAGACGGTTGTGATGTCAGGATCCAAGTGTTTTGGCCAGGGGCAGGTGGTAGATTGTCGGCCATGTCAATGGCATGGTATGCTATCCTCGTCAAGAATTTTGGCACACCCAAGTAAGTGATTTTGCCTTCTTTCTCGGTGCCCTTCAAGGTGGTCAGGACATACTGAGCGTGGTCCATTGGTTGCATGGTTGTTGATTTGAGAACTTGGGTAAATGTGGTGGCAACCGCGTGATTCAGCGTGGTGTACCTTGGTGGCCTTTTTGCCAAAAAATGGAAGTGTTGATGGTATAATCTGGCTAGTTCTTCCACCTATTTGTGAATCAAATCTGCAAAGGTAGCCGTAGCAGTCTCCTTGGTGAAGGTGCCTATCATTTTCCTGTCCCTTGCTCTCATAATCATTCCTTCTGTGGGTAGTCTAAGTGCCGCTGCCACTATATCTTTGGTTATGACCACTTCGACCTTGTTTCCTTGAGTGTCTGATATTTATGCGGTTCCATCTTCTTTTATTGTGGATAAAAGCTCATAAGATTTCTGAAAATCCACTCTGCAAGGCTCCTTCTCGTAATAGTCTCTGAGTCCTAGCCTACGGTTAGCTTCTTTGTCTCTGGCTTCGTGGCAACATCATATACTTCCTTAGGTAGGAGTTGCAACTCCACCTGATGCCCCTCTTCACTCATAAATCTCCCGGTGAAGATTGTAGTGTGATGCTCTTCTAGTTGTTCTTTAGAGAGGTATGTTGCCTTGGCCACCTTGACTGAATCAGAGTCTAGTTGATAAGCGGGCAGTTCCTGCAACTTCTCCTTCTGGTTGAGCTTTTTCTTGGCCCTCTCTGCTGCTTGCATGGCTCCTGTTTGTAGAATAGAGTGCAAAGTTAGCAGATTTGTTGGAATTTTCTTCGAAAATGCTATTTAGTTTGAAATACTGACAATTTTGGTCCAATTAGCTTCAAATCAATTTTTGAACAAGCATAGATGCATAAAAATATGCAAGGAGGAAAACTGTGAAGTCAAAACACATTTTGCAACCAAAGTAAATAATCACAATTATTTACACATGAGCAAATTTTTCAACTTTTTGCAAACTTGGCTTCATAGGCTTGAAGTATATACTAAATACATGCTCTGAGTGAAATATGGGTTCATTTGGATGCAAAATGGTACCAAATTTTGGCTTTAGGTCTCATAAACAGTAGATATAAATAAAATTTGAGATTTTGAGCTCCAAATTGGTTCAAACTTGGCTAGTGGGCTTAACACACCATGTACTTTGGATGTATGATGGCAAAATATCAAAAATTTTCAATTTTGACTAGAAATTAAATAATCTCGTGATTATTAACTTTTCTTCCAAAGTTAACTTTTTTTGGTACAAACTTGTTCTAGGAATTGTATAGACCCTGTGTATGAGATATAAGGTGATTTGGATCAAGAAATGTTGTCCATAACCAAGAAATTGGCTTGCAAAGACTTCTTTGCGTTTTTTGACAATTTTCCAAGTAATGGGTTCTCATTTTGGCTCATAGTTGATTTTTGGCACGCATTAGGTGTGTACACATGATAGGTGAGGTGAGGTGACAATTTTCAAGCAAAAATGATGCAAAAGTAAATAATCGCGATTATTTACAACAGTGACAAGTTCTTTGCAAAACTTACAAATTTTGACCTAGACATATTCTATACATCTAAAACAACTCCTAAATTGAATTTGGTCAAGTTTGGTCATGCCGGTATCACTTTGTGCCTTGTCGACTCTGAAATCACCATTTTCTTTGACTACACTGCCTATTGGGTTGGTCGGTGAACTCAAGGCTTTGGACTTATCCGCAACATAGTCGTAAAGCAACTCGTCTAATTCTGGCTCATTTGGAGTCAGTTTGACCCCATATGTCGAATATGATGCTTTGTAGCCTTCAAGCCATTTTCTGCTTTTCTAGGGCTTTGCTTGATTGATTTCACCAAATCAATCATACACATTGTATATGGACCTCATAAGCAAGCCATCTGGGGAGTCAAATCAAAATTCTGGCATTTGCCAAAAACCTAGCTTTTCTACTGGGGACCCCCTCAACCCCTACCAAATGGTCAATTGATGATATAGAAAGGTTCTATTATGTTAGGGCATGCTATGGTTCAAATCCCATCTGATTTGGACGAGCAGGTAGGCCGCTATTGTTAGTTTTTGGTCGTAGGTCTTCTTGCACTGCTCAATTTCTAGGGTTTTTTCTAGGGCTTTAGACTAGCTACCGACCGTACAAAATGGATCATTGACGAGTAAAGAACTTACCCCTCATGTCTCGTATGAGACGGCGCTAAAAACCATTAACTGTGGACTCCGAAAAAGTCGCGCGAAAGAGGTCAAAATCTCTCTCTATAAAGGCTGCAAGTATGAGGTGGTTTTAGCCTACCTTGGATATCTATACCCGGGCTTCTCGAACCAATTTTCCCCAGATTCCCCCGTTAGTCCTACTAGGCCGTGAAATCTATGTTAAACTCAAAAATTTCCCTGATCGGATTCCTGTAGCTCATCCTGTAAGAGTTTTGCAAAAGTAGGCATGACCGCCTAATTTAAGCTTCCCGCTTCCATCTTCTGATTTCATTGAAATTTTTTGTACTTGTCTTTTTTATCACCATCGTGTCTTTCATTTTTCCATTTGAGCTTCCCTGCTATTTATTATTAATTTTTGACTTGTTTATTTTAAAAAATCAAAGAAAGTAACAAAATGCTCTAAAAAAGTAATGAAAATCCAATAATTAAGAGAATCCATTGAAAAACACAGCTTTATTGTTTTTTGTTAGGTTTTTCTATTTTTAAGCCTCATTATCCATAAAAATGATTTAAAAATACCCAAAAAAGGACTATTTTTTATGATTTTCTGATAGTATATACACTAGTTACACTCATGGAGAAGATATTATCAGTGAATTTTCCCTTGATGATGAATTATATGGGTATAATTAGGTAATTTTGCAAAAAATCACACATTAACATCAAACTTTTTCCTCCCTCTTCAAACATTGCCCTTAATTACTTAGTACTTAGTGTCCATCCACCCCTCCTAGATGGCGTACTCCAGGACGACTGTGTGCATGGGTTGAGACATCGTGTCTATGCATAGCCATGGTTGGCTCTACCATGCTATGAAGATCAATGTGATTCAAACCAATATAATGTGCAAGAGTTGAGTCTTGAGTAATTAACTCAAGGGTTTTCGATGTCGAGGTTTGCTATTGGTGTCTTCCAAAGAGAAAATGTTGTAGCTTGTGTGCTCTTTGTTTGATTGTACCAGCAGGATGCTTCAGCACACTAATTTCTTGAGCTGTTGGTAGCACTTTTGAATGTTGTCGAGCTTTTTCTCGCCATTGGTAGCTTGGTCTGTTTGGTGCTGTACGGTGTGCTGGAGTCTTTTGAGACTTAACTCGCCATTGCTCGATTGATTTTACGGTTTTTGGAGAAGATAAGTGCTCTTTTTTCTTCCGAACCATTTTCATGCTAGGTTCCTTGCACGGAGATGCTCATCTCTGTGTTTTAACCCTTGGAACCTTCTTTTGTTTTGTCGATGAAGTTTTAGGCACCCAGATCTGAATCGGTTTATTCGTAAGCTATGCTTTTGGTACCCAAATTTTCTTTGAAGCTATTGGCACCTGGAGAGGCAAACATGGATGAGCATGTTGGTACAGGTAATCGGTGTTTTTATACCTTATGATATGAAGCTAATTGTAGATTCATTTCTTGACCATTTTGTTTCTTTTCTCTATGTAATTGCAGAGAAAGATCCAATGGAAGGCATCTTTGGATCTCCTGTTGATGGAATTGGTAATATTCTGTGGAACATTCTTCTCTTAATATTGAGTATTATTACATTGTCTTTTATATAGCACACTCCCAAGCTGGGTCATCACGCAAGCCCAATATTGATAGCATGTGTGGTGGGTGCAGGGATAAGAATGCATCCCAGAAACAAGCAAGTGAAGACACTCCATACCAACAAAAGGCATAAAAAAGGGCTGAAAAAAGAGCAGATGTAGTGGGAGCTCAAGGTGATGCATCCAAGGAGTCAGCCGAGGTGCCTTTGAAGCCAGAACCTGCAATGAACAAGGACGCAGAAAAATCATCTGAGAAGCCAATTGAAAAGGATACAACAGTGAACTTGTCTGATGAGGATGCGGATCTTCTTATTTCAGATGTTTGTGCAGAGATTTTTGGGCGTAGGAAAAAGAGGAGCAACACTGAAGAGCGCGCCACACCAAAGAAAAATGCTAAGGTTGCATCCGAGCCTCCAGAGCCTACTCCAGGAGGTAAAAAATCCAAGGAGCCTTCATCTGCTCGGAAAAAGACTAACCTCCAAGCACCCAACCTTAAACCTCCCAAACCAAATTCCTGCAAGAAACTTATGTAGCCCCTATTAACATTTTGTGCTTTGTAGCCTCTTTGTAATTTGGTCTTTGTACCCTCATTTTTATGATAATGAAACGACGGCTTTATTTTTTGTTCACTAGTTGTTTATTACTCATTGATTGTCTATTTATTGTACTCATATTGTTCATTGTGGCTGTCTATTTATTGTACTCATATTGTTCATTGTGGCTGTCTATTTATTTTACTCGTATTGTTCTTTCCGGCATCATCATGAGCATCTTCAAGTAGAGCTTATTTTTTCTCTAGTATCTCCTGCCAAGTGGACTGTTGTTGCCATAGAAGTTCAGGAAATTAATGAAATGGAAATCAATAGCCTGGAAGGTATACTTTTCAAGTGTATTTTGAAAAGGTTAATATGTCAGTCTGATTGAGGTTTTTAAGGCGTGGTACTTGTCTATGGCAGAACTTAGCTGGATTGGAGATGTTCAAGAACCAGATGAGAAGGTTGAAGACATAGCAGCTAAGCAGGATGCAGAGCAAGATGCAGATGTAACATCAGATAAAGTATATGAAGACCAGGAACCAGCAGTTTTCCCCAAAATTGAGGAGATTTTTCCAAACTGCCCTGGATGGGGATATCTTGTTTCGAATTTTTGCAAGATCCAAAAGCTCATCATCCTTGATCTCGATGGACTATTCGTGAAATGAGATGTAAGCAAATGTGATCCAAAGACTGGACAACTTAAACACCCTCCACGTTCAGCTTCCGATAGAGTTAAACTAAAAAGAGTGGATGAGAAGTTGTGGATCTACTACCGTAGAGATGTTGAGCAATTTGTTTGGGATTTGAGGCAAATAGTAGATGCAATGATTTGGAGCACTTGTATTGCTGCTAACATTGAGCTAATCCTCAGTACATGTTGGCCAGACATATGGGAACATAGGACTTATTACTTTAGGGATCTCTTCTCAAACTGGCAATGTGAGAATTGGTCGTATTTTGAAGAGATTGCTGGAGCTCCAAGAGACCTTGCAGGTGAACCTGTGTCTTTCAAGCCCCTTTACCATGTCTGGAACAAGTTTCCAGAATATGACTCCTCTCGGACATTGCTGGTAGATGACTCCAGATATAAAAATATGCACAATGTCTGGGATAACTGTATATGTCCACCCACCTTTGATCCTCTTGATGAAAACCAAGACCCTGATTACCTCATGCGCACACTATTGCCATGGCTATGCAGATGGGCACTGACCCCCAATTCCCTGGAGTATACAAAGGCAAACCCCATCAGTAATGCCAAAGATGAACTTTTGAGTCTAGTCTTTGAGCACTTTGTTATAAATGGAGATGAATAAGATTGTACATTTGTAATTTAAGAAACGTTATATATTGTACATTCTTGGTGGATATGTAGACATTTCTGGATAATTGTTGTAATATACTTTTTGTAATATACAGAAGATCTGGCACTTTACATGTCTTTGCACTATACATGTCTCTACACTTCTGAATGTCTCAGAACCACTTTTTAGTGGTGCTAAACCCCTAAAACGTGGTTAAATTTTTATTGTGTTATTGCAACAGTTTTTCTAGAACTGCAACACCATTTAATAATGATGTTCGGGGGGAGTGGTGAAGCATTCTTAACCACCTTTTAGTGGTGCTAAACCACTTTAGCACCACTAAAAAGTGGTAAATTTTTATTGAGTTTTTCTGGAACTGCAACACTTTTTAGTGGTGATGTTTGGGGGGGGAGGGGGGAGTGGTGAAGCATTCTCAAAAACCAACATGTCAATTCCATCGTACGTTTACACCAATTCCATCTTGTTCAATCTTTCACTAGATGATATAAAATCAGATTTGATTTACAATTCAAAGGGCATGCTATTGTATATTGCCTCATGGTTTTCATTGGAAATTTCGAACACTTCTCCTATGCCATCGAGCACTAAAGGCTCCATAGGGAACTTTATTTCCCTTATCAAGTGGGAATATATGAAAACTATTGGCTTGTTATCCCACAGCTCATAGAAGTTTGCTTGTAGGGATTTATACCAATGGCCCATGACCATATAAGTATGCTTCTCTATCTTGTTTCCCCGTGCATCAATTTGCTCGTTAGTTGTTAGGCCCTTAGCTACTACACACTTCAAAATGTAGAAGTCAACAGCCTCCTCATTATTCTCTTCATAAGTGACAACAAAGTTGTCTCCAGGTGTGAGAGCATCGCTTAAGGAGTCATAATGACCTGCATAAGTGGCACCATGGAACTCCTCATGGTCTCAGTCTCCGTATGACTTGGAATCATTAGCAAGTGGCTCCAAAGTGTGATATTGCCACGTCTCCACATGTGATCTGTTCACACACCTTCTCCAATGGCCAAGCCTGCAAGGAAAACAAAAGCATGACAACCGTTTTGATCGCAATACACAAGTGTTGTTCTCAGAATACCCATTCACACAGTGCATTGCTCTTGAGCCCTTCAATGGTTTGCAGTCCCATTGATGAGATCGTTGAACATCGCCTAGCTTGACCTCCCAGAACACCCTACTGACCTCCCTCTTTTTCTTGTCATACATAGCAGTTGCTCCAGTACTTAGATGCATTCTCAAAAAAGAGACAACTTCAACTGCACAAGTCAACCGCATGCTATTTTGCTTCAATTTCTCATGAGTTAGAGCCCTTTTAATGACAGCCCCAGCCCCATCATGTTTCCCCTTTCCATGTCCTGAGTAAAAAAAATTCCAATTCATTTCCATGCTAGTAAGGCTCCAATATCTAGCGTAAAACGGTCGCTTTGCTTTAAATTGTGAAGCTGCACCATCTGACCAAACCCAATGTTTTTTAAAGCTTAGCCCTTGATCTCTCAACCATTGAGCATGTAAGAGAAAAGCATGCTGCACAAATAAGGTGTCATGTTGTTTATCATCTGAGACAAAAAAGTGCATGGTCTTCTTTATTGCACCTGATGCGATGCGGAAATAAGTAATCAGGACAAAGATAGTGACCTGCTTAGTGTACCAATGCATTGACTGGATCTCATTTTTCTCCTTGAAGGAGTAGTTCTCTGCAAAGTCAACGACGGAGACAACCACATCATTTGGAAACAAAGAAATGCAGTCCTTGAACTGTTGTGCTTGCCACCTAAATATAAAATTGTGAGTGACATACTTCTTCAAGTGGTCTTGGTACACTCACAAAAGTTCTCTAGGTAGCATTTTCTTGTGGACAATGTCTTTCACAGTGCTCTTTCTAGCTTCATTGTTTAATCCAGTAGCACCCACTATATTTTCAAAAAACTTCACAGATACTTGCTTACTCTGCTCAACTTCTTCTCTTGGACAGATCTGAATATTACCTACACCGCATGCATTGCATGTTCCCATTAAGCATTGGTAGCTATGGAAACTATGTTCTGCAAGTATAGGGCAGAGTATAGACTCCAACAATGAAGTGGTACTCATACTTTCATTTCTGTATGCAAGACATCCATGGTTCACAACTTCATCATGATGAAGGCATATAGGGCAGCTGCACATGCAGCAAGAACCATGAAGATCAAAACTTCGATTCCGCATGTGATTTACTGCCTCTTTAAGGAAAATCATTTGTACATGCACAATACAATAGCAGGTGTAGCGATCCCTCAATTTTCGGAGAAAGAATGGTTTCATAGACTCAAAGCAACATTGCAAAATTTGAATATCTGCATACTTTGTCTTGAATCTTAAATAAAGCTCCACCTGCAATATACATGTATACAAATGTTAAAAATAAACTTAGCATTCAAAACTGGTTAAATTGTTTCAAAACATTAAAAAGTGATTCTATATCACTAAAAACTGGTGTGCACCACTAAAAACTAGTAATGATACATTCAGTACTATTGTTTTACCTGTCTCACCACTTGAAGACCACTTGAAATTAGTGAGCAACTACTTCAAAGTGGGCAGTCACCACTTGAATGCTGATTCTGGTCACTTGAATGCGGTGTCTGGCCACTTGAAAGCGGGAGCTTGCTGCTTGATTGCAGTGACAAGGTTTAAGCTACCACTTGAAAGTGGTATCTCACCACTTGATGACCACTTGATGACCACTTGATAATGGTGAGCAACTAGTTCAAAGTGGGCAGTCACCACTTGAATGCGGATTCTGGTCATTGGAATGCGGTGTTTGGCCACTTGAAAGTGGTGTCTCACCACTTGCATGGAGTGATGACTAACGTAGTGACTTTGCACATGAAAGTGGTGTCTCACCACTTGATGACCACTTGAGAGTGGTGAGAAACTAGTTCAAAGTGGGCAGTCACCACTTTAATGCATTTTCTAGTCACTTGAATGCGGTGTCTGGCCACTTGAAAGCGGGAACTTTCCGCTTGATTGCAGTGACAAGGTTTTGGTTACTACTTGAAAGTGGTGTCACACCACTTGGGAGTGGTGCCTCACCACTTGCATGGAGTGATGGACTGACGTAGTGACTTAGCACATGAAAGTGGCTTCTCACCACTTGAATGCGGTCAAACACCATGTGAAAGTTCTTTTTATACATGTAAGTGTTGTGTGCACTGCTTCATTGTGGTGTGACAACACTTGTAAGTGTTTACTAACAAAATGTGTTCAAACTCCACTAATATGGTTTTGGTTACCATCATAAGGTGGTGGGCACCATTCATGCAGCAGCAGTAAAAAGTCTATGGCACTACTATAACTGTTGCATCATGACTAAAAGCTGCTACATCACTTGGAAAAAGTGAGCTGCACCACCAAAAACGTTTACACCTGTAACACCCCTACGAGTTTGCAAAACACGTCTGTTAGCATTGGGTAACCAAGACTTTTTAGTCGGTGAACACCACTTTGTAGGGTTTACGGTGAAGCGTTGGTGCATTTCTAGTAAAAACTATTTCTTAAACATTAAAACCTGTTGCTGCAAAATATTAGAAACTGGCTCAAACACACTAAAAAGTGGTGTGGAAACACAAGTAAAAGTGCTTCAAAAACATTTAGAACTATTGATCAAATTTTAGAAGTGGTTCAAATACAATTAGAGACCAGTATAGTAATGTTTCACCACTTTTTAATGTTGCAGCACCACTAGAAAGTGGTGCAAAACACCAAAACAAGCTGTAGCACTAATAAAAAGAAATATAGAAACATAATGTTGTGGCAGTAATGAGTTGTAGAACCAATAAAAAGTGGTATATAAACATAATGTTGTAGCAGGAATATGAGTTGTAGCACCAATAAAAAGTGCTAAAAAAATATATCAATTACCTGAGGCTCCTCAAGAAGATGGATTGGATGCTTTACATATGAACATCTAGCTAGTCTCTTACTGCAAACATCTTTCTTGTTGGGGGACACCCTCGTCTCATCCGTCCATAATTGAAAGAATATGTCTTTAACAGTTTGAGTGATGTGAGTTCTCCGTGCATCATCTCTATGACAAGCAGATGCAGGGAACGAACCATCGGATTCACTTGACACTATTAAGTGATGTTTGGCTGAATATAAGTTTCTTTTGTGGATCTCCATAAGCTTGGCAGCTTGCGGTATGCTCATGTCAGTGTTTTGCTCCTTGCTTCCACCATTCACCAACATTAACATTGCTGATTTCTTCACAAAAAACTCGTCTGAAGATCTTGGGACCTTCACATGATCAAAAGTGTTGCGGATGTTTCTCAGCATAATTGCTTCCAACTCTTTGGATTTACTCTGCATAGTAAGGAATCAAGGATGTTGAAGAAGTTCATCAAAGATTTCCTTCCTACCTCTTGCATCCATTCCCATGGTTAATGTATCAAAGTGTTGTACCATAGATTGACATATCCTTTGTTTCTTTCTTTCATCCATCTCCCCCGTATTACTTTCCGTCACAAAGTTGATCGTTGCTTTCGTTTCTGAGTAGCCCAATATTCCCTCATTAATTTTCTGCGCTGAAGTTGATCTTCTCTACTCAATGACGATGAGATGATAGAAAGTTCTTCATTGTGCTCCATTGTTGCAGTACTTTCAAAGGATTGCTCTACAAGAAATACAATACAAATCATAACTACACACTATACTTTTAATTAATACATGGCACTTCTTGCACTAATTATCAAGATACTAACAAAGCATAATAAGTGTTTACATACCTCAAGAATCATCAAGTAGAAGAGGAACCTATAGAGATAGAGTTCGCGAGAGAGAGAGAGAGAGAAAGAGTGTTGAGAGAGAGAGAGATGAGCGCGAGCTCAGACACAAGAGGAGCCATGCTTAGAGAGAGAAAGAGAGAAAGTGAGAGGGGGCTGAGCGATACAGAAATCTCAGCAAGAGCTCTGTGAGAGAGAGACGGAGAGGAGCTAGATAGAGCTCCAAGAGAGATCTCAGAGACAAAGAAAACTCAAAGCAGAGAGAATGCTCAGACATGTTGTAGCGGGAAAGAAGAGGCGGACAATAATCCAACGTTCAGCAATAAATTACATTTAGTCTCATTAATTGTGGTACGTTAGGAGACTTAATTGACGTACCTTAGGAGAGTGGTATTCTTTTTGAGATTTGAAGCACTTTTAAAACACCCACTTTTAAGCGCAAAAAAAACAATGTCCTTGACATTACTTTCCAGGCCACCTATACATGCTTTCACCCAGTAACACAAAATCCTTCTTCTCAACACACACAACCTCCTTCCTTACCTTTCCTACAATTGAAATTACACCACAAAAGAAGCACAGAGTGCCATTCAAGCTTAGTGTATGGCATTCCCCGGCAACGGCACCAAAAATGTGCGCGTCTGTCGCATGGGTCTATGCAGGGAACTTGCCGATACACTGTGTGCAAGCCACAAATGGCTCCAAGCATAAAACAAGCTTAAACTAGTAAGTTCAAAGATGGTGTTGGTGTGTCACTCACCGCTCTACGCCTCCTGTCATGGAGTATTCCTCGCCGCGAAGAAGAGGGAGACGCCGCTATGCCGTGCTCAACCGCCTCGCCCCCCCCGTCTTGCCGCCGCAATGCTCGATCGCAAACTCTCTCACACAAACTCTCTCTCTCTCTCTCTCTCTCTCTCTCTCTCTCTCTCTCTCTCTCTCTCTCTCTCTCTCTCACGCATACACACACACACACACACACAAGGATATGAAGAAGAAGAAGATGGAGATGGAGCGAGAGCACTCTTCAATTGCACAAATGAGAGAATGAGTGAATTTTAGGTTTAGTTGACTTTTATATGAGCTCGCCCCATTCACACTTGGGCACTCATGCTTAGCCAACTAATCCCTTGAATTTTCCAGTTAGAGTGCGCCTCTCATCGGCGATCACTCTTACCCTTTTCCTATTGGATCGACAAGCCCGGTACCTGACTCTACCAAGTAAATAATACAACGTCCGTCATAGGTGATAGGGTGTCCATGAGCCATGAGGGTTAACAAACTTAAATCTAAGACCACACTTTTTGTAGAAAAACTAAGAAACACTCACAAACCTTGACTGTATGTTCATGAGGATCTCTCAAGGCCAAAAGAGTGCTCAATTTGACCAAAAATAGCATTTATGCTAAGTGAATTTTGTTTTACACAATATTGAAAAATTTCTAGACAATGAGAGTATTTTTTCCATAAACTTCAATGAGTTCTTGACCAAATTCTATAATCGCTATAGGCCCAAAATTTTTCTTTTGAACATAGATGTGAGTACAGAAAAAGGCATATTTTGCATTTTGTTGACCTAGCATCAATGTTTCTATGTGTACAACCATCATTATCTTCATAAATTCTTCCACTTTACACATTTAGGTCCCTTAATTTTATATTCAAGAAAAGAAAGCATCAAAATCATCAAAACACACCTTTGTAATAGAATTTGGAACACACCTATGGAGTACAAAAATTGCACGGATGAAAAAAGTGGCTTCCATAATGTGGGCTTTCTGTATGGCATATGAACATATCAAGTTGGTGCCAAATTGGAATTGAACACTTATACTTGGTCCTAAGCTTGAAATGTACCACATTTGTTGAGTAAAATTTAGCAATTTGAATGCAACATAGTATTAACTCAAAATGAGTCCAATTCTAGTAAGATGAAAAGTCACTTTCCTCTTTGTGTTGTTCATTATTTAGGGTATTAGGTGCCCCAAAACTCAAAGAAGAAGAGTTACATAGTGGGAACTCCATAAACACACTTAGAATTACCTTTTGATTACAAAGAAAATTTTAAAATATTCATTAAAACTTGAATCTTATGAGCAAGTCAGTACAGAGAATATTCCATAAATGGGCCATAGCTTCCAACACACATGCTTTACATTTTATAGAAGCTTAAAAACACCTTTAGAAATACCTATGCTAGTTTTGTAGCATGTTAGAGGTCATTAAGTTGTGTTTTAGGGTGATCTTATGCCAATTTTATGAAAACTAGCAAAAAATAGCACACAAATTTTTTTGGTGGCTCAAGTTAGGTTTAATATTCAAACCCAAGTCTAAAGATGGAATAAATAGCCCCTTTTTTTGTTCACACATGCTATCTTACATAATTTAAGTGGACTCCCTGGGAGCAGGCTAAGCCACAGGACTACAATAGCAGTGAGTAAGATCTTTGTCTATAATCATAGACTCACCACCTAACACCTATCAACCTAACAAGGATTTACAGACAGTAGGTCAATCTAATCCTATAGAAAATAAGTAGGCTAAATATAGCATCAAAGTCCTCCCAACAACCTAGGAGAGCCTTGTGTTTGGAATGTGTATGTTGTTATACTAAAACTAATACTTATACACAAAAGAACCTTATTTTCAAAAGATAGCTGGCTTTAGAGAACTAGAAGGTGTTTTGTACCAAAACAACTTCTTATTAGATTCTTTCTAGTAAAATATGGTCAACATGAGGGATCATCCCAACATTTCTAATCATTAGAACTAAAACTATAGATAGCATTGAAACTAAAATTGGCCATCATCTTCAAAGCCGGACAACAACTAAGATAAACCATTTTAAGCAAAAATAAAATTCTCAACAAGATCCATAGAGACAAGACAATAGATTTTGCTAGACTTGGCTATGCATGGTAGGTGTCAAAGAACCTATCAGTTGTTATCTATGTCATACTTAAAATTTATTGATTTAGCAACTAATCTTAGTGTATGTAAAGCAAATTAAAAAACTATTTCTAAGACATTATAACCGAATACAAGGTCATCATTCCTTTTGTATGTAAATAATAGAATATTGTTCTTATAAAGCATTCAATAAATATTTCTCCCATTGACACCCCCATGTATACTCCCTTTTGGCAAACCCTCTCAGTATTATCAAATTATTGGCAAAAGAGTCTTTGCCTTGTTGATCCCTATATCCCATATATTCAACTAACCAATAGCTAGTATTTTTTGAAAGCCCCAATTAAAGGGTTAAGATGTATTAAGCATGTTTTTAAAGAGTTTTTTATAAATAATTTTCTCTGAAAAATTTCAAAGGAAAACTAGTCTTTTAAACCATTTTCCTTTTAAAAGTCAGATTGGATGAGAAATTTCCTAAAATCAAATGTACAGTCCATTTTTATGGCTTGTAAAAGTAAGAAAAGAAGCATCAGATATACCAAAGATGACTTCCATCCTAAGTGAATACAAAGTTTTTAAATTTCCCTTACTATCTAGTGAACCATCTTTTGGAATTATCATCCATATGCACAGCAACAATCAAAAACATTTAGTGTTGTAGGAGAATATTAAGAATCATACTTCTAAAAGCATTAAATGCAATCTAGGCAGTATCTAGCCTGTCCAACAAGCCAAGCACAAGAAAGACACGTGAAAATCCATTTTCTTTTCAAGAAAAATTTGCTTAAGATGAATAAAAATGTACCTTCTTGTCACCTTCTGTGAGCAATTGAAGGTCTATCGGCATCTTGAGATCCATGGCTGAGTATACAACAAATCTTCCCCATATATTTTCAATGATTGGGCCAAAGATCTTTGTCTTGAATGCAAAGAAGGCTGTGTAGAATTCTTCTTCAAAGGCTTGCATGTAGTAGCATTGTAAGAACATCACCCTTGCATAGATCTCAGGGAGTTCACCTCTTAGACATGTAAGTTACCATGTGAGCTCAAATGAATGGGTTTTTCAATTGCTAAAATTTTGATAGGATTATACTAACAAAAAGGGTTTTCTAATTGATTTTAGAGAAAAACCCATAAGTTTTTGGGGAAGATGGGGTCATTTTATTATCTTAAGCATGTAAGTAAAGGGGTTTTCTAAATACTCTTTGAACACATGTTATATGAATAGTTTCTTAAAGGTGCACCCCCCGAGGCATAGATCCCATAGAGAACTACATTTGATGGGGCTGATCTAAGACATTGTAGCAAAGCCCTTGGTTTCCTTCTAAGAAAGAAATCCATGGTGCATCTATTTGATTTGCTTGAAGAACTATTTTCATGCATGTGAGAATCATCTGGGCTATTTTAATGAACATAATGCATGCCAAGTGTGGGATTCTCTAGAAGACGTCAATTGCATCTATAAGTGAACATATAATCTTTTGTGGCCTTTTCTTTTGGTGGATAGAGTCTGGGGTAATGCAACCAAGCTAGTTGTTTCTTCAGAATAATTTGATGGCTACCCCAACTCCTCACTTACAAACCTGAGACAATAGTGGGTTCGTCTTGATCTCTAATAGAGCTTGTGTGTATAGTATCATGTACCTGGGATGACTCTTTAACCAAAATTTTCTCCAGGTCAGATGTGGCTCTGTATTATCGGCTACTTGGTTCTTGAGCAGTCTTTCTTTTAATTAAAGAACTTCATACTTCACTAGTAGATAAGGAAGAGACAACTAATTCCATGTATCAATGATTTGTAAGTTGAGCAACATTTGTCGAGTGTAGAACATGCTCCTCCCAGGCCATTGCTTCTTTCTATATATCTTATGTTTGTTTACTTTTAGAGTTTCTTGGCCTCTATAGTGAACTTGTCTATTGGCCCTGAATCATCCTTCAGCTCTAGTGGTGTTGTCTCAAGGAGAGAAGTGGTCCCTTCATCCTCCTCCATGAATTGAAAGAACTGCAAGGCTTGAGCTCAGTTATCAACTCAGAGGTTTCTTCTGTGATAACTTGTTTCCCCTTTAGCTACACTTGAGTTGCATATAGTTCTTCTTGAAGCTTGGCAATCTATTTTTGATAGTTGTGCATGAAACTAAGGGATATTTCTCTTCTTTGGGTTTGCTTGAGCTTTAATTTTGCCTTCATATCTTTATATCTTTTATCCATATCCTGGTAAGCTAGGACAAATCCCTAGAGAGTTAGGATGGGAGGACTTTTCCTTAGCTTGTACAACAACTCCTTTTGGTCCTTTAGTCCTACTTTGGCCTAAGCCACCTGGATGTTAGCACCATCTAGCTGCATCTATAGCCACCGAGAATGTGCATTAATGTCTAGGACCGTTGTATTCAATTTTTGGATCTTTTTCTCTTGGCCTCTACTTATTAATGTTGGCTTCTCTATGAATATGGCTAGGTTTGTGAGATCGGCCATTTGAGAATGCATATAGAAAACACACACTAGTCATACAACAAGTGGAAGAAAAAATATATTCATAGTCAATGTCTTTTTGTTGTACATAACCGTTTGCAATAGGTCTAGCCTTGTAGAATTATCCTCCTCACCATCCAACTTACCTTTCTACTTGTAAACCCATTTTGAACCATTGGCATTTTTTCCAAGAGGAAAATCACATAAAGTCTATGTTATATTTTCAATAAGTGCATCGTATTTTGATCCCATTGTAGTTATCCAATATTGTGTGCTTCATCAAAAGGTTCCTCTTCATTACATAAACTAGAAACATCCACATCATAATAATCTAATGTATATGATGCATGGCAAGAACATGAATGTGTATGACTTAACAGGGACTAGACACAGGTGCATCAAATTTATTGTAATGCAAAGTAGGCACAAACCATTGTGGCATACCCTTCACCTCTTCATTTTGAGCCTTTCCACATCACGTATGTCATGTACATCTGCATTATTAATAGTCTGATCTGTGAAATTTTCCAAATTACCCATAGGTTGTAAGTTTGCCTCACTAGAAGTTACATACAACTTTCCACCAATTAAAAGAGGCAAAAAAGTGACATAATTCATGTGAGATCATAGAAAAATCTCTAGTACATGATAACAAAGGTTGAATATAATCTTCCACAAATACAATATCTTGTGAAACCAAGATCCTTTTTGTTTGTGGATGGTATGGCCTATAACCTTTGCTTTCATGATTGTAACCAACAAAAATGAATTTAATAGCCTTATCATCTCTTTTTTTTTGTGCTACATTTGTGGCACCAAAGCTTAAGCTAGATAATCAAAAACATGTATATGATCAGTAGATGGATTCTTATCATGCCATGCTTCATAAGGATTCTTAGATTGAACATTTTAGTAGGACACATGTTAAGTACATAGGAAGCACACATGATATTCTCAAGCCATAATGAATGTGGTAAAGCCTGAATCTTGACCATACATCATGCCATCTTTGTAAGAGACATGTTTTTCCTCTCAGCAACACCATTTTCATGAGGTGTATCTGATGCCATACATTGGTGTTTTATCCCATGGGTACCTAGAAATGCAATAAGCTCATGAGACATAAATTCCCCACCTTGATCTAAATAGAGGGTGTCCATAATACACTTTGAGATGTTTTTAGTCATAACTAGAAATTTTTTGAAGCACATGAACACTTTGGACTTATCTTTGAGTGGATACACCCATGCATGCTTTGAGTAATCATCAATAAAAGTAACAAAGTATAGGTAATTACCCAAGGATGGAGTTTGCACATGCTCACAAACAACATGCATCCTTCTACAAGGATGGAATAAAAGTAACAAAGTATAGGTAATTACCCAAGGATGGAGTTTGCACATGCTCACAAACAACATGCATCCTTCTACAAGGAAATGCTAAACTGAGAATCCATGTAGTTAGCTAGGGTTATTTAGGGGTATTGACCCTACATGACTAATAGTTACCTCTGTAAGTGAAAATTACTATGGATCTAGTATGCATTTCCTTCAAGCTATAAGATATGGCAAAAACTTCTAGGTTTCAACCCATAGGCTAGGATTTAAAGTAACCAAGGCGTTAGTTGTGTAGCCAGTGGGATGATGCAACTATGTTCAGCTATGTGGCAGAAGGCAGTATCTACATGAAGTGATCCTTACCAAGGCACCATACTCAATGAGTCAGCAGTAGGCCCATTGAGTATGGGCCTATTTTCTGTAATTAGAGTAATGATATTAAAAAGGTTGATCCTTAGGTTAGGCCATTTTTCTTGAGAATTGGTACTAGTATTGTTGTTGACCACCTCATTTCTATTGAAACCATTGAGACAATATTTGTCAATAAGGTATTTGATTTCCTCCCAAGCAGTAAAGCTATCCAAAGATGAGTACAGGATCATGTATAACAAACATATACATGAGTTTAGGGTAAATTTAGGTGTCCTGTTTCATTTCTTTTTTATAAATTCTGTAGAAGTGATTATAAGGTTGTCTCTTTTCCAAACAAACGGAAGATCATAGTTACTGTTGTAGGGGTGATGTAGAAAGATTGAGAAATTTAGGAATCGTATAAAAGTAGAAAACAATCCAGTAGGGGTCTCAAAACCATTTCCCAGTGTTGGTTCAATCCTGAGACACTTTGGATAAATAGGTGAAATTTCTTGCAAAAGGATCTATTATTAATGCTAAGAATATCATCCATATATTTGTAGGTGTGATTGATTTCACAAATCTTATGTTCAGTACTTGCATCACTCAAGGCATTAAGGAACCATTTGTATTTTAAATTAGGCAATGTACAAGCTACACATGAGGGGAGAGAAACAAAATCCCATAGGAATACCAAGGCTTTGATTATAGCAACAACCTCCTAACTACACGGAGCAGTTTTCAAGCAACCATGCGACAAGGTTGCCCAGTTTAACCTCATGGTAGTGGGCATTATGTGTTGAGTTGGCCTTTTTTATCCATCTTGGTTTCACAACTAGAGAGATGAATGCCAATTTTTTTAAGCCAGCATTATCAAATGCAATTTTAATCATCTTTTTTAAGACATGCTTTAGTCCAAGGTCTCCTCCGAGGGGTATATTTTTGTAACATTGGGTGATATTTGTAAAGATTATATGGAAGACTTTCTTTGATAGGTTGAGAGTAACCTCAATGAAGTTTCTAACAAACCAATAAAGGCTATACTAGATTTTAAGAAAGTACAGACACACTTTTTGTTTGACTGCACATATCAGCTCAAATTCAGATAATATAATATCTAAGTTAGACGTGATATCCTTGGTAACATTAGTAAAGATGCAGTTAGAGGCATCCGATATCCATCTGAATTTATGTTTTTGGTGTTTGTAGGTTGGAAAGAGTACATGTAGTTTGACATAGTTAACATAATAACCAAACTTTAAACAATTTCTAATGATATGGATTGTGGTCTCCCTAGGTGGTAGTTTAAGTAGTGAAAAATCATTTCTAGTGAGCTTGTCTGTGTTGCAATTCAAGACAAATTTTTGCACATAAAGATTGGAAAATTAGCAAATTTGTCAAGTAAAACAATGAACCATTTTTCTCTGTAATTCTAATCCTAATACTGAAGTAATCCAAGTATCATTAGTAGATAGCCAATTTTGTGGTAGGAGAGTAATTTTGTGAAAAAGACATTGTTTAACCAAATTGGTTAAGTCCAATAGGACTGTCATCTCTAGCTGGAGAGTATTGACAAGGTCAATCAAGCAACTTAGTAGAGCCAAAATAGCGAGGTATGGGTTTTCTGGAAACATTGTGATGTGGTTTAAACGTTTACCCATAATCTTTTGAATTGCAAGATTATGAATAATTTTAAGATCACACGTACACGTGCTTATCGAGACCTCCAAAGTATTTACAATTCATTGTTGTATACTAAACCCTTGTTAGGTTGATGATATATCCAACCAATCATGACATTATCTAACATCCTATGATTACCAAAAACAAGTTCAAAGCATTCACAAAAGAGAGATCTAAGGGAATACCATTTCAGGAGTTCATTGCGATATAAACAATGTACAAAAAGATAATTTCCTATAGAGTTTTGGCTGACAATGGTTTTTCTTCCGCATGGGCCTAGGATCACCTACATATCAAAATAAATCACAATTCAAGGAGTGTTGAACGGTGTTTCTCCCTCTACCTCTCATAAAACTATGAGATTTACCCCTATTATAACTAGTAGAACTGCTAGGTGTTAGAAATGATGTAAAAGTGTTATTAGGGGTGGTCAAAGAGATGGGTCTTTTGAGAGAAAGAGAGTCATCATCTTTGAAGCAAGGTTTGAGAAGACTAGTGGCAATCTTGATTGACTCCCTTATAGTTGGCATATGTGGTGGGATAAGTGCCAGGCTCCTCAGATTGTAGTTCTTTAAGAATGTCAAGTATAAGGTTTCTAAATGCATTGAAGAAATCTATGCGACCGTAAGGGATTTCGCATGCCCTCAAGCGATGAGAAGATTAAGGATAAATGGAAATCTATTGGTTTTTCAAGAAACAGATGTTCTAGATGGTTGAGAATGTACCAAATTGCATGATCAAACCACATAATGCTGGATTCACAGGAGGCCTTAGGGTCAAATAATTTGCAGGCACACTTTATGTAAGGTCTAAAGAAACTCTAGATTGACTCAATGTAGAAGTCTCGGTTGCTTTTGGCAATCTCCATATTTCCTTTAGTGTGGATATATAGGCCCGTACTAGATGAACATTTGGTGTGATCAATAAAGTTGAGGTTGAAAGGAGCTTTGCTAAGTTCCCATTTATCCAAGAACTGTCCACATTTCAGAACTTTGATCTTGCAATCTTCTACAGTAGATGTTGGAAGATTGGCAAGATAAACCCAAGTTTCACTAAGTATAGGAGAAGAAAAGGCTTTGCAACTGATGGTCCACTCCAAAAGATTCAACTTCAATCTACCTAACTAGAAATAAAGAAAAGACTTTAGAGACTTTAGGAACCATTTCTAAAAGGGTGGAGTCACTAGGGTACAAAGATTGCTTTGGAATTCCTTAATAGCTTCAAGGGTAGCATTGTCTTGGTAGAACAATCTTCCCGTTTGTGGCCCCACTGGGGTAGCTATGCTACAAATGGAGAACACAGAGGCCTTTCAAAATATGTAAAAGAACATGCTAAAATGCATAAAACAATACATCGGCATACCTGAACCCTCGCACACACACATATGATCAAGATGTATGCACACATCGAGAGAAAGAGAACGAGAGAGAATAGGAGAAATCATGCAACAGGTGCGCCTCCTAAAGCGGAGTGCTACACCGACACCGTGATAGAGGAGGGAGGAGAGGAGAAAAGAAAGACGCAAACACTGGGTGCAATCTCCCCTTGTGCAAGAGTGACCATTTCCCTCTTGCACGTAGTTACTTTATTGATTTCTTGAATGGTCAAAGTGAGTACAAACTGGCCAAACGGACATAAATGGCTGGAGCTCATAAAGAGCATTTGAATAATCAAATATACATAAAATATAATATCCTTTTGCATAACCCTTAGCCTTTTCGATCTGTCAGCTACACTAAACAATAAAATATCAATTCCACTGCATACCTCTGTTAGGAAACATGACGTAGCTAAATAGATATTTGAGTAGATTACTTAATGGAGAGAGATAGATTTCACACACAAGAGATTATAGAGTAGAGAGAGAGAGAGAGAGAGAGAGAGAGTACACATGATATACGTGGTTCACCCAATGTGGGCTACGTCCACAGGAAAGCAGCCGCTCAATGGCTTTAGTATTTCAAAACAAGAAGTAGTTTACAAAGGGATTATACCCTTAATAGAGCTCCCACCTTGCTTCACTCTCACCACCTCACATCCACCTTGTTGCATCAACTTCAAACTCTGAAATGTGTGTTGAAATGTCCTCCTTTTATAGGCCAAAAGGGTTTCCCTCTCTCATGAGAGGCAGCCATGTGTAACCGCCCTTGTGTAGATAAGTCCAAATCGGACCCTCCAATCCGCCCATGTGTAGCCGCCCTTTAGAAGACAAGTTCGCTTTTGAATTCGGCCATTGGCCATTGAATTTGACCACCAGACATCGGCCATTGACTACCGGTCACCAGCGAACCAACCGACCGGTCGTTTTCCGACCACTTTCCGGCCGCCGCCGTCCGGCCATAATATTTCGGCAAAAAGGAATATTCTAGCTCAAGATTAGCCGTGAAGATTTTGGTTTCCGACGAGTGATTTTTATTTCTGGCGAGTGATTTTCCTTCACGCACGATGGCTTATCCTAATAATGGGGACATTACAAATGTGCGTTTTTACCATAAAAAATTACAGGAGGTAAATCAGGCTATATACTTAACAATCTCCCACTTGGAAACTCCTCTCCAAACCAAACCTGTGACTGCTTTCTATCCTAGCTTCTTATCCTTGAATGCCGATTGAAGATGAGAAAAAGCTCAAATTCTCCTTGTTGACCACCTTTGTAAACATGTCTACAGGATTTTCACTTGTATGCACCTTTCCTAGCTTTAGTTGTCCCTCTTCCAAAAGAGTGCGTATGAAGTGATATCTCACCTCAATGTGCTTTGTCCTTGAATGAAAGTTTGAGTTCTTTGCAAGATGGATAGCACTTTGGCTATCCGTCTAGAAGACACAATTGTCTTGTTTGAATCCAAGCTCTTCTAAGAATCTGTGAAGCCACAAAATTTCTTTGCTTGCCTCCGTCATTGCTACATACTCTGCTTCCGTGGTAGAAAGTGAGACCACTTTCTGCAGCTTTAAAGCCCAGCTTACTTTTGTGCCTCCAACAGTGAAGACATAGCCAGTAGTGCTCCTTCGAGTATCTTTGTCACCTACCATATCTGCATCAGCATACCCTTCTAGAAAAATATCAGTTCCTCCAAAATACAAAGCATTTGTTGTTATCCCTTTTAGATAACTAAGTATCCACTTCACAGCTTGCCAGTGTTCTTTACCTGGGTTTTCCATGAACCTACTCATAACTCCCACTGCATGTGCAATTTCTGGCCTTGTCCAGACCATAGCATACATTAGAGAACCTACTGCTATAGCATATGGAACTTTAGACATATAGGCTATCTCCTCTTATGTCTTTGGACACATATCCTTCGTTAGTTTAAAGTGACCAGCCAAAGGTGTAGAAACTGGTTTTGCATTTTGCATTGTAAACCTTTCTAGTACCTTCTTGATGTAATCCTCTTGAGATAGATTTATTGTCTTCTTCGTCCTGTCCCTTGATATTTTCATACCAAGTATCCTCTTTGCAGCACCTAAATCTTTCATTGGAAAAGATTTAGACAGCTCCTCTTTTAGGTCTTTGTTGTCCTGCATGTTAGCACTTGCAATCAGCATGTCATCAACATACAACATTAGGATGATGAACTTTCCATCTCCCAAATTCTTCGTGTAGACGCAATGATCTGAGTTGCATCTTCTGAATCCATGATCTAACATCCATCCATCAAACTTCAAGTACCATTGTCTTGATGCTTGCTTTAATCCATACAAGCTTTTCTTTAATTTGCAAACTATTTTCTCCTTACGTTTTACTTCATACCCCTTTGGTTGAAGCATGTAAATTTCCTCCTCTAAGTCACCGTGAGGGAACGCCGTGTTTACATCCATTTTCTCAAGATTTAGTTCATGAGCAGCCACAAGGCTTAATACAAGAATAATTGAGTTCATTTTTACAACAAGAGAAAATATTTCATTGAAGTCAATACCTTTATTTTGAGAAAACCCTTTTACCACAAGCCTAGACTTGTACCTTTTCTTCCCACCTTCTTCTTCCTTCAGCTTGTACACCCATTTGTTTTGAAGTGCCCGCTTACATTTAGGAAACTCAACCAACTCCCATGTTTGGTTGCGATGTAGTGAGTCCATCTCCACTTGCATGCTCTTCGTCCATTCTTCATTGGATTCGTGTTGCATAGCTTCTTTGTATGATTCCGGCTCTCCAGAATCTGAGATCAAGAGATGGTTGGAGGAAGGAACAAACCTTTCTGGAGGTCTACTTGCTCTTGTAGATCTTCAGGGAATAGGTTTAGGCTCCTCATTTGGTTGACATTGTTGCACAGTGTTACCATTGCAGTCACCGCCCTAAAGCTCCATGTACTCATCACCTGTTTCTTTTGTTTGTTTTCTTTCCAAGTAATCTTTGTACATATTTTGTTCGTTAAAAATTACATCCCTACTCCTTAAGATTTTACCATCTTCAGGATTCCATAGGCAATACCCAAAGTCACCTTCTCCATAGCCAATGAAGAAACACTTTTTGGACTTTGCATCTAGCTTTGATCTTAGGCTTCTATCTATGTGGATGAAAGCCTCACACCCAAACACTTTGAGAAATGCATAATTCACCGGTTTACCTGTCCATGCCTCTTAATTGGAACTCCCCCATCCAATGTCGTTGAGGGTGACCGATTGATTAAGTACACAAACGTACTTACAGCTTCCGCCCAAAGCTCAAGCGGTAGGCCTGCATGTAGCCGCATGCTTCGTGCTCGCTCCATGATTGTCCTATTCATCCTTTCCAAAATCGCATTTTGTTGAGGTGTCCTTGGGGTTGTCCTTTGCCTCCAAATTCCATTGGTAGCACAAAATCTTTCAAAAGCTTGGCTGCAATATTCGCCTCCATTGTCGGATCTGAGGCATTTAACTTTGGTACCTGTTTCATTCTCCACAAAGGCTTTCCACCTTTGAAATATGGAAAATACATCGAACTTATTCTTCATGACATAAACCCATGTTTTTCTAGTCGCATCGTCTATGAATGTTACATAGTACAATGAGTCACCAAGTGATGGTGTACTTGCAGGACCCCAAACATCAGAATGAACCAACTCAAGTTTTTTATTTTTTCTTTCATTTCCTAATTTTTGAAATTTTACCCTCTTTTGTTTACCATAAACATAATCTTCACAGAACTCTAAGTCCACTTCTTTCAAACCTGGTAGAAGCTTCTTTATTTGAAGGATTTGCATTCCTTTGGCACTCTTATGCCCAAGCTAGTAGTGCCACACCGCACTGTCAACTTTTGTAGTTGCTGCACAAGCTGAAGGTTGTGTGCTGATAGTACACAAGTAAAGTGTATCAACCTTTCTCCCTTGGCAACCACCAAAGATCCCTTTGAGATCTTCCACCGTTTGTTTCCGAATGCAATGTTGTGACCTTCATCGCCTAATTGTACTGTAGAGATCAAATTTTTCCGAAGAGAAGGAACATGCCTAACATCTTTAAGCTTCCATTCATTTTCGTTAGCAGTTTGACAGAAATTGTACCTTTGCCGACAATCTCACAAGCTTCATCATCTCCCAAGTATACATACCCAAAATTACCTTTGGTGTAATCTTGGAAATGTTGCTTGTGTGGTGTCACATGGAATGAAGTCCTAGAATCTACTATCCAGGAATTAGACACATTGTCTAATGAGAGAGTTAGAGCATCTTGCTCTACTTTACCTGCCACATTGGCCTCCATTGGCTTGTTGTCTTGAGACTCAGTCTCCTTCTTGTTCTTGGACCATCAATTCTTCTTGACGTGGCCCTTCTTGTCGCAGTTCCAACATTCAAGAATTGACTTTGTGTGTGACTTCCTCCGTCTTGAGCGATCACGACCCTTTTGGTTTTTGAACCTCTCCTTAGGCCTTCCTCTTGTTTCCACTGACAGTGCAGCACTTGATGATTCTCTTGTGCTTCTCCTTCGTATTTCCTCGCTTAGGAGAACACCCACAACATCATCAAACTTAAGAGTATTTGTGCCAGAAATAGAATTACTTACAGCCATCACAAGGCTGTCCCAACTATTCGATAGAGATGATAGTATAAGGAGAGCTCGCACTTCATCATCGAAATTGATTTTCACCGAATCTAAGTTGACTTATGTTTGTGTTAAAGTCATTTACGTGTTCTGCAACTGAACCATTCTCTACCATCTTTAGATTGAACAAGCGCCTCATAAGAAATACCTTATTGGATGCCGATGGTTTCTCGTAGAAGTCGTCAAGTGACTTCATCAAGTCCTCCGTGGTCTTCATCTCCAAAACATTAAAGGCCACCTATGATGCCAAGCTTAACCGGATTGTTCCCGGGCTTCTTCGCAAGACCGCCTAGTGCCAAATAGAGGTCCTTCTGGTAGAGATAGTCTTCAATCTGCATCTTCCAATGTTGGTAGTTTTTCTCGTTGAACTTCTCAATCTTGAGATTCCCTTACTCCGCTATAACTCCCACTCAATTCAAGGAATCCTTTCATTGAGATAATTTAGCTACGATCAAACCTTGACTTGATACTAGTTATTAGGAAATATGACGTAGCTAAATAGATATTTGAGTAGATTACTTAATGGAGAGAGATAGATTTCACACACAAAAGATTATAGAGTAGATTACTTAATGGAGAGAGATAGATTTCACACACAAGAGATTATAGAGTAGAGAGAGAGAGAGAGAGAGAGACAGCACACACGATATATGTGGTTCACCCAATGTGGGCTACGTCCACGGGAAAGCACCCACTCAATGGCTTTAGTACTTCAAAACAAGAAGAAGTTTACAAAGGGATCATACCCTTAATAGAGCTCCCGCCTTGCTTCACTCTCACCACCTCACACCCACCTTGTTGCATCAACTTCACACTCTGAAATGTGTGTAGAAATGGCCTTCTTTTATAGGCCAAAAGGGTTTCCCTCTCTCATGAGAGGCAGCCATGTGTAGCCGCCCTTGTGTAGAAAAGTCCAAATTGGACCGTCCAAGCTGCCCATGTGTGGCCACCCTTGAGAAAACAAGTCCGCTTTTGAATTTGGCCACCGGCCATTGACTACCGGCCACCGGCCAACCGATCAAACGATCGGTCGTTTTTCGACCACTTTTCGTTCGCCGTCCGGCCATAATATTCTGGCGAAAAGGAATATTTCGGCTCGAGATTGGCCGTGAAAATTTTGGTTTCCGGCAAGTGGTTTTTATTTCCATCTAGTGATTTTTCTTCACGCACGATGGCTTCTCCTCATACTGAGGGCCTTACAAATGTGCATTTTTACCACAAAAATTTACAAGGGGTAAATCTGGCTCCATACTTAACAACCTCTCCGTTAGAAAGCAATTGTCCTCAATTGCGAACATAAAATTTTGCAAACCATACTTGTCAAAATTAATGTTAGTATTCTGTGTCAGAAATAGTATGTAGTAAAATGAAAAATTTATGAAATGGAAGAACATTGCTTATGCCTGTGTTCATCCATATATTACCTATTCTAGTGTCCCATACCACTAGAATAAGCAGTATATGTCATACCCTGATGAATTAGGATATCATTGGTCACACTCATCATTTAATAATTAATTCTCATCCATCTCAACTTTGATTCCATAAATACTATTGCGAGAAAAATCATAATATACCAATTCCAAATTCAAATATCTGCCAGCATATACCCATATCAAATCCAAATATCCTTCATTTTGTATACCCGAGTAATAAAACCATACCAACTATAGTGGTGGCCAGCCACTGCAGCATGATTTTGTGATCCGTATTGGCTAAGTCAAAGAATCTACACTCTATGTGCCGCCTAAATCGGAAAATCAGCACTTATGCTACCTAAATTGGCGGATCTAAACAGAATATTTTTGGAAATAGTAAATGACTTATTTAGTAGTGTGATGCCTAAATCGACGAATCTACACTGACAAGTGGTGTTCCCTAAATTGGCAAATCTATACCAAGATGAACATTGACACACTGCCTAAATTGACGAATTTGTGTGCTTGTGACCAATGGACTTGAAAGACATAAAGGAGAAAAATATTTACAATGTTTTTGACACCACTGTGCAGTATTGTTTGAGGATAAATCAAATGGGCACCCAATTGGTCGGACACGTAGCTGGACACCACATTTGTACTCTATTAGTTTTTCGAGCTAGTGTAGTAATACTCTGTGTAAATCCTAATTCCAGAGTAGCAATCAATCCTTGAGTTTTAATGTTGTAATGATATTTGTAAAGGTCCATGTGAGTCGGCCACTGGCCATTTAGAAAGCCCTAGGTATAAAGGTCAATAATTTGTAATGTGAAAGGGGGCTTATCTTGAGAAGAAGAGGGAGCTCAAAAAACGACGCTCAAGCTACGAGCTGCTCCAACCTTGTAATCATCGCAATTAATGAATGGGTAATCTGTTTTCAAATCTGAAACTTGCATTGTGTTCCTCTCTCTTTGCTCTTTAAATTAAGTGTAAGCATTGTCAGTTTTGTTGTGGTTTGCGACTACGCATCTGTGAGCTGTAATTGCAGATTTGAGTGCTTAAATCGCTGTTTTTAGTCGTTTTGACCATAGGAGAGTGTTCTTAGACCATAGGGCGACACTTCTGGACTAATGTGTTGCAGTTTTTAGGACCTTTTTCATGATGGATCGTGATTTTGGTACCTTGTTGGATTGCGATCAGACTTGCTAGGATAGTGCCCCTAGGTGTCCTAGACCTCCTCCTAAAGTTTCGTTTCATTTCGAGTCCGTTCGAGTGCCGAAATGGCGTGATGACCTAGAGTTGTGAGGAAGGACATAGGCAGATTTCCCTAATCATTGAGTGTTGGTTTTCTTGTAGAGTTAGTGTGTTTGCTTGTTAAGGTTCACTTCGTGAGATTGACGATCTCATAGAGTCTCCGTGCCCCATCCGAGTCACTTTCCCTAAGTATTGACATTATGTTAGTGCCAGAAAGCTATGCTGCAGACGTCTGTCGTGGCGACCCGCTAACATTGGCACCGTCGTTGGGGATATGATCCTTAGATGGTGAGTGACCTAGTGCATATTTAGAGTGATTTTTTTCTAAAGATTTGTCAAGCACTTTATCCTTGGGAAAATACAAAAAACTAAGCCCCAGATATTGTGGACCTTATGAAGTGATTAAAGTAATCAGTGAACAAGCTTACAAATTAAAACTACCTGAACACCTCAAGGTCCATAATGTATTCCATATCAGTCTTCTAAATCCCTACATCCCAAATCCCAACCACACTCTAGATGACGAAGAGATAGTGATGCAGAAGCAGGGAATTCTTGAACTCCAATCAAATGGTATTCTCGATACTCGGGAAAGGAGTCTACGAAATAGAGTTATCAGACAACATTTAGTAAAATGGAAGGACTACCCCACTGAAGACACCACATAGGAAGACGAAGTATCACTTCGCAAAGATTTTTCCAATTTCGGTTAAGATGAGGACATCTCAATTCCTTAAGTTGGGGTGATTGTAAGGTTTCCAGTTTCTGAAACCTTAGAAATTATACAAAGCCTGTAAATTTAACTTGAAAACATTGTCGAATGATTCAATCATGGCTGATATTGGTATTTTTGGAATCATAACCAGAGCTTTACTATGGTTATTATTTTTCAGGATCAGATTTCGATAAAATCAGGAAAAGTTACGGGCCCTAAAAGGTTACATTAGGAATTCAATTAGTTAAGAAAAACTGAATGGTTTCAGTAATTATTATTAACAAAGACTTTCTTATCCTAAGGTTCTAGAAATTACTGATATTCCAATTTTCATCATTAAAAATCAGTACAATCAGTCAAAATCGACTCCAAAAGCTGAGGGGACAGTGTGGAGCTATCGGGAACCTGCTTGGGACAGTTTTAGCAGCAGGTGGCGCTACCTAGAACTTGGGGCCTTACTTGAGGTGGCAGAACCTGCCAGGAACAGCTCGGGGCCCAGAAAAACTATAAAAAGACCCCCTTCCTTCATAAAAAATTAGACTCATAGCCTTGGCACATTCTCTCTCATCTAGAGAGACCTCTACACAGAAATCACTAGAGATCAAAGCTTTAGTTGGTTAATTAACGGTAATTAGCACTAACCTTTCTTAATTAGTAAAGCTAGGTTAACATATTTATAATTTTCTTAATTAATTGATATTAATCCTATGTATACTCAAATTCTCTCTTAATTAAAAATTCTCTGCTGATTATTGTGATTAAGCTTAGGGATACTATGCTAATTAATTATTATATCATATTAAGACTAAAATTATCCATTTTAATCATGAATTAATGGGAATTGTACTAATTAAGTTTAGATTAAGATGAGATAATTATCAAAGCTGTGTTAGACTATCATTATGCTAGGAAATTATCTTGTAATTTTTTTAGCAATTTCCATAATTAATTAAGCAGAATTACACTGTTTTTGAGCAAAAAGTAAAGGGGGAAATGATCAAACTAATCCAAAATGCTTTGAGATATTTATCAGAGGTAAATCACATCTTAGGGATAATTATCTTAACCTCAAACAATTAGTTTACCTAATTATCTTAGCAGAATTACACTATTTTTAGGACAAATTAAAAAGGAAAAAATAGCAAATTGATCCAAAATGCTTTGATATAATTATTAGAGGTAAATCATATCTTTTGAAATCCGTATAATGATCTTAACCTCAGATAATTAGTTTAACTAATTATCTTAGCATAATTACACTATTTTTAGGGGAAATTAAAAAGGGGAAAAATAGCAAATTGATCCAAAATGCTTTGAAATGATTATCAAAGGTAAATTACATCTTATGGAACCCATGATAATTATCTTAATCTCAGATAACTAGTTTAACTAATTATCTCAGCAAAAGTACAATGTTTTTAGGTAAAATTAAAAGGAGAAAATTAGCAAATTGATCCAAAATGCTTTGAGATAATTATCAGACGTAAATCATCTCTTACCAAACCCTGATAATTATCTTAACCTCAGATAATTGGTTTAACTAATTATCTCAGTATAATTACACCATTTTTAAGAAAATTTAAAATGCGGAAAATAGAAAATCGATCCAAAATTCTTTGAGATAATTATCATAGATAAATCACCTCTTATAAAACCCGTTATAATTATCTTAACCTCAAGTAGTTAGTTTAACTAATTATCTCAAAATAATTATACTATTTTTAGAGAAAATTTAAGAGGGAAAATAACAAAGTGATTCAAAATGCTTTGAAATAATTATCAGAGGTAAATAGTTAGATAGTTAGTCTAACTAATTATCTCAATAGAATTATACTATTTTTAGGAGAAAAAATAAGAAGGAAATAGCAAACTAATTCAAAATGATTTGGGATAACTATCAGAGGTAAAATACATCTTATGGAACGCGTGACAATTATCTTAACCTCAGATAATTAGTCTAACTAATTATCTCAACAGAATTACACTGTTTTTTGGAAAAAATAAAAGGGAGAAAATAGTAAACTAATTCAAAAAACTTTGAGATAATTTTCAGAGGTAAATCATATCTTATGAGACCCGTGATAATTATTTTAACCTCAGATAATTAGTTTAACTAATTATCTCAATAGAACTATATTATTTTTGTGGCAAATAAAAGGGGGGAAATGATAAATTAATCCAAAAACCTTTGAGATAATTATCAGAGATAAAGCACACCTTGAAGAACCCGTGATAAATATCTTAACCTCAGATACATTAGGAGAAACTTGGACTCAATTTTGGGCCTTGTAAGAAACGCCAACAAAGCATAGAGAGAGGTAATTATAAAAAATACAAAAGTTTTTTTTTGGAATTCTATTTCTCATAGTACATACGTAAAATTTTGCTCAATCACTTAAATGCATGCTCGTACAAAATGCTTTTCGAGAGCCCAACTTAAGTGTATACAAAATTCCATGTCTGTGAATCTTAATGAGTGATGTGATGTGCGATGAGAGAAAACACATAAGAGTTGTTTTCAAAATACAAAAATAATGCCACGGAATAGAGGTACAAGTATCAATCACCTTTTTATGAAGTATTCGCAATTTAAATTCGAATAGGTTGTACTTGATAGTGATTGATAGGTACTACTTAAGACTATGAAGGAGTCAGAACCAAGCGAATAGGGACGCTTGAGGGGTCTCTGGGACCTCTATTCGCTTGGTTCTGACCTTATAAGGCCCTAGGATTAAGATATAGCACTTTTTAAGCCCACGGATGCATCCGGAACGTCCAAAAACCATAGGATAGCTCTTTACAACACTGAAATCTGACGTCTCTAGCTCAAGATATAGCATTTTTAAGCCTCGGGCCTCATGAGGTCAGTACCAAGCGAATAGAGGCCCTTGAGATCCCTCAAGGGCCTCTATTCACTTGGTACTGACCTCATCAGGCCCGAGGCGGATCTCAAGGGCCTCTATTCGCTTGGTACTGACCTCATCAGGCCCGAGGCGGATCTCAAGGGCCTCTATTCGCTTGGTACTGACCTCATCAGGCCCGAGGCTTAAAAATGCTATCTCTTGAGCTAGAGACGTCAGATTTCAGTGTTTTAAAGAGCTATCCTATGGTTTTTGGACGTTCCGGATACATCTGTGGGCTTAAAAAGTGCTATATCTTAATCCTAGGGCCTCATAAGGTCAAAACCAAGTGAATAGAGGTCCCAGAGACCCCTCAAGCGTCCCTATTCGCTTGGTTCTGACTCCTTCATAGTGTTAAATAGTACCTATCAATCACTATCAAGTACAACCTGTTCGAATTTAAATTGCGAGTACTTCATAAAAAGGTGATTGATACTTGTGCGAGATGCACAAGTACAAGCACTTCACTTTATAGGATAGCAACAACGGGTCATAAAAAGGCGTTCGGCGCTTGTGCCAGATGTCATTATCAAGCGCCTTACTTTTTTTATGATAGTGACAATTTCACCAAAATGGTTTTCATGGACATTTTCAAAATGAGAGAAAATGTGTTTTCAACGTAACGTTAGCCTTCTTCCTATTGGCTAAGGAGAGTTCTCTCACTAGAGTTGAAAGGCCCAAAAATGAATCCATTTCTTTCCTAATGATTAGTTTAGATACCTATCTTCATTAAAAGTAACCGATTTTGTGTATAAAATAGAGAAAGGAAATTAGTAAATGAATTTAGATAATTACCAAATAAATACTTGAAGTCCGAAATCACTATTGAAGGTTGGAAAAACTACCTTAGCATAAATGATTGGTATAACAAATTACTATCGGCAAAATTTGCCTAAATTAGACCATAAGTATAGGAGGAAAAAGTTATAAATCAATTTTATGAAAATTCTTAGAGATAGAACATATCAAATTACATCTAAGGTGAGTAATCCACTATCAGATATGAATTATAATTTACTAAGGCTAATTATAAGATATTCATGGAATATAGACTAAGGAGAAACCCAGTAAAATAGCTCTCCTAATTAGATGATAATTATGGGAAAATACTAATAGTACAAGGAAGTTACAGGAGAAAGATCTCATCCAATAAACTATCAAGTATATCTACTTACTCCAAAAATCCTTATTTTTGGGTAAAAAGGAAGAAAATAGATTATTTAATTAAACCTCTAATAAACTAAGTTCTTTTATAAAGGCTGCCGATATGGCTCCAAAGAGAACCAGAGGAAATCCTCTTACCGAGGAAGAGGATATTAGCAACAAAACAAAGAAATCCACTTATGACCATGAGGCTGGGCCTAGCCATAGGCCGACGGAGGAAAGTCTGCAGGCTCCAGCGCAACAGCACATGGACGACCAGTCCCATGTGGATTTCTCTTTTGTTCACTTAAGTCTTTTAAAGTTCATTTCTAAGTTAGCATTGCATACGTAAGGGTTAGAAAGGATAAACTGGTTATAAATGGAAGGTAACTTCCAGGAAACCAACGAGCAATGATTGTAAATAGGACAGAAATGATTGGGTTATGACTGATTAACCTAGGAAAGAAATGTTTGACCATCCTTAAGACAGCTTGTCCCAAGACACCACTAAATCCTTGGAATATTTTACTCCAAGTAATGAGTAATGATGGCAATTCCACCATGGATGAGTCGGTTTCCTCAGTGTGTGTGGAGTCTGTACCCCAGGCTTGTTTGTGCTTGTGGATATTACTTAAGATATCAAGTTTATCCTAGAGGAACCGCCCGGTTGTATGGGCAATCGGTTGGCGTATGGGCACCCGGACTTTGGGTGATGGTTTTTTCCACCCTGGTTTTTATAAATAAGGAATGGGTGCCGTTTTTTCACCTCTGTATAGGTGGTCTTGAGACAAGCCAGTACTAATCAGAGATACTTCAGAATTACAATACCTTGTCTTAAGTCTAAAGATGTTTGTTTGCTAAAAGAATGTTTTCAATACTGTTTTCAAGGATTGTCTTAATGAAATCCAGTGATGAAAGTTAAAAGGAATCATTGTTTTAATCGTGAAAAGAATGTGGTAGTAATTAAACAACACAGAAATCATGTGTGAGTGCGGGGTGGTAAGTGGGGATTGACTAAGGTTGTCAATCATGGACGGGTGGACCTGATTAGTCAGGTAACTATCCATTCTCATGCACTAAAACGTTTAGAAACTTCTTCACTTGGAAGAGGAATCCATCCAACGGCTATGCCCTCACATATGTTGGGGGGGGGGGAAGCGTTGGCTAAGGAAACCTTAATCTAATGATGGAAGTTATAGGGCCGGAATAGTTTTTTTTTTTGTGGCCCCGTTTCCACTACGAGACAGGACTAGGTCTCCTTCTAGGGCTATAAACCTAAACCATTGTGAATGGTAAGGGTGAATTCCCTAGAATTTTTCTTGTGTAACGACTCTGACTTTAGTAGACCTAGAGACCTGTCAAGGTTCCCATCCCGCTTTTGGTGTCGGCGGGTTTGGGGACCTTACACAGGAACAAAGCCCTACGAGGACAAGTTTAGATGTGGTTGAACATGGATCGCGATCCATGTACCTCAACCTCAGAATTTGCTGAAAATTGGTATATAGCCTGCTTATGACCTTGTCTACACATAGTAAAAATTTGGGAAAATTTGGAGAAAACAAATTTGATAGGGAACATGGATCGCAATCCATGTACCTCTCAGCATAGTGGGGGTATCTGACTTGGTGATCTTGTAGATACACTTGAGTACATCCCAAATCTCAAGTTTGAGCTAAAAATACCTTCTGGAGACCAAGATACAAGCCAAAGTTCCTGTTTTTTGGTCCTGCGACTGTTTTGAGTGCTATTTCAAGTGCAATTCACTAAAGTGCTCTAACTTTTGATAGACAACTCCAAATTGAGTTAGATATAGCTAGGAAGAAATCTTGCGGGCAATAGCACACACACTAGGTTTTAGAGTTGAATTTTACTAGGTTTTCTAAATCCAAACTTTCAGGGCAACCCAAGACCAGTTTCCAGAGACCAAAAAGTCAAAAATTCCTAACTTCTGAGAGACCTCATCAAGGGCAAAAGGGGATAGGTTGCACTAAGCCAAAGTGGGATTGTCAAGGACTATCTTGAGACTTTTGAGTGAGCCTTGACCATGACAAATCATCCACCACCAGGGTTCTCTACTCCACTCGGAGACATGAAAAACGCAAGAAACGCTGCAATGCCTTCAATAGGGGGATTGGGAGAATACATAGAGGAGAGGCATCCTCTGATCAACAAACCGAACGTCAGATTCATCAAATCCAATGAATTCATGAGAGTTTTTACGGATTACACTCATGATGGATTATATAGGTTCACAAATGGGGAGCCATACATCTTCTACAGGTGTGTAGAGCCCAATGCTAGAGAGTTGACCACACATAAGAACCTCTATGCCTTCACATATACAGATGCCAACGGAGTGCAATTTTTGATGGTAGATAAGTATGGACGTGAGTACAAAATTGTCGATCCAATTGACTTAGAACGATACACATACAAGGGTACTCCGATCTCTACTTAGTTTCAGCCAAAAACGATGCCAGAGTGCATATCAAAGAGGATTCCGCCAGGATTCTCTCCAAGACTAGAGGAGAGGACGAGAGACGTCTTTCCAAGAGACCATGAATTGGTAAGATTGGTGACTGGACCACAACGATTAAGACCATATCAAGTGGCTCAATGTGTCAAGACAACATACGATGGGTCAGAGGATCCATATGCTCATGTCTCACTCTTCAAACAAGTTTTGAGACCTGAACAGATTGCGGATTGCGGATTTCCATACTTAGTATGAGGGATTTGGATTGACATTGGAAGGAACAGCTTTGAGTTGGTTCCAGCCACTAAATAGAGATGATTTTCCCAACATAGCATAACTCTTACAAGAGTTTGTAAAGGAATTCTTGAAAAGGGAAATCAAACACAACACAGTGTCCCAAATCTACGCTTTCAAACAAAAAAGGGATGAAAGAGTGAAGGAAGCTATGCTTCGCTTCAGCCAATACATTGAGAGATGTCCTATGAGAGAGCTACCGCAAGATGAGAGGCTATCAGTTCTCTTCATTGAGGGCTTTAAAAATGAGACTCTAAAAAAGGACCTACATTTGAAAGGATGCACAACGTTTGAGCAAGTCACTAGAGAAGCTCTATATCTAGTTGACAATTACAAGGCCTACGGAGAGGTGACTGAAGATATAGATAACACGACTAGTAGTGCCTCATCTCGGAAGAGCGAATCAACCAAAAGCAAGATGTTCAAACTCCTTGGGAACCAGTCATTTATCAAGTGGTTGAGGGAGTGATTAGAAGAATAAACCAAGGCTACATACAGAACTCGATTGTACAACAGTCTCAATTGAGGATATGTAATACTTGTGGAGGGGATCACCCCACTCCATGGTGTAACACTCAGCCAAAGCCACAACGTGTGCTAGGGCAACAACCACCACTTTTGAATGATGGGAGAGTGATGGTCAACTACGCTCAACCAACGTATGTGCCACAACCCGTGAAAAACCAGTACTCCATGGATGCAAATACATTCATGTTCATAGCCAATCAGCAGTACATGGTTCGAAGAACATTCTCACAAGGCGAGAACAATCATTGGCTGGATCACCGGCTATGAAACAAGAAGTCCCATGCTATGAGTGTGGAGGTGACCATTGGGCACGAAGTTTTCTAAACAAGGGTCCACAAATAGAATTATTTGTATTCTGTGAACGTTGTGGTCGCCAACACTGTGCTAAAAATCCAGACTACAAAGGGAAAGCAACAATGAATGTTGGAGACGTGATGCCTTCTTCAAGCGGATCCAAGGTAGAACCTGCCATTCCTTTAAACGTGATGACTCGAGCTCAAGCTCAAGAAGCTGCCAAAAACAAACCAGCTGAAAAAGCCACATTGCCTGTTCAAACAGAATTCGAGAACATATCGATGAGAACTGCAAGAAAATCATGGAAAGCCAAATGGGATAAAATGAAAGCGAAGAGGTTGAAGGAGAAAGCGTCTTTGGAAACTGAACTGAATCAAACAAGAGAGGAGCTTAGAGAAGAGCAAGAAAGGAACAAAAACACAAAGGGACCTAAAGAGTCAAAGAATAACTCGGGAGGTTCAGTCTTGGTCGACAAAGTGGTTGAACCTTTGGATGCGATCTTGAAAGCTTATGAAGCTAGGCTAAAACCCAACCAAACCCAAGAGGATAGATGGCTAACGTACCCTCAACCAGGGTATGAAAAAGAGAGGTTGCAAATGTGCAAGGAGCTCATCCAGAAGGCCCAAGCTCTTACAGAACCAGTTCCAGATGCTCCAAAAATGGAGGTGCTAGTCCACGAAAAATTCCAAGAATTGGAAAGTCATGGTATTGTAAACAAAGAGGAAGAGCCGACAGTTGAGGTACCTTTAGATACAAGGGAAGTAGACAATACCACAAATGGGGTGGGCTCACAAGCAGTAATGCCAATTCCAGAGGTAGAAGAACCGTGGCCACAATCTTTGTGGGAATTGATCAGAAATCGAAAAGATGGTAGTGCTACTTTACAGTTAGCACCTATCCCTGAGATAAACATGGAACACGAATTTTTCCCAGGAGATATACGATCTCTATACGGGGATGTCGGGTCTGTCGCATCTGAAGAGAGTAAATAACGCTCCCTAAAGACTTTGCCATCTTTCATAGGAGAACTTGAAACAAAATTGAAGGTTAAAATGGTACCTTCTCAGTGGAAAGCCACACCAAAAATGATGGATACCAAGAGCTTGCATGAATTGATGTCTTCTCCTATACAATGCACACTTTATCTCTCAGAGCTACTAAAAATTAGACCGCATCGATGGGGGGAAATGGGAAAACACCTCGAAAACATGGGGCTGAAAATCCCTTCACATGACCAGCTTGCATATGAAAACATGGATGACACCTTGCCTAAGAAACCACAGACAAAGCCAGTACCAGTAAATAAGGTAGGTGACTACTGTGAAGGAGATGAAGGAAACACCACCTTACCACTTGAGTACAAAGGCGTAAAGAAGATTGCTATATTAGATAGTGGGGCAGGAATTTCCATTGCAACCAAAGAAATGTGGAAAAAATGGGGAAAGCCTGCTCTTAGGAAAACTCGAATGAAACTACAATTAGCCGATGGATACACGGAGAAACCGATTGGAATATTAGAACAAATCATTGTATCCTCGTGTGGCATCGAGTATGAGCACACCTTTGCCATAATAAATTTTGACAACAGCAGCAACTTTGATATCATATTGGGAAAACCATTCATGCGTCAGCTCAAAATGGTACAAGACTGGGGCTATGACTATATCTACTTGAGACACAAGGATGTCACTACAAAGATCAGTGTCACAAATCATAGTTATAAAGATGTAGTACGAACCCCGAGGGAAGACTTAAACTCCACAACTGATTTGGAAAGCAAAGCGCATATTTGGATGTACGGAGATCCTAAGAGTGGAAGTCTTAGAAAGCAGGATTTCATCCTAGAGCATTCAGTAGAAGATGAGGCATATGTACCAGAGCCATTTCCAGAGGAGTTATTTGAACCCTTTGGATGGGATCAAATACTAGCGACTCTTGATGTGTATGTGAATGAAGTGACCCCGACTAAATTCTGTGATGAGGAAGGTATGATATAACTCCCGTATTTACGATAAAGGTGTTGAAGGAAGCTAACGAGATTTGTGAGTGTGAAAGCAGAAAAGGTGAGACAGATAGCTACATCATGGAGCATGATGCCAAAGTGCACATGAAGGAAGCAGAGCAACAACGAGAATATGTCATCATTGACATACCTGAAGAATTGACAAAAGCTATTTGAAAGAAGTCCACTCCAAAAAAAGTACAAATGAAAGTAGATGAAGGAGAAAAGCTTCCAAGTTCAACGGCAAATCTTCAACAAACGCAAGATCAAGAGAAGAACAGGGACAAAGAAGAAGATCGTCTGTCTCCTACGATGATCAAGTTTAGCATATGCAGAGAAACAAGACTCACAATCACTTGTTTAGCTGTGATAGATCCAAAAGCGACAAAGAATCTAATGTCTTATGATACATGGATATTGATGGGAAAGCCGCCAATCACCGAGCTAGAGGAGATAGTGTACACAAGTTCTAAAACAATGATTCCTAGCTTTGGCATGGCAGAAGCCATACTCAAATTGAGTACTGGGGAGTATAAAAATACTTTCCACATAATCGACTCCCATCACATCAAAGAGAATCTTGTCTTGACAGAAATATGGAGGAGCATCTACTTTCAACAACAATCAAAAGCTTCAACAACGACAATGATAAGACTCCATGAATCTTCTCAAATCCAGGCGGAGAAGAAATTGCCAACCATCGCAGAAAAAGGTAAAGCAAAGGCAAACACTCAAGTATATCAACCTCGCAAGACGACTTTACCTTCAACGAGCTTCCATCAAACTTCCCATGAAGCCTCTACATCAAAAGCCACATTATCAACAATGCAATGGAAACCAAAGCAAAAAGACTATCAACCAAAGTTTCCATCACAAAAAAATATCCAAAAGAAGCCAAAGAATGTCAACCAAGTGTTGGTATCCAAAGAGCACATTAAAGTCAAAGACCCAATTTGGATACATGAAGCACAAGTGCAACCACAACAACAAAAGGTGACAAGGTGGGTAGCATCAAATGAGTCAATCACTGCTCAGGGCTACTTTTGAGGAAATGCTAATGTTTGGGCCAAAAAGTGTACAGTAACAGCCTGTATCTACTCGCCTCAACCAAGGAGTTCTACAAAGAGCAAGATGAGCTATAAACGCAAGACAAACAACTCAACTAGGAGAAAGAACAACTAGAAAAGGCAGAAGAAAAGACCTTCCAAGCAAGAAATACGACAAGTTTGGGTTCCAAATTCAGGACTTAGCCAAGTTACCCAACGAAAACAGGTGAATCAGCGAATGATTCCAGTTAAGCTACTCGAAGCACAAGGATTTTATGAAGGTAACACTCCAATATGGTTACCAAAAATTGTAGCTCAATCTGGAACAACCAAGAAAAATCAAGCAGCACAAGCTTCTACCCCAAAGCAAGCAATGACAACCAAAAGCCAACAGAAGCCAATTACAACCAAGGCTGCTGCAATCTACAGATGGATACCTTGTCATCAATTACAAAAGCAAGGATTTTACAACAAAAATCATCAGGTTTGGATACCGAAGCCTAGTGTCCATCAAATTATAGAAGAAGATAAAATGCCAAAGACGGTCACACAAGGACCAAAAACAAGATGGGTTCTGAAATTGCTCGTGGAAAGTCAAACACGAAGTATCCCATCTGTGCTCACTTCAAGTATAGTCCTTTTTAGCATCATTAAGGCATCATTTGGCCCTTTTTAAGCCGCATTGGCATACTTGAATCATTAAGCTTGGCCTATTAACAAGCCATGATCACTGCTCAATAAATGTGTAGGCTTCAAAGAAGCTTAGCTTGCATTTCTTTACTCTTTTTCCCATCATGGCACCGGAGATGCACGACATCCACCCCCTCTGAACCTGCACAGCCTCCGGTCTGTTCCAACTGCACTTCAATCTGCATCTGCTATAGGTACCTTAAGCTCTTGCCATCATCAAACTCACATAACTAGTAGACATATGAAAAATAGAGTAAGGCTTGTACCTATCATCAATTTTCTAGCTTAATCATTAGGTAGTTGTCCATCAAAAATCTCTGAACCGTATCTGCCGTATCTTCAAAGCATTCAATTATGAAAAACCTGTTTAGTGAACCCCGCGAGACTCAAGTGCTCCAGTTAATGATTCACACGGCTTGACCATTAAGCTCGCTTTAGGGAACCCTGTCAAGCTCAAGTATGTCTTACTCTGTCTGCACACGGAATGGCCATCAAGTCCTTTACTTCAAGTTCTGGTAGCAGAACCAACTCAAAAAAATGTGAAGATACTTCATCAATTGTCCAAAGATGTCAAACTGGAAGCCAGCATTAGTCTTATTGAACGCATAACCAAGAACTTTTTTGACTTCGCATAATCTAGAAAACAAAACCTGTAGCATGCAACCTGCTACAATAGACATCTGGTATCCTCAGCATCTGCAACTTGCACTTCAGCAGCCCCCAAGATCAAATGAAATAATAAGGAATTTCCCACATACTGGAGCGACATAATACCCACATGAGCATACATCTCCTGTATCACGAACATCAAACATTTCTGGTGCAAATATGCTACCCTAGGTTGAAATAGCATGCAATTACTATGCATACTTAACAGTATCCATCCATATTGAATCTAATTACGAACATCCTTAAAATCTCTTGGAGGTAAGTAAAATGTCCATGTCATCTTCCCCATGCATAATCTTTGACTCCAGCTCTTTATGCAGCAATGCAATTTTAGCCTCATTGTGACTTGCATAAAGACCAGCCAAAGTATCCTAGGCATGTTTAGCTGATTTAGTTGAGCAAATGTGAGGAGTAATACTGCATTTCATAGATAATTCAAAAAATCCATGAGCATGCACATCTCTAACATCCCAAACAAGCCTGTTCAACCATAGGCAAAACAGCTCTAGCAGCAGCAATCCTGCCACCAAAACCTGCAACATCCTCAACAGTCCTTGTATCCACAAAATCTGGACGTACATCAATGCCATGCACAACATTCCAAACACCCTTTGACACAAGAACATGTTGCATTATGTCTACCCACACTGGATAACTATCCCCATCCAATTTATCCTCATCAACAAACATCTTGAACACATCTGTGTTGTTGTCAGTCATGATGAGTGACTACACCTAATGTGAAAACTGCCCAAAAAGAGGTAAAACAAAGTAGGACCAACACGTGCTATATATCACAACCCAATGAAGACTGTAAAGGACTTGTTTTGCAAAAAATAGCACAAACAAAAATATTGCACAAAAGGACAAAATTGCATGCGCGGTACTATTTGTAGTGGAAAAAAAAGCTAAAACGAGTGTGAAGGGAAATTCTAAGCAGACCAAAAGCACGCAGGTTCTAGCGACGCTGACAACTATGCCCACGAGGACACAACCTACTCTAATAACAATTATTGAAAATAGGGTTACAGGGAAACACACACATCTTGGAGAAGATGAAGAAGCTCAAGGAACACAACAGAGAGTGTATTGCTTTGTGTACAAATGAAAGATAAGTTATCCCTAGAATGTTGGGCGTATATACAATGCGCATGGGATAAAACCTCCTAGTGAGGGAAAAAATGCCCCAGTGGTCGTAAGTGCGTTCACACACGTCACTACCACATGCGTATGGTAAGATGATGAACTACTTAAAAAACAATATCTAAGGTACTCAAATAAGTGCAAAGCCATATTAAAACTATGACAAATTTGTCTCCTCCTTGAAATAGGAGATACCAATCATATAACATTCCCATGTTCTTATTTGAAATCCTTTACAATTTAGTAGCGAAGACTTCTTTAATTTCCCTCGAATCCTTAAAGCATCTACCATATTTTTTTGAAGTTGATGATATTTATCTGGCATCCAAAACCACTATGGGATTGTAAGACCACCAACAAAAATTTTGATGTTGCATAATCACATGAACACTCCTTCACTCTAAGAGAGTTATTTGAACTTTGGGGGCAATTTACACAAATATAATCAAAAGTATGCCTCAAAGCCCTAAACACTCATTTGAGCTCCTACATCGTTTAACTCAAAAAGTTTGGGACTTCAAAAATTTCTAGCTAGAAATGAAGTAGCTTAGGGAGATTGAAGATGAACTCCCATCATTGTTGAGAATTGTCAATCCCAAAGGCTTCAGAGTGGCTACCTTTTTAAGTTATGACCTTCTAGATGTTGAGTGTTGACATTCTTAAAAATTGGCAAAAGAGATCATTGATTCTTTTGTCCTAGCATTTTTAGGCTTGTCTTCCCACCCAACTCTTTGCATTGAGAAAGCTTCTTGACAATTAATAAATAATCTTTGTATCTTTCTATAGATTATTGATGCATGGTTATAAGTTAGATGTCAAACAGAAAGTGAAGGTGGTTGATCCAACCATCTCCCACTTTTTGAGAGGTGACACACCAATTATTGAGATAAAGAAATGGCTAGCCAATATAGATTTTCATATTTGTGAGCTTCTCATTTTCCCCTACCATGAAATGTATGTTTTTTTTGCAAAGCCTGGTTGAATTTGAGGGTTTAATCTTTGAGGCTTTTCACAAAGTCCTTTGCTCTTGTCATAGCTGAAACTAGAGTCTTATAGAAATTGATATCACTGATAAGGCATGCTTCATATTGGACTCCCTTGAGGGCCATCATGGAATGGCTAAGTTGTAAGTGTACTATTCTCCCATTTTTTGTCCTATAGTTAAGACAATGCTACATATGCTTTTGATCTTTGTGAATGGGGCTACCTAAAGACAGGTTGAGGTAATTGAGCAATATCATCCCATCCCAAATCTCATGGATGACATGGGCTTCTTATATGTGAAGGTATGGTGTTTCTAGATTGTAAAGTAAATATTGGCTTGTAAAGTGAAATAATGCTCGCCCTTGTGTTTGTGTAGCTCTCCTTGAAAGAGGAGTCTTTCTCCTGTGGATGGAGAGTGGTCACAAACGCAAAGCTAGTGGTTGACTACACCTACTGCAACCCAAAAAAGAATATTAGGGTAATCTTGTGACTATATTTATATACTTTTTCCTTCAAATCCTCTTGTTGAGAACACACTGATCATTCTTGGTCTGATCAATAGGAATTGCTACACTCACAACCATGTTTGGTATGTTAGGGCCAAGTTGGTTAGATATATGATCAGTGTCCAAATTTCACGACTTACACAAGCACCAAATCCAAATACATGAGTATCAAAGTCAGCAAAGCCAAGCCTAAAGGGCCAAGAAGCAAAAAAAAGAGGCCAAGCACCACAGATGGAAGCAAGGACAACTTACAAAAAAGATCAAAGGGGGAGGAAGAGAAGAAGAAAAATCCCAAGACATAGGGGAATCCTATGACCCCAAAGGAAGAGAAGAATGCAAAAGACCCAATTTCCCCTAAAAAGAGCCTTACAAAAACATAAACTCAGGCCAAGAAGAAGCAAAAAAAAGAGATAAAATTTAAGGAGGAGAACAAGAAGGAATCGGTAGAGGCAAAGTCCAAGAAGAAGGAGAATGACGATCCTAAAGAGGAGGGAAAAAAGGAAGAAGAGGAGAGGAAGGAGCTCAGCCTTCCACGGAAGAGCCCAAGGGGGCAATGAACGCCACCACGAAGAAGAGTTCTAGGCTCTTAAGGACATTTTGTAAAACGCACAACACGGTTTGTAGAGAACCAACATTTTGTAAAGAGCACATATCATATTCTATTCTTGAAAACCAACATTTAATAAAAAGCACATTACATATTTTCTTCTTGAAAACCAACATTTTTTTAAAAAGCACAACACAGTTTGTAGAGAACCGACATTTTGTGAAGAACACATAACATATTCTATTCTTGAAAACCAACATTTAATAAAAAGCACATGATATATTTTCTTCTCGACAACCAATATTCTTTGTTTTAAAAAAACTTGATTCTAAACTAAGAAAATACATTGGAATTTGAGCTTCCACTATTATAATTTCATTGGCTCCAGCTCTCGCTGTGACTCTCAATACAATCTTTTAGTTTCCACTACAATTTTGGTAGCCCTTGGATTTGTCTCACATGTTTAGTCCAGTCTAACTATATTAAAGGTAGCATGTTAAGTTCTAACGAATAATCCATCCCATCTTTTAGCCCTACATCTAAAGAGCTAAAAGATGGCATGGATTAGTCTAATTTAACTATATTGAAAGTAGCATGTCAAGTTCTAAAGCATAATGCATGCTAGATTTTAGCCCTACATCTGAAGGGCTAAAAGGGTTAGATATTCTTTCAACCATGGTGGAAGTTGTTTAAGGTAAGTTGAGATAATACAGACTATCTCAAAGTCTACCTCTACCTTCTCTTTTACATCCACCTCTACCTTCTCCTCCTCTATAGCCTTCTGCTCATGGATTTTTCTCTCTTTTTTCCCTTGCATTTTTTTTGCTCACAGGAAGTGAGGAAGATGAAAAGGTAACCTTACCCATATTTCTATCCCTATTTCCCAATGTAAGTGTGAATGGGTGACTTTGGGAAACCAGATTGAGCTGTTTATATTGTTATGCAGCAACAGGGTGACAAGATTGTGATATGATAGCCGTTTGTTTTTTTTAACATACAAAAACTATACACTAGTGAGCACATGAAATTGGCACACTTTTTCACATACAACCATAGAAAAACCTTTGAATATGGAAACTAGCAAAATGAGACATTTACACCAAACAAGTAATTGTCAATTATATTTAAATATTTTGTATAAAAATATCAATTGTAAACAATAATTGATACAAACTTCCAACAATACTTGCAATAGAGTAGGGCTCTAAGGAGTAGCCTTTAGCTGAAAGTAAATGCATATCCCTTTTGGCACTTCTTGGCATAGAAATTTATTTCAATCCTTCTGCGGACGTGCAAGCCATATTATAAAAAAGGAAAAGTAAGAATGTGACACACAGAAGTAAAGAATGGTATAAAGAAATAAATCATTATCTACACACTTTCTTCTTATCTAACTCAGAACAAAAGCTATAGGTAAATCTATCTCTTCATTGTTAAATTCTAAATCACTTGGTGCAATGTGCACATGGATTTTATCTTCAAAGTGGCCACATGTTCACTATTCATCTACACATCAATGTCGCGAAAGGGGTTGTCATTCCTCTATTCTTGAGGGATAGAGGTTTGTAAGAAGAATAGTAGTACAAAACAAGCACAAAAAATATAACAATCATACGAGCGAAGTACCACAAACAAGCCAAAGAAAAGTGAAAACAGTCAATAATTTAGTTTGAACTTATGGATCACTTACACTTATCTATGTGCAAAAGAAGATTGGAGCTCTCACGACAAAAGTGAAGCTCTTTGTGCATGTAAACATATTGCACTAAAAATTCATTCATTGTCTTTTGAGGAATCTTTTCTCCTCTTGCTGTGCTGCCTTATAATCCATCAACCCTTGGTTATGGATATTTTTTCCACCGGTTGTACTCATGTAATGTGCCATATGTGGTGATGGTTTTAATGGATGTGCTACGATGTTTAGACTGGGTGGAGTCCCTTTCTTGAGGAAGATGACACACATAAGATGAAGGTAAAGATGAGGAAGAAAAAGGTGGCCGGACGAGAAGAGAGGTGGGAATAAGAGGGAAAAGAAGGCAGTGCAAAGATTTAAAAACATATTTTGGTCTGTGAAAGAGACCTTGAGGTAAAAGAACCATGTAATGGAAAGTTACCTCAGATTGAGGGCTCCATTACAATGAAGGTTTTGTAATGGGAGCCCTCCTCTCATTGGCTTAGAGCACTCTCTCTATAAACGTTAATAGGCCAAAAAAATGACGTGAAACATCTCCTAATGCATAAACATATGCTTCGTCGACTTATCACAAATAATATTGTTAGTGTCTATATGGGTATGCAATATGCAAAGTACACTAGATAAAATGTTCTTGTTATGTAAGTTATTGAAAAAGCCTTTGATTTTGAAGAGCGAAAGTTTATTATGGAAACAATGTTCAAGTTGGGATTTGGTCCTCGTGTGTGAAATGTGGTTTATTGATTGTATGATCATAGTATCATTAGTGGCATTATTGATGGTGATCTAATTGATTCTTGGTCTCATGAGTTTCTGGTGCATCAAGGTTGTTTAGTAAGTCCACTAGTTTATGCAATTTCTTCCCATCTATTATTACTTTACATTGATCATTTCATCAGCACAAATTAATTAGATAAAACGATTTTACTTCTTGTACTCATTTTACTAGACAAACTTATGCTTATGAGTCAGTATTTATGCCTTGTAATGATCTCTCTGATGTACAGATGATTATGAATGCATTAGATTGGAATGCTCGTGGCTAGCCCATGTGTAATGCTCCTTGGTAACCTGGTCAAATCATGTAGCCTACTAACATCTTTTGTCATTTGGGTTATCCTTTGGCCTCATGTACTTCTTCTCGGTGAGGAGTGGGTGCGACGGAAACACTTTGCCTTTACATTTTCATTTGCCAATTGTGCAATCTATTTCAATAGCATATGTTTAGTTTCTTTTTCCATTGCTGCATTGGTCAGCTAGCCCATCTCCTCAGAAGTCTTAGAACTTCTTTGGCTAAGACTTCTTTGGCAAAATAAGCATCATGCGAAAGCCTTGTGATTGCACTCAATGAAGCGATCGTGCTCTCCTAGCAAGTTGAATATTATGAGTGTTCATGTTCATATGTTGGCTGAAGCTGTTTTTTTGGGTTAAATTTGCTACTCGAAAGTAACCTTGAACATAAATATTGGCATTTATGTGATGTATCACGTTCCTCTCCATTTTGCCATTTGCATACCTCCTTCAAAGATGTTTTTAATCAATTTTTCCACTGCATGTCTAGCTGTCCATACACCAGTTATCTTGGCATCCAAAACTAGATTTGCTTGCAATTATTTTCATTTGGAAAGTTTATTAGAGCTTGGCTACTCCAACTACATGAACTGAGCTAGCGCTTTGGAAAGAATATTTCTTGGCACACAGAGGGGTGTATATATTGAATGATCTAGTGGATGAGAATGGGCAATGTACTTCGTTTCATATTGCTCGATGTCCTTTTGGTGTGGGTAATCATTATCATTCTTTTGGGTTCTATCAATTCCTCCTTGAGAGATTGGCTAATTGGCACCATTGTGAGGTTTTTTTTTTTATTAGATTTTAGGTCAATGCATACATGCCAAGTTACGACCCTAATGTGTTCGTGGCACTTGGCAAAAACTGACTCTTGGTGGCACACATCCTACATGCATATGGAAAAGTCCTCTTTCTCCTATGATGGCAATGCATAGTTGTAGAAATTCCAGTAGAAGGTATACTTGACAAACACAAAATTCAAATGCACGATGTCCATGTTATCTACTTGGGCAAGAGAGTGTTGCACATTTGCTTTTGTCTGTCCTACCTCTCGAGCAGTGCTTTGCACACTTCCAAATCCCTTCGCGTTCAATTTCTGGCTGTCTGGTGTGCTGCCTTTCGAATGGAGAGACCAGCTAACCATCCAAAGAACGTTCACGAGAAGTCCAAAACATGAACCCCACCAAGGAAGATAGGAGCCCGTCATGATGCATTCAGAAGATAGGACATGTAGACCAGTCTCTTAGCTAAAAAACTCGTCGGTTAAGAGAATAAAAGTGACTTACACAACAGCACCAAAAAAGATACCTTATGAGGAGAGCTTCAAACTACTGCATAGGTCACCGGCGAAAATTTAGCTTACAAGCCGAGCCCAATCTCACTTGTGATCAGTTTTCAATCCTTTCAAATTCTTAGCTTTATTATGCAACCCGTTCTACCCAAAACTCTGATGTAACAGATTGAATTTGACAAGACAGATGCTTTTGGGTGGAATTCAGCATAGTAAATGTGTTGTTTGTTCTTGGATAAGTAATGTGGCAACAGCCGTCAACCCTCAATTCCAAAAAATGTTCATTCCGCCAAAATATGCCTATACATGGTGATGCAGAGGTCACCATAAATTATGCAATGATGAATAGAGATAGAAAAAGCCTCTTCAATCTTTGTCATTTGTTTTCAGAGAATCAAGTTGAATAGTCACAGGTCCATCATTGACCAAGTGAACCTGCAGTACGAGAAGATCAGTATTAATCATACAAATATGCCCAATAAAAAGTAAGAAGAGCCTATGTAATGACAACCATATCATTGCTCCAAATAATCCATCTGCAATCATGCCAAAACCCTCTCTCTCTCTCTCTCTCTCTCTCTCTCTCTCTCTCTCTCTCTCTCTCGGGGGGGTCGGGAAGGGGGGGCTGCTCAGGAACTGTGTACAAAGATGATGCATACTGGCCCCAGGCCTTTGTAGCAGTGATGGCAGGCGGGGGGGGGGGGGGGGGGGAGTGTTCATGAAAGAGCCTCCACGCCTCACGTGAGTCCTGACTCAAGAATAGCTGGTATAGATCCTGCTCTAGGCGAGCTAGGAATGCCCTCTTCTTCCGCCGCACTAGGCGTCAGAAGTCAATCTGTGACTGCCTATGAGTGATGTTCCCCAAAAGCACCTCCCTCTGAAGTCTAGTTCTAGTGTCCCGGCATTCCTCATCATACCAAATGTTATGGGGCATGCTCCCTGAACGGCGTCTCTGCTCAGGCTGGGTATGTGGGTATGCCTCTGCTGCTGCATCATGTAGTGTCTGTGTCAATATAGTAGTAAGCTCCTCCAGAGGCCGCTCTGGTTCCTCTGTGCACAGGCGTCTATAGATCCCATCTATGTATATAGAGTCCGTCTCCCGCGTGCAGGTGTAGCGAGTAGGGGGTGCTGCCCGTAGCCTGTGTGCTACACTAAACTGAAAAGAAATGGTCAGCGATATAAGAGCATGATCCACTGCCACACCAACAGGTCTGGGCCCAACCGTGAGGTCCTCAATACTAGAGATGAGGCTTGGTTGTGCCATGACATAGTCCACTGTGCTGGCTCCATGTCTGTGTGGGAAGCATGTGAAACCTCCCGAAGTAGGAAACCTCTGTAGGCCATTCAAGATGGCCAGTCCATTTGCGGTGCCCATGTCTATCAGGTGTCGTCCATACTCAGTATATTCCGCATCGTGGGATAATCTGGACAGGCCCGTTTCTACAACATCTAGCTCTCTCATCATCTCCTCTGAAGTATCATAAAACACTGTCTGGTGATGGGCAGTCCTAGCATTGAAGTCTCCTAGAATGATAATGTCACCATCTCTAGAGAACTCCCATATGTCATCATCATAAATAGAAAAGGGGGATTGTCCTCTGGGTGATGCATAGCCCGACGTACTCGGGGGAAAGTAGCAAATAGCAATGTAGAGATATCTGCCAGTCTCTGCTTTCAATCTCACCCACATGTACCTAGCCTGCTCATCCTTGCGGGCTATATGTACCAATGGCTGCAAATCCTCTCTAAATAACACTGCCACTCCCCCCGAGCCCCGTCCTCTGTGTTCTGAGCGTGTCTCCTGTCTGTAAGCTGTCTCCCATCTGTATCCACTGATGTGAGGCATGGATTGCCTAGGGGCCTCGTGTGTCTCACAGTAAAGATGATGTCTCTTCCAGTAAAGCTATCCTCAAAAGCACCCACATCAAGACACATGGATCCATTACAATTCCAGGCAGCCACTTTGAGTGTGGTCCCATAAGTCTCGCACCGTCATGTGAAGCGTCGCTCCATTATTACTACTCTTCCATCTCGGTAAAAGGCAATCTTGCCTTTTCCCCTTGCTGCTCTAATCTCCGGCATTACTTCTTGCATATGAGCGATCTGCGAGAGCGTAAGATCATCCCCGAGAAAAATGCCCGTCTCTTTAAGAGTTGGCCTTTTCTTCAAGGACTTTTCCGCTTCCATGGAGGGAAAACGGAGGATGAGTGCCCTTTCTTTTGAGGTTTCCCCACTGCTTCCATTTTTCTTTATGTTGCCCACTCTCCAAGCTCTTGTGTGCGTCGGCTCATGAACCCCCATCAAGGCCATGAGTTCTTTTACCTCTTCGTCCACATTGCCTTTGTCTTTAAGACCGCAAATTCTCACATGTAAAGCGCGCACACGTCTTCTTTGCTCCTCCTCTAGTGTCTGATTAATGATAGTGGGTGTGGACGTGGACGTTATCTCCTTGCCTTTTCCTTTCTTGGCCACCTCGATCCATTTCTCGGCTTCATCCTCCTTCTGCTAAGTTTTGGTAAGAACATCCACCCAAGAAATCGTCATCTCTTTGTGTTGCTCTTCTCCCTCTTTGATGGCCCGTACTTGCTCCTTGATAGTGTTGATTTCTTCGATTACTGAGGGTCGCAATTCGCCCTCTTCCAGTGTGCTGCTTGATCGTGCTTCTACGAGATCTTTCTTGAGTGACGCAATCTCTTCGTCTTGAGTCGTCACTCGGTCTTCCAGTGCGTTTATCTTGCTTTCTTGGATCAGGACGCGTCCTTCCAACATTTTTTTTGTGCCCAATAGATTGCGGTTCATCTTGGTAATAGTCTCCGTCATTTCCTTGTTGCACTTTTGAATGGCATTCTCTAGGGGATCGGCTTTATCACTCAGCTTCCTCATGCTTAATCACTGTCCGGAAAAGAGCCACTAAACGTACATATGCATCCACACTATGCATACATTGTCTCCCGCATCAAGCATACATCCGCATCAAGCATACAGCCCATTGCGGGCGTCAGCCTCAAAACCAAAATAATGGGGGGCCTGCCGCCTTGCGCCCAATGTCCTGGTCTGCTCTTGTTCTAGCACCTATAAGAGAATCGGCCTTTCTGATTTTTGTGATTTTCCTTTTGCTTTTTGGTGGGCAGTGCTTTCCGCAGGGAAAATCAAATTAAAGTGGGTTGTCCGTCAACCTTGGTAAAACCAAGATCGTGGTATTTAATACCACCCCACAATGGATCAGGAGGTCAGCGCCCGCTTTCACATACGGACAGGAGAAGGTGGAGTATACAGATGCTTACACTTACCTTGGAGTGGTTTTCAGTGGGCCAACTTTTTCAATGAGGAGGGCAGCAGAGACTCGATTGACCAGAGCCCATGCAGCATTGGGTAAATTGGAAAGGATGTGTCCACAGGTCCAGTTTCAGGAGCCTCGGACAAAGCTCTGGCTCTTTGACACTTTGGTGGCTTTTGTATTGCTCTATGGAGCTGAGATTTGGGGACCTTCGCTGGACCATCACGGGAGGACAGGCCGAAGTGATGGATGCGGGGACATGGAGAAGCCTCTGGTCTCTATGATCTCGCGGCTCATTAGGGCCAAGACTTCAGTACCACGTGCTATTATACGAGCAGAGCTAGTTGCCCCCCCACTGGTGGTTGAGGCGCTCACAAGATCGGTCTCCTTCATACACCGCATGTGGGAACTCCCCAGAGACAGATATGCCACGCCTTGCACTTGAGTCCTCTCGACAGTTAGCCGTGCAGGGAGATACAACATGCTGGTATGGGGAGATGACATCATGGTTTCAGGCGCATGGGTTCAGCATAGACAAATTGCCTCCTTTCCAGTACTCACCGGATGCGCCTTCTCTGACTCTTACACAGTCCGAGATCACCAGGCTCATTCGCCAGGACTTGACCCAACTAGACACCAAGAGGACATGGATACAGCCAGTACAGGAGCTAGGCACGAAGATGGCTTTCTACAGAGAGCATCGCCTCCAGCTTACGGAGGATGGTTTTGTGACGAGGCCCAGATACATGGACACTCACATGTCTCATGGGGTACTATAACCGGCCTGTATAACGTAGAGGGCGGTACTATTTCAATTACCTGTTAACTTTACACAGAGCACTGAGAAGGGAAGAGAACACAGTTGCGTCCAATGACTAGAATGTCACTGCGCACACAAGACCGACACCCTGTAGGCCCCAAAGACTGGCGCCCCTTTCGGTATTTCTTTATTCAAATTAAAGTAGACGATCCGACCACTTCGCACAAGCTTTCACAAAGCTGTCCAAACCTGGCGAGGGCTGAAAACACAGGTTTTCGACCTGATTTTGGCAACATAACGGCGCAAAAACCCCTGTAGGTCAAAAGCACCTGTCTAGGACGGATTCCCTCGCTATCTGGAAGCTTTCTGGTGAGCTGTCACAGAAATTCAGCGGGCTGTAATTCCCTGTTTTTCACTGCCGGGTGCCCAAAAGCCTGTACACGCATCCCAAGGCTCTCACGAGGCTCCCCCGGTGTTCCCTTGCAGTTTAGGTGCGAAACCCTAAACCTGCAGAAAAACACAGCAGGCTGTAATTTTCTGTTTCAGATCGTTTTTAGCGGAGCGAACACGCCTACGTGTGTCCCAAGGGCTCCCGCACGCAATGGGATAGTTCCCCTGTGAATTGGACGAGTTTTCACGCGAGAAAACTCTCCAAACTCACAATCTTTCGCGATGGAACTGTGCGTACCTGTGGGGGATTAGCAATTAGCTAATCCGGTTCCTGTTCAGAAGACTCTTGCCTTGGCAAACGCGCATAAACCCCCAGAACTGTACATGTTCATCTAAGTAGCCCAACTAGTGAGACATTACCATATGTGCCAAAGGGGAGAGAGAGATGCACGAGAGCAAGTCATCACACTACATGAGACAGAGGAGAAGGCAAGCTTTCCATTAAAGCTATAGACCTGCACCCACAACTCACACACACACACACTGTAGGTCACTTCTGTGTGAAAAATCAGCCCCCTCTCTCTCTTGGGCGCCTCCTCCAGCTGAGGTGTCCTGCAGATGGCTCTACAACTGCCAAGTGTCAACTTTGCCCCTTTGAGTTAATTCCCTAGTTCCCACTGACTTATAAAGTTATAAGTGACTTTCCGAGCGGCCCAGAGTTCATTTGGCACACACAGGCTTCCATACTCATCAGAATTCAGTGCTAACTGGCCCGACCAGTCCCAGACTGACCGACCCAGACTCCCGCTGTGAGAAACCTATTCAGCCACAGCCGTTTCACACTGACCATGCAATGTCCACTTGCACTTTTTCAAGCGTCCCAGGGAAAACAAGTAAAAATAAAAATAAATAAAAATATCTAGTACTTATTTACGGAAGGCAACAGGAAAAATACACCTTCTGGTGACACACCCCACCCTTGAAATACTGCAAGCGACCTCGCTTGCATGCCAATAATACATGCAGTATCTCCTGATATCACATATATTCTATGATGGGAATCCAAGATATACATGCTTCCGGAAATGTAGCGTTGGACGATTAAACAATCCCACCAACCTGGCTACGACACATATATCAAGCATAGAAGTCTTCTAGTGTACTCTCAAGCACAAACTTCTCTAGCTAAATTCTGTATGGAAAGAGTAGACACAATTGCTTAACTACTCTCTTGAGCATCATGAACCATGCTCTTGCCTTGCTCCAGAAAAGGCTACATCAAGTCATTGTGGGTTCCATCTGAAAGGCTTCAAGATACAATTGCAATAGCTGAGGTGAATCAACCAATTCAGACTCTTCCATCCATTTGGCATCCAACGATGGATAGTTCTTGAACTTCACCAAATAGCGTCTTGCAACCTTTCTTTCTTTATGTGCCAATATTTGTTCAGGAACGAGGATTTCATCCAATTCTTCCACTTCGGGTTGTTCCTCATCAAGCATATTCTCTGGCACATCATCAACAAAGGGTCTTAGAAGGCTGACATGAAAAGCATTATGTATTTTCCAGCCTTCTGGTAGCTTTAATCTGTAAGCTACATCGCTGATCTTTTCTGAAATCTGAAAAGGACCATAATATCGCATACTGAGCTTAGGAAACAAGCGTTCCTTGCCTTTCCTTTTCCTTAACCTGGCCTTTTCAAAGCGCAAAAGCACCCAATCACCAAGTGAAAATACAAGTTCACGACGATGACGATCAGCAGCTTTCTTTTGCTTAGCCTGAGTCTTCTCAAGAGCAATCTTTATCTTCCTGTATGTTTCATCCATATCTTGCACATACTTGTCTACCTCAAAAATCTTGTCCTTAGTCTGCAAAATGGGCGGGACTTTCTTCCCTCCTTCCACTATCTCAAATGGTGCTTTACCTGTTGACGTATGCACAGTGTTATTGTAAGCATATTCAACCAATGGAAGATGGTGTTCCCAAGTTGCCTTGTGCTCTGACACATAACATTTGAGCAGGTCCAGAACACTAGAATTTGCCTCTTCTGACTCTCCGTCAGTTTGCGGATGAAACGAAGAAGAGAACTTTAGCGTAGTGCCCATGTTCTCAAACAATGCCTTCCAAAAGAGACTCGTCATACGTGGATCCCTGTCACTGACAATTGACTGAGGCATCCCGTGATATTTAAAGATATTACTCATAAATATCTTGACCATGTGTTCTGGCATTATCTTCTTCCTCACAGGAATGAAATGGGCCTGCTTACTGAACCTACAAATAATAGTCCAAATCCCATCATTGCCTGTTTGCGTCCTTGGAAGATCAAAGATAAAGTCCATTGCTATGCTTTCCCATGGCCTATCTGGGATCGGCAATGGCTGCAACAATCCCGGTTGCTTTTGTCTGTCAAATTTGACTTTTTGGCATACTAAGCATGATCTTACAAATGTGTCAACATCTTGACGCAAAGTTGGCCAATAGAAGAATGCGTCAACCCCTTTCACTGTCGCATCAATTCCACGATGCCCAGCATAAGGTGGAGCATGACTTTCCATCAAAATCTTTGGCCGTAACTGTTTAGTAACGCATAACTTTCCATGCATCATGAGAAAGTCATTCTTAAGCATATAGTGCTCATGATGTTGCCCATCAACAAGTTGGTCATAGATCCTTGCAAAATCTGAATCTTCAGCATATTGTGTCTTCATTTCGTCTCTGAAAATGGAACATTGACAAGATGTTTGCCCATCGCATGTGCTTCTCAAACAACTTCGTCTGTGTAAGAAAATATCGCAAGGTTTGATGATCTGTTTGGACAACAAAATCAGCCCCTAGCAGATAGTGTTTCCAACTAGTGAGAGCATGAATTACTGCCAACAATTCTTTCTCATAGACTTGCAAGTTCCTTTCAGTCTTCAAAAGAATTATGCTCTCATATGCGACTACTCGGCCATTCTGCATTAGAACTGCACCAAGACTATGGCCACACGCATCACACTAAACCACAAAAGGTTTCGAAAGATCTGGAAAAATGATTACTGGATCTGAAGTCAGCTTCTCTTTCAAGTGTTTGAACGCTAAAATTTCCTTGGCTGTCCACTTGAAAGTAACTCCTTTTCCTTGTAGTGCATGGAGTGGAGAAGCAATCTCAGCAAAATTTCGGATGAACCTCCTGTAGTAGGAACATAAGCCTAGAAAGCTTCGAATGTCATGTACGGACTTCAAGTCTGGCCATGATCTAATTGCTTCCACTTTAGCGGGATCCATGCGTACCTCATCCTTTGAAACAATGTGCCCAAGGAAGTGAATCTCTTGCAAAAAGAATTCACTCTTCTTCGCATTAATGAGTAGCCTGTTCGTACGTAACTCATTGAAAACTGCAGTCAAGTGATCCCTATGCTCCTCTTCAGACTTTGAATAGACAATCATGTCATCAAAGAAGGTACCAACGAAGTTTCTATGTGGTCTAAAAATTTTGTCCATCATTCTATTAAACGTGGCAGGAGCATTTGTGAGACCAAATGGCATAACAAGAAACTCATAGAGACCAAATGTTGTCCTGAACGCAGTCTTATGGACATCTTCTGGCCTAATGTGTATCTGATGATACCCACTCTTTAGGTCTGTTCTTGTAAACAACGACGCTCCCTCAAGCCGATCAAGAATGTCATCTATCCTCGGTATGGGGAACCTGTTCTTGATGGTATTCTTATTCAAGGCGCGATAGTCAATGCACATGCGCCATGAACCATCCTTCTTCTGCACTAAGAGTACAGGCGAACAAAAAGGGGATGAACTGGGCTGAATCAGCCCCTTCTCTAAAAGCTCGTTGACCTGACTCATAATCTCTTTCTGCTGGGCTGCACTAACCCTGTATGGTGGGTGGACTAGAACCTGGCACAAGATCTATGGTATGATCCTCAGGTCTCTCAGGAGGTAACTCCCCTGGCAAAGAGTCCGAAAAACAATCACTGAAACCACTCAAAAAAGTTGACCTGTCTTTATCTAAGGTAGACAAATTAGATACAACTTTGAGGTACTTCTTTTGCAAAGATCAAGTACGCAGAAAGATGATTCTTTATTACATATGAAATAGCAAAAGCAGAAACAACTGGAACAGACTCGCCTTTAAGCTTTACTTTTTGGTCGGCTGCTTTTGGAGCTAGAGGCATCCAAGGTGGGGTATGTATGACTATTGCGGATTCTCTGCAGCACGCCATTGTGGGCAGAGGGATTATTGTGCCAGGAAGGGCCCAGTGGATTACTATGCAGGTTCAGGGTTGCCTTGTGGGCTTCCTGAACATCTATGCGCCCTATGTGGCGAGTGCTCAACAGAGTTTTGGTCACAGATAGTTGAGTCTCTACCGCAGGCAGAACACTAGTGCATAGGGGGGGACTTCAACATGTTGGAGGACCCTTCTAACAAGATTGGTGGTAGCCATGCTACCGTGCATGGAGTTGAGCTGGCAGCTTGGGAGAGGTTTTGTATGACTGAGGGTCTCGGATGTATGGCAGCACTCTAGTTTTGTTAGGACCCCATATAGCCTTGCCTTCTCTCGTTCGGACCGCAGAGTGGGAGTGAATCTATCGCGGATAGATCGCTTCTACACTAGTGACCACTTCAGTGACTTGGGAGGGACAGGTGGCATTCTGGCAGGGACTTCCTTCTCGGACCATGCACCAGTGATCCTCACAGTGGCAGACAGGCAGAGGAGAGGGAGCACGATGCTTCGCATCCCAGAGAGGGTCTTGCTGGACTCTGCACTCAGAGAGCCACTAGAGGCTCTATGGACAGAGAGCTTGGACAAGCAGGATTCTCCTGCTGACAGAGTGGCCTCAGGACTAGCTCAGATTAGTCGTTTCTTTCTCCAGGAGTCTTTGGCTCGCTGGGCTGCAGCGAGAGAGGAGGAGCAGCGTCTCAGACGAGGCATTGCTTCATTGCAGAGGATGCAGGAGCAGCATCCAGACAGTCCTTGGTTGGAGGAGCAGCTACAGCAAGCTCGCCAGGAGCTTGTTAGCACAGAGGAGCGGCGACATGAGTTTGCTTTCCACGACAGGCATCTCATTGGACACATGTGGGCGACAGAGTGAATGGTGCTTTCTTCGAGGCAGTGGGACCTCCGCATTCGCATGCCAAGGTCAGTCAGTTGAGGAGGCCCAACGGGTCAATTGCTTATGAGCTCGAGGATATGCGTGCAGTTGCTACTGACTTTTACCGTGAGTTACTGTCTGCAGAGCCTCAGTCAGAGCGTCATGATGCATGCAGGAAGCAGGTGTGGGCACACATGCCTTGCCTTGTGACTGAGGAGATGCGTCAGAGGCTTGAGCTGCCACTTCAGCTTGAGGAGTTGCACACAGCTCTTAGTGCCCTCCCCCGTGGTAGTTGTCCAGGTGAGGATGGGTTGACTCCCAGTTTTTTCTTGGAGTACTGGGACTTGCTTGGCCCAGATCTCTGTAGTGCTTTTCAGTACATCTTGCACACAGGAGTGATGCCTGACAACATGAGTGAGGGCTTGATCTACCTCATTCTCAAGGAGGGCAACTCCTTGGATGAGATTCGACAGTGGTGCCCCATCACCATCCTCAACTCAGCCTACAAAATTCTTGCCAAGGCTCTGAGTTTGAGGATCCAGCCACTTCTAGAGAGCCTTATACATGGGACTCAGACAGGTTTTGTCAAGGAATGCAGTATCCTTAACAACATCTTACTTTTTGGGAGGCTTCTGCCCTAGCGCGGCTCCGTGGTGAGGACCTGGTGATTCTTCTTCTCGATTTTGAAAAGGCATACAACAGAGTTGACTGGGACTTTCTAGAGGGCACTCTACGCAGGATGGGCTTCTCAGATGCTTGGATCAGAGGGGTGTAAGCTTTGTACAGACAGGCTCACAGTAAGGTACTTTTGGCAGGAGGTAGAGGTGATCGCTTCATGCTCACCCGTTTGGTCAGACAGGGTTGTCCTCTTGTCCCTTTCCTCTTTCTATTCTATACGGAGGCGATGAGCAGGTTTTTGGTGTCGCAGCAGGTTGGTCTGCGGGGCTTAGCACTCCCTATTCGGGGAGATGAGCTACTAGACGTTGAGTTTGCCGCCCGACGACTCAGCCTTGTACTTAGATGGCCAGGAGGCCAACCTTCACAGGTGTGAACAAGCTCTCAAGACCTTCTGTTGTGCATCTGGCGCACTGACCAACTGGAGAAAGACAGTGGCTTTCTCGGTTGATAGTACTCCTGTGCCAGATTGGATGCCAGGAGAGGGCTTCAGGTGGATTCCCCCAGGGACTACAATTCGGTACTTGGGCTGTCAGGTTGGTTTGGACTTGTCTCCCGAGCAGCAGATTGCTCCCCTCCTCCTGTCTATCAGGAGGAAGTTGTTACACTGGAGCTCAGCACGACTTTCTTTGGCTGGCAGAGTAGTAGTGGCCAACCAGGTGTTGTTGGCGACTATGTGGTACATCACTTCTTGCTGGATCTTCTCGAGTTCTTGTATCAGCCAGGTAGAGAGGCTAATCAGGAACTTCCTTTGGTCAGGACGTGACACTCAAATAGCCCGAGCCAAAGTGGCTTGGCAGGTCATCACTCTTCCTTGTTCACAGGGAGGGCTTGGGATCATTGACCCAGCACAGCAGAGCAGAGCCCTTCTTGGGAAGTTCATAGTCAGAGGACTTCTTCCAGGTGAGGAGCCCTCGAAGGAGTTCTTGCTACAGTGGCTTCGTGCTAGGGTGCCTCAGGCTGGAGGCCCCTGGCGACCTTCGACCAGATGGATCTTCACAGAGATGCGCAGAGTTGGTTTGAGCAGGAGACTGGAGGACCGCTTCGCTGTGAGTTTGCTTCGATCTTGGGAGCACTTGCGACGAGGCCTGGAGCAGTGACAGCCTACTTGCATGGAGGAGCGCCTACAACAACCCCTTGTTTGGAACCCCATGGTTAGCACTCAGAGAGGCCACTTGGTTGGTAGTCGGCCTCATGTTTCCTAGGGTCCCATGGCAGCGGGCCCAGCGCGCTCCTTAGGTGACTGGTTAGAGTTTTCAGGCTTGTCAGAGGAGGTGCAGGGTTTCCATCTACAGGGCATGAGAGGGGTGCAAAGCATGTGCCAGGACATTTCAGAGGCAGTTCCAGCTGAGTGGCTCACACCGCTCGAGCCAGTAGCACCGAGGTGGATGGGAGCCTTCACACGACTGGAGGTTCTTATCTCAGTCCGGGCCTGCTCAGAGACTGTTCCATCCCTTTTCTTCGAGCTACAGGGTGAGGGACGCTTACAGCGAGTTGTAGTAGAGGCCCCGCAGGTGGCAGAGTGCTGTTTTCAAAGGATCCGAGTGGTGGGCATCTGTGGGAGGACTTGTGTAATCGATCCTGAACCAGCAGCTCTTGAGATTGGACATTGGAGACTGTGGGCTTGGGAGTGCTGTCCACTGGCACGAGTACAGTGGGATCCTGGAGAGTGGCTTTGGAGGGACCCTTTCTCTTCTGCAGACCACCCAGGTGTCCCGTTCTTTCAGTACATTGTTCGACTGGGACGTCACATACTAGCAGCACAGAGAGAGGCTCGCCCCGCTGCAGCACCTCATTGGCAGGAGGAGGGTCTCACAGTTGAGTTCTTGGCAACCTTCTGGGAGAGGTTGTGGGACTCCAGACAGCCGAGGCGAGTCACCTTGTTTTCAGTGGCTGGTTGCACACAGAGCTACAGCAGTTGGGAGCTGGCTAGTGCATAGTGGTCTCTCGGCCGCATGTGCAGCTTGTGACCCTCTTGTGGAGAGTTAGTGTCACTGTCTTTGGGATGGCTTAGAGTTCTTCAGCTGATGCCTGCTCTTTCCACGGCTCGACAGTACACTTGGGGAGCAGCGGCTTGGTCCACCCTCACGGGCCCGGCACTTCAGTTTGAGCTATCTTCCACCAGCAGGATGATAGTGATGCAGGAGGGGCGACCTACACTCCAGTCTGCCACAGAGCTTACTCCACAGGAGTGGTGCAGTGAGAGAGAGGAGTGTCGAGAGCTCATCAGCGAGTGGCCTCACACTCTGGTTCATCTAGCGGGCCCGTTGCTTCCGCATCTTTGAGGCTCACCCTGTGCCACCAGCAGAGACTGTTCGCGATCTTTGGCTAGAGCTGATCCACACTCTCAGAGGACAACTCGAGAGACTTCAGGGCAGCTCTAACCGCATGCGGGAGCGCAGAGAGGCTTTCCTTCAACTATGGCGTCCTGGGCCTTTCTACACCATGGTCCAGGGTGTACTCCGATGGCACTACTGACCACCTGTGTGGCTTTTCCCTCCCCCCATTTCTTGATTTGGCCCCATTGTACATATGCTGGTTTTTCATTGGGAGAGTCTCCCCATCATGGTTGTTGTAGCCCTCTCTTGAAGAGGTGGTTGTAGCCCTATGGGCAGTTTCATTAACTAATAGAAGGATCTTTTTCTTGCGAAAAAAAAAAAGTTCAAGTATCGCATGACCCACGCATCAGAGTGGGTCGGCGAAGAGTCCTTCCCAAGATTCCAGACGCTGTTGGCGATCTCCCTCGACGCCATACAGTTCGTTACCAGTACCTCACTTTGAAAAGGAGGGGATGTCACGTGCACATCTAACCCTATGTACGTGGACAAGCTACTTCATGACACGGGTTCAGTTCAGTTAGATTAGGAAGTAATCTGGCACTTTTGTGAGTCTGTTCGCAGACCGTGCATGTCCAGACACTTAAATTGGATGCATATCCTCTGGTTGCACACAGCATGACCATCAGATTTCCATCAAAACCCATCAAGAGCATTTTTATAGTGAATAGACCTATTTTCCCTATTTTTGACATTTTTCACTTATTATTTTAAAGTGACTTTTGTTGGGAACTAGGTAGGGCAAATTTAGCAAGTAAGTACATAAGCAAACTAGCGCTAGCACTTTCTAGCAAAAGAGGCAGCAGGAACATTGTGTTCAACAAGCACCTTCTCAGCACGCCCCCCCCCCCTGGCAGGAGACCTAGCATTTTCAGCCAAGACGAAGCTAGCGTTTTTCAACATAGCAGATCCTCCAGCGTTTTGCATTGCAGATCAATCCGGCGATAGCAAGACATAGCAAATCAGCCATAGCGTTAGCAGATTTCCATAGCAGATCAGAATTCAGCCCTAGCGTTTTTACATCAGCATGACCACTTAGCGTTTTGCAGATCTACCGCGACAGATTCAACATATAGACCAGCGTTTTCAGTTTTCAGCATCAAGACTCCGCAGAGCAAGTCCCAAACCTCGCAGATCTCACCTTCCCGCAGCAGATCCTCGCCGCACGGTCAGATGCAGCGTAGTTTGCAGTTTCAGCCCGGAAAACGCAGATTTCAGCATCTGCGTTTTCAGTGCGTCGTCGTCACATCGTCACCGACGTAGAGTCAGAATTCAGTAGATAGAAGATTTTCAGATTTCAGCCCGTCTTGTCGTCGTCAACATCGTCGGCAAGTCCAAAGCATTGTAGAGATTTGTGCAATCAATAGTAGACCGCTCTCGCCATAGAGAGTGGGCCCTTCGAAGGAAGGTTTTGACAACATTCTGGTGTCGTATTCTTCTCTCTCTATCTCTCAGTCTCAACACCTTCATTCACAGTGTTTATCCACTTTGTTTGTGATCACTTGCACTCTCTCATCAAAGGAACGGAAGGCTCTCCCTTCCATAAGTAAAAGGAACCCTTGGGCACAGTTCGGAGCACTCATCTTGAGCAAAGTTCAACATTCACTTCCGCTGCACCTTACATTGTCAATGCATGCGTACATTGCCAAATGTCAGCCTATAAGGCCGTTGTTGAAGAGAAACATAGACGTGAGAATGGGGATGAAGGACCTTCAAAAAGAGCAACAAGGAATGGAGGAAGAAACGACACAGTGCCTCCTTGATCAAGTTCTCCACAACAGATGTCTATCCCTGAAGTGCCTATGCAGGAAGCCTCTAAAGAAAAGAAGAAGGCAACGAAAGCTAAAGCAAAGGGTCAGGCCTACAAACTCCAATCCGATATAGAGGTAGCAACAGATCTCAAAAAGGTTTTGGAAGAGAAGATTTTGAACAGTAAGGTGGAAATTACCTTGGATAAGGTCCTTGGCATAGCGAAGCGAGAGTTCTATTAAGAAATAATTGACATTATCAAGAGAAAGTGGCAGTCTCTTACTTAAGCTATACATGTACAGGGTGAAGGAGAGACTTAAATGCACAAGACGTACAGGTTTATGGTGCGCAAGGCAATGAAATCATTGTTGGATGCTACAAGTCCAAAGGGGGAGTAAAACAAGTTCGCTTTTTGGATGATGAAGATGAAGTCGAGGCAACTCACAAGAGTCATTGGGCAAAAGCAACAACTAAAACCCAAGTAAAAGTGGGAGACCTAGAAGAGCCGTACCTTGCACTGATAGATCATGGGTCAGAGACCAACCTCATGTCAAAGAGTCTATCTCAAAAAGGCAAATGGCCAATTCATATAGATCATGGATGGATGATCCATGCAGCAAACAACTCATCAGGGGAGCTATATGGAGCTTGTCCGAATGTAAGGATGACTGTAGGAGATGTGAAGGATGACCAAAACTTCTTTATCCAGGAGATGTCCACATATCCTCTCATCCTTGGAAAGCCATACATCATTGTTTGTCACGAGGACGTGGCAATTGCTAACCTTAGTTGTTGGTTTCTTTCCGATGATTTTTATTTAATTTTTGGGACCCTCTTTTTTGTAGTTACAAATGGTCGGACATTGCATGGCCAGTATGAAATGCCCGACGGTCAAGAGTTTCACCCGTAGTCGGGAAGGGCAGGTCGCCACGAGATGGTCGGGCCAGTCGGCACTGGAATCCGAGTAGTAAAAGAGTGTCTAGGCTCAGTTCAAAGTCATTTAGGCCCCTCGCTACACTTATAAGTTGGTGGGTACTAGAAAATTAACTCAAAAGAGGCAAAGTGGACACTTGGCGGCTCCAGGCTGATTCTGCCAAATCTGCATGAAGAGGAGGTGCTCAAATTGAGAGAGGGGGCTGATTTGACTTGATAAGTGACTACAATGTGTGTGTGAGTAGTTGGTGTAGGTGATCACAACTTTAATGGAAAGCTTGCCTTCTCCCTTGCTCTATGTAGCACGATGATTCCGCTCTCGTGCATCTCTCTCCCCCTTTGAATACAAAATCGTGATGCCCCGCTCAAGGGCTTTTCATTTGTATGTACAGTTGTATGGGTTCATGCGCGAATGCTGAGGCAAGAGCCTCTTGCACAGGTACTGGATTAGCTAGTGGCTAATCCCCGTAGGTACAAGTGAATTCGGAGAGATTTCACGCGAGAAATCTCGTCCGATTTATAGGGCCATTAGCCCTATAGGTGAGGGAGCTCAAGAGATTTCTACGGATGAAACCCACACGCAAAACAGAGCCCAAAACAGAAAAATACAGCCTGCTGTGTATTTCTGCAGGTTTAGGGTTTTGACCTAATTGATTCCTAATAACCCCACGGGCTTCGAGGAAGCGAGGGGATCGCTATATAGGTGTTCTGGTGCATTTTCGGGGCAGAAGAATTCAGCGTGCTACAGATTCTCACCAGGTTTGGGAAAGTGTCCGTATGCACCGGGAAAGTCACCTTTGGCATGGGGACTTTGTCTGTGAAGCCTCCTATTGCGGTTATGCTGCCAAAATCGGTTAGAATAGGCCATTTTCAGCCCGGTAAAAGCGGGGCAGCGCATAGGACTTGCAAATTTTCTCCCAAGTGTTATAATAATAAAGAAATACCGAAAGGGACGCCAGTCTTTGGGGCCTACAGGGTGTCGTTGTCTGCTTGGTAGCACTCTAGCTGCCAGGCCAAGGTTTGTCTTGAAGTATTGAATTCCAGTCACATGGTTATTCGTGAAGTTTTCCTCTGTGTTGTAAAGTCAACTCTACCACCCTACGGGCCGGTTTCATTGTTACTCGCATGGAGACAAAGGTGATGGACGATGGATCAACTTACGCTAGGATAAGGAGCAGGGATGAGAAGCTTGCGGTCCAATTCCTTACTGTTTTGTGGACCATGAAAGGAATCGTGACACTCTTAAAGAGCAACCCTTGCCAAAGACGAGCAAAGAATTCAAGGAATACAAAGATATGAGGGGGGTTTTTTGGTCATGTACCATTGTAGAGAGGGATTGCAGTGATACGAGAAGAGAAGTTCTCGCATAATGTATATGCGAAAGAAATGTTTTCTATAGGTTTTGTACCATTAATAAACCATGGATCTATCTCTTTTACAAAGTGTAAGGACTTGAAGCAGGATGAAAGACAACATGTAGACAGTGTACAGAAAGGTTTGAGGAGCAATGCTTTGTTAGAAGATGATGAATGCATTATAGGTGTGTTCGATGAGTATTCGTTTGTGGATACTATGCAAGACTTGAAGTCTTTATGTCACGTGACACATCCAACCCTATGTGTCCGTGGACAAGCTACAGCATGACCAGGGTTCAGTTCAGTCAAGTCAGTCTAGAATAAGAAGTGATCTAGCACTTTTGTGAGTTTGTTTCTCGCAGACCGTGCATGACCAGTCACTTAGATTAGATGCATATCCTCTGATTGCACACAGCATGATCACCAGATTTCCATCAGAACCCATCAGGAGCACTTTTACAGTGCATAGACCTATTTTCCCTATTTTTGACATTTTTCACTTATTATTTTTAAGTGACTTTTGTTGGAAAGTAGGTAGGGCAAATTGACTAAGTTTGTATAAGTAGAAACCTAGCGCTAGCACTTTCTGGCAGAAGAGGCAGCAGGAGCATTCGCTCAACAGGCAACTTCTCAGCAGAATGCCCAGATGCCCTAGCGTTTTTGCATCCCACCAGAAGGCTAGCGTTTTTGGACCAGATCAGCCAGTGTTTTTGCTTTGACAACAGCCCGGCGACAGCAAGAAGCAGCAGACTCCCCAGCGTTAGCAGATTTCCATCGCAAGGACAAAGATCAGCCCCTAGCGTTTTTGGTTTGCAGATCAACCTCAGCGTTTTTGCAGATCTTCGCGACGAAATCAGCCCTAGACTCGGTGTTTTCAGTTTTCAGCAGTCATTTACCGCAGAAGAAGTCCCAAACCTCGTAGATCCTCGCCGCACAGTGAGATCCAGCGAAGTTTGCAGTTTCAACCCGAAAAACGCAGATTTCAGCATCTGCGTTTTCAGTGTGTCGTCGTCATCGACATCGTCACCGACATAGAGTCAGAATTCAGCAGCTAAAGATTTGCAGATTTCAGCCATTAGCATTTTCAGATTTCAGCCCGTCTCGTCGTCGACATCGTTGGCAAGTCCAAGCATTGTAGAGATTTGTGCAATCAATAGTAGACCGCTCTCGCCATAGAGAGTGGGGCCTTCAAAGGAGGGTTTTACAACATTCTGGTATCGTATTCTTGTCTCTCTATCTCTCAGCCTCAGCACCTTCATTCACAGTGTTCACCACTTTGTTTGTGTCCATTGCACTCTCTCACTAAAGGAACGGAAGGCTCTCCCTTCCATAAGTAAAAGTAACCTTGAGCACAATTCGGAGCACTCATCTTGAGCAAAGTTCAACATTCACTTCCGCTGCACTTTACACTTTAATGGATTGGGACTTGCATGTGGGAAATGAGGTGGCGAAAGTATGCTCTATAGACATGTATAAAGTCATTGAGGACTTTGAAAATGCTCAAGGTGTTGAAGTACGAGTGAAGACAAAGTAAAAGTCTGTGACAAAGAAAGTGAAACCAGTGCCATTACCTCTACCAAAAGACTGCAAGGATAAGATGAAACAAGCTACTTTGCAACCTAGTCTTTGTGATCCCGGGTAAGATTGGGAGAAATGCTTGCCAAACACGGAAAGGCTTTTGCATTTGAGCCGCATGAGATAGGGTGTGTTGATCCTTGCATTGTTGCTCCTATGGTAATCTTCACTATCCCTCATGTACATTGGAACTTGTGGCCTATTCCAATTCCAAAGGCTCATTTGCCAAAACTCATTGAGTTGCTTAATGAAAAGATCAAGATGGATATTTTAAAGCCTTCTTGTGCTACATATTCAACTAGGTGGTTCACAATTCCAAAGAAAAATGGTTCTTTATGCTTTATCCAAGACATGCAACTTGTGAATAAGATAATAATTAGGAATGTGGGTATTAGGGCCAGTTGTAAATGAGTTTGCAGAGGCATTTGAAGGAAGGAAAAAATATTCTATGGGGGATTTGTACTCAGGATATGATCAATTCCAACTAGCTAAGGAAAGCAGGGACTTGACTACCATGAGGACACCTTTGGGTTTGGTAAGGATATGCACCTTATCTCAGGGAGCAACTAATTCAGCTGCGCATATGATGAATGGTATGTGCAAAGTCCTACATGACTTCACACCTAAAACTACGATGCCCTTTCTTAATGATGTGCCAATCAAAAGATGTGATATAAGTGATATAGATGTGGCTCTGAACTTGAGGGGATGCCACAAGTATGTGGAAAACCATATCAACAATTGTGATAAGATCTTGTCAAGGTTGGAAGAAGTGAACCTTACCTTGGCTGGGCAAAAGTCAATATTTGGTGTGAATGAGGTTCTTTGTCACATGACACATCCCAACCCTATGTATCCGTGGACAAGCTACACCACAGTTTAGATTAGAAGTGATCTGGCACTTTTGTCAGTCTATTCGTAGACCGTGCATGCCCAGTCACTTAGCATAGATGCATATCCTCCGGTTGCACACAGCATGATCATCGGAATTCCCATCAGAATCCATTAGCATCAGTTAGGGGAATTTTCCAGTGCATTTAGCCTATTTTCCTATTTATTGGTATTTTCACTTATTATTTTTAAGTGACTTTCCAACAAAAGTAGGTAAGGCAATTTTGCTAAGTTAATATATAAGCAAACCCAAGTTAGCACTTTCTGGCAGAAGAGGCAGCAGGAGCTTCCCGCTCAACAAGCAACTTCTCAACAGTACCCCCTAGCGTTTTTCAAGCAGTACCATCGCCACCTTCACCCCATCCCTTGCGTTTCCCCCACAGCATTCAGCATCGCCATCAAGTTGCCTTGCCTGGCGTTTTCCCCACAGCACCATTCAGCCCAGCGTTTTCCTTGCAAAAACGCTACACCTTCAGCCAGTGTTTTTCTTGCAAAAACGCCAACAAACCTCAGCCACATCAGCGTTTTTTATTCTCAGTCCTCACCGCAGCAGATGCTCTCAGTTTTCAGCCTATGACACAGTAGCAGATCAGCCCAAGTTGGTTGCAGATGTTCCCCCATTTTCAGCCATAAAAACGCAGCCAAAACAGTCATTTTCAGCCACCGAAACAGTCCCGAAATTCAGCGATTAGAAGATCCCAGATTTCAGCCATCAAGTCGTCGTCGTCGTCGTCGTCGTCTGCATAGTCCCATTGCATCAGTCCATTGCATTCGCATTGTACACCTTTGTGCAATCAATGTAGATCACTCTCGCCGACGAGAGTGGGGCCTTCGGAGGAGGGTTTTACAACCTCTCGGGTGTCGTATCTCTTCTCTCTCCTTCTCTCAGTCTCATTCACTTGCAAGCACAATATCCACTCACTTTGTTCGTGATCATAGCACTCTCCATATGACGGAAAGCTCTCTCTTTCCCTAAGAACTAAAAGGAACCTTGAGCAATAAAGATCAGAGCTTTGGAAGTGTTCTGCATTACTCAAGGAAAGAACTACAAGAACCACAAGAATTTTTTTGCTTGTTGCGATCGCACGAACCCAAGTTTACTTGGGCATGGCGATTCCTAATCGTGTTTTGTTGAAGAGTTACAGGAATCCCAAGAAAGAAGGGCTTGTCCAGCCTCCCCTTGTGTCTCTTTTCACTCATTGAGAGCGGACCGTGCACTTAGCGGCCGGCCAATCGACGTGAGGTGGGAAAAAGCAACCTTGGTGTGAGCGCAAGGCCGCCAAGGGGTGCGCCCGCAGAAAAGGGTTGAACTCGGGTGAAGAGAAGATCCTTCTCCAACGCGATTTGCAAGCGAAAGAACACCTCAAGAACCTCAAGATCCTCAAGAACCCAAGATTCTCACGAATCAAGGACCTCAAGAACCTCAAGAACCCAAGTTCCTCGTGGACTTAAGAACCCAAGACCCCAAGAACCCACGATTGCAGATTGGTCATCACTTGAAGCGGAATGGATACTTTGCTTGGAGGTGATGAGCATGAGAGAGGCGAAGAAGAATTTTCCCCACCAGGAGGTTTTTCTGACCCTTCCCCATCTACGACACCGATTGCACTAACTCCTATGGAGGCTTTCGACAAGAGAATGATGGACAAGAAGTTAGAAGACAAAGCAAGAGATGTCGAATGAGAAGCAGAAAGAAAAGCCTACGAAAAAGACATGGCAGCCATAGAGCGTAACTACACAGAAAGAATGGCAGTCCTAGATCGCGAGAACAAAGCAATAAGGCAAGAGATGTTGCAACTCTTTTCTCGAATGCAAGTGCAGATGCAACAAGATCGGGAAAAGGAGACTCTCTCAGTCTCTTCTTCTCCCAAGCATGATACACAGGATTTGCATGATTGTGTGAAGCATGATGATGATTTGATTGACAATGATTTGCATAATGATTTGGATGACAATGACAAGCATGATGATTTGCATGATCAAGATGTGATTTTTCACAAGAATGATGATTTGCATAATCAAGATGTGATTTCTCACAAGCATGATGAGTTGCATGAAGATGATGTGATTGTTCACAAGGATGATGTGTTAGTGGATGCTTTTTCTAGCGAAGCTAGCCTCGTTATAGATTCGATCAATCACGAAGAAGCGATCTTGGCTTTCGAGTCGAGGTCCAAAGAACCCCCACAGGACGATTGGATCATTAAAGCAGAAGCGATCTTGGCTCTCGAGCCTAGGTCCACAGAACCCCTTCAGGAAGAAGCGATCTTGGCTCTCGAGCCTTGGTCCAAAGAACCCTCACAGGAAGTATTATGTGTTCGCATGATTGATACGCACGCATTGTTCGAGTGTTTCATTCGTGAAGGTTTCCTGTATTTAGTCAACATCGTATGTGATCCCTTTTCCTAGGCATGACATATTGTATGTTGAGCACGTTTCTCTCATAGATGAGCACGAATGTATGCGGATTGTTCATGAAAAGCTGAAGAGTTTGTACGTCAGGAAGTCACATTCCATGTCTCTTCCTTGGCATGACACAGTTTCCGAACGAGCACATGATTGTATGAGCACCAAGCATGGGCATTTCCATTGTGATTTGCCACAGTTGATTGTTTTCGATCAAACAGAAAAGATTCGATTTCCTTGTTTGCATGTATTTGATGAACGGGTTGTCACTCCATCTATATGTTCATCTACATTGCATACACGGTCTTTAGAGAAGACAAGATTTGTTTCCTTCACTTTACATGGAATGGGTATGTTCATGGTTTTGTGTTGGAGATGGTTTCAGGAATTTTCAACCATGGAGATTCTTGAAGACGAAAGAAGCAGGTCTCTAGACGAAGTTGAAGCATCGAAGGAGCCACGGAAGACTTTGAGTCGCTGTCGGCGCGGCCCAAAGAAGCAAGCGTTGCAGACTTTTATGAAGTTCAAGTACCGCTCGACCCACACAGCAGAGTGGGCCGGCGAAGAGTCCCTTCCAGGATTCCGGATGCTGTTGGCGATCTCCCTCGACGCCATACAGTTCGGTACCAGTACCTCACTTTGAAAAGGAGGGGATGTCACGTGACACATCCCAACCCTATGTGTCCGTGAACAAGCTACACCACAGCAGGGTTCAGTCAGTCCAGTCAGTTTAGATTAGCAGTGATCTGGCACTTTTGTGAGTCTATTCGTAGACCGTGCATGCCCAGTCACTTAGCATAGATGCATATCCTCCGGTTGCACACAGCATGATCAGCGGAATTCCCATCAGAATCCATTAGCATCAGTTAGGGGAATTTTCCTGTGCATTTAGCCTATTTTTCTATTTTTGGTTATTTTCACTTATTATTTTTAAGTGACTTTCCAACAAAAGTAGGTAGGGCAATTTTGCTAAGTTAATATATAAGCAAACCCAAGTTAGTAGTAATTGGTAGAAGAGGCAGCAGGAGCTTCCCGCTCAACAGGCAACTTCTCAACAGTACCCCCCCCTCAGCACCCCCTAGTGTTTTTCAAGCAGTACCATCGCCACCTTCACCCCATCCTTGGCGTTTCCCCCACAGCATTCAGCATCGCCATCAAGTTGCCTTGCCTGGCCTTTTCCCCACAGCACCATTCAGCCCAGCGTTTTCCTTGCAAAAATGCTACACCTTCAACCAGCGTTTTTCTTGCAAAAACACGAGCAAACTTCAGCCACATCAGCGTTTTTGATTCTCAGTCCTCACCGCAGCAGATGCTCTCAGTTTTCAGCCTATTACACAGTAGAAGATCAGCCCAAGTTGGTTGCAGATGTTCCCCCATTTTCAGCCATAAAAATGCAACCAAAACAATCATTTTCAGCCACCGAAACAGTCCCGAAATTCAACGATTAGAAGATCCCAGATTTCAGCCATTAAGTTGTCATCGTCATCACTGTCGTCATCATCGGCATAGTCCCATTGCATCAGTCCATTGCATTCGCATTGTACACCTTTGTGCAATCAAAGTAGACCACTCTCGCCGACGAGTGTGGGGCCTTCGGAGGAGGGTTTTACAACCTCTCGTGTGTCGTATCTCTTCTCTCTCCTTCTCTCAGTCTCATTCACTTGCAAGCACAATATCCACTCACTTTGTTCGTGATCATAGCACTCTCCATAAGACGGAAATCTCTCTCTTTCCCTAAGAACTAAAAGGAACCTTGAGCAATAAAGATCACTAATCTTGAGAAAATACAACATTCATTCCGCTGCACCTTACATTCTTATTGTGGAACATATGTGCGGCCCATATGGTAGAAGACCTTGTCCGGCAAAGATTGATGTAATTCAAAGAATGAAAGAGACATGTATTAAAGTGACTGAGGTTCGAAGGTTCTTGGGTGCATATGTGTTTTATGTTAACTGGATTCCACATTATGCGCATGTAACAAAACCTTAGTATCAACTCTTGAGAAAGAACCAAAAATTTCAATGGGAAGAAAGGCACATACATGACACATGCCATGAGGAAATTAAAGAAGAAGTAGCTTATGTCTCCAACTTTGAGGAAAGTAAAGTATGAATGTGGGAGACATGTGATTGTGACAGTGGATACTAGCCCCACAAGAATTGGATGGGCGATTGGACAAGATGATGATGATGGCATGAAATATGTGGTGAGATTTGGAGAAAAGGTCCTAAGTGCTCGTCAACGTGATTATCCACAATTAAAAAGAGAGTTATGGGTAGTCACCGCCCCCCCTGGTGGCCGACCTCCGACCTTCTTCACTTGACTCTTATGTAGATACGAAGATGTATTAGATTAGAGACCCTAGCAGCATTGGGTTCTGACAGGGAACTGTTTCGACCCCATGCAACAGGAGTCCTCTGACGAGCCCCCCTCCACCACCGCCACCCCCCCCTCCTTCACAGTCCTTTGTTCCACCGCCACCTCCCCCTCCACCTTCCCCCCCCCCCCCCCCCCCCCCCCCCCCCAACCCCCACTTCCCCTCTTTCCCCTGCTGGGCCCTTAGCCTCATCACCCGACCCATCCCACACTCCTGACTGGACACTCATCCGCAGCTAGACGCTCTCTTGGTAGTGCTTTCCCCACGAGCCGAATGGCTCGAGAGGGACAGCCCTACTTGAGGACACCACTTCTGGTTCAAGCCTCTCCTTTTGCAGCAGTCCCCTGTGGGCTTACCAGCTTTGGTATTTTTTTGCCTACAGCTTCACCCGTTTCCTCGATGACACTTCTCCCAGCTTGCTTTCAAGTTCACATCCTCTGCAAAGCCTTCCAAAAATAAGCGTTTAGAGTTTGCATTTTACTATGCATTCTATCTACTTCGGAGTTCCGCAATGCTTTTGCTGTTTTTTGTGAATCAATCCTCTCTTTTTCTCTCTGACTCACACACAAACAATCAAAAGCTGTCTTGTTTCAAGAATCATCAGCACCTCTCTCTCTATCTCTAGCTCTACCACAAGCCTATTTCAGCTTTTAGAACTTATGTTGTTCTATTTCTTATTTAAGCTTTGCTCTATTTCATAGTTCAATTGTGAAAAAATTGACATGTACTTGGTACCATCCACACTGAGAGTCAAAGAATGATAACTACTTATATCAACATACATATTACAATAAAAAACGAAACATTTGTTTCAATTTCTCTTGCTTCAAACAAATTTCCAACTTGAAAACCGATTGTATTAAAAAAAATCGAGCTCGCTATTGCTGCGCACTTCCCCCGCCATCGTTGTTTCCCTCCCCTCGCCCTCGCGTAGCCTCCTCCCCTGCGCGCTCACCGCCCCAAATCCCCCCAACTACCCCCCCCCGCCCCCAAGAAAAAAAAAACCCGCACCCCAGCCTCCCCCTTGCTCGCCTTCGGCCGGCTTCCCTCCATCCCACCGCCAACTTCACCCTCTCCACCGTCGCTCCCTCCATCCTCCCCTCCAGCTACAAGTCCGAGCGCGCTCCTGTTGCCCGCCGCTCTATGGGTAGCTCTTTTGTTGTGAGTAGGCTAGTTCAGGAGAGGCAGTCCTTCCTTCAACCTCCCCCTCTTGGTTGAGACCTCGGCCTTTGGGGCTATTCCAGGGGGCCTGTCCAGCTTCGACATCAGTAAAAGATGGGACCACTTCAGCTACGCCTTCACTCAGTTTCTTGCTGACCCCCATGCTGACCTAGAGGAGGCCTGCTTTTGGGTCCATGTCTTGTTTCTTGCGGCACGTGGTACAAATGCTCCAGACTCTCGAGTGGGATACTCTTTTCCATTGTGGTCAAGACCTGGATTCAACACTCGATTGGCTTCAGACTCGGGCCCTTGAGTTCTCTCACCACATAGGGGACCTGGGGATCACAGGTCTGCTACATACTTCATGGCCATTGGCCAAGTTCACAGTGACACTGCCCGATGCCGCAGGTTGCAGACACATTACTATTCACTTTTTTGTAGATTTGCAGCTCCCTCCTTGCTGTGTGTATACTTATGATGACTCTTGATCAGAGAAGGTGGCTCGGAGGACTGCACACGCCTCTTGAGCATGGGTGGGACATGTGATGCAGACTCGCTTATCTCAAGGCCGATCAGATGCGGATTACTCCCCATCCAAACCGGCCTCAAAGATAGCTCGCCTAGCTACTACAACAGCATCAGTTTTCTCTCATTGACCCCATGAGGATTATCTCATAGAACATCCAAGGCCTTGGAAAACCATAATTTTTGCGCCACCGGGGCCATTTCCATCAAGAGCTCCAGAGATGCCTTGTGGCTGGACCTATGGACATACTTTGCTACAGGAACATCATCTTTGTGAGAGCCATATTCGGCGTTGCGGTCAGATTTTACGTAGCCGCTATGAGACTTTTTGGTCAGCTGTTTTTGTATGTATGACTATTGCGGACTCATGGCAACACGCGATAGTGGGCAGAGGTATCATTGTGCCAGGGAGGGCCCAGTGGGTCACTATGCAGGTTCGAGGTAGCCTTATGAGTTTCTTGAACATTTATGCGTCCAATCATGTGAGTGCACGGGCTGAGTTTTCGGCACACATTGAAAGAGCACGCTCGCGAACCAAGGTTGGGTGAGTTTGGGTGACGGTGTGTGTGCGCACAGGTGGTGTGCAGAGAGAGAGAAAGAGGAAGCACTAGTTGCAGGAGAAGAGGCTACGTAAGTTTTTAGAGGTCTAAAAACTCAAGTGATAAGATTTTTGAGACTCTTTTTATTAAAATGTGCCATTTGGCCACTTGGACAATCTGAAACCTTTAAAAATAGTCCAAGTGGCCCCAAGGCCAATAAATGAATTACAATGCATGTACAGGCCCAAAATGGTGGGCTAAAAATATACATAAAATATATCTGTGAAGCTCTCGAGCAGAGCTACGCGCTGGAAACGGTCCGGAGGAGATTGGGAGTGACCACTGGGCATTTACCCCCAACAATCTCCCACTTAAAGACCCAGCTATGAACTCCCACCCATAGTTACCAGGCACGAGAAACCGGAACGGGAACGCGGAACAGGAACGCAGAACAAGAACGCGGAACAAATTGCCATTCCCTGTTACGGGTACTCACGTTTGAAACACGAAACGGGGATTCGGAACGGGCATTTGGAATGGGAACGGGGAACGGAGACCTGAAAATAGCCATTCCTTGTTACTATGCTCCCACCGTCTGTAGGCAATGCTCACGTTGTGCCTTAGACAGATTTTTGGTGAGAGCATCTGGCAGGTTTTCATGCGTGCTGATTTTGACCAATGAGACCAAACCATCATCAAGCATTTGTCAGATAAAATGGTACCGCACATCAATGTGTTTGGTACGCGCATGAAACATTGCATTTTTAGCCAAACAAACTGCACTCTCGCTATCACATCCTAGCACAGGAGTGTCATCAGGCAATCCAAGCTCACTGACCAGGCGGGCTAACCGTATGCCTTCTTTGGAAGCCTCAATGACTAAAATATATTCAGCCTCAGTAGTAGAGAGTGCGACTATCCTCTGAAGTCTAGAGCACCATGAAATAGCACCACCTACCAAGGTGTAAATGTACCCACTAGTTGACTTGCGGGTATCAACATCACCTGCCATGTCAGAATCACAATATCCCTGCACTTTTAATGAGCCCCTTTCCATGACACACGCATTTGCTTTTGGTCCCTTTCAAGTACCTCATTATGGACTTTACAGCATCCCAATGTGCTCTGCCAGAATTAAACATAAACTTGATCACTACTCCCACTGAATAAGCAATGTCAGGTCTAGTGGCAACCATAGCATACATGAGAGAGCCACAAGCTGAAGCATAAGGTACTCCCCTCATAGCATTGGTTGCATCATCAGTTTTCGGGCAATCACTTGCACTCAACTTTACATGTGGCTGCAATGGCACACTGAAAGGCTTAGCATCAACCATATTAAACCTGTCAGTACTTTTTCAATGTACTTTCTTGACACAAATACAACAGTTTCTGTTGCCTATCTCTCGTTCTGCTTTCATGGACTTAGCATCAAGCTTGTTCGTCAACTCGGGCCTCGCATGCACAAATGCCTCACAACCGAAAATGCGTTAAGTGGTCATATGAAGCGGGTTTGCCACACCAAATCTCTTCAGGGATGCCAGCTTTCAACGCAGTGTGGGGTGAACGATTACAAGTATGAACTACAGTTTTAAGTGTCTCTCCCCAAAATCCTTGAGAGAGATTATCCGTGGGCATCGGACTCTCACATAATGTCCTATCTCTCAGCCACACCATTAAACGAAGGACTATAAGGGGCTGTTAGCTCCCTCTTGATAACATTTTCTTGGCAAAACCTAACAAATTCACCAAATGTGAACTCACCCACATTGTCTGTGCGCAAACATTTCAGCTTTCTACTTGTTTTGGTAGTCACAAATGCATAAAAAATTTTCAAAGAAACAAACGTCACTTTTATTCTTGAGGAAATAAACCCATATTTTCCTAGAGAAATCATCAACAAAAGAAACAAAATATGCAGCACCACCCATATCTTTACACGCATGCTACACACATCAAAATGTAGAAAATCGAGACGATCAGATTTGCGAGAGACACCAAGAGTAATAAGAATTTCTCACTTGCTTTCCATATTGGAATTCATTACAAAAATCAAGCTTTAACCCTTAGTATGAACAAGAGAGGAAAGAACATCAAGTCCTTTCTAGCTCATATGGTCTAATCTTTTGTGTCAAAGCTCCAAGTGAGACCCAATCTCTGCTATAGCAACAAACTTGCTTGGCAAGGCTTTGCAACGCAAGAAATAAAGTGTCCCCTTCTTTGTGCCCTTCACAATTTGCATAGCACCTTTTCTCAGCTTCCAAGGACCACCACTGAAAATGGTGTTATAACCATGCGTGAAATGTTTCAAAACCTTGAAACCCCAAAATGGTTGAAACCACAAAACGTTTCATGGAACACTATTTATGCATAAGCATTGGTAGACAATTAAACGGATCTTTGACTAATCCAATGGCACTATATATCTTGGGTTGTTTAATCTCAAGGGGGCATCATTGCCACCAAATTTACATGCTTTTTCAGACTTGGATCGGGCTTGTGTCATAGGATTGGGTTGCTTGCTATGACCACGAGTATTCACCACTCATTTTTGTTTTATGCTCGGCAACTCATGCATATCTCGGTTGAGCAAGCAACTGCCTACAATAGCCACTTCTGGTTGTGAGGCTAAGTATAGGGCAGCTTTCAAAGCTACTATTTAGTGCATTTGGCTCAAACACCATTTAACTGACTCGGGTGCTAGACAGCAATCTGCAGCTGACACTAAAGTGCTTTGGCAATTGCGAGGAGCCCAACGTTCCATGCTCACGAGGTGCATTATCATTGTCTCAGGGAGAGACGCTCTGCAAGAGAGGTCAGCTTGGCTTATGTACGCAAGGCAACCCTTCTGATCTTGACTCTGCCACATGAGAAGTTCAAAAAAATTTGCAAAGCTTTGGACTTGCTCCCCTTGGTGGACTAATCACATAGGATCTCGCACTTCTCCATACATGAGTGCTAGCTCACGTTCACCACATCACACCAATGGGGAATTTTTTACCATATTATGGTAGTGATGTGTCTGACCACACTTCGGACCCGCCAGGGCACTTTTTTCCCTCGTTAGAAGGGTTTTTTCTAGCGGCTTGTTGTATATACGCCCATCACTCTTGGGCAAACTTTATCTTCGTATAAGCATACTTTTTTTTTCTGAGATTGTATAAGCATACTTAATAATACTACTTCCAACGTTGTGTGCTCTTGAGCTTCTCCTTCATCTTCTCCATTCTGCTGCAACCTTATTTCCAACATCCTTCCCTTCTTGTATTCATATGGCCTGCCATTACATTTTTTGTATCCATGACACTCACCTCATGGAACACTCTTCCATCGTTGTTGCATTTTCATGATGTCCAGAGGAACACACTTTGTACAAGGATAAATCTCATAGGTCAGTTTTCTATGGCCCTTCATAGACATTAATAAAATCTTTCCTTTTCTACATCAAATAATGCTCCTTTTTTCCCATATCCAGCTTGTCAGTAACAATTCCTTTGAAACACCACAGCACATGCCTCATGTCTTGCATTGCAACATCTCAGTATCAATACCTAGCTACTATACATGACATTTGTACAAGCTTACATAGCATATCATTAGAAGTTTAAAGATAAACCTTGGACACGATCTCTCACATAAGCTTTTCGGAATTTTTCCACCAGAGAGTTATAAAATGGCTTGGCCAATTGAGGTGTCATGGCAACATGAAAATCTGGCTTGTTTCCCTTCATAATTCCATACAAGGTAAACTGGCTCACTGCAAGTCGAGTGACAAAAAAAGTCAGACTGGTTGCTTGGTGTCAATTTCTCCAAACAGCTTCACACTCATGCAGTAAAATTGTAAGGAAGGTGCCCATATGTTACCCAGCAGGACCTCATAGTTTCGTTGCATTACCTGTCAAAAGAACCCCAGTGAAAGATTTAATTGTTGAAGTTAAATATACAGACCAAGTATCCACAGAGATCCAGGATAAAACAGCTAAAGAATCGTAAATCATATTGAGGACGAAAGAGAAAGATTTACACTTTGATCCCAAGCTTTGCCGTTCTGCTCATTTGGGAAAATCCGCATATTAAGCGCCTTTCTGCATCTGAATAGAGCATTTCCAAGATTATGCATACAAAACATAAGTTAATCAGGCTTGAATGAGTGCAAGTCAATTTCTAGACTAGCCAGCTATTAGAAAGAACTTGTGTGTGAATCATAATCTACCATCTGCAACTAAATGTCAAAATACAAATGATTGCTTCTCCACATGATCATCCTATCACCTTATACATCATGCAAAATTATGAATCTCTTTCCCAGCTTAAACATTGTTAGCAGGGTGCACAAATAGCTTTGCAATGGCCGGAGTGCGTGCGTGCGTGCGTGCGTGCGTGAAACCAGACCTCAAATTCCATAGGTGAGCAGGCGCATTGCGCGCCAATTCGCCGAGAACAGCACAGATCTTCTTGGCCATGCCCAAGTTGGGGAGGAGGGCGTCGAGTCTGCAAAAGAAATCTCCTCCCAAGGGAGAAAGAGTCAAAGTGCACATGTGCACAAACATAGTTTGGGATTCTAGAAGGCTCATATCAGAAGAGGGTAAGCTAGACTAAGCAATTTGTGTTGTCAAGAGCCTCTGAGAAGAGGGGTGTCCAAAACGAGTGAAGGGATCTCCCGAGAATCAAAGAGGAATCGATGATCAAGCTGAAGTCAAACCTACCATGTGCTAGAAGAGTCATTGATAGACCGCACGGACCACCACCAATAGTGTCCTGTCAGGAGGTAGCATCCTTCAGTGCAGAAAACGCAAGCAGACAGGCTTCTGTACACCCAAAAACGCAACAATGAGGGGCTGAAAATGCGGCTGTAACATGAATATGAGTGTGCTCCTAAGCTTCCGTCATGGTCCAGATCAGTTCAGAGGGTACGAGAAGGGTAGATCTCTGTGCACGCAATCGTCGGAGGGCTAAAAACAGAGAAAATTCAACAACATAATACTTGCAAAACAGTGCCAGTAAATCAGATCTTGCGACCACGGCACCACATGCTGCACCGGAGGAAGCGGAGGGTAGGTCTAGCTAGATCCTTGAGCAAAAAGTAGAGCACTATCCCAAACTGCAAAAAACGCAGCCAACGACCTGAAAAACGTTGTAGATCCAAAAACGCCGGCAGCTATCAAAAATGCTAACAGAATAGAGGGGAGCTCCAATGAGGAAGGAGCCTCAAAAGGCCAGCGCTAGCTCCACAGATCTAGATCGCAATGTCTTGCAAAAATGCAATGAGGATCTGTAACAGACTTGGACACCCCAAGTCGAGAATCTGGTGCAACACACGAGAGAGAATCACTTTAAAACACTTCATACTTAATTCACAATTCAATTGAGTTGACACGGCCCGGCGTAGTTCCATGCCCAGAGAGATTGGCCCCAAAGACTAGTGCCCCTTTCGGTATTTCTTTTTGTACTAATGCCTGAGCAAAGTACAATTGCCCTTGGATCGCCTCTGCTCACCGGCTCGTCAACACAAGTGAGCCAGAGAGAGCCCAAGGGACTTATTTAAAGGCCCTTGGCCATGAAAAGCTTTCAAACTCAAAAGCACTTGTGCCCCCAAAAGCTAGCGCTAAATCAGCCAACGCTATATGAGGAATCCTGTACGGCCTGCCACGTCAGCACAGCAACGCATTTTGCGGAAATCCGTACGGCCAGCCACGTTAGCACTGCAGCGCGATTTGCGGTGTTCCGTACAACAACCGCCAACCAGTTTTCTTTTAGCCTAGTGTCCCTCGGGCCCTCTCAATAGGCGCCCTCTAAGTTGGGACAACTTATGGACATTGCCATGTCATCAGTTTGTGACGGGATCTACAAAAACGGAAGGGAGAGAAACCTATCACTTGAGGCGATCAGCGCCTCGTCCAAGATCTAAGAGCCAATTATCTAGTAACATGTGAGAAAGCGCAAGTGCAAAAGCATGTGTGTGTGTGTGTGTGTGTGTGTGTGTGTGTGTGTGTGTGTGTGTGTGTGTGTGTGTGTGTGTGAGAGAGAGAGAGAGAGAGAGAGAGAGAGAGAGAGAGAGAGAGAGAGAGAGAAATGAAATGAAATGTTATATTAACGTCTTCAAAAGGCCAGAATGACCTATGAGACCAAACTGATACAAAAGTGGGGAATCTGTTACAATGTCTGGGTACCTTAGTACTAAAGTACTAAGTGTGAAAAGTGTGAAAGTGTGAAAGTGTGAAAATAAATGTGAAAAACTAAATACAAAGTATTAAATAAACTTCTTAGGAGCATTCTGGGTGTCTGGCTAGAATGCTTCTAATCCTTTGTTGTAGTCTCCTCCGGTGAAGTGTGCTTCTACATCTCGGTCGTGGTCGTCTCGATTTCCTAAGCTCAATCCCCCTGTCAATGAGGGTGCCTTTGGTATGAATGTGAGAGAGAGAAGGGGGGGGCGGGGGGGGGGGGGGGGGGCTGTTCAACCTGTTAAAGTTATGGCGTCTCAAGTGAATAGCCCAATGTGATCTCAACATTTATTTTGGCTTTAGGTATTTATTTTACTTATTTGTCAGAGTGTTGGGTAGGGAAATTTGCTGAGGGGGGTACTTAAGGCTCCCAAAGCTAGTTTATAAGTAGACCCCAAGCCCCTATAGTAGGAAAAGTGTGTCGTGCTCTCTACTGTGGGTGCTCCTCAGTGCAATATGCATGAAAGCTCACTCCAACAAAAAGAAAACACACCATGGCAATGGAACAAACAACTCAAGGCACAGCAACAAACTCAAAATGCCATGGAACTCGACTAACTCATGAAACCCTTACAGACTCTGGCTGGAAGCACCCTCAGCTCCAAGCCCACGACTTACAAGTACAATGGGGGTGTCGAGGCTCCAATGTGCACAGAGAGTGCAGATGTGCAGTGCATGGACACAAGACACACAACGCTAGACCATAAAAAGTAGATGAAGCATACGACGACTAGAGCCAAATACACGTATATACAATTAAAAAGAGCCACCAACATCTAGTAAAATATCCCTGACAACCCAGCTAAGTCTATCTCCGAACTCTGGTGGTGGTGAACTGGCCCCACTAGACCACCACCCACGTGTCTGCCACGCGCCACTATCCAAGCGAGAGTCCACCCAGTGTGAACCCAAGACCAACTGTAACTCCAATCCGGTGCAAGTGGCACTGTAGCCCTGCAACAGGTTGCACGCCACAAGACCACTCATTGTCTTGATGAGAGAGAACACCGGAAACTGCTATGTAGACCAAGATAATTCAAAGGAACAGCATATCCCCAATAAATGTTGACCCAAACTCGCCAAATAATGGTGAGAAGAGAAGGCAAGTACACGGTCATCATTCAAAAATAGAAGAAGGTTACAGCTTCCATACACATTAGGCAAGGTGGTCAACACCATTGACAACACCAGTAGAAGGAAGAAGCTGGTGGAATATATGCACACCAAGAAAGATATTGCGTAGGTAATGGTGAGGGCTACATAGGGTCTATATCACAAACTGCTGACGTGTCAAGCCACTAAAGAACTAAGCCAACTTGCAGATACCGACCGAGGGGCCTAATTTTTAAAGATGAGTTCCTGCTAACTTATGGGACCTCGTCCGATAAGGCCCCAGGTGACCCAAAGAACAATAAAATAAAGTAGGACCCTCAACCTCACATAAAAGATGTTGATGTGGCTGCTGTACGGACACCCGCTATTTGCACTGACACTGCCATGTGGCAGCCTGTATGGACTTCCGCTTTATACGCTGCTGACTGATGATATGGCACGCTGTACGGATATCCCTAAAATTGTGTTGGCTGCTTTTGGGAGGCAAGATGCTCTTAGAACTTGATGCTTTTCAAGTACTGCTTTTGGATAGACCTAGGGCCTTTAAATATGTGCCATGGGCTCATTCTCTGGCACGCTCTCGCGTGGAAGTGCAAAGCAAGGGAGTACGGACATGTCCCTGTTGAAGCAATATAAGGAAATACCAAAAGGGGCACCATTCTCTTGGGGTGTAACTCCGCCACTCCCTGTCTCGTGTGTCGTGCACCTCTTTCACTTCAGTGTTATTTGAAGTGCTTAAAGTTGTTCAGACTGTTCTTTTCCGTTTGTACGTGGTGCTCTCCTGTTCAGTGGTATCAGAGCTCCAGTCATGTGCTTCATAGTTACCCGAAACACGGAACGTACACCCAAATAATGCAATTTTTAAGCCTATGTGTTTGAATACAAGTAGTACCCACAAAAAACACGATTTGAAGACCATTCAACCTTATTATGACTGGATTGTGATGTGCGGCGCCGCGGTCATGGTACATACACAATGCCCATACACAATAACACATGCAATTACAGATTAAAGCTCTCAAATAATTGCAAGAGTAGAAATCACAGATAAGACTTGAAAGTTGAGCCATCACATTGAACAAAATACACTTTTCGCTTAATTTTGGCTAACAAGGCCTGCCAAGGCGCTACAAAAAAACCAAAGGTGGCATATACCATATGGCATAATGAGATTATCACGAGGGCAAACCACGATACAAAAAGACCAAAGGTGACAAATACCATATGGCATAAAGATGCTACAAAGAGGGCAAGCCGCAATGCAAAAAGGTAAGGATAATGGATTATGAAAGTCCTAAAGTCTCGAGTCTCGAGTCTCAAGACTCAAGACTCAAGAGCCACTGCCTGAAAAGCCTCCCAATTCATAGTAGCCGGCTATACGTGTCACGTGCACATCTAAGTTTCTAACCCTATGTGCATGCGGACAAGCTACTTCAGGTCCAAGGTTCGGGTCAGCTTAGGAAGTGTTCTGGCACCTTTGTGAGCCTCTTCGCAGGCCGTGCATATCTAGGCACTTAGAGTAGTTGCATATCCTCCGGAAAGTCGCAACCGTAGAGCGAAGGGGTGTGACCAATCGTCGAAGGAGTGTGGCTTTTGGCGAAGAGACGCGTCTATTGGGCGAAGGGGTGTGACCATCCAAGCGTAGGGTCCCCCTTGGCATGGCACTTCGCGTATCTACAACTAGGAGTAGATGTAATATTGTTAACATAGTCACAATCGTGACATTCCCTCCCATTTAAATGAGAGCCTGTGTCAAAGAAATGACTTCTAATGTTGATAGAACTCTGGAAAAGCATTGAATCTTCGAAAATCTTCAATCTTTGAGTTATCGGAAACATTTGTCTTGAACCTTTGCTTCTTGCAAAACCTTTTTGCTTTGACTACTAAATCCCATGTCATTGCATTGTTCAAAGACTTTTTGAAAGAATCTCGCTTGATCAGGTTGACTGCAACAAGAGATTGATCTTCAAAATTCTTCATGCGATGTAAGATTTCTGGTTCAAAATCTTCCAGTGACTGCGAAATATTTGGGGAAGAGGAAATCTTCTCAAGGTACTCTTCGATGGGATAACTTCAACTTTATGAATCACTGGAGAGGATTTTGGCTTGAGACTATAATCATCTTCCAATAATGAATCCCAAAATTCTTCAGAATCATCTTCAGAAACTGCGACTTCATGACTTGCAATTGGCATATCACCATCCAGCAAAGAATCAAAGAAAGCATAGTCGTCTTCAGACTCAGAATCTGCAACTATGTCCTTATCTTTGTCTGGTAATGAAGTATCACTTGGAAAAACTTCTTCATTAATAATAATTTATGCATGCCAAGCTGTCGAACTATCTGAGTGCTGACGAAATTATTCGAGCATCCGCTGTCCACCAAAATATTGATGGAGCGACCGTTGAGAGTGTCACAAAGGGATGACGTGGTTGCCCGAGAGGAAATCCTAACCCTGACTACTGCTGAAAACCCTAAAAGTGGAAACCTAACCCTAAAACCTGCAAACCCTAAAATCTGCCAAAAACCCTAACCCTAGGGAAGTAGGGGAATCCCGGAAAAAGCGCAAGCATGATGACGTGGCAGAATCTCGTAAATTACGGCGCATGAACCTGCAAACCCTAAAATCTGCCAAAAAACCTAACCCTAACCCTAGGGCGGTAGGGGAATCCCGGAAAAAGCGCAAGCATGATGACGTGGCAGAATCTCGTAAATTACGGCGCATGATTGCTTTTTGGCGTGAGATGCTTTTGCGGCAGAATCTGCTTTTTCTCTACGTTAGGCTTACTTTTAGTTTATTAAAAGTGAGAGATTGTGGATTATGAAAGAGAGAGAGAGAGCTTTTGATCTGAAGCTTTTGGGGATCTGCTTTTGGCATCCTTTATAAACATTAAAATATGTGGTTTGGGCTCCCACTCTGCAGAGCATTTGGACGCAGAGTCTGAGAGTGAGACCCGAACCACTCTTGTACTTTGAACTGATTAATACATAAAGAAATACCGAAAGGGATAAGCTCGCTACTGCTGTATTCCCTTCGCTGCCCCACCCCTGTTGTAACAGCTCGCGCCCCACCCCTGCTGTAACAGCTCGCGCCACTACCGCTGCTGCAGCCCCGCCCGCCATTTCCACCCCTGCCGCCACTGCCATCTGTTGCCGACCCCCTATTGCAGCCGCTCCCGCCATTGCCGCCCCCGCCTATTGCTGCCAACGCTCCCGCATTAGCCCCCCCCCCCCCCCGGGCCCGCCTGTTCTTTTTCCTCCCAATTGCATCCTGCAAGTCGGTACCTACAGCATTGAGTCCTTTTTGGGGCAGTGCTTTGCGTGCCAAGTTGCAGATTCCGCCCGCCGCCCTCGTCTTACGCCACAGCAGTAGACACAGATGGAGGCTCCAGCTTCGCCACAGAGGGACTCGCCCGAAGCCCCCTCACCCGACCCCGCTGAGCCCACCATTCGACTTGCTCTTTCGTCGACAGAGCAAGTGAACCTTGCCACAGAGGTAGAGCGTTTGCAGGCGACTTCGGTCATCTGCAAGATTCTCAGCACCCGACCTAGCAGAGGAGAGCTGGATGACCTTCTCCGGGCCCACCTTCTCGCAGAGGTGGGCAAGATCTTGGATGTCCAGATTCTTGGACGGGGTTACTATCAAAGCGAGTTTGAGACCTCCGAGATGGTGTCCAAGGTCATCACCATGAGTCCACTGACCATTCGAGCAGCATGTACCCACTTCCGACAGTGGAGACATGGTTTTGACCCGGCTTCGGATGTTCTAGTAGAGGAGGCAGACATCCCCATCTCAGTCTGCTTTCCGGGTTTATGGAGGGAGTACTTACCACTTCTATCCAGGATCGGCTTAGCCATTGGGACTGTCCTGGAGACACCTCGTACGGCAGCATCAATAGCTGCCAAGGCGGCTGGCATCCCCTCAGTTCGAGTTTTGGTCAGAGACACCCACACGCTCCCGAAGGTTATTCTTTTGCCTCGGGTGAGTGGGGGTTGGTTTAGACAGAGTGTGGAGTATTCGGGCCTTCCGAACCAGTGCTTCATTTGTCGACAGATGGGCCATCTAGCGAAGGCCTGTCCACGGAGGAGGCCTCAACCTGCACCACAGCCTCAGCCCCAGCCTGCCAGGGCTGGCCCGCAGCCACAGACAGAGACACGGCGCACTCATGCTGAGCCACCCTCCGAGCCTGGGGCTCCAGCGGAGGAGAGATGGCAGCAGGTCCGTGGTAGACGACGATAGGGGCCACAGCATCAGCCTGGCACTCAGAGTGGCCCTCAGGCCCCTACTCAGTAGCAGTGGGTTTCCACGGGGAACCGCTTTGGTCCTCTAGAGCAGGAGGAGGTCCCTGCTCCAGCCCCCACCCCAGCTGCACCCTCGACAGCCTCTTCCCCCCAGAGTTCCCCCCCTCTTCCTCATCCTCCCCCCCGCCTTTTGCTCCTGCCGCCTCTTCACCTCGCCCCTCTACCTCTGTCGCCCCCTCCCGCCCCTCTGCTCCACCGCTTCCCCCAGCTCCTTCGCCCCCTCCTCCTACTCCAGTTCCACAGTCGACCCAGGGGGCAGAGCCTTCTCCGGCGGCTAGGAGATCTCTTGGCAGCGCCTTTGCCACAAGTCGCCTAGCGAGAGAGGGTCAGCCTTTCTTACGGCCCCCTCTACAGGTACAGACATCTTCCCTTGCAGCTATCCCTCGGGGTCTGACGCGCATTGACATCCGGCACCGCTGGGACTTCTTCGACTACGGCTTCACTCATTTTCTCGGCGATCCCTCAGCAGACCATGAGGCAACCTGCTTCAGGGTCCATATTCTTTTCCTTGCCGCTAGGGGGACAGAGGCCTTGGACTCAGCAGTTGGTTTCTCCTTCCCCCTCTGCGGCAGGGCTGAGACAGAGTGGACTCTCGACTCAGTGTTGGGATGGTTGCATACACAGGTCCTAGAGTTCTCTCACCACATGGGAGAACTATGAGTTACAGACATGCTATAGACTTTGTGGCCATTGGCCAAGTTTGCTGTCACGTGACACATCCCAACCCTATGTGTCCGTGGACAAGCTACACCACAGCAGCGTTCAGACAGTTCAGTCAAGTCTAGATTAGCAGTGATCTGGCACTTTTGTGAGTCTATTCGTAGACCGTGCATGCCCAGTCACTTAGCATAGATGCATATCCTCCGGTTGCACACAGCATGATCATCGGAATTCCCATCAGAATCCATTAGCATCAGTTAGGGGAATTTTCCAGTGCATTTAGCCTATTTTCCTATTTATTGGCATTTTCACTTATTATTTTTAAGTGACTTTCCAACAAAAGTAGGTAAGGCAATTTGCTAAGTTAATATATAAGCAAACCCAAGTTAGCACTTTCTGGCAAAAGAGGTAGCAGGAGCTTCCCGCTCAACAGGCAACTTCTCAGCGGTTACCCCCCTCAGCAGTAGACCCTCACCATCCACTCCTTCCCTTTGGCGTTTCCTCCTAGCAAGCCATCGCCTACAAGTCCTCTTGCCTGGCATTTCCAACCTCAGCAGATACATCCCAGCCAGCGTTTTTCAGCCTTGACAAAAACGCCAGCATCACTTGCAAATTCAGCGTTTTTTCAGCCTTGTCAAAAACGCCAGCTCAGCAGTAACAAAAACGCAGAATTCAGCAGTTGGATTCTCGCAGTTTTCAACCTATGAAACAGTAGCAGATCAGCCCCTAGACAGTTGCAGATGTTCCCCCCATTTTCAGCCATAAAAACGCAGTCAAAACAGTCATTTTCAGCCACCGAAACAGTCCCAGAATTCAGCGATTAGAAGATCTCAGATTTCAGCCATCAAGTCGTCGTCGTCATCGGCATAGTCCCATTGCATCAGTCCATTGCATTCGCATTGTACACCTTTGTGCAATCAAAGTAGACCACTCTCGCCGACGAGAGTGGGGCCTTCGAAGGAGGGTTTTACAACCTCTCGGGTGTCGTATCTCTTCTCTCTCCTTCTCTCAGTCTCATTCACTTGAACGCACAATATCCACTCACTTTGTTCGTGATCATAGCATTCTCCATAAGACGGAAAGCTCTCTCTTTCCCTAAGAACTAAAAGGAACCTTGAGCAATAAAGATCACTAATCTTGAGAAAATACAACATTCATTCCGCTGCACCTTACATTTGCGGTGACACCCCAAGACTCAGTAGGATGTAGGCACATTGTGGTTTACTTCTTTGCTGACACGCAGTGTTTGCCATGCTATGTGTACATTCATGAGGACTCCTAGACAGAGGAGGTTGCTTTACGCACGGCTCGCTCTGCCTGGGCGTGAGCTAGGCACTCACTGCAGTCACGCCTATCTAGAGGACGCTCGGATGCGGATTACTCCCCATTCAAGCCAGCCTCGAAGATAGCCCGTCTAGTTGTTGCGGCAGCATCTGTTCTCTCTGGTCCCCATGAGGATCGTCTCATGGAACGTGCAGGGACTAGGTGGGCCCCAGTTTCAGCGTCAGTGGGGCCAATTGCGTCAGGAGCTTCAGCGATGCCTTGTGGGAGGAGAGATTGATCTCCTTATGCTTCAGGAGCACCATCTGTTTGAGAGCCGCATTCGGCGATGTGGTCAGCTTTTGCATGGACGATATGATACTTTTTGGTCAGCTGCTTTTGGACCTGGAGGCATCTAGGGTGGGGTATGTATGACTATTGCGGATTCATTGCAGCAGGCCATTGTGGGCAGAGGGATCATTGTGCCAGGCAGGGCTCAGTGGATTACTATGCAGGTTCAGGGTGGCCTTGTGGGTTTCCTGAACATCTATGCGCCCAATGTGGCGAGTGCTCGTGCAGAGTTTTGGTCACAGATTGTTGAGTCTCTGCCACAGGCAAATCATTGGTGCATAGGAGGGGACTTCAACATGTTGGAGGACCCTTCTGACAAGATTGCTTGCAGCCATGCTACGGTGCATGGAGTCGAGTTGGCAGCTTGGGAGAGGTTTTGTATGACTCTGAGGGTCTCGGATACATGGCAGCACTCTGGTTTTGTGAGGCCCCCAGATAGTCTTGCCTTCTCTCGATCGGACCACAAAGTGGGAGGAGTGAATCTATCGTGGATAGATCGCTTCTACACAAGTGACCACTTCAATGACTTGGGAGGATCAGTGGGCATCCTGGCAGGGACCTCCTTCTCGGACCATGCACCAGTGATCCTCACAGTGGCAGACAGGCAGAGGAGTGGGAGCATGATGCTCCGCATCCCACAGAGGGTCTTGCTGGACTCAGCACTCAGAGAGAGGGTAGAGACTCTCTGGATAGAGGGCATGGACAGACTGACTTCTCCTGCTGACAGAGTGGCCTCAGGCCTAGCTCAGATCAGCCATTTTTTTCTTCAGGAGTCTCTGGCTCGCTGGGCTGCAGCGAGAGAGGCGGAGCAGTGTCTCAGACGGGGCATTGCTTCACTACAGAGGATGCAGGAGCATCATCCAAACAGTTCGTGGTTGGAGGAGCAGTTACAGCAGGCTCGACAGGAGCTTGCTAGCACAGAGGAGAGGCGACATGAGTTTGCTTTTCACCGACAGGCATCTCAGTGGACTCAGGTGGGTGACAGAGTGACTGGTGCTTTCTTTGAGACAGTGGGACCTAGGCACTTGCATGCCAAGGTCAGTCAGTTGAGGAGGCCCGACGGGTCAGTTGCTTGTGAGCCCGAGGATATGCGTGCAGTTGCTAGTGACTTCTACCGTGAGCTACTGTCTGCAGAGCCCCAGTCAGAGCGGCAAGATGCATGCAGGGAGCAGGTTTGGGCACAGATGCCTTGTCTTGTGACTGAGGAGATGCGTCAGAGGCTAGAGATGCCGCTTCAGCTTGAGGAGCTGCACACGGCTCTTAGGGCCCTCCCCCGTGGTAGCTGTCCCGGTGAGGACGGGTTGACTCCCAGCTTTTTCTTGGAGTACTGGGACCTGCTTGGCCCAGATCTCTGTAGTGCTTTTCAGTACATTTTGCACACAGGAGTGTTGCCTGACAACATGAGTGAGGGCCTGATTTACCTCATTCCCAAGGAGGGTGGCTCCTTGGATGAGATTCAACAGTGGTGCCCCATCACCATCCTCAACTCAGCCTACAAAATTCTTGCCAAGGCTCTGAGTTTGAGGATTCATCCACTTTTAGAGAGCCTTATACATGGGACCCAGACAGGTTTTGTCAAGGAACGCAGTATCCTTGACAACATCTTTACTTTTTGGGAGGCTTTTGCCCTGGCACGGCTCCGTGGTGAGGACCTCGTGATTCTTCTTCTTGATTTTGAGAAGGCATACGATAGAGTTGACTGGGACTTTCTAGAGGGCACTCTACGCAGGATGGGCTTCTCAGATGCTTGGATCAGAGGGGTGTCAGCCTTGTACAGACAGGCTCACAGTCGGGTACTTTTGGCAGGAGGTAGAGGCGATTGCTTCGTGCTTACACGTTCGGTCAGACAGGGCTGTCCTCTTGCCCCCTTTCTCTTTCTGTTCTATGCGGAGGTGATGAGCAGATTTTTGGTGTCACGGCAGGTTGGTCTAAGGGGCTTAGCACTCCCTATTCGGGGAGATGAGCTACTTGACGCTGAGTTTGCCGATGACTCAGCCTTGTACCTAGATGGCCAGGAGGCCAATCTTCACAGATGTGAGCAGGCTTTGGCGACCTTCTGCTATGCATCGGGCGCACTGATCAATTGGAGAAAGACTGTGGCTTTCTCGGTTGGTAGTGCTCCTGTGCCAGATTGGATGCCAGGAGAGGGCTTCAAGTGGATTCCCCAAGGGACTGCAGTTCGATACTTGGGTTGTCAGGTTGGTTTGGACTTGTCTCCCGAACAGCAGATTGCTCCCCTTCTCGTGTCTATCAGGAGAAAGTTGTTACATTGGAGCTCAGCACGACTTTCTCTGGTTGGCAGAGTAGTAGTTGCCAACCAGGTGTTGTTGGCGACTATGTGGTACATCACTTCCTGCTGGATCTTCTCGAGTTCTTGTATCAGCCAGGTAGAGAGGCTGATCAGGAACTTCCTTTGGTCAGGATGTGACACTCAGATAGCCCGAGCCAAGGTGGCTTGGCAGGTCATCACGCTTCCTTGTTCTCAGGGAGGGCTTGTGATCATTGATCCAGCACAGCAGAGCAGAGCCCTTCTTGGGAAGTTCATCGTCAGAGGACTTCTTCCAAGTGAGGAGCCCTGGTAGGAGCTCTTGCTACAGCGGATTCGTGCCAGGGTGCCTCAGCCAGGAGGCCCTTGGCAACCTTCGACCAGATGGATCTTTACAGAGATGCGCAGAGTTGGTTTGAGCAGGAGACTGGAGGATCGCTTCGGTGTGAGCTTGCTTCGATCTTGGGAGCTCTTGCGGCGAGGGCTGGAGCAGACACAGCCTTCTTGCACGGAGGAGCGCCTACGACAGCCCCTTGTCTGGAACCCCATGGTTAGCACTCAGAGAGGCCACTTGGTTGGTAGTCGGCCTCATGTTTCCTAGGGTCCCATGGCAGCAAGTCCAGCGCGCTCTCTAGGTGACTGGCTAGAGTTCACAGGTTTGTCAGAGGAGGTTCAGGGGTTCCAGCTCTACAGGGCATGAGAGGGGTGCAGAGCATGTGTCAGGACATCGCATAGTCAGTTCCAGCTGAGTGACTCACACCTCTCGAGCCAGTAGCACCGCGGTGGATGGGAGCCTTCACACGACTGGAGGTTCTCATCTCAGTCAAGGCCTACTCAGAGACTGTCCCAGCCCTGTTCTTCGAGATGCAGGGTGGGGGACGACTACAACGAGTTGCAGTAGAGGCCCCGCAGGTAGCAGAGTGTTGTTTTCAGAGGATCCGAGTAGTGGGCATCTGTGGGAGGACTTGCGTCATAGACCCTGACCCAGCAGCTCTTGAGACTAGACACTGGAGGCTGTGGGCTTGGGAGTGTTGTCCACTGGCAGGAGTACAGTGGGATCCTGGTGAGTGGCTATGGAGGGACCCCTTCTCTTCTGCAGACCACCCAAGAGTCCCGTTCTTTCAGTACACTGTTCGATTGGGACGTCATATACTAGCAGCACAGAGAGAGGCCCGCCCCGCTACAGCACGTCATTGGCAAGAGGAGGGTCTCACAGTCGAGTTCTTGGCATCCTTTTGGGAGAGGTTGTGGGACTCCAGACAGCCGCGGCGAGTCACCTTGTTTCAGTGGTTGGTCGCACACAGAGCTACAGCAGTAGGGAGCTGGCTAGTGCATAGTGGTCTCTCGGCCGCATGTGCAGCTTGTGACCATTTGGTGGAGAGTCAGCGTCACTGTCTTTGGGACTGTCCCTCGGCCTAGCAAGTGTGGCTACGAGTTCTTCGGCTGATGCCTGCTCTCTCCACGGCTCGACAGTACACTTGGGGGGCAACGGCTTGGTCCACCCTCACGGGCCCGGCACTTCAGTTTGAGCTATCTTCCACCAGCAGGATGATAGTGATGCAAGGGGGGCGACCTACACTCCAGCCTGCTCTACAGAGCTTACTCCACAGGAGTGGTGCAGTGACAGAGAGGAGTGTTGGGAGCTCATCAGTGGCCTGACACTCTCGTTCATCTAGCGGGCCCGCTGTTTCCGCATCTTTGAGGCTCACCCTGTGCCACCAGCAGAGACTGTTCGTGACTTTTGGCTAGAGCTGATCCATACTCTCAGAGGAAAGCTTGAGGGACTACATGGCAACTCCGACTGCATGTGGGAGCGCCGCGAGGCTTTCCTTCGACTCTGGCGCCCTGGGCCTTTCTACACCATAGTCCAAGGTGTGCTCAGATGGCACTACCGTCCACCTGTGTGGCTCTTCCCTCCTCCCATCTCTTGATTTAGCCTCATTGTATATATGCTGTTTTTTTCATTGGGAGAGTCTCCCCATCATGTTTGTTGTAGCCCTCTCTTGCAAAGGCGGTTGTAGCCCTATGGGCAGTTTTCATTAACTAATAGAAGGATCTTTTTCTCAGAAAAAAAAAAAGAAATACCGAAAGGGGCACCACTCTTTGGGGCCAATATCTCTAGGCACGGAACTCCGCCGGGCCAGTGCAAATCTCTTGTGAACCGTGAACTGTTTTGAAGTGGTTATTTGGTGCTGTCGTGATTGATTCTTGACTTGGAGTGTCCAAGTCTGTTACAGAGAGTTCCAAGAAGACTCAAAACTTGCTTTGAGAGAGGCTACAAAACTGAAGAATTGCATCGAGCATGCTTCATAAGAATAGTCGTATCCTCTACGACACGAATCGTATTGACCACAGATTTTCCTTTATCCTTAGCAGAATCTGGTTGTTCAGAATTCGATGATGTTTTCGTGTTGGAATTTCTTTTCAAATTAGACGGATTTGGTCTCTTTGGACATTGACACCATCGATGGTGGTCACTACCGCAAATTGTACATGATCCTTCCTTCTTTGAAGTCAAAGATGCATTTGACTAAGATCCTTGCTGAGTATTGGAATGCCGATCTTGAGAAAAATCACGTCCTTTACCACGATCAAGTAGAGGAACATTTAAAAAAGATCTACTTTGAGATTGTCGATCTTGAAAATAGAACCTTGAAGTTGAATAAGGTGTTGTGGCTTACTGTCTGAACTGAGATTAATGTTGCTGACTTTGGCTATACCTGTCTCTGCGATCGCGCTGTGAAAAGCGAGCGCTGTTTGAAGGTCTGTCACCAGGGAGAAAATTCCTTGTAGGGCGCCAATTATCGCCAAGACGCTCCACATAGGCAATTGCAACATCCAAGGTGGTAGGGTTGTATTTGTGCACATCGTCCTTCAGGTTGGGTTCGAGTCCGTCGATAAAGCTGTGAAGTTTATCAGAGGGACTAAGGGTCTCTATCTCCAGAGTTAGTCTTTGGAACTCTGTGATGTACACTGCCAAGGAACCTGTTTGGCTCAGGCGGCAAAGAGAGGACCGGGCATGAAAATCCGCATTGGCAGGTTCGAACGCCTTGCGAATAGCACGCCGGAATTTATCCCAAGAAGGTGTGTGTTTACCGTCAACAACCCGTCATTGCCACCAAATGTTGTGTCTTTGAGCAGGGAACTAGAAAGCGCAACTTTTTTACTTTCGACCAAGTCCATGTTGGACAAGTAGACCTCCATTTTGAACAGCCATTGGTCCAGCACGCGCTTGTCGTGGCGACCATTATACTGTTCCGACAGTTTAACATCAAGCTTCTTCTGTGCAGCATTAAAAAATTTATAAAGTAATTGAAGTTCACGATTGTCTACCTCTTCAGTTGGATCTGGTTCCTTTGGTTCGTCCACTCAAGCTTCAGACGAAGGTGTTGAATCAACATGTGTAGTCCGAGAAGTTGTAGGATGATTCTGGGAATTGTTTTGCGTCTGCATCTGATCCAAACGAGTGTGTAGTGATGTGAGACTTGTGGAAAGTGTGGCCATCTGCTCTTTGATGAGAGTAAGGGCATCGTCAAATTGACCACCTTCGTCCTGAGAATTTTGCATGGTTATGTCTCAAAGGAAATAACGAACAGGTGCAAATTCTGGGAACAAGTTCTGGGACGGGTACTCCGAGAGCGGAAATTATGTTTAGAACGGGTTCCGGCTCTAGGATCGGGTAATAATCTCGGGTCCGGAACTGCCCGCTCTGGGATGGGTGCAGAAATAGGTACAGGTGGATCGCTGCAAATTATGATGTCAGATTCCGGCGAATCGGAGATGAGGATAATCTCGCGAGCGGGAAGAGGTTCTGGTGCAGGAGCCAGTAAAGGCAAAGAAGGATTCTCGGGGATGACTTCTTCCAGTAGATTGTCTACGTAAGACAAATATGGAACCGGCACATCATAGCCGTCATCGTCTATGAGGAGTGTGGGGCCAGGGCCCAGTACACGCGGAGTGCCACAAGGAGGCTGATGTGCATCTGTGCATGCTCTGGCACTAGAGGATCTCCTTGGCAAGAGCATGCGAAGATACATGGCGCTGGCTTCCAAAGTTGGTTTAATAACTTGAAGTGAGTATAGTGGCCAGCCACCCAATTTTGGGGCAGTCACTTGATAAGTTGAGGCTGAATTATTAAGTCCAGCCAGCGTAGAATAAAAACGCAGCGACATACCATTCAGCCAGCGAAGTAAAAGAACGCAAACGATGCCAGAAGCTGATCGCTGGGAGTGCTGACACTTGGTGAGGGCTGCCGCTGCTGCTTGGGAAGGGGTGTGGCGAAGAGTTGCAGACTCGCCAAGTACTTATTGCAATGTCACATACACGGCAGGTACGCCACACACATGGTCCAGGTACGCCCCACACACACACACACTACTATCTGCCCTTTATTTGTCTCTGATGTGCATAGAATTAAATAGAACAGTTAAGAGTTACCTCATACACGTAGGCAATTAGGCACCATCTTTCAATTGCTTCCATACAACTCCGGGAAGGAGGGGGAGAGGGTAGTGGCGAGGATGAGAGGCTCACAACCATCGGGTCCCAAGAAAAAATTTGGCTCTAATACCACTGTAAGGATTCTAGTTGCTAATCCTTTATTAATTACTTAAACTCATGATTAAGACTTAAGAAACTTGAATTGTACTCAGAAACAAGACTCAGAAGACTCTGTGTTGATTGATTGAATGTGTGATACAAGGGCTCCTTATATAGGAGATGAAGAGACACGAATGAAAAGACATGTCTCATGGTGAAGAGACGCGACTTTAGACGTAAAGACACATCCTTTCAGCGAAGAGCTGCAACCATTGGACGAAGAGTCGCACCCATAGAGCGAAGGGGTGTGACCAGTCGTCGAACGAGTGTGGCTTTTGGCGAAGAGGCACGTCTCTTGAATGACAGGTCGTGACCATCCAAGCGTAGGGGTTCTCCTTGGCATAGCCATTTGCGTATCTGCAACTAGGAGTGTATGTAATACTGCAACATAGTCACAATTGTCACGTGACACATCCAACCCTATGTGTCCGTGGACAAGCTACAGCATGACCACGGTTCAGTTCAGTCAAGTCAGTCTAGAATAGGAAGTGATCTGGCACTTATGTGAGTCTATTCGCAGACCGTGCATGTCGAGACACTTAATTAGATGCATATCCTCTGGTTGCACACAGCATGACCATCAGATTCCAGTCAGATCCCATCACTAGCATTTTTATAGTGCATAGACCTATTTTCCCTATTTTTGACATTTTCCACTTCTTATTTTTAAGTGACTTTTGTTGAAAAGTAGGTAGGGCAATTTTGCTAAGTTTGTATATAAGCAAACCTAGCGCTAGCACTTTCTAGCAAAAGAGGCAGCAGGAGCACCGCTCAACAGGCAACTTCTCAGCAAGACCCTCCCCATCAACAAGGCTAGCGTTTTTGCATCTACAAGGACCTAGCGATTTCATCCACAGGCAGCCTGGCGTTAGTTGCACAGCAGAGCAGTCCCACCAACAGCAGCAGCAGCAGCAGCAGCAGCAAGACCAATCAAGGAGCCTAGCGTTCTGCACTTGCAGGCCACCAGCAGCAACAGAAGACAGTTTTCAGCCCTAGCGTTTTTGCATCTGCAGAACAACTCAGCATTTTTGCAGATCATCGCGACAGATTCAACCCTAGGACCAGCGTTTTCAGTTTTCAGCCTTTAGGCACGGCAGAAGAAGTCGCGAACCTCGCAGATCTCACCTTCACGCAACAGATCCTCGCCGCACCGTGAGATTCATCAAGGTTTACAGTTTCAGCCCGGAAAACGCAGATTTCAGCATCTGCGTTTTCAGCACGTCGTCGCCGCATCGTCGCCATCGACATCGTCACCGACATAGAGTCAGAATTCAGCAAATAAAGATTTGCAGTTTTCAGCCATTAGCGTTTTCAGAATTCAGCCCGTCTCGTCGTCGTCCTCATCGTCGGCAAGTCCAAGAATTGTAGAGATTTGTGCAATCAATAGTAGACCACTCTCGCCATAGAGAGTGGGGCCTTTGGAGGAGGGTTTGACAAAATTCTGGTGTCGTATTCTTCTCTCTCTATCTCTCAGTCTCAGCACCTTCACTCACAGTGTCCATTCACTTTGTTTGTGTCCATTGCACTCTCTCATTAAAGAACGGAAGGCTCTCCCTTCCCTAAGTAAAAGGAACCTTGAGCACAATTCGGAGCACTCATCTTGAGCAAAGTTCAACATTCACTTCCGCTGCACCTTACAACAATTGTGACAGGAACGCAGTTCCGACGTTCAAGGCGCTTTAGAAGCCGTTCCTGGGTAACTATGGTGTGCTTTTCTGAAAGCATACCGCCCTATCAAAGAGCAGACAAAGCAAGATGGCGCTTCTAAATTTTTCAAAAAAAATATCAAAGAATCTTTGGGTCACTGCCAAAGACTTACTACCCACTCCACCCTTAGTCTATCGTGCATCCCCGTCTTCATCGCTCTGTCTTAAGGGGCATAAGCCATAAAGAACCCAAGACCACTTACAAGAGAAGGATCAAAGCTTTTTTTTAAGCCACCATTTTTCTCAGAGGCAATGCCATGAAGTGGTGGATGTCTTTAGCTACCAAGCCGCACACTCGAAGGACTTGGCAAGCTTTCAAGAAAATTTTTGTCCAAAGTTACATGCCTTCAGACATCTTCCTTTAAAGCGCAGCTTCTGGTAGTATGGGGTATCTTGAAATGCTTGCCACGGAAACCCTAGTAGATTACGACTTGAAATTTTTGGACATATAACAATTGGTGTCTCTTCCCGAGCTGATAACCTTGGAGGCCCAATGCGATTTCTATATAATCGGACTATCATCACCACTATAGGAACACTATCTAACCAAGCCAGTTTCGATGATTCAAGAGCTTGGACCATGCTACGGTCGGGATGTTTGGAAGGCCTTTTAATGTACACTTGAAAAACTGGGAACAACACAGATGGGATGTCTGGGAAGTGTTCCACGCTGGAAAACCTGTGAACGACGCAACAAGATGTTTGGGGAGCGTTTAGTAGTATGTTTGATACCTCTTAGCAACTCAGGTTGCGGTCTGAGGAGTGTTTGGTTGTATCAGTCCTCTGAGCTCATGGCTCCGATCTTTTTAGGTTATTTGTGGGGTTAGTGACGAGATGGTCGTTGAGTAGCTTCATACCGCAAACCGTCTGTTTCGAGGGATTGCTTAGCGGCATTGTTCGTTGTGTATTGTAGCATGCATATGTGAGCATTTGTATTGCATTGTGATGTGCCAACCACTAAATATTCCTAATTGGGTGGGATTGCCTAAGTATGTAGTTATTAGTGCATCGAGACATCCGTTAGAGATCAATGGTTTGGTTGTTATAGCTAATTTTGCTACGCCAGAATATCAAAAGCTCCAATATAGAACGAGACACCCGTTACAAATCAGCGCGATGTGAGTGTGCTACTGAATGACCCTCGGAATGACCCTTGGAAATTTTAGAACTAACTTGAATTGTTTTGCATAAATGTTGTAATCGCAGATAGCTCTCCTTTCAAGAAGGGGGGATGTCACAACTGCTGACGTGTCAAGCCACTAAAGAACTAAGCCAACTTGCAGATTTCGGTCGAGGGGTCTAATTTTTTAAGATGAGTTCCTATCAACTTATGAGACCTCGTTCAATAGGGCCCAGGTGACCCAAAGAACAATAAAATAAAGGAGGACCCTCAACCTTACGTAAAAGATGCTGACGTGGCAATTATACAGATGCCCAGGATTTACGTTGACAATGCCACGTGGCAACCCATACGAACTTTCGCATTTTACATTATTGACTAATCACGTGGCATGTTGTACGGATTTCTTCATACTGAGAATCAAGAGACGAGAATACTATTGTTTGATTGATTGAACGAATGCTTGAAAACTGAGTACAATAGGCTCCTTATATAGGAGACAGAGTCACAACACGTCTCATGGTGAAGAGACATTACTTTAGGCGTAAAGATACATCCTTTGGACGAAGAGTTGCAACCATTGGGTGAAAGGGTCTGACCGGTCGTCGAAGGGGTGTGGCTTTTGGCAAAGAGGCATGTCTTTAGAGCAAAGAGTCGTGACCATCCAATCGCAGGGGTCCTCCTTAGCATGTCACTCCTTGTATCTGCATCTAGGACTAGATATAATACTATAACATAGTCACAATCGAGACACTCCCTCCCATGACTGATAAATCCCATGTCATGGCACTATTAATGACCATAACTATTTTACCAAACTAAAAACTGATCATATCTGCAGCTTGTCCCATCTTTGTCAAAAGTATGAGTATCACATTTGAAACTTGTAAGCATTCTTATCGATATAAGGGCTTGTAAAAAAATTTGTCACAGTAGTATTGAATCTTTATCTACTTCGAGTGAAAGTATTGATAAACTGAGTCGGGTTTTCTGTTGAGTGACGACCATTGGTTTGAAATCTATAAGGTATTTTATTGGTTTGTCTGGAACACTAAAATCCTCTTGAAGGGATGTCATAGACTAAAACAGTAGTGTTGGGAGATATATCTATATGTAAAGGTTTATAAGTGGAACAAGTTGTGAAGTCATGCCCCAATAACCTGCATCTGATTTATCCTTTGCATCGTTGCAGGTAAGGATTGAAATCTTCAAGTTTGAAAAATTAACATTCACAATGTATGCATGCATAAAATGTCACATGAGTACATGTTGGGCACAAATATTATTGATTGGCATGCGAGCTTGCGCATGCACATAGCACACTCCTAAAATTTCTGAAAAATGCCCCTAAACACACCTGTATATCATGGAAAATGCCTCTAAACACCTGCATCAACACTGTTAAATAGCAGTATGTTATCTGGTCACTGCAAAGTTGCACACATCAATTACATAACCATACATGAAATCTGCATCAAAGTCGACATCACTCTCTAAAAGGCCAACAAGCACGAGAATGCCAGGTCCAATCTGGGATATGGTCTCCCCGTCTACCTACAAGGAAAAGCGCAAGTGTATTTCAGCTTTGCATCCAGTGAGGCAAGCACTACAAAGAGGAATCCGATGCTCACCACCACTTTTGCAGATAGGACTCTTTGCACGACTGCCCTCATCGTTCTGCTTACCCGCCCGACTGTGAAAGTTCAATTTGGTTTCCGAACCTACTCCGTGCGCGAAGTAACTAATATGCCTTGATTGGTCACGATTGAAGGAGGGTAATGGTTGTTAGCGAAGGTAATGAATGGTGACATGCAATAGAAAAGATGACGAGCAAGGTTTGTCTAAAGAGAGATGCTTTATTTGAAGCTCTTTTTTATAGAAACCAATCAGTTGTTGCTACATGGTATATCTCTGCTTTACTCACTGACAAAATTAATACTTGACAATCAAGGTAACGAAAGGTGAGGAAAGAGTTGAGTAGAGCAGTGTAAAGAATGAAAGTGTTACTTGTAAATGAAGTTGACTGCTGTTGCTAATTTGAGTTCTTCATAATTACAATGTCTTTTTATACATATTGTTAAATCGATGATATCTTGTGGAGCTAGTTTGTGCGAGAGTTTGTGGAAGTGGAAATCGATCTTCCTAAAGATATGTAGCTTTGCCAATATGCATACGAATAATAGAAGGTGTCCTTTAGAGGGGCATTGACGCAAACGATTGACCTTCATATGTATCTTTGCACTAGCTTCATTCCACGTAGCATAGTAAGGGATCCAGAAATTGTAATTATAATATGTTGTCAGCCAATCCTTATCGTCAAGTCGTGAGGCTTGTTCTTCTATCCATAAGTACATGTATTTCTTGAGTATGAGAATTTTGAGTTGTGTTGACAAATGGTATTATAGCAGGTGGATTGCCTAGTGGAATGGATCGTCCAATTCCATGGGTGTTTATGTTAATCTCCCAAATACTATAGAAGTACACGCACAGATAGAATTCTTCATGTGACAATGAATACAATTATTTAATCATTAAATATAAATATATGATGATGTTATTGATGTGGACCACATAACAAAATAGAAGAACACTCTCAAAAATTACATGCACGAGAGCTGGAAAACTGCTCAACAAAGAGTAGAATCAAAAGTTGAAGAAATTACCCTACAACAAATAGAGCAAATGACTACATAATATATCTTTTTATGGTACTTTAAGTAATAGTATGTGGGGGATATCCCTTTGAAATATTGTATCCTATGTTAGAACTCAAAGTTTCGTGAGAAGGGAGGAAAGGATGACACATCATCTCTCGTCCATTCTAAAAGATTGGTGATGTGTGCTCTTTTTCTCACAATTGTTATGCATATGTAAATATGGAAGCTGATTTTGCATTTGATGGAGTAGACTATCTAGCTCTCTTTGTGTGTCTTTCTTTCTTGGGAGGGGAACAATGTCGAAACAGGTGATTTTGTCTTGCAAACTTGTTGTTTGATTGATATGCTCCTTGTTGGCATCTACTTTGTTGTTTTGCACTGCAGTGTTGTGTGCTTGGTTATTTTTTAAAATTGTTTGTTATTCTCGTAGATTCAATGAAATGCTCACTACTTGGTATTTCAAATTTTCTGAAAGGATCGAAGGATTCTCTGAACGAGCCTTTGAAAAAAAATTGTGAAATGCCATGTGAACTTCTTGTCATTTAAGATGGCTCTATAGTTCCCTCTAAGTTCATTGCCACACTCTTTCATCATTTTTTATAGCACCTAACTTACAGTATTCTTGTCTAAGAGGGCCAACTTGTCAAGCATAATCTTATAATCGTTGTGAAGCATCTCCATTGTGTACATGGAGATTCCAGTAGCCTTGGTGTTCAACACTTCATGTGCTTATGTGTCTAGTAGTAGGTTGGTTGACTCATTAAAGACAATGCCCAAATTCAGTAGTATCTCTTTCTATAAACCTATAGAACAAGTTTGAGTTATCAAATTGAATATTGGGCGGCAATGAGGTAGGTAAATGTTGCTGAAAACCATGCAAGTTGGAGTACCTATTACCAACTTCAATTCATTGTTTTTGTATTCTTTGTTTTGGTCTCTGCATTTGTTGATATACTAGTGGAGAAGCTGAGTAGTGCAAAAAACCTCAATGAATGTACTTGGGGGCTCACCAGAAATATTTGCTAGTTTCATTTGATTTGAATTTGGGTATACATAGGCACCATGTCTTGAGTTATTGTCTTTTGAGGTAGCGGAGTTCTTGATGAACATATCAATGTACAATGGATTCATATTGTGAGTGTGGATTTGATATATTGAAAGGTATGAAACAAAGTGATCAATTCCTAGCATGCATATTCTATTTATCTTGTCTGTTTCCATGATGAATTGTCAAAGGCTACTTGGCCAATGAAAATGAAATCTGCATTAAAAAAGAGCGTTGCTTGATAGCTGCTTACATAGTCTGTAGACAATATGAGGTAAAAGTGCACAATATATGAAACATGTTTATTAAAGTGATGGGAAAATATCTAACCACGGGGAGAGAATGTCCTTAGTAGGCTAGAACATTCTTGGGGTTGGCATATTGTGTATGTTGAGGTTACACAAGAGAAGATGACGTATGCCAAGCCTAGGACAAAGGCTTGTTTTATGATGAGGACATCTTTCCTCTATATTGCTATCCCTTGAGATTCGTGGCTCGTAACTATGTATGCAAGCGCTAGGAAAAATGTGCTTTCGTGGAACCGTTTGATATTGATTGCCCTCGTAGGAAACTTTGTCCTTTGAACGGTCATGGTAGCACTAGTGGAAACTAATTGCACTTCTATTGCAGCAAAGTGGTCGGTATTGTCATGTGATATAGATAACATTTGGCAAAGCCATTCGTTGTACCTATAGCCAAGTTAATGTTCTTTGTAAGCATACACTTAACATCGATCACAATCTTGTCCAGCTCATTAAAAGCCTTATTATGTAGCCAATGCTGCAACAAAGAGTTGGTCCAAGGGCATTGTACTTAAGTGCAACAGTGACCAAACTGCATGTTGGGAAAGACTTTTGTAAAATTGATTTGTTTTACTTATAGACATCTTCCATATGTGTGCATATTGTCACAGTTGGGTCGTCAATATTCTTGAGGAGTTCATGCTCATCAATTAGTTATAGACATCTTCCCTATGTGTGCATATTATCATAGTTGAGTCATCAATAAGCTTGAGGATTCCAGGCACTGTGATGGCATGTCTACTATTTGTTGCTCTACCAGCTACCTAACATGGATTGTGTCCAAGAACTGGACGTAAACGGGGTCTGTTGCATGGCAAACCGAGAAAGTCATTTTGTGGTTGGTTACTGTAGCAATGTATGTTGAATTTTGAATGTTATATACATGACATAGTGGTGTCTAGTGGTGGCACACTGGTGGTAGCTACACAAGATAACCGAGCAATAGGATGAGCTTCCCACAGAATGGATCAAGTAATGTTCCGTTACTTATGTTCACTATTTGATGAATGATAATGTTGAAAATTGTACTTGTCAACATCAACATTTCATTGATAATAATGAGGTTGGCATCATGTATGGCTATTAATATATCATTGATGGGATGTATTGCTTGTGGAAAATGTTGTTTTGACAAAGGAATTTTGAATTGGTAGCGAGTTGTTCTCACTAGGCTACTAAGACAATCATCTGATGCGCATGTGGATGCAGCGAGGATAATGTTTTTATTGTCTCTTATGAAAGTTGAAGTCAAGTATTTGATGAGAAACATATTTTCACACCCTGGCACACTTGTTATGATATGTAGACCTTTGTTCAAGCTTGATATCTCTTCAAATATGGTTTTTTGTTGTGAAGTGAGAATTGCATTGTTGGTTCGTGGAATTCCTGAAGCACTTGGAGCATTCTACCATGACTCTAGGAGATTTTTGGCCTGATAGGTTGATATACTGCACATGTCGCTGTATGTTTACGACTAAGGATGATTTTTTGTTTTATCAAACTTATAGTATGTCTTGCATTTTTAGACATGAGCATGCTGAGTTGCATGTGTTCGTAGATATCTATCTCTCAGTCTTTGTCATTGAGGATCAACCCACGGATCTTGCACTCCATGAAGTAGGAAGAGAATATAGAATTTGGGGAGAGACTCTCTGTCTCATTCTTGAAGGGAAATTTTTGTAATAAGACGTTGAAGAAGAATCCCTTTGTATGGTGGCCCGAATTATATTCTATGAACCCGATAAGGCGATAAATCGTGATAATAATTTTGTTATGTGTGTCATGAAAGCCTTTATAGGTGGATGCTCATCTGGGTTAAGAATTTTCTATTTTTTTGTGTTACTCATAAAATGTGATACTTCCAAGATGCAATGGCCTTGCACATTATAAATCAATTGGATGCATGACTATAGTCTGGCTACAAGATAGCAATCTTTGACAAAGTGATGGTGGGGAGGAGTCAATGTATTCAACATGTTTGCTCCTCGTGATAATAGATATCTTCAGAAAATTGATTCCTACTTCTATTGTAGAGATTGGTTGTCACAATATTGAGGCTGAAATCATTCGCAGCTTGACTTCATTTAGGTTATGAAGTCCAAGCATTGCAGCATCATCTGTGGAGAGGTTTATATTCCAACAGGTTCAGGATTTGTTGCATACTTGAGAAGGTATTATGAGATGAATTTGTGACTCTATAAATTCTCATGTGTGCTTTTCCTAGGAAGAGGACAGTGGGATGATATGTAACCAAGTGGATAGAATAGCCATCGAGCAGTACAATATCTATAGTTGGAGATGTTCTTGTTGGAAATAGGGCTGCAAGGGAACACACACATCTTGGAGAATATGAAGAAGCTCAAGGCACACAACAAAGAGTATATTTCTTAGTGCACAATGGAAAGATAAGTTGACCATAGAATGATGCGCATATACAAAATGCATGGGGGGAAAAACTCATAGTGAGGGAAAAAATGGCCCTGACGGTCATAAATGTGTTCACACACATCACTACCTCATATATAGTAACAAATCACTACATCGTGTGCATAGTGGTAATGCACCTCAATGTGCTTTGTGTGAGCATGAAAAAATGGGTTGCTTGCATCTGCCAATGCACTCTTATTGTTAGTGTAGGTGATGTTGGCAGTGTCCTATCCAACACCCAAATCAATAATAAGGAGTATGAGCCATATACACTCAACCGTAGCTATGAAGACTGCCATGTATTCAACTTCACAACTGGAAGTGTAGGGAAACACACACAACTTGGAGAAGTTGAAGGAAGCTCAAGGCACACAACAGAGAGCAGTATTAGTGTGCAATGAAAGATAAGTTAGCCCTAGAATGATGGGCATATATACATATGTATGGTAACAAATCTCCCATGGGAGTGATGCTGTGAACAAGAGCTGGTACTTAGAGTAGAGGGAACTGTCATGCCTTGAGGACAAGATCAGTCCACAAAGGGGGAGTAAGCCAAAAGCTTTGCGAAAAACCTTGAACTTCTCACAAGACAAATCATTTGCGAAAAGATCTACAAGGTTGTCCTATGTTGGCACATAAACCAAGCTGATCTCTCCTGCTGAGAGTCTCTCTTTGACATAGTGGTAATGCACCTCAATGTGATTTGTGCAAGCATGGAAAACTGGGTTTCTCACAACTGTCAATGCGCTCTAGCTATTAGTATAGATGATGTTGGCAGTGTCATGTCCAACACCCAAATCAACCATAAGGCGTCTGAGCCATACACACACAATCATAGCTATGAAGACTACCATGTACTCACTCTCAGAACTAGAAGTGGCCACAGTAGGTTGCTTCTTACTCAACCATGATATGCAAGCATGAAACAAAAACCACTCATGGACACTCACGTTGTCATGTAGCTTTGCTCCCATGCTAAGAAAGATACCATAAAAATGCATGTCGAGCTGATTTGAAGCTTACTTGATTAATGAACAGTGTTCAAGGCTTGGTAACAGGCCAAGTTTAATGTTGAATGTATGCCAAATACGGCTTCACAGGGACAACATATGCTTTTATGATGCTAAAAGGAGTATGATTGAAGTGAGCACAGATGGGAGTTTATGATCTACAACTCCAATGCTTGAAGTTCTCTACCGGCCCATCTTTACGGCTTGTCGATTGGAGCTACGATAAAGAAGTTATGGCAGGTTGAAGTTTGAGTCAATTGCAGATTTGTACCGGATTGGACAACTGCAACTGAGGAGACAGAGATGAAGTGTATGCATGGCCCTAAAGTGCTCACTTTGTGGAACGCGTCGATCTTTTCAGATCAGAGATCAGAGTTACGGTTACCAAAATATCGCTAGATTAAATTTCACCGGGGGCCAGTTCCGTACGAGTCTGGTCGGCACGGTCGGGGTGCCATCTGGGAATTTTGGCCTCCTCAGCAGGGTTTGTATGTGTTCTATGCAGCTTGAGAGGTCTACAGGGATTCACGGCTCGTCAGGTAGAGTTCGACTTGATACGACTTGAGGCCGTGTCAGTTGTTGGCAACACTGCTGAGCTGGAGAATTTTGGCATTATATGAGAAGCTGATACAAGCAATAAACAACCGAGTGCAAAGGGAATGCCTTTCGACAAGTGCAATCACCTATACGTGCATCTTAGAAGCACGTGGAATTATTCGAGATGCTGGTGTGGACAGTAAAATTCACGATGATATTGTTAGTCAAGGACTATTGAAGAAAAATGTTGTGCTTAGCAATGCTTTGGTTTGTGTGAATGCCAAACGTGATGCCTTCTTCCTTGCGGAGCAAAGCCTTGGTAAATATGCATGTCAAATGTTGTGTGGCGCAATGGACAATTTGGTGCCCATTGGGGGCAATGGCCCAAAAAGGCCGCCCATGGGATGTCCACCCAATTAAGAAGCGTGTGAAAAGGAGAAGAAATCAATGGAGAAAGGCGGCAAGCAGCGAGGCAGGGCGCAGGGAAAGAAGAAGATGCTCGTGCAGGCCAGACCGGTACTCCGACGACAACGCGCATGAAGGCAAAAATGTAAAGCTCGCCATGACGCTCCATTTCGGCTCTCGCCGTGTTTGGTGCTGTTGCAAATTCCGCTGCCACATCATCAAGTGGGCGGCGTGACAACAAGAAGGGGGAGAGAGCCTAAAAATAGAGGGCATAAGGAGTTTTTGGAGGCATAAACGTGAAGAGGGAACAAGAGGGCAAGGGAGGAAGGAGAGTTATGGCGTGAAGGAGAGGAGGAGGAGAAAGCATAAGAAGAAGGAAGGTCCGAGCTCTCTCACGGGCTCTTTGGCCCTCTCTCTCTCTCTCTCTCTCTCTCTCTCTCTCTCTCTCTTTTCGACTCTCTCTCCTCTCTCGTGCCTAAGCAAGAGGGAACTCTCTCCCTCCAGAGTAAGCAAAGCCGGGCAAAGGGAGATCAAAGAGGCGAGCATGAACAAAGGAACAAGGAGGAGAAGGTAAAAGGAGAAGAGGCTAGCAGAGCTCAAGAAGGTGCCAAGTTTGAAGAAGAAGATGAGGATGCCATCGAAGCAAAAGAGGAGAGCTTTTGAGAAAAAACGAACAGGAGATGTGAAAGGGCATGAACGTAGAGATTGACGAGGAGAGGAAGGAGCTCTCTCTCCTGCATGAGCAAGGGAAAGAAGCAGTTCTCTTCCTCGTTCTTGGACAAGCAAGGGAGGAGCTCTCTCTCTCTCTCTCTCTCTCTCTCTCTCTCTCTCTCTCGTTTTTAGACATAAGCAAGTAGGAGGACAATACTCTCTCTCTCTCTCAAGCAGGGTAAGAGTGTGAAGTTCGAGGGATTGCAAAGCATGTGGAGGAAGGGATGAAGCCCGAGGCTTGCAAGGCGTGATTAAAGGGAGGGAAATCAAAGCACAGCAATTGGAGCAGAAGTGGATTTGCATAATCTAAGGGGCAGTTGAAGTAGGTAAACTAACAGGCAAAAATTTTCTTCACTGTCATCAGTCTGAAGATTAATTAATTGTTTTATTAAACCCTGGTATCGTTAACGACCCGGTTAATCCGTAAAGGGAGCTTAGACTCTTATTTACCAATTGATCCAAGTGTTGGTGCTGCTAACAGCCCCCGCCTTGGCTACCAATTACATTGTATTCAGAGATTGAATCGATTAATTGAAGATTACGGTGACTGCCAAAGCCATATGCATCTATTTTTCTTGTTCTCTCTCACACCTCTCACAGCCAAAGGCCTGGTGCCTTCCTGGCTCATGTTTTGAACACATATTCCCCGACATCTTTGGTGAACTCGACGCGAAACGAGCCGAGGTGGAGGTGCAAATGGAGAATTTAGAGCAGATGATGAAGTTGATTGAAGAATTAAGTGCAAATGTTTTTGATGATAAGTCAACGGTTCCAGATTTTTCTAAGATGCTTCAATTAGTTCAAGGATCCCTGCTTGAAATGGAGACCGTAAAGAAGAAAAATCAAATGGATGAAGCTTTGGATGCAGCTTTAGATGTAGTATACGATGAGAGGTGAGTCTTCGATGGTTATGATCCAGAGGGCTACCTAGAATGTTATGAATCGAAAACGAAGTTAAGAGGGATACCAGAAGAGTTAATGATCAGAACCTTTGATCAGTTAGTGAGTTGAGATTTGAAGGAGCAGATTCAAGAGGTTACCAAATCCTACAACAACGACTGGGAATACTTCAAAGAAGCTATTGTACAAGTAAGCTATGATCACTATGCAAGCTATCAAGAACAGAATCAACATGTGGTCACCTTGTGACCCCACCCATTACCAAGTGATTACAGTGTGACCCCGACTATCCCAAAGTGATTGCAGTGTGACCCAGTCCATCCCAAAGTGATCTCCAAGTGAACACCATGTGATCCCCACCCCGTCATTTTTGCTATATGATTCTATGTTCACACCTCCATTTCAAGTGGCACGTGATAGCTTAGTGGGAGAGTCATGGTCTTCGTTTGAGTAGGTGGTGGGTTCGAGTCGCAGAGGCTCAACCGATTGAAATCTTTTTATTCTTGAGAATAAATGGATGGTTCATATCGTTTGAAGATGGTGGACCGTAGATCCCACCTGACAAGGTGGTGTTAATTAGTCACGAGGCACTGCATGTGTATGCAAGTCTACCAAGCTACTTAGATATTTGAGGACAAGTACGATCGAAATTAGAAGCTATGATTGATGAGTGTATTGTACAAGATGCTACCTTCTTACAGGCTAATGATGAAGATATAGTTGAAGTTTTGTACGAAAAGCTGGGTTTAGCATATGCCTTGCATGGAGTAGAAGTCTTTGAGAGTGATGTTCTACAACCTCAAGATACACAGGGTGAATTTTGCAAAGAACCTATACATGCATTACAGGAGGAAAAGAAACTAGAGGATCAAAACAACGAGTTGGCTAAAGCTCAAGAAGAAATTGTGGAGGTGAATGACTGCAACCATATTCAAGTAGACATGCATGAAAATTCGGTTTCAACTGATACTTTTGCTACTGACTCAAAATTAGAGCAAATTTTTTTTGGTACAAATTCTACCATAGATTGATTGATGATGTAGATGTTATAGATCAAAGCAAGGCTGCAATTGAGAGCAACGGGACCATGGATTTGGGTATAACAGATTTATCGAATTTGGATATACTAGATTTTGAGGACTTGGTTAAGCAAGAGTATGTGTTTGAAGATCTGCAAAATGTTGATTCAGAGGGGGTGCAGACTCCTCATTGACAAGTTGTTGTGACACCGAGCTACCAAAGTGGAAAACTGATCTTGAACGTGATGATGATCATTCAAAGGGGGTACAGACTCCGTCTTTGACAAGTTTATGTGACCCCGAGCTACCAAAGTGGAAAACTGATCTTGAATGTGATGATGATGATTCAGAGGGGGTACAGACTCCGTCTTTGATAAGTTTCTGTGACCCCGAGCTACCAAAGTAGAAAATTGATCTTGAACGTGATGATGATGATTCAGAGGGGGTCCAGACTTCGTCTTTGACAAGTTTCTATGACCCAGAGCTACCGATGTGGTAAAGTGATCCTGAATTTGTTGATGATGCTGATTTAGAAGGGGTGCTTAGTGAAGTGCAATCTATTGGTGTTGAATATGATTGGTTTCATTGTGTCGATGATACAGACAGGGTAGTAGATGAAATTTTCAACATGCATGTTAAACTTTGTGCTACAGAAGTACAAAGATATTTGGATGAGGGTGAAAGACTTAAAGAGCAGTTTACAGCAGCACAGCAGATGTATTTAGTATGCATGTCATATGTGGAAATCTTAGTTTATAGCGAGCTGAGATGTGCAGGATGGAGAAATCTTCTAAAGCGCTGGACCTAGATCTTATGTGCTTATTGGACGAAGCTTTGGAAGGATTCTCAAATACAGATGCTACGGATACCAATCAATCTAGATTCGTGCATGAGCAAGTTTGTTTAAATACAACTGATGATGACCTTATGCAGTTGTGTTGGATGATGCTATACTTGATTTTGAGCCTCTACAAGATAGAGAATTGTTTTTTGATGCATCTTGTGAGCCTAATGAAGAGAGTTTTGCAAGAGACTTGATGTATTCAGATATGCATGATTGGGATTCCAATACTAATGAGAGTGAAGGTGCACTATCAATGCTTTTACCTGTGATTGATGATCGACAATTGGATGAGCCACTTGCACAGGGGATATGGCAGTATCTAGTGATACCTGATGCTGTATGGGATCTGATGTTACCCTATGATGTAGGGGATTTTGAGCTAGCTTTTGATCCAAGTGTGACAGAGATATGCATCATCCGGGGCAATTGACTTATATGACGTATGGTCTAGGAGGTTTTCATGAAGATTTGTGGGATAATTTATGTTTATGCTCTACTGATTTGAGATTCTTGTTTTTTCCCTATGATCCTAGAGGATGGTGCAAATTTTTTAAAGGAATTCTCACAGTGGGGCAAATGATTGGTTTGCCATTTGACCCTGGGGGCTACTGAAGTGCAAGTTGAAGATTTGAAGAGTATCAGTTATCTGTTGTAGAGGTTGCATGGTACAAGGTTTTGGTTTCTAGATTATGCTAAGTCAGAAGAGTTTTGGTTATGTGATCAATAAGCTTGCATGTCTAGCTTCCAATTGACTTATTTGGACAATTGATGATGTATCTTCACATCTTTTAAGTTGGTTCTGCTACCAGAACTTGAAGTAAAGGACTTGACGGCCATTTCGTGTGCAGATAGAGTAAGGCATACTTGAGCTTGATGGCTCCCTAAAGTGAGCTTAATGGTCAAGTTGTGTGCATCATTAACTGGAGCACTTGAGTCTGGCGAGATTCACTAAACAGGTTTTCATAATTGAATGCTTTGGAGATATGGCATACGGTTCAAGGATATCTGATGGGCAGCTACCTAATAATTAAGCTAGAACATTGATGATAGGGTATAAGCCTCATATTATTTTTAATATGTTTACGAGTTACGTGAGTTTGATGATGGAAAAGAGCTTGAGGTACCTATAGCAGATGTAGATTAAAGTGCAGGTGGCACAGATCGGAGGCTGTGCAAGTTCAGAGGGGGTGGATGTCGTGCAGCTCCGCTCCCATGCTAAGAAAGATACCATAAATATGCATGTCAAGCTTATTTGAAGTTACTTGATTAACGAATAGTGTTCAGGGCTTGGTAACAGGCCATGTCTAATACTGAATGTATGCCAAATATGGCTTAAAGGGCCAACAAATTCTTTAACGATGATAAAAACGAGTATGATTGAAGTGAGCACAGATAGGAGTTTATGATCTATAACTACAGTGCTTGAAGTTCTCTACCGGCCTGTCTTTATAGCTCGTTGATTGGAGCTACGGTAAAGAAGTTATGACATGTTGAAGTTTGAGTCAATTGCAAATCTATACCGGATTGGGGAATTGCAGCTGAGGGGACAGAGATGAAGTGTATGCATTGGCCTGAAGTGTTCACTTTGTGGAGCGTGTCGATCTTATCAAAGATCGGAGTTACGATTACCAAGATATCGCCAAATTATATTTCACAGGGGGACAATGTCGTACCAGTCTGGTCGGCACGGTCAGGGTGCCATCTAGGAATTTTGGCCTCCTCAACAGGGTTTGTATGCGTTCTATGAAGCTTGAGAGGTCTACAAGGATTTACGGCTCGTCAGGCAGAGTCCGACATGATGAGATATTACGGCTTGAGGCCGGTGTCAGATGACGGCACTGCTGAGCTAGAGAATTTTGGCATTATGTGAAAAGTGAATACAAGCAATAAACAATTGAGTGCAAAGGGAATGCCTCCCGGCAAGTGCAATCACCTATACGTGCATCTTAGAAGCACGTGGAATTATTTGAGATGCTGGTATGGACAATAAAATTCACGATGATATTGTTAGTCAAGGACTAATGAAGAAAAATGTTGTGCTTAGCAATGCTTTGGTCTGTGTGAATTCCAAACATGATGCCTTCTTCGTTGTGGAGCAAAGCCCTGGTAAATATGCATGTCAAATGTTGTACAACGCAATGCCTTGGTGGACATATATGTCCAATGTGGTGCCCATTGGGGGCAATGGCCCAAAAAGCAAGGAGTCGGTCACCCATGGGATGTCCACCCAATTAAGAAGGGTGTGGAGAGTGTGTGAAAAACAGAAGAAATCAATGGAGAAAGACGACAGGCAGCGAGGTAGGGCACAGGGAAAGAAGAAGATGCTCGTGTAGGCTAGACCGGTACTCTGACGACAACGTGCATGAAGGGAAAATGCAAAGCTCGCCACGGCGCTCCATTTTGGCCCTACTCCCGCCGTGTTTGGTGTTGTTGCAAATTTTGATGCCACATCATCAAGTGGGCTTTACGCGCCTTGTCACGGCGGCATGACAACAAAAAGGGGGAGAGAGCCTAAAAAATGAGGGCATAAGGTGTTTTTGGACGCATAAATGTGAAGAGGGAACAAGAGGGCAAGGGAGAAAGGAGAGTTATGACATGAAGGAGAGGAGGAGGAGGAAGCATAAGAAGAAGGAAGGTCCGAGCTCTTTGGCCCTCTCGATTGATATTCTCTCTCTCTTCGACTCTCTCTCCTCTCTCGTGCGTAAGCAAGAGGGAACTCTCTCCCTCCAGAGTTAGCAAAGCCGGGCAAAGGGAGATCAAAGAGGTGAGCATGAACGAAGGAACAAGGAGGAGAAGGTAAAAAGAGAAGAGGCTAGCAGAGCTCAAGAAGGTGCCGAGTTTGAAGAAGAAGACGAGGATGCCATCGAAGCAAAAAGAGGAGATCTTTTGAGAAAAAACGAGCAGGAGATGTGAAAGGTCATGAACGTAGAGATTGAGGAGGAGAAAGGATTTCTCTCTCGTGCATGAGCAAGGGAAAGAAGCAGTTCTCTTCCTCGTTCTTGGACAAGCAAGGGAGGAGAGCTTTCTCTCTCTCTCTCTCTCTCTCTCTCTCTCTCTCTCTCTCTCTCTCTCTCTCTCTCTCTCTATCTCTCTCTCTCGCTCTGTTAACCCTCACAGCTCACGGACACCCTATCACCTACGAGACGGACGTTGTAACCTACGGTGGACATTGTATTATTTATTTGGTAGAGTCAGGTACCGGGCTTGTCGGTCCAATAGGAAAAGGGTAAGAGTGATCGCCGATGAGTGGCGCACTCTAACTGGCACATTCAAGGGATTAGTTGGCTAAGCATGGGCGCCCAAGTGTGAATGGGGTGAGCTCATTTAAAAGCCAACTAAACCTAAAATTCACTTATTCTCTCATTTGTGCAATAGAAGAGTGCTCTTGCTCCATCTCCATCTCCATCTTCTTCTTCTTCACCTCCTTGTGTGTGTGTGTGTGTGTGTGTGTGTGTGAGAGAGAGAGAGAGCATTGCGGCGGCACGACGGCGGTGAAGCGGTTGAGCGCGACGTAGCGGTGTCTCCTTCTTCTTCGCGGCGAGGAATCCTCCATGGCAGGAGCATAGAGCGGTGAGTGACACACCATTGCCCTCTTTTGAGCTTACTAGTTAAGCTAGTTGTGTGCTTGGAGCCGTCTGTGGCTCGCACATAGTGTTAGGCAAGGCCCTTGCTTCGACAGTGCGGCAAGGAGCGCACATTTTTGGCGCCGCTGCCGCGGAATCGCCCTGGACTAAGCCCAAGAGGCACCTTGTGCTTCTCCTATGAGTTGTTTGTAGTAGGAAAGAAGAGGAAGAGGAATGAGTTATTTTTCTGCAAGTTGTTATTTTCTGTATTGTCTACAAGTTCTGTGATTTCTGCATAATGTTGTGTTTTCTGTTTGCACACAGTCTTTGCACAATTAGTAGTCGTTAGCTTGTTCGCAGTGAATGAATAAGTAGGTAGACAGTTAGCAATTTCTGTTTGCAAACAGTCTGTACACAGTTTTCTGTCAAGGTTTTCCTGCACACAGTCTTTGCACAGTAAGGTAGTGAGAGAGGAAGTAGGTGGACAGCTAGCCCACTGTCAGTAAGCAGTTAGTAGAGTGGTTAACAGATTAGTTAGTAGATTAGTTAGTGGTTAGCAGCACTGTTCGTAAGTAGATAAGGTAGTGAGCTGTCTGTGAGCTGTGAGCTGTTGACAGAGAGGGTAGGTAGGTGTTGGCAGTGTGTGTGGCCAAGAAAGGGTCACCTAAACTGCGCGCGGTCGTCGCCTCAAAAAAAAAAATAAAAAATATTTAAGCGTGAGTGACTGGGGGGCCACACTAAAATTTTGATCGGGATCGTTTCCCCAAGCCCAAGCCCAAGCCCAAGCCTTAGTCCTCAGTCTTATGATATATACTAGACTCACTCTTATATATATACCCTACCCCCTCAAGAGGGAATGAGAGCATGTGGGGCAAGTCCTCCACTCTCCTCCCTTCTCTTCCCACTTGCACCCTTAGACTTAGTCCTCAGTCTTATGATATATACTAGACTCACTCTTATATATATACCCTACCCCCTCAAGAGGGAATGAGAGCATGTGGGGCAAGTCCTCCACTCTCCTCCCTTCTCTTCCCACTTGCACCCTTAGACTTTCTAATTTGGGCTTAGTTCCCTACTAAAAATTAACAGTTTTAGGGATTCCTAGGGCATAAAGTGACCAAACGGAGGGCTGTAAAGCACGGCACGTCCCTCTGACCGAGACGCTCGCTTTGAGCTATCATACGTTCTATTCTATAGGTGGGTCAAAAAAAAAGGACCAAAAAATCAAAAAATAAATAAATAAGAAAAGACTTGGGTTGCAAAACACCCAAAATTACTAGGTGAGCAGCCTTCACGCGCACTCACTGATACTTCTAGGGGATCCAAGTCATATGAACCTACGCTCTAGACGAGTGTTAGAGCACGAGCATATTGGTAGTGCCTTCATTTACGCGGGCACCCATTATTCCTCCACCCTAGGTTCTGGACCTTCGACCGGGACTCAAGGTAGCGCGACCCAAGATCCTCATATCGCGTCTAGTGATTCTTCCTCTGACTACGAAGTCATGGAGGGGTATCCTACACCAAACCCTTATAGTTCAAGTCAAGACATGCATGCCATGGGCCCACGGCCCGGGTCCAGCGTGTTTAGCCGCTTAAAAGAGACCCTTAGTAGAGCTACTCGCTCCGAACATGCGGTTAATGAAATAAATGAAGGGAGTGGGGAAGTAAATTTGTCATTCATGCCTAAAATAGACCCTATGCTTCTTGAGAGTGTGCATGTGAATGTTCCATCCAATGCACCTCCTTATCCTTTAGGACTATCTCCCTCTGAGGTTTTACTACCCGATGGTAGGAGTCTTGCCGAAGTACAAGAGATCGAACGCTATATGCAAGCAACAAGGGAGAGGGAAATTGAGAACCTACGAAGGCTAGAACAAAGTCGAGCCCTAAAAGCAAAGGCTCCTATGACAACAATCATGCCAGCCGAGCAACCGAGTGCTCCCAAGGTAGCAGTCACGGAGGGGCAAGCGATGGGAGCAATAATGCTTCCACTTCGAGGGAAACCTCCAGCACGCCAGGCCTAGATGGGATATTCCTAAACGAAAATTGGGAGTATGACCTACAAGCAGAAGCTTTAACTGATCGGTACACAAGAAGACACACCTATCATGTGGGTTGGTTAGATGTTCTACAATCCACATCGAGTGCTACTAGCATAGATGAGCAACAACGGAAAGTCTGTGATGTCCTCCATAGGATTGTCGAGTCCTCCATAGGTCCATAGGTAATATTTCAAGTCTTACGAGAGAATAAGCTTTATATTAATCGAAAGAAAAGTGAGTTTTTCTTACAAGAGATTCAATTTAAGTCACATTATCTCTCAAGATGGCATCCAAATGGATCCATTAAAGCTAGAGGTAATAAAATGATGGCCTAACCCAAGGAATCTACATGAACTAAGAAGCTTTACAGGTACGTGTGCATACTACAGACGCTTCATAGAAAAGTTCTCACAAATCGCGGGAACATTACATGACCTAACAAAGAAAAACGTTAGGTATACATGGTCTGCCAAGGAGAACAATGCTTGCGAAAAGCTTATCTCTCAACCTGTGCTTACACTCTTGGATCTCTCAAAGCCATTTGAGGTCCAATGTGATGCTTGTGGTGATTGCCTTGGAGCTGTTTTGCTCCAAGAAGGGCACGCCATAGCCTATAAAAGTCGAAGGCTCGACCCTTTTGAGCAAGCTCTAGACATATATGAAAAGGAACTCCTCGCAGTTCTACATGCCTTAGACTCGTGGAAGCACTATTTATCGGGGACTCCTTTCATTCTGTGGGACGGATCACCAAAGCCTTAAGTACTTCATGACGCAGACCAAGCTCTCCGACAAACAAATGAGGTTGGCAAAATTCCTTTTGCAATTTCATTTTCATATTGCTCACGTTACTGGCAAGCATAATCAAGTAGCCGATGCACTCTCAAAACGATCGAGAGTGAATGTGGTATGCATAGCAACTCACAATGAGCTATCTTCTATGATATATGAGTACGCTATTGATCCCAAATTTAGAGATGTGATTTCAGCCCTTGCACTAGGGAAGAAAGAGGAACCATTTACCTTACAAGATGGTTATCTTCTCTATGGCAATAGACTATGCGTTACTAACTCACTATGTGTGAAAGTAATGTATGAATCTCATGCTCCTCCTTATGCGGGGCAGAGAGGGATTCAGTCTACCCTAAAAGGGATAGAAACATATTACAAGAGTATGTTTCTAAATGTGTGGTATGCCAAAAGACGAAGTTTGATAGAGGGAAGCAACCTGGATTGCTTCAACCTTTGCCAATCCCTAATTCACCATGGGAGAGCATATCCTCTTTGGATTGCCTAAGTCTATCCATGGGAATACGGGAATATGGACGATAGTAGACAAGTTCAACACACAAGCTCATTTTATACCTATCAAAAAGACTATCAAAGCCCATCAAATGGCAACCCTCTTCATATCACAAATCTTCAAGTACCATGGCTTACCAATTTCCATAGTGTCGGATAGAGATCCTAGAATGACAATAATTTTTGGAAGGGTCTCTTTGAGAATTTAGGGACAAGGCTAAACTTCTCTTTCGCCTATCACCCTCAATCGGATGGACAAAGTGAAATAGCTAACCTAACAATTCTTGATATTAAAAGCCTACGTAACGGAAGTAGATCAAAGGCTCCAATTGGAGAAGTACTTACCATTAGTGGAGTATGCCTACAATAACACTATACATACCTCCATTGAAAAAGCACCGCTTGAGGTAATTGAGGGAAGATCTAAAAGTCCCCTGCTACTTAAGGTACATGGGAAGACCTTTCCTATAGATGAGTATAGCCGAGACCTACAAGAATATTTCCAAAAGATTAAGGATGCTATCTCTATCTCATAGCAAAGGCAAAAGGCTGATGTTGATAAGCACAAAAGAACTCAAGCCTTTGAACAAAATAATTGGGTCTTACTTAAATTTCCCAAGGCTCGATTAAGGCACACAACGGGCAAGAATCCTACGGGACACCAAAAGTACTATGCTAAATTAGCAAAAAGGTACTATGGTCCCTTCCACATTCTTAGACCAATCAATGAGATGGCCTATCAACTCAAGTTGCCCAATCATTCGCTCATACACGATGCTTTCCATGTGAGCCTACGAAATTCTTACAAAGGAGAGCCACCTCAAGAACCAACTATTGAAGACCCACCGGAGATCGAGGAACAAGAAGAGGTGTTGCAACCCGAGTCCATTCTCTGACATGAAGACAAGGTATTGAAAGGTGGTAAGATTATCCAACGGTATCTTATTAAGTTTAAGAACTATCCTTTTGAAGATGCTAGATGGATGCAAGACATACAATTAAAGGATAACCTAAACCTTGTCAATGCTTACAAGGATTCCCTAGAGTAAGAAAATGTAAAAATGTTTAAAATGAACAAAGTTTTTGTCTTATAAGACTCTCTTTTTCTTTCTTGTGCACAAATATTAAGAAGTATGCATGCTTAGGATCAAGTTTGCGGAGATGACGTCTTCCAAACACCAAGTAGAGCTTGTCACTTTATTATGGAAGATTGATAGGACTAATGCACAGACATGCTTACGACATCTTAGGCTCTCAACGCCAAATGGATTAGTCATCCATTCTGGAACGACGTCGTAGGGTAAAATAGGGATCCTCTACCTGCTATAGAAAAAGAACTAATGACTACGCTTTATCTTCTCTACCTCATACTCGAGGCCAACTATGATTTCAAGAGAGAGGTAATGTCATAATAACTAATGAGAAACTAGCAAGAGGGGTCGACCAAGAGAGAGAGGGGGCTGATTTTTGCAAGGCATTATCACTCACACACTCACACAATCTCATGTGTGAAGTAAAGAAGACTATCTCCTTCTCAAGCTTTAATAGAAAGCTCATCATCTACTCCAAGCTTGTGAGAAGGGAGGCCTACACCGACAACTCTTGGCTTTGTGATGCAAATCCAACCAAGAGCCAAGCTCCAATGCATGCTCATCTCCTTTACCATGCTAATTACTAAGCTATGCTAAGCTGTTAAGAGTGATTATGTGAGGAGACATACTTCTTTCTCATAAGAATACTCCTTCTTTCTCTCGATCTACTTTCATACCCCGCTAGCTCTCACCATCTTCGAAGGTGTGTGAGGTCTTGGGTCTGATATCGTGAGGGAATTGATGTTGTGTTTTCAAGTGTAAGCTTGGTGCTTGAAGCTTCCATCTTCATTGCACCAGCAAGTTATTGAAGGAACACAAAGTATTGTATTGTAAAATGTCTCCCTTGATGGGGGGAATCTATAATACAAAGACTTTTGGAGGGGGACCGGCTCCATGTAAATCCGGTCCTCAATTGTTGTCAATAGCTTAATTTCTCTCTCTTTTTGAAGTATTGTTCATGCCTATCTAACTAGGTGTTATGCTTTTGTTGCTCTCTCCATCCAAGCACTCTTGCTATGCTCATTAGGAATCTATTCTTAATGAAATGCTCACTATGTCTATGTTATTTTCCGCTACACACAAGTTACTAGACCATTAAATGTTACATGGTTGCTGTCAGAACATTTTGTAAGACTTATGACATTTGCCAAAGGATGGGTAGACCTACAATAGCTGACATGACACCACCAGCTCCAATCATACCATTAGGAATCTTTATGAAGTGGGGACTTGACGTCATGGGACCATTCAAAAAGATAACTCCTAGAGGGTACAAGTATATCATTATGGCTACCTACTATGTCAGCAAATGGGTGGAGACAAAAGCTCTACCAGATCATACTGTTAAGTCAATTGCTTCATTCCTCTATGAAAATATCATGTGTAGATATGGTTATCCCATTGAGATAGTGTCAAACCAGGGCACTCGCTTCATTAATGATATGATGGAGATTTTCATGGGGATGTTTTCAGTCAAACATAGCAAGTCAACACCATATTATCCCAGATGCAATGGCCAGACTGAATGTAGTAATAAAGCCATCAAAACTATTCTTACAAAAACTATTCAGAAGGAGCCACACCACTCGGATACCAAACTTTAGATAGAATTATGGGCCTATCAAATTGCTTACAAATTCACGGCGGGTATGACCCCATCTAAACTGGTTTATGGCACATAAGAAGTTGTGCCCATGGAATTTGTGATTCCAAGCTTAAGCAGTTGAATATGGGATGGATTTCAATAAGAACCCGAAGCAACAATTGGATGATCTATTGTAGCTAGATGAGATACGACAACGGGCTATATTGGAACAAGAAGTGGTGCAGCAAAGGAGAAAGAATTGGTAGGACAGTAGGATCAAGGTTAGAGAGTTTGAGAGAGGTGACCTAGTTCTACTCTACCAGTCCAAACTGAGACCAAAGAAATCGAACCTGAAAATAACATGGCCAGTGCCCTATTAGGTGGATTGGGTATTTTCAAATGCAACAGTGAGAATTAGAGATTTGATGGGTCTATTGCTGCCCGGAGTATACAATGGAGCAAATATTAAGCTCTATTATTCAAGAACAGAAGGGGTTCTAGTGGAGCTAGAACCAAAACCAAAACCAAAAGGGGAGCTACTGGACTTGTTCTCTGTCAGTTCAGTGAGGCAGCTAGTACCAATCATCCGATTGGTTCAATTAAAGATAAATAAACCATTTAAAGCCCCAACCAGTCACAAGTGGAGAACGAACCACATCCTAAAGTGAATCTCTCTAGTAATTATTAAACGGACAAGCCAATGCATGTTTGACACGCCACAAGTAGGGAGCAAAGATCAAGGTCGGCCAGTGGAGCATTCATGGCAAGGATATGTATAACTATGCGACAGGTTTTCCCATCCACAATTTACTTACAACCCTCGGCAGCACTTGCTCCTCAACCTGCAGAGAGTGTGTCCAACCCACAGCTACCTGCTTCGCCCTCATAGAGCCAAAATCCTTAACCATATCTGACACACCACACTATTCCTTCAACGACTCATTCACGACATCAACAACAAGTAAGTATTCTTCAACCAATACTTCTTCGTTTGAGTTGTGTATGGGTAGAAAGACCAACTCATAATATATGAAGGAATCCATGGACAAGATCAACGCTCATACATAGAGCCTTAAGGAGTCGCTAGGTCTCATACCACACAGTAAGATAGCAAAGTATGTATTCCAAGAAAGTGAGCAAAAATTGCTCAAACTATGGGGTTTAGAGGTTATTAGGGAAGCCACAACACTTCCTTTTGACAGGCAAATCACGCAACAGGTGCTCGCTACGTACAAATATGAAAAAAGTAATGTAGTGATTCATGGTCACACATTAGAACTGATTGCTGGTGAAGTGGCCCACGTTTTCAAACTCTCTAATGACCAAAAAGCCACACCAGTGACCGTTGAGGAAGTCAGCTAGTATCTGAAAGAAGACGATCATGATAGAAAGAAGAGAAAAGATGGGGCTCATGGTATTGCATTGGTGGCACTTGAACATACAACAATGTACAGGCTTATTGCTGAGACCATCAGCTTGAAGAACAACCCCACATATTTATTGAAAAAGGTGTTCACAATGCTACTAGCCAAAATATTGGACGTAGAGGCTAATATCAACATTGCACAATTTTGTACAATAGTGTCACGTAGTAGACTGCCAAGGTTAAATCTAGAAGCCTCTTTAAAGCTTGGTACGTATGGCAGTTTGTCTACTGGGCGAGTCAACCTGCAGTACCTGTCATCATTGATAGAATTTGGGGCAGGGTAAATACTTCCAAAGCAAATCAAATCAATTTAGATTCATCTAATGTGGAAAGACAGGACCAAACTGTGTCCGATAGAGCTGATTCACAATAGACTGAGTCACAGAGAAAGGAAAGCCCATCAAAATCTTTTGAGGGAAAAGGCAAGGGCAAAGAGTAGGTAGGGGAGAAGCGCCCTACTACTGTTGAAGATATTGGCCCTACTATTAAAAAGCCCAAAACACTGGATTTAATCAAGGGATTTAAATCAAGAACTTAGAAACCAGTCAGTATCAAGACCACCACTGAGCAAAACACACAACGAAGGTAGACACAGGCTGATCGCACTAACATTACTAACCTACAAACTAAAGCCACCAGAACTGCAGAAGCTAACCAAGTCTCGGGCAGTAGCTCTTCACCAAAGATCAGTAATATGGCAATGGTCAAGCTAGATCAACTACAAAGGTTGCAGATAAAACCTCTTAAGGGATGACTGGTGATAAAGAAACCAAATAGAGCTACCTTGCCATATCCATTCCCAGTGACAGCCTATGAAATGGATAACATGGATTCGGATGTGATTACTCAAGGGTGTGCAACAGCCATTCAATCGGGCTAAAACACAATAGTAAACACCATTAGTCAAATGATGGAATATCAAACCTCCAACTCCAATGCCAGTGGAGAACTGCAACAACAAGAACTTCAACAGGCCCAAAAGGAGCTGAAGAAGCTAAGGTAGAAGAAAACCAATTGGGCAGCTGGAAACTTGGCTATACAGATTCAAGAACAACAACACAGGAAGGAGAAGGAAGCACTAGAAAAGAAAATTCACGACCTTCTAAAAAAAAATAGGATCATTCAAGAATCAAAGAAAGATGCTCTGAGGGATGCTGATTGCTACTAGACATTTTTGGAGACTAAGAGATCATATTATAGGGATTTATTCAAAACACATTGAGTAACAAAGGATGCTATATCCCAGAAATACATCTACCACAATTTAGTACAGATTGTAGATAAGAATGGGGATCTTATTCTTAATGTATCTAATCTTGAGACCTTTATTGAGGCAGTCTACACAGAACTCAGAGAAAAAGCAGGACAATACACTGCGACATTGGTCAATGAAGCTATCATTGTGTTTATTGATAGCCAAAAATATAAGGATGATGATTATGAGGAAGATGAGGCGGATAGAGATCAAGACCAAGATCACCAACACCAGAAGAAGCCTGACAATGTTGATGATGATGAGGAGGATGGAGCGGGTGTTCATAACACAGGGGCATCCACTAGGGGGACATCGACGGGGAGTGCACCTCCAAATTAAATGGCAGGAAACCCCGTAAGGCAACATGAACCACCAACAACAGACCATCCATATTCATAACAACAAACTAGAGGATGGGAGACCAAGTGGATTCAACTATGAATAAGGGGAAAGCTGTTACTGATGTGGATCCACTGAGTTTTTAGCACTTACTAAGAGTCTACGGAGAGCCAAAGCCTTTTAGATCGACCAATTTTTGGATGATGATTCCATTTACTCAGATCTGGAACGATTTCAGATGCTCTATGTGGGAGCCAACGGCTGGTTGCAGATTGGAAGTCAGCCAGTTATCATGACTAGGAAATTTAATGACTACCAGCTCACCTTGCATGTGTGCAAGTATTGAAAAGGATTCCAGAGTGGGACCTCATTAGCAATGATAGATATGTGCATCTCAGGTCACTTGGGCTTCAGGTGGAATACTGCTAGGCAATAAGCCTATGTACCAATGTATGACAGAGACCAGGTGCCAATTGAAGGATATGCTCATTCAATGCAAAGTGCTAGAGGAGTTTTGGATCTCAAGGTCAAGGACCTAATAGAATTAAATGAGGCTAGCAGCAGAGGACCCAAGACCAGAATGTTGCTCAGAGAACAAGAGACACATCTCAAGAGCCTGTTTCACCTAGTTTGACTTACAAGGAAAATGATGCAGCAAAAAAAATCAGATAGTACTGAACTTCTTAGAATTTGTCCCTGACTCTCCAGCTTTGCTCTATGTCATTCCAGTTAAGAAAGCTGAGTTGCCTCGATTCTTTCCAGCTCTATACCCACCTCACACTGAGCTAGCATACCAAAAGAAATATCTGGAGATAGCAGATGGGCTCCAAACATGGTATGAAGAGGCAACCACATAATGGCTAGCATGGAATTGAGTGGTGCAAGATGCACTTCAAAAGACTATGGACGGTGAACTACGGGAGGATCTTCGCAGATTTCAGTTGTTAATGGGCCAGTGGAAAATTTAGATCAAACAGCTCATTCGTATCACGAATCAGCTCCTACAGTTGATAATTCAGGCCTGTAAAATTCCAGAGAAGTAACTGGCTAGTAAAACAAGCTCTGAACCACAATCCAAAGAAATGGTTGAGATCTTGTTTGAAGCCCGCCTCAAGTGCAACCAACCATTACCTCAACGATGGATGCATACGACCTCCTATTGTCACAAACTAGCCAAAACTTGTCTGACAAGAGGCAGACACCATATATGATGCTCACACCAAGATTTGGGATGTGATGACACCCTATGAAGTTGAAATGACAATAGTCAGGAAGGATCAGATGGAGCACAAGGCACTGTTCAGACTGATTCATAAGGGAAATGTTGGACCCACTACTTCTGAAGCATCCCACGTACCATCTAAGAGGAAGAAGGCACCTGACAAGGAGAAGGTTGGGGTGAGGAAGTCCATTGTTTCTCAGGTGGAGGGTGAGACAAGGAGGCGATTAGGAAATCTAGAGATGCATGGTATAAGACAATGATTGTCTACAACTGGCACCTTTGGAGTCCTATGCTGACATAGGAGAGCTGGCTATCCAAATACAGAAGAAGCAACAAGCAACTGAGAAACCTTATTGATACCATTATTTGGCAATTGGCAAACATTATGGAAACCGTTGACTGGAAATTTTGGTATATGCTAAAATTCAAGCACGGAGAGGAGGAATGTAGAAAGTTGGAACCATCCTTAAGCAGGATTGGTGGGTGAAGGATAGTGCTTCGTCAGTCAGACACCAGACCAAAAGCCTATAAATAGGATCCATTACTCATTTTGTAGAGCTTTTGACTCTTTATCTCTTCACTAGTCTACATCCGGAGCTACTTGTGTTTGTGTAATCATTTTGGTGTGCTCTCTCTCTTTTGTAATGACAAAGCCAGCTCCTGGGATATTGAATGCTCTCCAATGTATTTTGCATATCTGAAATACAATCCCAGTTCCCTTTTCATTAACACTATCTTGTCTTTCACTTCCAGAGTTTCATCTTTCACTTCTAGTGTTTCTTCTTTCAGTTTCAATATTTTTTTCCAGCTTTCATTGTGTCTTCTAAGTCTGACGTCTTTAGTTCAAAGTACCAACCTGGAATAGTTTTCTGAACACATCCAACTCGTTCTAATGACCGAACACAATTATAGGAGTCTAAAAAGAGAAAGTGATTGTGTTAAGCTCAAGTCATTAGAATAACTCTTTAGACTCTAAGTATGAAGTTTAGGAAGCCTTGAAGATGCCTTCTTCTTGATTCAAGCAAGGCTCCGCAAGGGCAAAAACATGTATTGTGACAAAGCTCTCCTTTGAGAGGATTCTAATACAGGTCCTTTTGGAGTGGAGATTGGCTCCAAGAAAATCCAGTCCTCATTGAGTTATCAATCTTAATTGGTTATTATGAGGTTATTCTCTTTGAATTATGTGCATGTTAAAGTGTTTTTAATGTGTGTTTATGGCAAGAATTCAGTCCAGCACAACCTATGTTCTCCTTTGCTATCTCTCTTAAAGGAGAACTCTCTCCTTTCATAGCTAAGTTCCATTGAATCTAAAAGTAAGTGTTAGATTCTCTGACATGTACATTGCCTAAAATGGATTTCTCTTCAATCACCTTAGCATTTAAACCAAGAGCCAAACCGATTTTCTTTGCTGCCTCCTAGGAAATGGAAGTACGAAATTTGACTCTTATGCAATTTCTTAGTATTAAACCACTACTACCTACTTTTGTTGAAGGGGAAGAGGAATCACTCCACCCCTAGGAGGAGTCCGCATTATAGTTGCACCCATTTATTCTTTTCCAATTGTCTGCACTTGAAATCCTCCAAGCAGTATTTCAACTTCTTCATCTGTAAGACTTGCTCTTAGATCAACCGGCCAAATTGTTGGTGGAGGAGCTGGCCTTAGATCTATGTTATGATACACCACATAACAATGAATAACATGGCTGGGACGTAATCAAAAGGATTGCCTACATAGCCTATTTGGTTGTTTTCTATACCCCTCAAAAGATGGTGCAGGAATCCCTTTACAACATGGCACTATATTTTGTCCACATCTTTTCCACCACTGAGGGTGCCACTACATGTTACACGGCTGTCGAGAGGAGTTCTTCTAATTTTCCATATATCTTCATTGACCTTTCATTCCAAAACACTAACCTTTGCCTTGAATTTAGAATTCTCACTCCTATCTCCAATCCTTGAATCCTCCCTGAACATTATCTTCTTGGGCTTTCCATGTGATGTATGATCAATTTTTTTTTGCATTGTACTCTGGTTTATGTTTGGATTCATCCTCAACATCAATCAGAATCCATGGCCCTCGCTTTTGCCAAACGATTTCTTTGTCTCCTGGAAGAGGTGTGCGAGCTTTGTACAACCGTGTTCCAGATGTAGCCTCATTAACTTTTCTTATCACTTGCACTGGATTAGACGAAACTCTCTCCTTGAATCTCTTTAATGAAGGATCCTTTCCAATCCATTCTTGACTATGAGAAAAAGGCAATACAAGAGCAAGAGCTTTCAACTTTAAAAACAACTTTTGTTAATGATTGGTTAAAACTCTTAGCCCTTGCCCGAAAAGATCTTGCACAACTAATTAATGCACTTAGCTCTTTTTTATTATCATTATGCTTTATTGATGCTCAAGACTGCTCTGATTTGGACTTCTATTTCTCATCACTACCTTCCATAGTTAATAAGCTTTATTTCATTAATAATCTTCCTATCCTTCCTCTTGCAATCAAACACGGTCTCAAGAGATTGTGAACCCTCTTTTGGATCTAGAGCTTTTAGATCAAGAAGAAAAAGAAGCCATGGGCCTAACTGACGACCCTTCTTGTCAAAAAATTGACAGATCTATGCCCATACATTTTTTTAAAGTCATTCCACTACTCCCTTTCAGACAAGTTGAGCTTGACGCTGTTGGTCTTCAAAACAAACTTTGGGATTTTGAGATATTGAATCAATGTGCTCCTTTCACTATTGATTCTTTAGCTCTACTTTGCGATCTGTGGCTAGATGTGGTAGCGCAATCCAAACCATCGGCACTTCAATCAAAGCATCTACTATCACAGGATAAACCTTTTACACTAAAGCAGATAAAATTGTCAGACATTGACCCATAAAAAGTGCTCCAATACTTCCATGGTAGCCCGTTGTCGAGAAATTTGCGGTCTTCCCGGGAAAGCACCGGGCTTATGGCTGTGAGAGTTTGTGAGAGAACTAAAAAAATATATATAAAGGAGTTAAACCATAGATGCCATGAAGACTAAGGTTTGGACGGAAGTGCAATGAAAGAAGTCCCACTCTTTCTCTCTTGCACTCACACACACAAAGAAAGAACACAAAAGAGAATGTCAAAATAACACAAAGATGAAAACATCAAGGCTATGGTCATATCGTATCATGGGTAGTATGAAAGGGTTAATAGATGATGTTAACCCTCATGGCTCATGGACACCCCATCACCTACAACGGACGTGTATTATGTATTTGGTAGAGTCAGGTACCGGGCTTGTCGGACCAATAGGAAAAGGGTAAGAGTGATCACCGATGAGAGGCGCACTCTAACTGGGACATTCAAGGGATTAGTTGGCTAAGTATGGGCGCCCAAGTGTGAATGGGGTGAGCTCATATAAAAGCCAACTAAACCTAAAATTCACTCATTCTCTCATTTGTGGAATAGAAGAGTGCTCTTGCTCCATCTCCATCTCCATCTTCTTCTTCTTCACCTCCTCGTGTGTGTGTGTGTGTATGTGTGTGTGAGAGAGAGAGAGAGAGGGAGAGTGTGTGTGCGATCGAGCATTACGAAGGCATGACGGCGGCGAAGCGGTTGAGTGCGGCACGACTGCAGCTTCTTCTTCATCGCGGCGAGAAATCCTCCACGGCAGGAGCATAGAGCGGTGAGTGACACACCATTGCCCTCTTTTGAGCTTGCTAGATTAGTCTTGTTGTGTGCTTGGAGCCATTTGTGGCTCGCACACGGTGTATCGGCAAGTCCCTTGCTTCGACATTGCGGCAAGGAGCCACATTTTTGGCGCCGCTGCCGGGGAATCGCCCTGCACTAAGCCCAAGAGGCACTTTGTGCTTCTCCTATGAGTTGTTTGTAGTAGGAAAGAAGAGGAAGAGGAAGAGGAATGAGGAGCTCCTTAAGTACAGCCTCTTCAGTTTCGGTAAGGTCTTGAGCAATAAAGACTGGTTTAGACTCCTCACTTGGTTCTGCTAATTCTATCTCTTTTACTACCGTTGGACCATCATAGACTCCACTGCTTTCATTGGTAGGTATTCGTTGGGCCTTGGCATACACAACCTTTCGCTCCCCCGTGGTATAAGATTTAAAATGTTCAGGAGCCGTATGTAAGTCAACAGGCTCTTGTCCTGACGGAGACCTTTCTTTTAGTTCTGCCTCCTTTTGTTGTTGTGCTAACTCTCGGTTTTGACGTCTTCTTATAGTTCGACTCAATTTCGGCTCTGTAACCTCCAATTGAGCGAGGTCAATGGGTCGCGGGCTGCACCACATGACACTCTGGAGATGTTCACCCCAATTGTCTACTAGCTTTCGATGAGCATCACATGCCCCTACATAGCTAAGCCATTCTGCAGTAGATCTTTCCTTGTTTATCCTAGCTCTCACATTTGCTCGATATCGTCGTCTCTTATATGACCTTTGTTTCTTGTTAAGGTTTTGATTTTGGTAAATGTTTGAACTCGACTCGCTTGATAGGTCTTCGCTTGTATCTTCTTCACTCTCATATAAATTACCATAGATGGTCGTACTAGACCTTGAGTGTTCAGTTTCTATACTTGGCTCACTCGATGTTTCCTCAGGTTCTGAATCCATTTCTTCCTGAGATTCCGTTTCCAATGTGTATTGGCGTGAAGCCTTTGAGGAATCATCAGTTTCACTCTCAGGTAGGTGTGCCTCTTTCTTATCATCGGATGTTACATGCGCTACACCTAACATGTTTACTGGTGCAATGTGTGGTATCTCTTCCCCATCTGGTGTTACCCAGGTTGTTCCTCTAGCTCCCCATGTATCTATAGTTGCCGCTAGGTGTACCCAATCGACATTGTCTGACTCAGCCATTCCGGGTAGGATATCCATATAAGGAGAGTTCTCCCCAATATCCGTGTCTTCGTTACACGTGTAACAATACTGTAATGGAGCTGAGTGAATTGTTGTGTCTGATCGATTATCAATGATGAATTTATTTCCTAGAAGATGCGTTCGACCACTTAAAAGATCAACTCGAATGAGAGAGTCTTGGAACTGTAAGTAGACGTGGTTTTTGGACCAGTCATGCACCATTTTTGCTTCCCTCATGAATGAACGCCCTAAGATCATCTCAAATGACATAGGATGCTTGGAAAAATCCATAACAATGAAATTTTGCCTTACCTTGTATCCCAAGACCTTGATTCTGAGATCCTTTAGCATTCCAATAGGCGTAACAATAGATCCATTAGCCATTTTTACCACTACGCTTGTGGCTTCAAGGTGAGGTCGCCCCATAGACTCCCAACAACTCTTTGTCACCATGCTGACTCCCGCACCACCGTCAAGGACCCCCTTTACAGTTAATCCTTTAGTAGTGATTGGTAGAGTAGCATTAGATTCATCACCTTCAAAGTATTACCCCAACTTGTTAACGGGTACTTCAATTACAGATTCATGTCCCGCTAGGTCAGATGGTGGTGCTAAATGTTCCTCATCATTCATTACCGAGTCAGGTTTGTTCATATGTGCAAACTGTGGTAATCCGGCTTGTAATTCTCCATTGAGGAAGGCTCGAAGAGCTGAGACTAGCTCGGGGTCTTTATATAGTTTGGACATGATGGTGGTTCTAACTTCTGAAGACATGAAATCCATCAATTTGGCAACATTTAATGGCATCTTGTGGGACGTAGGACCCTGACAAGAGAATGGTGAAGATGGAATCTCCACTTCCTCAAGGGGGTCGGGCATTCCCTCACCAAACATTCTCTCTAGTAGGAAAGGTGTGTGTCCACTTTCAGATGTCCTACCCTCACTCTCTTCCCGAATGATACTGGGTATAGCTAACGGCCTGTAGTTCTTGTGAGGCTGAACTTGTGTGGGAAACACTGTGTCCGACATCTGGATATGTTTGGGTTCAGGTTCTAATGTTCGTTGAGTTTCTTCCACCAAACCCCTTAGATGTTGGACTTGTTCATTTTCCACTGTTGGGTTTGGATAGGTTCCAATCTTTCTCTTGCAATCCTCATTCTTTGTCTCTCGTGGCTTATCTTGGGGGTTCGCAACTGGGTGGTTTAACTTTGAATAATCTTTTGGTGCTCGTCGTAATTCCCTCTCGTGATCCTCCTCAGTGGCTTTTTCCTTTGTAGTAATAGTTTTGGTCTCCGTGGTCTCTATCGAATCCGAGTCATCCTCAGGGTCATTCATATACACGGGATCCTCTCCTGTCCCTATGTTAGTCTTTGAACTAGGTTTTGAGCTAGAAGCATTAAGGGATTTCTTTCTTCGTGTTTTCTTCTTTCTCGCTCGGCCAATGGATGCAGCATCTCTCTCTTCAAGGATGTAATTTTTCTTTTGGAGCATCGACCGTGTGAGTGCATTCACTGGTGCTATGTTTATAGTTGGTGGCGTTTGGATTGTTAGGACACTGTGCGATCAAATGATCTATGCCACAACGATTACAAGTGAGTATTGGTATTGCCAATGCACTCCCTTGACTTGTTTGCATTAGAGCGGCATTCTTTTGCATTCTAATGGGGCACTCAGCTACTCGATGTGGTCCACCACATTCGTAGCACTAAAGAGGTGGTCTCCTGGCAAAACTATTAATGTTTTGGCCTCTTGCTGCTAGCGCAGTAGCTTGATATACCGGTTTGATTTTTCCCCAATGGTCTTCCATATAGTACATGGGACACTCCTCAAGCATGTCGACTCCATAGGTAATACTAGAGTCTATGTCCTCTACGCAATCTACATAAGTATTAGATGACTCGCAGCCTATTCGGTTCATAGGTGTAACTCTTGGATGAGGGGGTTGCGGTCCTAGCACTGGAGGTGGCAACGGTGTGGTTTGGACCACATTTTGGGTTCTAGGGACCATGTGCTGTAATGGCAACTGTTGCTCCATGGGTGGGGTAGGCATCAATGCAGGAACTCGAGGTGAGTCTGCCCAAGCTATAGGCGGTCTATTTTCCATGATGCGTTTAAGCATTAGGCAATCCTTCGCTTGATGGCCATACCTACCACACGCGTTACAAGTCCCGTTAAACTTTACTCTAAAAGTAGGGCATTCACTCATAGTATGTGGGCCCAAGCAAATTGAGCACCATTGTTGCTCCCTTCTTGGATACATATGAGTGTTTTGTGGAGCACGATTACCCGTAAGGCTTTCTTGGATGGCCTTGGTGAGATCTGCCAAAGTCATCTCAGATATCGTTTGCTCTTTCACGATTGGCTTTATCTTCATTGGCTCATGCCCTGATGCTTGCGAGCTACTTGTCGGCAGACACTCTTTCTCCTGCAATCATTAAATTATCCTCCAATTGGATTGCATTCATGGTGACTGCTTCCCAAGTAGTGATACCTCTAATGACTAGGCCATTATAGATACTTTCATGTCGTAGTCCCCTAATGAATCTATCGAGCAATTGGTTGTTGTTGAATCACTCGTTTGGATTGCATCGAGAATCAAATTCTTTAGGCGACTAATGAAGTCTCTCACGGATTCACCTTCTTCTCGTTGGGCTTTCTGGGGCTAAGAGGCTACACCCAAAGTACTCCCTCTCGTATGTATTCTTTTAAGAACAGTCTCCTAAGAGTAGAGTAGATCGTTTTTTCTTCTACTCTTAAGGTTCTATACCAATCTCCAGCCTTTCCACTTAGGGTCAAACTCAAAGCCTTACACTTATGTAGCTCATTGTGCTCTTCCAAGGAATCGCACACATGTTCCAAAGACTTCCATATGCTTTCTAGCATCTTCGTCTCCATTGAATTTCTGTGTGAGCTTAGCTACTTGAACTGCCTTGCTCCTAGGCTCTCTATCAGGTGCACTACGCATGTTTTCCGCAATAGAGCGACCGATAGTTTGAGCAAATGCTGCCAAATCTCCTATTTGAGTAGGTATAATGGGTGTAGGTGCTCCTGGAACCACATGTGAGATGGGAGTTGGCCTTGGCCTTGGCATACGCGTGGCTCTTGGGTCCCAAATTTCGTATGGTGGTGTACCACACGGTGGTCCAAAGTTTACAGGCGTGGCCCTAGGCATAGGGGGTGCCTGATATGGCATGTTATTATTAAATGGCATGGCTCCACTTGTATAAGAGCTTGGATAATTCCATTGTGGATTGTAAGCTCTTGGAATAATCGGAGGTGTACGAGCTACATGAGGCTAAGGTACGACAGGTGCACATGATTGATACATACATGTAGGTATAGTTGGGGGCATTGTGCTACTAGGCATCGGCGCAGTGTTAACAAATGAACTCCATGGTGTACTTCTTGTCATGCTCACCATTGGGATATGCATGGTAGCCGTAGTGTCATTAAGAGAAAGATGAGCTAGATCTGGAAGGGTAAAGCTGCACTTGTGGGCTCAGATTGTACTGAGGCTCCTGGCGAAACAACATATGGAGGATCAATGGGGCTCACTGAGGGAGTCTCCATTTGTGACAGGGTTGGTTGGTTGGCCTTTCCCGTATCCAAGAATCTCATTAGGCCTGTTGAAGGCATGTTGATCCAAGAACGAGATATCCACAGATGAGAGTAAGATTAAAGCCATTGCCAATTTGCCACCACCTACGAACTATAAAGGAGTTCAAAGATTTATGGGCCATGTTGGTTATTATCAATGATTTATTTTAAACTTTGCCGAGATAGCGCGTCCATTGTACATGCTTCTTATCGAGTCTCACAGGATGGAAGAATGTCATCAATCTTATGAGTTATTAAAGAAGGCCCTAACATGTGCTCCAATCCTGCGAACACCCGATTGGAATGTATCTTTTCATGTGCATATTGATGCATCAAATTTTGCTATTGGGTGTGTTCTAACTCAACCAGGAGAACATAAATTGGACTACCCTATTAGCTTTGCAAGTCGCCAATTAAATGATGCCGAGATGAACTACACTACTACAGAGCGCGAAGGTCTAGCTATGATTTACGCAGTAAAGAAATTTCGCTATTACCTTCTTGCTACCAAGTTTGTGTTTTATGTTGATCATCAAGCATTGCTATATTTGGTAAACAAGCCGTGTTCCACAGGTCGAATTACACGATGGTTGTTAATTCTTCTTGAGTTTGGCTTCACCGTTATTGTGAGGCTTGGGAGGAAACATGTCATGGCGGATCATTTATCTCGTATCCCTAATGGCGAAGCTCCTACGGGGGTTGATGATGAATTGCCTGATACTCCTTGTTCATTGTTGAGACAATGCCTGGATGGAGTGAAAAGATTGTTAACTTCTTAGTTAATGGTTTTCCACCCAAATAACTGCGAAAAGATATAGCTCGAAAATTAATAAAGGAATGCGAACCCTATTGCTTACTGGCTGGAACTCTCTATAAGAGAGGAAAAGATGATGTTCTTAGACGCTGTGCCCGCGAGGATGAGTATTTATATATTCTACAAGAGGCACACATGGGCATAGCTGGTGGTCACTTTTCAGGAAACTTGACTGCCCGAAAGATCTTACAGTCAGGCTATTGGTGGCTCACTCTGTTTAAGGATGCATCACTTTTTGAAAAGGGATGTGATGAATACCAACGCTTCAACAAGCCACAAAGAAGGGATAGGATGCCTCTACATCCCATCAAGGTAACACAACCATTTGAAAAGTGGGCCTTAGACTTTGTAGGACCGATTAGTCCGGCTGCACGTAACACGCAATCACGATATATCATTGTGGCTACCGACTATGTAACCAAATGGACTGAAGCAAAAGCAACACGAAAGACGGATGCAAAAACAACAGCTAAGTTCCTCTTTGAGAACATTATCACACGTTTTGGATGCCCCTTTGAACTTGTGAGTGACAATGGAACTCATTTTATAAATGAAGTAATAAAAGAACTCACATCAAACTTCATGATATCTCACCACAAGTCTACACCCTATTATCCCCAAGAAAATGGCCAAGCTGAGAGTACCAACAAAACTCTCATCTCCATTTTGACAAAGACAGTTGAGGCTCATCGCACTGATTGGGACCTAAAGCTTACATCTGCTTTATGGGCTTATCGTACTGCGTATAAAGTTGCTATTAATTACACACCGTTTAAGATGGTGTATGGCCAAGAAGCAGTTATGCCATGGGAGTTTGCCATTCCTAGTCTTCGAGTAGCTTCTCAAGAAGGTTGGGATGGTAACCCCTTAGTGGAGCAATTATATATCCTTGAAAGGCTAGATGAAGAGAGGCAATTAGCTGTGCGAAATGCTCTAGTGGAGAAGGATAGGAGAAAGAAGTGGTTTGATAGCCATTTAAAGGATAAAGACATCAAGGTTGGTGATAAAGTTCTTATGTACGGGGTACGTAATGAAAAGAAGAAATTGAAATACGTTGGTAAGGGGCCATATCGAGTGTGTGAAATTACCCCGCAAGGTACCATTCGTGTGGAGACTCTAGATGGAGTTGAAACCATTGGATTCCTTAATGGGAGTAAATTCAAAAGATATTATGATCCTCTAAGCCAGGAAGAGTTGCAAGCCATCCATCAAAAGAAGGCTGCCAAGGAACAAGAAGAGCTCAAAAAAATCCAAGCAAGAGTTGAGGCTCGAGAACGACAACAACGTCTTAGACGCCAACGAGAGGCTAATCTGGGAATCATGCAATCATTTTTCGAGGACACAGATGACAACTTATTAGAATCTGAGCCACCCCTACGATACCCAATTGAGCTAAATAGCCCCTATGGGAAAGTACTATACAATGCCTTATTAGATACGGGAGCTAAACACAATTTGTTATCCTATGGAGTTTGGTGTCAATTAGGGAAACCAACCCTATCCCCGAGTGCGATGCAAGTCAAGAGCATTAATAAAAAGAAAACTGCTATTCTTGGGGTCCTTCAGACCCCTGTTGTCTATGACAATGGAAGCATAGTGCAAAGGTTTCTAGTCATGCCCGTGGGAGCTATGGAAGGCAACGTAAACCTGGGACGCACGTGGATGTTGGAAACCAAATGCACTATTGATTGGGATACTGTTAGTTTCACGACGCGACCATCGACTCTTACCCCTATCATTCAAGCAAAGTCACCTACATTGCAAACTCTAGCAAAGTTGAAGGATAGCCAACATTCACAAGCCAAGGTGGTTAACTCGTCTTTGCCAGCTACCCATGAACCTAGCACTTCAACACTTGTAGTTGCAGCAAGCAGTAATATTGCAAGTTCTCATCCATGACCTAAGAGTACATATCAATGGGTCCCCAAGGCCTTACTTCCAACTACCTCAACCCTCCCATCCATTCCAAGAAAAAATTTCCTGGGAAAACCAAGAGCGTGCCCTAGGAGAGTCAAGACCAAATCACGATGGATTCCAAAACAACTATTAGAAGACCAAGGCTACTATGATGGAAATGAGCAAATTTGGGTACCTAAACGTAAAATGTGTCCTTCCCTATCGACAACAAACCCATATGAGTCAAACAGTGTAACGCTAAAGCCAATGGCAGACCGTGGGAAGGGAAAGATCATAGAATGCTACACACCTAGTCCAGAGCTAGTTTGGGCTCCAAGGCAAAACCAATTTATTCCACCTAGCTCAGGAAGGGGGGAGTTCCATGAAGCTTCTAGCTCCTCATGTAATACATCCATAGAGGTAAAAGCTTCTACACAGCCTCCATCTATAGTAATGGACCTCCATGAAGCTACAAAAGAATCCACACCTCCCAATGTTCAAGAATCACCTGATGAACCACTTCAAGTTCGATCCTGGGAGAGTACCTTCCCACCCTTGCAACTTGACGAGGCACCTAGGGTAATAGAAAACTATTGGCAAAAATCCTCACCTATTACCAACTGGAACAATTGGTTTCAAAGGGTGACGACATCATTTCAAACGGTATGATCTACCCAAGGAAGGGGGGAGTGTTTGTGGACATCCATCATTCACTTGCTTCCCTCTCAACCTTTCTCCCTGACCTCTTAATCTCCGATCTTAGGGAATGTATATATAAAGCCTTATACTCACAAAAACAAGATAAAAAAGTAAAAGAGCGAGAGACATAACACAAATCATAAAAACAAATTATGCACAAGAACACGACCCTTGTAATATTTGCACTCTAACCATCATCTATTTGCGTGTACAGATATGGCTAGTATGCTAGAGTCATCCACTCCTGCCTTGGGTGAGAGGTACCCTCGTTACTTTTCACAAATATTTCACATGGTCTTTCTAGTGCTTGCATGTGAATGGGATTTGATAGGTACGCTAGAATGTGAGAGGAATTTTGAGGAGTTAGAATGGCTGATACGTCTCTTGACCACGTCTGATCCATACTTAGTAGAGAGCGTTTCTCCCATTGCACAAGCCTACCCTTTTGACCAAGATGACTATAGGCGTCTAGTGACCTTCTTAGTAAACATGGGCACCTATGATGAAGAAGAAAATTTACACGACTACACGGATGGCACATATGGTCTCATGGATGATGACTTTGTTTATCTCGACGACGAGGATAGGGGTTTAGCCCTAGGGTTTCCCCCCAACCTCTACAATATCCTATTCCCTTGACTCTCTACGGGGAGTGCAAATAATTAGGTTAGGGTTCCTTATGTTTTTTGTTGTGTTCAATAAGTGTTGGTACCTTTTTCCACTAATGTGCCTCCTGGAGGTATTCCTTTTGTTTCCTAGTGTGTACAGGAGCGTGTTGCTATTGATAGGATTTGGACCTTCATGGAATCTTTATCTCCACTCACTCTTCAAATCAAGCGTGACCATCGACACAAACAGGTGTTTCTTGTCCATTAGCATTGCCCCTTATCTTTTTTGCATCTATGATTGTTAGCTTTAATTGTGATTGGTAGCCTAATATTCACCGCATTTTCTTAGTATCAAACATTTAATTCAATGTAATTTTTTGTCATAATCACTTGTCTAGGTTTAAAAATCAAGCAGTCCGACAAACTAGTTTGACCAAGTTAAGTGTTAGAAATCTTCTCTTAATACCATGGGGAATGCCTTCCTAATAATTAATGGTTACTTAGGTTCTTAATCCGATTTAGGTAGCATTGTGTGAAATGTACTAGGGCTTTCTAGTGGGCTTGACCCTATTAACCTTTAGCTTAAGTATTATAAAGGGAGTTTACTAGTGTGATGAGCCTGGGGAGGTGTATCAGTGTTATATGACCCCCCAAAGTTACAAAATTAAAATGCTGAAAATGAACAAACAAAAAATCAAAGTGCCACACTGTAAAATCTTAAGTGAGGAGAAATCTCAGCTTGATTTGGTACTTCACTCACATGTATTGCCTATGGTACTAGAGCCCTAGAGGTTCCCAGTGTGGGCGCTTTTCCTTGAAAAGCAAAAACCCAAGGCATACAAAATAAGCACACACATCAAAATTGAATCACTGTGAAAAGACTTTGGGGGGTCAAAGAAAAAGTAATCAGTCAGGCGATGATTTCATGAGAAATTCCTTTTATGGTAGCTTAACTACAAGGTCTTCTAGATATAGCCTCTAGTCGGCCCTCGAACATGAATACTTGGCTCTCGCGATTAAACAACTTAATTGACCACAGAAAATTAAGAAGCTTACCCATGGTATTAATATTCAATCTCTAGTGCCTTTCGACCGTCAAATTAGCGACCCCAGACTTGTTTAATTTTTTACCTTTACATCTGTTTATGCATTTGATTACATTGCAATTTAATGTTCATTGCTGACAAATTGTTTGAAATTCTTTTACCAATCAAATTGTCTACCTAAAACTGCATATGCTTTTTAATCACTTATGAGAATGCAATTACTGTGCCAATGTTGTTTGATTTTGCAGTGACTGAAGAAGGCTAAGGACATTCATCTCAAATGCTCTTCCACCTCGACGAACGAGCTTCAACTCAATAGCTTCCGAGGACGGAATCTACATCAGGAAGGGGGGCATGTTAACCCTCACGGCTCACGGACACCCCATCACCTACGACGGACGTGTATTATGTATTTGGTAGAGTCAGGTACCGGGCTTGTCGGACCAATAGGAAAAGGGTAAGAGTGATCACCGATGAGAGGCACACTCTAACTGGGACATTCAAGGGATTAGTTGGCTAAGTATGGGCGCCCAAGTGTGAATGGGGTGAGCTCATATAAAAGCCAACTAAACCTAAAATTCACTCATTCTCTCATTTGTGCAATAGAAGAGTGCTCTTGCTCCATCTCCATCTCCATCTTCTTTTTCTTCACCTCCTCGTGTGTGTGTGTATGTGTGTGTGAGAGAGAGAGGGAGAGTGTGTGTGCGATCGAGCATTACGAAGGCACGACGGCGGCGAAGCGGTTGAGCGCGGCACGACTACAACTTCTTCTTCATCGCGGCGAGGAATCCTCCCCGGCAGGAGCATAGAGCGGTGAGTGACACACCATTGCCCTCTTTTGAGCTTGCTAGATTAGTCTTGTTGTGTGCTTGGAGCCATTTGTGGCTCGCACACGGTGTATCGGCAAGTCCCTTGCTTCGACAGTGCGGCAAGGAGCGCACAGATGAGTTAGTGGCATTCAATCTTGGCCGACCAAATAGGCTACGAATTGTTCTTTGGAATTGTAGTTTTGTGCTTACCATAATATATATATTTTTTGTCTAGTGATTGGGATTAATTGTGTATACAAATCCTCTTGGTTCATAGCAAGATAACTACGCTTACGTCAAAAGAAAAGTTATAGTCTATGAGAGGTAGTATAATGGGATCCGGTGATAGAAGTATTTCATTGAGCCTTTCTGGGCCAAAGAGAAACACTATACGTTGTTGAAAGTGTATTTTACGGCTAATCCATACGTTAATTCTAATAGATTGTACAGAGTGAAAGCGATAGAAATTATCATCATGTGGATTATTCATCTAGGATAACTCTAGTATGTGTAAAATGTAAATATGAGAGAAGTGAAGAGATGAGAATTTTCCCTCCCAAGACCTATTCTTGCCCGTATAGGCAATAAGGATACTGCGGGGAGAGATGTACCTGTAGCAAAGAGAACGTAGAATTTGTAGAGAGGATGAATTACTAAGAATGAGAGAGATAGGTTTGGTTAAGGAGATGAGATTAGATACATATATATATATATATATATGTTGGATTAGAGATGAAAAAGAAAACAACAAGAAATCAAGAAAACATCAATGTAGAACACATCTTACTTGACAAACCCTTCGGCACCATTATTGATGGAGAGAGAAGAAGAGGGGAGAACTCCACTTTGATTGATACGCCAAGTGCAAGACCTTCTTTGATTAGAGTGGATCTTCCAAGGATAGCGTACAAGAATGGCTAGTCTTCCTCTAGGAGAAAGTGTAGGCTTGGGCTTATGTTAATGGCTAAGTACAATTAGGCATTACTACTCACTCCCTCAAGAATTCCTCTCATCAATGGCTTGAATGCTTCAGTTCCTTTTCAAGGAAGAAGAGGTCCCCTTTTATAGGTGAAGGGAACCCGAAAGGGTTTACACAAGAAGAGAGGAGCCAGTGTGAATAGAAACTGGAAAAGTTGAAAATGAGATGTCCCTGCATGATGTGGGCAGACTGGGGTCCAGTATTTTGATCATATCTCCTCAACCGTGGCTCCAAATAAAAAAGTAAAAATATGGGAAGAAACTTCAGCTCATTAGCTACAATTTTCATTTAAAAATCATTTTCCAATTTGGATTGGATCTTTGTGTAAAAAATTCATCAAAATAGGGTCCATTTTTGGCAGCAAAAGTCTTCCTGTGGTCCCCTTAGCCTAGACTTTCATTTGATTCCAAAGGACACCTCATGCCATATAAAAGCATGACATTGCTCATTGACAATGTTTTGTAATCATGCTTGCAATAATGCATTAAAATAAGTGTATCTTTGAAATCATGCCACCTAGTGTCCCACTAGGATTTGATTCCCTCCTAGTAGCTATTTTAAAAAAAAGATAAGAAAAATATGAAAAATACATAGAATATGTATATATTGGAGTATTTACCCTAGATATAGGATGTAGCTAGGGTGTGAGATGATAATGAGATAGTAGAAATAAAGAATCAATGCTTTTTGCCCCAAGTTAAAGAGGCGGAGCTATTGACGCTTTTCCCGTAGTATTTTTTTAATGGTAAAATAAGAATAGGTTACCCTTGAGATAAATAATAGGATGAGATAGAAGGCTTATTATTATACTTAAATATGCATATGTACATTATAGAAAAGATAATTATGTATCTAAAAAATTACAAGATAACTCTTATAGGATGCGTTCCCACTATGTACGTGTCACAGCACGACACCGTACAAAGGGACTATCATTCAATGAGAAAGGAAACAACATTTGAAAGTTCTTGAAAATTACTGGAACACATACAAACCATTCATCAAGTGCACTTGTAAGAAGAACCCCGGTTCAAGCTACCCAACAACAATCATATGGTTTTATCACCTCCTATGGTTTGTATTTCAAAATCTCCCAAGGTTCTTTTCTTATTCCTTTGGACCCGCACAAGTATATGCTTTCATTGGTTGGGTAACATCCTTTCCCATTGAAGTTCGACATGCGGTAGTGGTTTTTTATGCTCTTCATGAACATTTGATTGATGCACCAAAAGGTTTAGTATTATATACACTAGGAACTCCATTCCTCTCTCGACTTCAACATCACCCAATTGGACTAACCATCAACACAATTTTCAAGCCCTCTAGAAGTAGGGCACAACTAAAGAGTATTGCTAGCACACCAAGCAATACGACATCATCTTCAAAAACAACCTCGACAATTTCACGGATCAGAGGACTTTGGCAAAACTCCAAGAATACTAGAGTATAGTACAGATGACAAGGTACGACATTTAATTACTAGAACGAATGATTTACAATCATTCAAACAAGGTAAAAAAAGAAGACTCGTTTTATTCACCTAGCTTTCACTAATAAATATATGGAGTTTGTGCACCGCCACACGTTTTTTGAAAAATTGTTAAAAGGATATTGGTATCAAAAATCATCTTGAACACTTTCACATAAAATTTGAATGGAAGTACACGAACAATATGAGCCAATATTTATATAAACCATTTGACACATTTGCAAAACCTTTTGATCTTAGTGAACCTTGTGTATGCCATACCCAAAAGCGATTTAAAAACTTCTTGAAAAGTTTTGGCCATCTTGGTGAGCATGTTCTTACTACTCAGCCAACTTTCATTGGGCACCACACATTAAGGGATAACATATCCAGGGGCCTTAACCATATCCCCATTATCCCTGTGCATCTGCATTCAGTTAAGGCTGAGTTTAAGAAGGGATGGACAAAATTATGCCAATTGCTAAATATGAACTGTACACCATCTCGCTTTCATTTAATTGAAGAAAGACTAGAAAAAACCTTCCAATCCACCTTCCCAAACTATAGGCATAAATTCCCTGGCTCATGGAAAATGATATCTTAGACGAATTGGAATTTATCCAAAAACACATTTTTATATGTGGTTTGGACAAATCAGCCCAAACTCCGGTCTTTATCTGTAAACAAATCATTAGTTTGCAAATAGATTGAATTCTGCTAAATTCATGCCTATACAAGAATGCAATAATACCATTGTCTCACTCATTAATACGATGCAAAGAGTTTAGTCTTATACCTTCTCCTGATAAAGGCCTTCCCTACATTATGGGAAACTATAAAAGTCACAAATCAGAATTTCGATGGATAACAAATACCCATGATTGTGTTTTCTCATTGTGGCTAGTATGATCACTATTTTTTTGCAAGGTTTATATAACGGGCTTATTGAATATACCGAGAACTTTCAAAAAGACCTCCAAACATTCTCAAAGGTTAATACAAATGCGTACCGGATCATTAACAACCAGTACGAAGCTTTAATAAACCTTCCCAAAATGATTTATTCTATACATACATATGATATTAAATCTTGTTATGAAGCAATTCCTCACCATGGAAAACATAGCCTGATAAAGTCTTTGAGAAACATTAAAAGATTAATAACTACTCAAGGTTATAAAGGTCTTAAACCATCTAGAAGCAAAATTAACCTTACGAAGAAGAAATCAGAAGTTAAATGGTCGTTTGAATTCTTTGATGCTTTAAATAACTTTGTGTTAAACAATTGCTTCTCACGGTTAGGGACGGATATATATCGACAAACTAAAGGAATCCCAATGGAATACTCATGTTCTCCTTTCTGGTACAATCTATACCTTGCCTATTTTGAGCTAGAATATATTAGAAAATTATCTAGACTCAAAAAATCTGATATGCTTTTAGCTTTTATACATTCTGATCGATATATGGATGATCTTCTATTCATTAATAACACATATATTACGCAATGCATGAATCACAACAAACCTTTGTCCCTCGAGGACCCCTTTACAACATATCCATCGGATATCATTTCATGTTAAACAAGGTTTGGTTCTACATATTTGAACACAAATAAAATTCTAAAAAGACCTTTCATCGAGAAATATACTACTGAAATAGTACCAAAACAGCATGGAAAAAAGACGCATTACCTGGACACCAAGTATCTTTCATACAAGCAGCCAGCAATCGCCCCACACAATTATCATACAAAGTGTGTGTGTCACAGATCTTACCCATCATTTATAATGCTTCATGCGTAGTTACAACATTTAATGATTTACAACAGCTAAGCTTTATGTTTACTTTTAACGGATTCAAAAAAACCCGCATCAATACATTAATCACACAGTTTCTCTTAAAAGGTAACTTCCTTAATATCAAATTCAATGCCAGATCTTTGATAAATATACTAAACGAACATAATTCAGATAATACTGCGACAAATATCTCTGAAACAACTGGTTTGAATGAGGAGAGTAATCAGCAAAGCGAGGACACACAATGAAAAGGAAGAATAACGGGCTGACATACCGCTCCAACACACAACATGATGGCATCTTTTTATCCCATATTTAATTCATTCAGAGGATTTAATGTCTTTTTTAGTTCAATAAAAGTTTGGTATATACCCTACATTTTCTTTGGAGAATGGAACGGATACCATGACATATGTCCAAAATTTTTTTCCCTAATAAATTCTCTCTGACAACTTGTCACCTAATGGTGTTACAGTACTAGTGATGGGTAGTATGGTTTGCATAAGTCATGGATACTATATACTATTTGGATAAATTATAGGCTGCCAAAATACTAGAGTTTGGAAAGCAACAGAAAGATTGATACATTATCAAGTAAGCAAATCACTTAAAGTTAGAAATTCGTAAAGACAACTCAAATTTTAATCATTGGCGGGGGATATGTCCACATGGTGGGCTATCCCCCACCAAGTGGGCATACTCCCAGGGTTGGGGGTGTCTCTCTCTCTCTCTCTCTCTCTCTCTCTCTCTCTCTCTGAATCCCGGATATTAGCATGATAAGCAGTACCTTCTTTCTTATCCCCTCTCTATCTCTCTCTTACCCAATCCCTATCTCTCTATACAGAGCAAGATGGGTAAAGATAGGGTCTTTTTGAAAATGTGTTCTCACTTTCGTTCTTTTTTCTACTTCTATCTTTCTATCTAAGGGGTCCGTATCATGAAACTGGTAAAAGCAATTCTAAAGAAACAATATCTAAAAAGAGGTTGTGTATGGTAGGACTACATCCCTCTTGTTTATCTTACTCTCTTGCTATCTCTTGCTTTAATAAAAAAGTCTAAATTGAACCTCACTCAAGTGAGGTGCTTAAACATAGGTGTGGAAAACAAGAAAAACATATCCTACACCGATTTGGGCATGCTTGATAAAGGGTTGAACAATTGGCGGATTCTCTGTACACATGGTAGCAATAAAGACACCGCATGTAGATGCGGTGGGTTGCAGGTATAAAAACGTTGGCGTATTACTGTGTAAACACCCTGCGCATAATATCTACTTAATTATTCTACATAGCCATTGCTAACAGTACCGTTTATTCTCATCACAGACACACACACCCCCTTAAGGGAGGTGCTGCCAGGATCTTGCAAACACAAGCTACGCACACACACACACACACACACACAATCGTACACCCATTGTTGCAACAAACCCGTCACACAGTTGGACGGTGATTATCCGGACTCACAAGCCACACGATCCGATTGCATCAACACTGGCAATACTACACAAACGGTAATAAGATTCTTTTACATTTTTTCATTAATATCTGATAGACATATCTAAAAACTTGGTAAGCGATTGTATGTAATGACTTGGGTGTGCATAAACATGTGATACAAAGGTGATACTTGGTGATTGATCATAATACTATCATAGTGAAGAAATAACACTATTTTTTCTTGACCAATGTAAGGATTCTGTGAGCGACTATATGTAATGAGTTTGGTTTGCATAAACATATTGTACAAAGCTAGTACTTGGTGGATGACCATGGTAACATCATAGTGAAAGATGCTACTTTTTAGTATATGTATACAAATTGATGCATAATCTAGACCAATGTATGATAGGATGTAAATGATTCTTAGACCATACATCTAGTAGTATCGGTGTTTTTAAGAATGTATTGAATGATTGGAGATACACATCATAATTCTTACTTAACTAATTTTAAAAGAGAACATTGTTCAATAGAAAGGCAGACAATGGTGAACATCCTCTCATGAAATGGCATCTTTTATGTTTTTTGGCAACCATACATTGGTTAACAGACAAGGAGCATTTTCAACATAAAACGTACAAATGACAAACTCGGGCTTTCAGGTAGACTTCTTGTCTACTAAGAGAATGTCCAGCCAATGTTTGGAATAGTTTCTTATTGGCTTTTATACACTAAGTTTGTAATTTAACAAACTACTAAGTAAAATTGGTCTTTAAAATGGGAAAAGGGATTGTTTTACACTTCAATGATTGATCCAATTGCTTGGAAATGAAGTTGTCTTTTATGCTTATTGATATACTTTTTTGAGGTAAGTTTTCAAAAATGGCTTTTTGAAAAGAAAATCCTCATTTGAGGCTTCTTAGAGAGGAGAGCAAGTTTTTTATGAAAAACATGTCTAATTACAAACAAAACTCTAGCAAAATTTTGCCAAAAGGAAAAGACTTTCTAAATTTTGCCTGCTTGTGTTGGATGGTGGCAGGTATAGGTCTATTCTTTCATGGGTTTTGAAGCTCAATTGTTCTCCTACCAAAACCGGATGTACCAACAAAACATAATGAAATTTGTCTCTCTCTATTTTGTCTTTAGCTATTGTCTACTGTCTTTTATTTCTGATATAATTTGGTCAAGTGTCAATATATGGTGGATAGCAAATTTAATCTCTCTCTCCTCCCTACCCTCTCTCTCTCTCTCTCTCTCTCTCTCTCTCTCTCTTCGAGGACGATAATGAAATCTATCTATCTATCTATCTATGTCTCTCTCTCAACCCTAGTTTGTAGCAACCACCTCGACTTCCTCTTCTGCTTCTCATCAGCTTCCCAAGGGTAAGGGGCAGCCCTATGGGAGAGCCTCCTGAATCCATAGCTTCGCTCCTTCCCCGTCTCCTTTTGATCCATACCCAACCTCACCTCCAACCCCCAGCTCCATAATTGCTCAAACCTTGGATCCAACCCGATTCCAGCTCGTTGTTACTCAGACCTCAGCTCCAATCATCAACTCCAACCCTAGCTTACAACTCGCATTGCTCACACAACAAGCAAACAAGATTCCTTCCCACACGTAGGTAGAGGCTCCAATTTGACCTACTCATACCTACAAATCGTGAAGGGGGTTTCTTCAAGCGATGATGCAACGCTGTGGATGTCTCTCCCCAATCAAACGAATGCAAATTTTTGTGCCCCCCTACGGGTGGATCCAATGGATCATCTTCAAGCTCAAATTCAAGAGCTCAAGGATGAGAACGTAGGGCTCAAGGCATGTCTCCAATTCCTTGAGACGCGTCTCTCCTCCTTGGAATCTTAAAAGCAAGTTGACAATGAACACACCCTTCCCAAGACAAAAGAAGTCAAACTGTCATAGATATTAAATGTCATAAAATCTAATATCTAACCAACGCAAATGATTTTCTCATATTAAATTGATCATTTAATGTGGGAGAATAAATGGGAACAAGGGCTAGAATATAGACATGCGCTTTCATATCTATCTCAACATGAGGCCAATGGTAAAGGGGTCCAAATGAGAGATGGTATGTCAAAGAGAAAGGCTAGCCAATGGAGCTTAAAATACCTTAGGGTTAGCTTCATTAAAGACCTCCAAGGTTAGTGTTAAAAAGCCCTTTGACCTGAGCTTGAGGTGGCAACCCGGCCCAAGCTTAAGGTACTTGAGGTGCTTGTTGTGCTTGATGACTAAGGTGCTTGAGGTGCTTGTTGTGCTTGCAAACTAGGGAGCTTGAGGTGCTTGTGGGAACACCACCCAAGCTTGAGGTGTTTTGTCATGCTTGCTGACTAAGGTGCTTAAGGTAAGGTGTGCAAAAGTCAAGGTCTATCCCTACAAGGAGGGTGCGAGCCCTACAAGACGGGGGTAGAGAGAGAACACACACACACACACCCTCGCACAAGGTAAGCTTGGTACAAACAAAGTATGTAGGACACTTGTCAAGTTCCTCCTCATGTTGCCCTCATCCTGTGCCTAAAGCCTATTGGTTGGCCACCCAAGGGGTCCAATGATACTTAGAAGATTTACTTAATTATTCTTGCATTTATCAAGTCCTCTCTCTCAAAGGGGAAAGGGGGACATATGTCCCAAGACTATTCTTGTTGCTTGTAATGCCTCCTGCTTGTGGTTGGCTAGGTCTGGAGGGGTCCAATGAGCTTCAAGCATGAGCTACAAGGGGGGGTCGACCAAGGAAGCTAGGGGCATGCTTCGGGGGTATACTCCCTCTCTCTCTCTCTCTCTCTCTCTCTCTCTCTCTCTCTCTCTCATTGTGTGAAGTCCAAAGTGCATGAGCGCCATCTCCTTCTCCAAGCTACTAGAGAAGTTGAGAGCCTACACCAATACTCTTGGCTATGGAATGCAAATCCAACCAAGAGCCTGCTTCAATACTTAAGCTTGACATCTTCTCCATCTTCATCACTATGCTATTATGTATGCTAGCAAGAAGAGTGATGATAAGTGAGAAACTAATTCTTTCTCCTATGAAATGTTTCTTCTTCCTCTTCCCTACGCTCATTCCTTGCTAGCTCTCTCCACCTTCGAAGGTGTTTGAGGTCTTGGGACTGAGGCTTGGCATAGCTAATGCTTTCCATGAAGTTTATGTTATGCTCGTGATGCATGAAGCTTTCCATCTTCATTGCATCACCTAGATCACAATGAACACAAAGATTGTATTGTAACAAGTCTCTCTTGATGGGAAAAACTATAATACAAATGCCTATTGGAGGGGGGACCTGCTCCACATAAATACGGTCCTCAATTGTTGTCATATTCTCTAAACTCTCTCTCTTGCAAAGGTAGTTCATGCCAAGTTAGCTAAATGCTATGTTTATGTTGCTACCATCAATTATGTTCACCCGCTATGCTCACAAAGTAATTTCACAAAAGTGCTCTCTCTAATTTCCGCTACTCTCAAGTTAATAGGCCAATTCATTACACGAACTCACCCTCACCACAAGTGTGGTCAACCTTGCTACCCAAGTTCACCAAGAAACCGTTGCAGTCTCTTCCCAGGTAGAAGAATGCATGCAAGAACATTACCGATGAGAAGGATTGACACTCTTCGTTTACATTGGTGGCTTGCCTTCTACTTGGTGGGGAGAGAACAACGACTTCACCTCGACACTACTCAAGCTCAACCAAGCCATTTACCCAATTGAGCTCGATCTCAACACAATTTAGAAGGTTCACCACCATGACAAACGCACCAATCAAGGCATCTTGGATTCAAAATTGAAGAGGCATGCATATGACTTCTACAACAAGTATGGATAAGCAAAGCCTTGACCCCCGCCCAGCTCAAAGTCAAGAAGCAAGAACTTCAAAAGGTGCATCAGAGAATGGATCTTCTATCGAGGCAACAAGGCCATCATCAAGGATAATGGCACCTATGTATCTATCTATCTATCTCTCTCACCCCCCCCCCCCCCCCCCCCCCCCCTTCTTGGGAGAGGCCATGTGGCGAAGGGAGCGAGACCGCCTCTCGTTCATGGGATTGTCTATGTGGAGAGCCATGTGGATCGTGATGATTTGCATGGCAGGCCATGGGAACTCCACAGCTTACGTGGCACCCTCATGGCCTGCCAGGTGGATCATCACGGTCTGTGTGGTTGGCCAAGTGGACTGTGGGGGAGCTATAGTCCATGTGGCCATGCCACATGGATAGCCCCGTGGACGAAGCTTCCATGGGATTGCCATCCACCATGAGTCCACCCTCTGTTGTAATTAGGGTTGCAGAGAAACGCACACAGCTTGGAGAAGACAAAGGAAGCTCAAGGTGAAGAAGTACGAGCGGAAGTACGACGCGAGAGAGAGTGCGAGAAGAAGAGCACGACGATATGGTGAACTCGCTCTACTGTAATGTGTAGAGCATAGTGAGTTCTTATTAGGTTTTTACAAAAGAATATGTGTACATACCTGGTGGCCCGCCCACTTACCTGGGCGACCACATTGGGCTTTATACCCCAACAACCTCCCACTTAAAGTCCAATGTGGTACTTTAAGTGTGAGAGAAGCTACTATACAAGCTAATATACAAGAGATGTAGAGAAGTGATGTACTACCCTACACCTAACTGCTTGCGAAAATGCACAAAGCTCTCTGAGGGAAGTCCTTTTGTAAGTAGATCAGCAGGATTTTATGTGGTGTGAACTTTGACAAGCTGAAGTTGCTTATCCTCGAGCATTTCCCTGATGAAATGATACTTCACATCCACATGCTTTGTCTTTGAGTGATAAACTGGATTGCGAGCCAATTGTATAGCACTTTGACTATCACAATATAACACAGGCATCTCTTCTTTGATTCCCAAATCTGTTACTAGTCGATTAAGCCAAATTGATTCTTTGCATGCCTCTGATGCTGCAACATATTCAGCCTCTGTAGTAGACCGAGTAACACAATCTTGTAATCTAGAACGCCATGATACTGCTCCACCAGCCAATGTAAAGACATACCCTGACGTAGACCTTCGGTTGTCTAAGTCACCTGCATAATCTGAGTCTGTAAAACCCTTTACACTTAGCTACTGACTCCCATAGCATATACGCATACTCTTTGTAGCTTTCAGGTATCTCAATATTCCTTTCACTGCCTCCCAATGTTTCTTGCCTGGGTTTGACATGTATCGACTTACTACTCCCACTGCAAATGCAATGTCTGGGCGAGTAGCAATCATTGCATACATCAAACTACCCACTGCAGACGCATATGGAATCTTATCCATTTCAGCCTGTTCTTCCTCAGACACAGGACAATCTTGTTTGCTAAGTTTCACATATGGTGGCAATGGAACACTCAGTGCCTTTCCCTTCTCCATATTGAAACGTTGCAAAACCTTGTCAGTATACTCTGTTTGAGATAACCAAATCAACTTCTTTGATCTGTCTCTCTCAATGCGCATACCAAGTATATGACTTGCCTCACCCATGTCTTTCATGTCAAACGATTTTGCCATCTTTGACTTCAAAGCTGAAATTTCTTCCAAGTGCTTGCCAGCAATCAACATGTCATCCACATACAAAATAAGGATCAGCCAACTACCATCCTTAGCCTTCTTTGTATATTGACAGTGATCGAACTCACTACGTTTGTAGCCTTGAGAAATCATAAACTTGTGGAATTTATGGTACCATGCCCTCGGTGATTGTTTTAAGCCATAAAGACTCGTTAACAACTGGCATACCCAATCTTCCTTGCCTTTCTCAAAAAACCCTTTTGGCTGCTGCATGTAAATTTCCACATCTAAATCACCATGCAAGAACGTTGTCTTGACATCCATTTGGTGCAACACCAAATCTAATATGGCAACCAATGCAAGAAAGCATCTCAATGTAGTCATCTTGACCACCGGAGAGAAGACTTCATCAAAGTCAATGCCTTGTTCTTGCTTAAAGCCCTTGGCAACAAGCCTTGCTTTGTACTTTCGCTGACTATCATGAGCGGTGATCTTATACCTGTAAACCCATTTACAAGGTAGAGCATTCTTGCCCTGTGGTAATTTAACTAGCTTCCATGTCTTGTTTTTATGCAGAGCTGTCATCTCTGACTGCATGGCCAATTGCCAATTCCCGGAGTCCTTCATTTGCACTGCTTCCTTGTAACATGAAGGCTCATTGCAATCAGTCAACATGACATAGTTCATAGATGGAACAAACCTATCAGGAGGTCGCGTGACACGTCCAGATCTACGCACAATAGGTGGCTCAGGCTCAGCCACAACCTGTGGTTCCACTCTATCCTGTCCTTGCTCCTCTTGAGCCCTGACATTTTGTCTTGCACGTGCAGGTCCATCTTCTTGGAAGACAACTCTTCTAATCTCCTCAACCCTCTCTGGTTTAGAATGATATTTGGGTTCATTAAAGTGAACATCATTGCTACAGACAACCTTTCTGGATTCGGGATCCCAAAGTCTGTATCCCATCTCACCAGAATTACCATAGACTAGAAAGATGTACTTTCTACTCTTTGGCTCAAGTTTGTTCCTAAATCCCTTTGGAACGTGAGTATATGCCTCACAGCCAAAGACTCTGAGATGCTTGTATGAGGGCATTTTTCCTGACCATACCATCTCTGGCACTGAATCCTTCTGCAAAACCTTGCTAGGAGATCTATTTACAAGATGAACAGCTGTTGATACAGCTTCAGCCCAAAACCCATTTGGTAGCTGTGCATTAGACAACATACTTTTGACCTTCTCTTGTATGGTCCTATTCATCCTCTCAGCAACACCATTTTGAGGAGGATTGTAAGGAGCAGTAAGTTCATGTTTTATACCTTTTGACTCACAAAAGTCCTGAAAGGCCTTTGAAAGATACTCTCCACCATTGTCAGTGCGTAAGCATTTAAGCTTCTTGCCACTCTGATTCTCCACAAGTGTCACAAACGTTTTGAAAACACTAAACGCTTCATCCTTGTGCTTGAGAAAGTAAACCCATACTTTCCTCGAGTAATCATCTATAAATGTCATAAAGTAAGAAGCTCCCCCTAGAGATAGGTTAGGCATAGGTCCACACAAATCACTATGAACAAGTGCCAACTGTGTTTGCTTACCATACAGACAATGTTCACAGAATTCAAAATCATTAAATGAAAAGCCAGGCAAATAACCAGAACGAGACACGATTTCCATTCCCTTCTTGGACATATGTCCTAACCGGCTATGCCACAAAGAAACGTTCGGCTGCTTGGTTACATTGATTACATTTTTAGAGACATTTGATACATAAATCATGTAAAGTCCTCCAGACTTTACTCCATGTGCTACTGTCATAGAACCCTTGGATATCTTCCACATGTTCTGTCCAAAAGTGGTGACGTAGCCAGCATCATCAAGTAAACCTGTGCTGATCAAGCTCTTTGTAACTGCGGGAACATGTCTCACATTCTTCAGCGTGAAAGAAGAGCCATTCTGAAACTTCAATTGAACATCTCCAACACCTAAGATCTCACATGTCTGCCCATTGCCTGGCCGAACATGATCTTTAGTGGTCACATAAGAGGTAAACCACTCCTTGTTTGGAGACACATGAAGTGATGCCCCTGAGTCTATAATCCAATCACTCAGTGCATTTCCATCAGATGCTGTAAGAAGAGCTGAGTCCATTGTATTCTTCAAGAAGTAGATGTCTCTTGACACTAGACTGTCATCCTTTGCAACAGTGTTTGTCACATTTATTTCTTGAATCTTCACTGAGGACTTGTTCTTCTCACCATGATCTTCAGCTTTCTCTTTGCCTTTTTCTGCTTTCCATTCTCTGCAGTCTCTTTTCCTGTGACCCTTCTTGCCACAATGGTAGCATTCTATGTCACTCTTGCCTTTAGCACTGCGGGACTTGCTACGAGATTGATTCCTCTTTCCACCTTTGTACTTTTCTTTGGTCCTTCCCCTGACAACTAAGGCTGTTCCTTTGCCTTTGTCCATTGTCTTTCTATTGGTTTCTTTAGTAAGCAGACTTCCTTCTACACCTGCTATGTTCAAACCATCTAGAGGTGCAAAATTACTCAAAGCTGTGCGAAAAGTGTCCCAACTTTCCGGCAATGTGATCAACAGGAACATAGCTCTAACAGGTTCATCAAACTTGACACCTTGAGCTGACAACTAACTGTAGATTGTGTTGAATTCATTCAGATGATTGGACATAGGTGTCCCTTCTTTCATCTTCAAGCCAACAAGCTTCTTAAGCCAGTATACCTGTGAAGCTGCACTCTGCTTCTCATAAAGATCACTCAGCTTTAACCATGCTTGATAAGCCGACATCTCGTCTGCTACATTGAAGTAAACGCTTTCTGCCAAAGTCAGCATAATGGTAGAAAGTGCCAATTCATCCATTTCGCTCCATTCATCTTCGTCCATATCTTCTGGTTTTATCCCCTTGAGCTTTATAGGTTTTATCTGCTTCTTTTGTACCAACACGTGCCAAATCTGCTTCTTCCACAATGGGAAATTGGTTCCATCCAGCTTCTTGATATTGTAAAGAGCAGTGTCCTGTGATCCAGCCATAGCTATGCTTCACAATAGTTTACTTTTCTGGGAAAAATTCGGCAGAGTTTCCCCTGTAAACTGACCTCTGAACCAATATCAACCTGATGAACTAGTGGATGTCGCCTACAGTCTGTGTGTAGATGCGCCCGTGTTGTATGTGACACGCCTCCAAGAACTGTGAGCCGTCCTTCGATGTGTAGACAGCCACAAATCAACACTCTGGGAGTGTCGATATCCTCAGCACCTGCAGTCGTAGGCCGAAAACCCCAAATTTGCAGAGTCGGGGATCTGCACCCGTCGAGACCACGTAGTCGAAAATGGCCTACGCAGACCTTTGTCGAAGCCGAACGGTGGCCGAGATGACCTCAGAATGAAATTCTGAGAACACCAAGCCTTTCGGGCTCCCCCACAGGATTTGGGGCCGTGTCTTCGCCTGTCGAATTTCACTCCAATCTGAGCTGGTGACTCTAGGCTCCTGCAGTGCTGCCCCGAGCCTCGATCTCAGCTCTGATACCAGTTGAAGGAGTACGAGCGGAAGTGTGACGCGAGAGAGAGTGCGAGAAGAAGAGCACGACGATACGGTGAACTCGCTCTACTGTAATGTGTAGAGCATAGCGAGTTCTTATTAGGTTTTTACAAAAGACTATGTGTACATACCTGGCGGCCCGCCCACTTACCTGGGCGGCCACATTGGGCTTTATACCCCAACACAAGGCACACAACTGAGAGTGTGTTACTTAGTGTGCAATGGAAAGATAGATAGCCCTAGAGTGATGGGCATATATACAATGCTCGGGGGGAAAAACCTCCTAAAGAGGAAAAAAATGCCCCGACGGTCCTAGTGTGTTCACACACATCACTACCACATGTATATGGTAACAAATAGCCACTGGAGTGATGCGGTGAAGGAGAGCTGGCACATGAGTAATGCACCTGCGCCATGCCCTGAGGACATGATCAGTCCACAAAGGGGAGTAAGCCCAAAGCTTTGCGGAAAGCTTCAAGCTTCTCATGAGCCAATGCCTTTGTGAAAAGATTTGCAAGGTTGTCCTGTGTTGGCACATAAGCCAAGTTGATCTCTCCTGCTGAGAGCCTCTCCCTGACATAGTGGTAATGCACCTCAATGTGCTTTGTGCGAGCATGAAAAACTGGGTTCCTTGCCACTGCCAATGCGCTCTGATTGTTAGTGTAGATAGTGTTGGCAATGTCTTGTCCAACACCCAAATCAGCCATAAGGCGTCTGAGCCATACACACTTAACCGTAGCTATGAAGACTGCCCTGTACTCAGCCTCACAACTTGAAGTGGCCACAGTAGGTTGCTTCTTGCTCAACCATGATATACATAATTGCCAGGCATGAAGCAAAAACCACTTGTGGAAACTTGTGTGTCAAAACAACCAGCCCAATCTGAGTCCAAAAAAACATGTAAGTTTGGCAGCAATGATCCCTCCTTGGGATAAAACAAGCCAAGATGTAAAGTGCCACTAAGGTAGCAAAAAATCCTCTTGACAGCCTGTCAATGCTTAGACCCTGGGCTATGCATAAATCTGCTGACTTGTGAGACTGCAAATTGAATATCTAGCCTCGTGTTGCATACATAAATGAGGCATCCAATAGTAGTTTGGTAAAGAATGACATCTGCAGGATCACTAGCATCATGTAGACTCAATTTCAAGCATGTTTCTATGGGCGTGGAAATAGGTGTGCAATCCTCAAGTCCAAACTTACATAGCAATTTCTTTATGTAAGTTTTCTGACACAAGGCAATACCACCATCACACTGCTTAAATTGTATGCCCAAGTAATGATGCAACAGCCCCAAATCTTTCATCTTGAAAGTAGCATTCAAATCAAACTTAAATTCAGAAATATGTCTCTCATTTGGTCCAATGATCAACAAATCATCTACATAAAGAACCACAATGAGAAGTACACCACCCTCATGCTTTACATACAATGTGCTTTCTGCTGGACTATTACGAAAGCCTTGTTTGAGCAAATGAGTGTCAGCTTCTCATACCAAGCACGAGGAGATTGCTTCAACCCATACAAAGCCTTGTTACATTTGCACACTTTGTCCTCTTGTCTTTTCTTGACAAAACCGCAAGGCTACGTTACATAAACTTCCTCAAATATGTCACCATTGAAGAAAGCAGTAACAATGTCTGATTGATGTACATCCCAACCAAAATGAGCTGCCAATGCACATAGAAAACGCACAATAGTCATACAGAAAGTGGGAGCAAAAGTCTCTATGCCTTTTTGTTGTGCATAACCCTTTGCAACAAGTGGAGCCTTATGGCGATCGATCTCACCATCCGGCTTGTGTTTCAACTTGTAAACCCACTTTGTACCAATGGCCTTTTTGATAGCAAATCACATAAAGTCCATGCGTCATTTTTTATTGCATCATATTCTGATTGCATGTAGCCATCCAATTTTTTGAATTTTGTGCTTCATCAAAAGACAGAGGTTCTTCAACATCATGTAAGCTAGACACAGCCAAAGCATAACAATCTGATGCATAAGATGCATGATGAGAGCCTGAACGAGTACAACTAGACAAAGGTGCATCCAATTTACTATCACGCAAAGTGTGCACCAGCCATTTTGGCATACCTCTAGCCTACTCATTTTCATCCCTTTCCTCATCAAGTACATCATGTACATCTGCATCAGTAATAGGCTGATCTATAACATTTTTGGAAACCCCCATAGGCTGTACATTTGCCTCGTTGGAATTTACATTCGAACTTCTATCATTGAAAAGAGGCAACAAAGTTTCATAAATGTCCTGTGAGCTTACATTACTGTCTTTAGTACATGACAGCAAGGGCTGAACAGAATCTTTCACAAACACTACATCCCGTGAAACCAAAATACGTTTTGTTTGCAAATGATACAACTTGTAACCTTTGCTTTCAGCATTATAACCAACTAAAATACATTTGACAGCTTTATCATCCAATTTTCTGCCCTGCACTTGTGGCACTAAACCATAAGCCAAACAACAAAAAACACGCATGTGCTCAATAGATGGCTTTCTATCATGCCATGCTTCATATGGTCCTAGGGTGCAACACTTTTGTAGGACACATGGTAAGTACATAAGTGGCACACATGACAGCCTCGAGCCAAAACAAAAGTGGTAAAGCTTGACTCTTGACCATACATCTTGCCATTTTTGTAAGAGACCTGTTTTTCCTCACAGAAACACCATTTTGTTGAGGTGTATAAGGCACTGTACATTGGTGTTTTATCCCACAACTAGCCAGAAATGCATTAAAATTGTGAGACATATACTCTCCCCCTCGATCGGAACAGAGGGTGCCCATAGTACATTTTGATATATTTTCAACCATAGCCAGAAATTGTTTGAAGCACATAAAAAATTCAGACTTCGCTTTAAGCGGAAATACCCATGCATGCCTGGAGTAATCATCAATGAAAGTCACGAAGTACAAGTAATTGCCCAAGGACGGAGTTTGCATGGGCCCACAAACATCACTATGCACAAGATGCAACCTGCATGTGGCCCTAACTGAACCATCCTTTGGAAACTTAGAATGCTGCATTTTACCCAAAATACAACCTTCACAAACATGTTTGACAGGTGCTTTAAGAGGTGGCAAAGAAGCAACCATATCAGATTTCTGCAAACGCAGCAAACTGGCAAAATTCAGATGACCAAAACGTGCATGCCAAAGTTTTGCATCTGAAATAGCCCTTGAATGTGCAACAACAATTGCAAAATTTTGTCCACACTTGTCATACAAAGTGAGCTTATACAGCCCACGGCACAAAAGGCCAGAGATGCAACAATTTCATCACCAAAACTTAGATCATGAACTCTACATCTGTCACCCACAAATTTTACTACAAGTCCAAGTCTAGCAAGTGTAGACGTAGACAAAAGATTCTTCTTGATCCCAGGTACCTAAAGTGTATCAACAAGTATGAAAGAACTACCATTTGCAGCAGTGAGCACAATCTTTCCAACTCCCTGAACCGGATAAGAGGCATTGTTGGCACAAGTGACTGAATTTCCATGAGGGACAGACTCGAGAGAGGTGAACAATTCATGATGTGAGGTAATGTGCTTTGTAGCACTATTGTCGAAATACCACACATGTGAATCTGCAGCAATTGACAGACATGCATAATGGACAACAGGATTGTAAGTGCACTCTGTACTAAAAGCCCATTCTGCATCAACATCAACATCACAGTCTCCTTTCACAATAGACTCAACAATGGCTGCATTTGTAGTGGAACCAGCATTTGCAATGGAACCACCCTCTTTCTTCTTAGCCTCTTTGGCCTTCAACTTAGGACACTGCTTGATCAAGTGATCATTAGATTTACAATAAATGCAACGCATCTTCTTATGATTCGTGGGACACATAGGTGCAACAGAATCATAAGAAGTGGCTGTATTGCTTCATAAGATGTGGGACACACAGGCGTGGAGGGTTATACTCTTTGCATGTCATGCCAGCCACAAGAAGCCGACAAGCAGGCATGGTCACTTAGCAAGGGGCCTCAAGGTCGCTAGCATCGTGGGATCCAAGCCTATCAAAGGGGGTGAGTAGAAGCAAGGTCGACCAAAGTGGGAGCTCTTGGGCTCGGCACGTGCACGCGGACCTGCTGAGCCGAACTCGTCACACGGGCCATAGGTTTTGAGCACCATAGCGGTCGGCATCTCTCTCTCCCTCTTGCTCGCCATCGGTGTTCACTGCCTGCCATAGCCAACCCTTGCATATTTTGGCCTTCCCAGATTAGGCCGCGCAGCTTTAGGGCATACCAATTGAAAAAAAAAAAAATTAGGGCAAGTGCCCACGAGAGTCTCGGCCTGTGAGACTGCAGCCTTCGAGGGTACTCGGTCACCATCGACAATGGACCGGGCAATTAGCAATTGACACTTCCCTGCGTATAGCACTCAGCAAGTTGACAATTCCCTGCAGAGTTGATAATTTCAAAATTTGATCCATTGGCAACAATGTCCATAAAACCGATCGCACTAAACAAATTACCATTTGCAATCGACTCGACTATAACGTGTCTAAGCAGGGTACGTGCTTGGGTAGATCTACGGGTTGATTAAAGCTTGGACATCCAACGTAATTAGTACGACTAATTACCGTTTGCAGTGCATACTACGGCTACGGGATTATTTTTTGAATCAAGGTATTCTTCTTTCTCTTCCTTACACTGCACGGTGTTGCCATGGATTCAGATATCAATATGACCTTTGATTTCGAGCATCATATGCCTGATCTTGCCCATGATGGCTCGCGGCCGGATGCTCTCACGGAGGGTGATAACGCTTATGAATTGCTTGATATTTAGGAATTTCATGCACTTCAGACACGCATATCAGTAATGGAAGGAAATTGTGCATCTTTAAATGAAAATGTCACTAAATTATCTACGTTAGTGATACAATTGATGCAGCAGCTCGCCAAGGGCCCTGTTGACACACACATGCATGAGCAGACTGCTACTTAGGGGCAAGGCCCTTTTGATCATGGACAAGGTCCATCTCCAGATTGTTTGCACACTCTCACTGCCAAAGAGGTGGATGAGTTGTTGAAAAACACCAAACCACCAACTTTTAAGGGGGAAGACCGAGATCGCAATACGGAGGCAATGAATATCTTTCTCAGCAAGTGGGATGGGATTCATGCCTTACGGTGTACTCCAAATGCAGTCAGAGCACTGCAAACAAGTCTAACTTTGGAAGCCAAGGCCTACAAATGGTGGATGTCTCTCAAGGAGAAGAATATCATATCACAGAGCTGGGCAGCCTTTGAGGCTATGTTTCGAAAAGAATTTTTGCCTACAAATGAGGCAGATCAAAATTGGACGTCTTGGGACATGTGTTCCATGCGCCAACACCCATCATTACTTGAATATATCTCTCACTATCGAGATGTTATCCTCAAGTTGGAAGGACTAGACACCTTTCAACAAGTACGTGGGTTTATCCATGGTCTAACGCCAGAGCCTAAGAAGCACATCAAAACTAAGGACCCTAAAACACTTGAGGAGGCCATAGTGAAAGCACACATTCATGATAATCTAGATGAAAAGAAATCACATAATAATCACGTGCTTGCTAATACACATGGTAATACACGCACACAGTATGGGCACAATAAAAGAAAATTTATAGTAGCCAATTTTGAAGCAGCTAAAAAACCCAAGGGATCCGGTGGTCCTCTCTCTCCTGAGGACTTTGATAAGGCTAAAAAAGAGAAGTTATGTTTTCAATGCTTGGGAAGCGGCCATGGCAAAAAGGATTGTCCCTAGGGAAAATCTGCTGCTCATGGCAAGGAGAAAGCAGTGCACACGGTGCAACTCTTGCCTCTTGAGTCTTCCTCATGATTTTCTATGGTGGAAGTAACACACACCGAGGTGGTGCATGAATGCTATATCACAGCTTCCATGTGGCAGCAGACCTTCGGTCCACACAAGTTAGTGTGTATGCACAGATCTCTACAAGGGCACAAGGTATGCATCTTGGTAGATGACAATGCTACTCACAACTTCATTAATTATGCATTGGTGAAAAAACTCAAATTGCCTCAAACTCCGAGTTCCCACCGCTAAAAGGTAGCAATGACGAATGGTTATGATGCCGAAATCTGGGATACTCAAGTTCAAGTTGTACCGTTGGAAGTACAAGGCTACTCCAGATCCTTGGATTTTCAGGTTATGAACATGGAGAGGGCAGATGTGGTCCTAGGTAGGGAATGGTTGCATAGCCTAGGACCATCACTGAAGCGTAGCTATGAGCACAACAGATTGATGTTTGAATCCCATGGTGCACATGTGTTGTTGTTAGGAGAGAAGGATGCACCTTCCTCACCATTGATATGTACAGCCGAGCTTATGCAGCTCATTTTTGATAATGAAATAGATCAAGTTTTCTTGTGTAACTCATTGTCTCATTTTCTTTCCAATATTGAATCTGTTGAACATCAACGCCGCATGCTTCTCTTTCATCTCTTCCACCAACGACTACTTCTCAACAAGCAAAGGTTGCTAGTGCTTTAAAAAATTTATTAAGGGAATTTCAAGACGTTTTTCCTATTGATTTGCCATCAGGATTACCGCCGACACGATCGGTGCAACATAGTGAAGGGGATCGGGGAGCACCACAGACGGAGAGTGAGAGAGAGAAGGAGACACACACACGATGTGGGTGGGGAGACTGTGAAGTGGCAGCTCCCCAAAATTCAGCTCTTAAACAGCTGCATAAACAAGTCACAAACGTGTCCCAGATCAGCCTACAACTGAGCCATACATGGACACCTGCAAAGAGGAAACAATGGCTGAAAATTCAGCGCCCAAATAAGCCCTCAAACCTGCCTGTAAACTTGTAAACCTGTAGCTGAAACCTACTGAAAAACCTCAAGCCATTAGTGCTCGAATCCGGCTACCTAGCTCGTAGCCACACAAGCATACATCACAACATTCTCTCTTGTGAGTGTGTCAAGATAACTGTACGCCTGTCAAACCGTGAGCTAATCACCAAGCCCACACTGTGCGGTATCGATGCATACACATGCACAAATCTCCCACCTGCAAAGAACACCGCACGCAAATGTTGAGTGCAACCTGCAATCTCTACCTAGATCGCATAAATGATACGCATAAAACTCCAGGGAAAATTTCGCCAGAGTTTCGACGCACAATGGCTATCAACACAAAATAACCATTGTCCTGCAAGCTCAATACAATGAGCAATCAATGCGCATCAAACTACACTCAACATACATGCATAAGCTCTGCAAAACTATGGCAAACAATGCTCGAGATCACAAGACTCTCCCACCCGAGAGCAAACCACTGTCTCAAGCAAAGAAAGATACACAACTCCTCACTCTTGCGAGAGTGGATACAAAAACACAAACTGTGTCCAAACTGACAAAACCTGTCAAAGTGAGAGTAAACACTCGATCACAAACTATGGCGAGAATCTGGGAAAAATCCGACAGAATTTCCCATGAAAACTGAGCAAAAAACTCAAGTACAATCTCTACCATAACCATAACACTACTCAATGCCAATGAGTAGAAATGCCAAAATGGCTCCACATTTTCACATACAATGACAATCCGCACTCAACGTACATCAACGGAGTGACCGCGCATAAGCAATCCGCAAAAGATTTGCAATCCAGAAACTTGATCAATGCGAAAACAATGCTCTCAAGAGAGCTCACCGGCACTTGAAAGTGCTCGCCAAAATGCATGTATAATGGGCATCAACCATGCGCCATAACCATATGCAAACCATCCACAAAGACCATGAATCCAAGCACAAAATCACTGCCAAAGTATCCTGTGAAAACCAGTGAAAGAAGCTCCACCTATGTGCTCCAAAAAACTGTGTCTCTCAAGAGACCGCTTCGGTGCTGTGTAAACGCCTCCGTACTTCGTTGCCCAAGTCTACCAAAAAACCCTCAAACCACAAGCTTAACACAAGCTACAATTGCATCTTCAGCTTAGAATTTATGCACTCAATTTCAAGCATCTCCCGTGCTTCCAAAAGTGCATCAAACTCGCACACAATGCGACAACAGAAAATCTGGAATTTCTGTATACAGTCAGTCTGAGGTGAATATTTGCAAAACGGTGAGGAATTTGTAAAAAGTTTCTTCTGTAAAGTTGTAGACCACGTCAAAACGAATGGGCACTCAAGATAGAATTCTCAGATCTGCATTCTACAAGGAGAAAAAACGAATCTGAAAATAGTACTGCTGCGCACACAGTTTTTAGGGCAGCACCTTCACTTATACACAATCTTCCACACTCCTTTCTGAGCTTCCACAAGAGTATACATCACTCTCAATTGAGCTCACAAGCTCCCATTGCATTCTCACAAAGCTTCCAAGCTTTCTTAATCTCTCTACCGTCGAGAGCAAGCGAGCTATCGCCTCGAAGCTCTCAAAGTCGTAGTGCTCTCCGCGGTCACCATAGCTCTGATACCAATTGAAGGGGATCGGGGAGCACCACAGACGGAGAGTGAGAGAGAGAAGGAGACACACACACGATGTGGGTGGGGAGACTGTGAAGTGGCAGCTCCCCCTATACAGTATACTCACTATAAGTATAGGGTAACAGTGGGCGGGCGCCCATGACCTGGGCGACCGGTCAAGGCACATAGGCCTTAACCCCAACACATAGCATCGATGTGGTTGCAAGCAATAAACCAATAAGTAAACCACCCTACCGTATGAGTTACTTGAAGCTGCTGAGGTGGAACGTCAGCTTGCTGGCATATCTTAGCAGAGGGTTTATCCAACCCAGTTCTTCACCATGGACTTCTCCTATCCTATTAGTGAAGAAAAAAGATGGAAGTATGCGCATGTACGTAGACTACCATGGATTAAATGCGGTTACTGTTAAGAACAAATACCCATTACCATGCGTGGATGAGTTGTTTGACAAGCTCACTCATGCTCGTATTTTTACGAAAATAGACTTGCGATCGAGTTATCACCAAGTATGTATTCAACTTGCTGATATACCCAAAACTGCATTCCAAACAAGGTTTGGACACTAGGAGTTTTTGGTTATGCCTTTTGGGTTAACCAATGCGCCCGCAACATTCATGACACTTATGGATAGTGTCGTGAAACCGTACTTGGGTAAATTTGTCATCGTTTTTCTCGATGACATTCTAGTATACAGTGCTTCTGAGGAAGAACACTTACAACATCTGATGTTCGAATTGTTACGAACAAATCAATTATATGCCAAGGAATCTAAGTATGATTTTTTGAAGGAGGAAATTCACTACCTTGGGCATGTTATTTTAGCTACTAGGCTACACGTGGATCAATCCAAAGTGGATACCATTCGGTGGTGGCCTTCTCGTAAAAATATGAAAGAGTTACAGATTTTTTAAGGATTTGTAGGTTTTTATTAAAGTTTCGTTAAAAACTATGCTAACATTGTTGTTCCCATGACGGACCAACTGAAAGGCAAAGGCAAGACCTTTCAGTGGGGACCCACTCAGCAACATAGTTTTGATACGCTCAAGGATGCATTAACTACAACTCCAATTCTAGCTATTTTAGATCCTTTGAAACCATTTGTTTTGGAAACGGAGGCGAGTGACCATGCTATTGGAGCAGTCGTGCTACAAGAAGGACAGCCAATTGCATTTGAAAGCAAGAAGATTGATTTAGCAATACATAATTATTCTGCTTATGAACGCGAACTCTATGCAATAGTGTTTGCCTTGAAAACCTGGAGACATTATTTGTATGGCGCTCAATTTAAGATTGTGTTTGACCATGAAAGCATTAAATCGACTTGAAGGATCTAAAAGCCAGGTGGGCTGAGATTCTTTAGGAATATGACTCAAAGCTCCGGTATCATAAAGGACGATACAATGTGGTGGCTGACGCTCTTAGTTGTATGCCTGAGATAAATTCTCTCTTATTCATGGAACTTCGCAGTGAATTTTTGGATTCTCTAGAGGGTAAATATGAGCAGGATGACGCATATTCCAAAGTGTGGATCCATGTGCAAATGAGGGGTCCTTCTCACTCCAATGTTGGTAGTGTATCGTTAACCTCCACACACAGTTCTCCTCTGTCGAGTGATGAACTACAGTGTAGAAGAATTTTACCATCGACAATGGGTACCTACTCCATAAGGGGAGAGTTTGTATACCGACAGACACAGACATTTGACGCCAAATTCTTTATGAATGTCATGACAGCCCAAGTGCACGGCACCCAGGTATTAAAAAAACTTATGCTCTCATACGAAGACAGTTTTACTGGCCAGGTTTACATGGATTTGTTCAAGATTATGTCTTGCATTGCCAAAAATTCAAGTTAACAAAGCAGAGCGCCTGAAAGTAGGAGGACTCTTACATCCTTTGGAGATTCCCAATGAGAAATGGGAAAGTATCTATATGGACTTTATTGTGGGTTTACCAACCACTGTACAAGGTCATGACTCAGTATGGGTGGTCGTAGATCAGATGACTACACTATGTAAGTTTATTCTGACCAAATCAACGATTAAAACTCAGAATTAGCCAAGTTATTTGTGGACAATATATACAAGTTGTATGGCTTGCCAAGTAACATTGTGAGTGATCGTGATCCCAAGTTTAACCGTCATTTTTGGAGGGCTGTGTTTAAACGATTGGGTACACAACTCAATCTTAGTACAGAAGATCATCCAGAAACGGATGGTCAAACTGAACGAGTTAAACAAGTGCTAGAGGATATGCTTCACGCATACGTTAGCAAGAAACAAACAGACTCGGAAGAATATATACCTCTTCTTGAGTTTGCTTACAACAGTGCTAAGCATGGATTTAGTCCTTTCATGCTTATGTATGGTTTTCAACCTAGGTCACCTATTACGGTGGGGTTGGCAATTAAGAAACTCCAACAGGTTAAGGATTTTCTCCAAGACCATATGGATATGCTGAAACTCGCTCGTCAGAACGTCCGACAAGCGTAGGATCGGTATAAGAAGTACGCTGATGAGAAACGTCGGCAAGTTACCTTTGAGGAAGGGGAGGAAGTATTTTTACGTGTGCCAAAGCATTCAAAAAGTCTGAAAACTGGGCCAACACCTAAATTATCTCCAAGATATTGTGGGCCTTTCAAAATACTCAAGCGAGTTGGTGATCATGCCTACAAACTATCGTTACCTACACATTCTCGTATCCATCCGATGTTTCATGTAAGCCATTTACGTAAGTGATTACATGGGGACGACAATGTCATTGACCAACATATTCTGGTCAATTTCATTGAACCTCCTATCCTACCGCATGAACCTGAATGAATTGTTGACTATCATGATTTACATACGCATCATCATAAACCTCGACAAGTTTTAATCAAGTGGAAAGATCGACATGAGGAAGGTGCCACTTGGGAAAACATTACTGCTCTTAAGAAGAAGTTTCCCACTTTTGTTTCCGAGGACGAAAACTCTTCCTCAAGGGGGGAGTAATGTCAGGACAAGGGCAAGGCTAGGGAGTCAGGACTGGGCCAGGGGCCAGGGCCAGGGGCCAGGCTAGGCAGTATGGACAAGGGGATCCATCTAGGGCAAGAGGCTAGGAGCCTGCCTTTATATTGGGAGAATGGGAGGAGGATCCTAAGTCTAGTCATTCAGGCTTTTAAATAAGTTTCTCATTGATATCCTTGACACCAGCAAGGAAAGTGTCCATATCATCTTCCTCATGCATAATCTTCGATTGGAGCTCTCTACGTAGCAAAGCAATTTTAGCCTCATTGCGGCTTGCATAAAGACTTGCTATAATATCCCAAGCTTGTTTTGTAGATTTTGTTGAACAAATGTGAGGAACAATGGTGCACTTCACAGACAATGCAATCAATGCATGAGCTTGCGCATCCTTTACATCCCAATGAGCTTGTTCTGCCATAGGCAAAACAACTCTAATAGCAGCAATCCTTGCAACAAGACCTACAACATCCTCAACATCGCCTGCATCCTTAGAACCAGGATGTACATCAATGCCCTGCACAATATTCCAGACGCTCTTTGACACAAGAACATGTTTCATCATGTACGCCCACATAGGGTAATTGTCCCCATCCAATCTGTCCTCGGTAACAAACATCTTGAACACATCTGTGTTGTTGTCAGCCATGGTAAATGTCTGCACCTGATGTGAAAACTGCCCGAAAGAAACTGAGTGAGATCTGCACGTGCTATATAGCACAACCCACAATAGACTGTATAGGACCTACAAAAAATGGCACTAATAGAAATTCTACACAAAATGACAAAATTGCATGTGCAGACCTGCCTGTAGTGGAAACACAGGCCGAAATGGGCCCAAATCAAAAATCTGAGCAGACTAAGACCTTCTTGTAGTGGAAACGGAGGCCAAAATGAGCTCGAATTAGAATTTTTTGTCGACCTGCAAACGCTCGCCAAAGCTCACAGAAATCTGAGAAAGTGAGCATGCGTGTGTTAGAGCTGCTGGCAATTAAGCCCGGGAGGACGCAACCTGCTCTGATACCAATTGTTGGAATTAGGGTTGCAGAGAAATGCACACAGCTTGGAGAAGATAAAGGAAGCTCAAGGCACACAACTGAGAGTGTGTTACGTAGTGTGCAATGGAAAGATAGATAGCCCTAGAGTGATGGGCATATATACAATGCTCGGGGGGGAAAACCTCCTAAAGAGGGAAAAAATGGCCCGGCGATCCTATTGTGTTCACACACATCACTACCACATGTATATGGTAACACCCTTGTGGACCATTGGTCCACATGGTAGTACAGGGGGGCATCCTACGTGGAATGCAGGGCACCCACAATCCATGCGAGGGCGCCCCCGTGGACCATGTTGGCCCATAAGGGGCGTCCCTTGGGGACTGCAGGCAATCCACAAGGACATCCCACGTGGACTACGGGACATTCGTAGTCCACATGAATTGCGGGCCCTCGAGGGCACCTCGTGGACTGCCTACAGTCCATGTGAGCTATGGGCATGTAGGTGCGCCCACATGGACCAAAGCTCACCTCCCCCCCCCAACTTCATGATCGTTAGTTCCCCCTCCCTCCCCCCCATTCTTTTTGCCTATAAAAGGAGAGTGGCCCCTTGTACTCCCCTTTTCTCTTAGTCTAACTCTTACACTCATAGCGTTATTGAAATCCAAAAAGGCTTCCCCATCCCCTTTCGACCCCCCCCCCCCCCCCCCCACCTATCAAGCATTCAATCTCACACTCTCAAGACCTCAAGCTAGACATCCACTCTTTCTCTCATTACCCTCTACCTTTCCCCTCCATTCTTTTATATTTATCTTTCCCTCTCTTCATACCATTCTTCCATCCCTTTCTTCTAACCTCTCCACCCACTATTCGTTTTTTTTTTTTTGGGGCAGTACTCACAATTGTGAGTATATATATATATTAGCATAAAAAAAAGAATTACATTGAAAGCCATGCTCAAAATGAGCCATGGCATCAGAGTGACATATCAGAAACGTTGTTCCGAGGGCTTTTTAAAGGGAGACCTCAAACCCAACATACATAGAAGACCATGGAGTACAAAAACATAGCATAACCAAACAATACCATACCACCAATAATGCCAAAAAGAGGACAGGCCTGATGTCCCCATCACTAGGGAGATTTCCCAGTTGCCACCATGAAGGTATCATTGCCACTGATACATGTCATGCCCTAAGAGCATCACCACATATGCTAACAAAATGCGCACTGCCACCGAGGAAGCACCAGCAACAACCCCATAAGGAAAGATCAGACCCAACCAAATCCATAGGCCAAATAGGACCAGATCAACAAAAGCCAACCACTGAATAAAACCTCCAACCACCATGGACTGGACGCACCAAACATCGCACACCTGCCCACATAGAACATACGGAAAAGACCATAGCCGGATGTACCGCCAGACCACCAACCCTCAACCGTCGCAGCCACCATGCACCAGACCCTGCCATCATCGGATGCATGCCCCAAATAGTTTTCAACCAGAACTCAAGAACCACAGCCGCCATTTTGGCCCTTCTCAGACCATGGAGGGATGGCCTCCACCCGTTCCAAAAATGGAGGGAGCCGGCAAGGAAGGGCACAAGGAGGAAACTTGGAGATGCTTGGCTGCTCACCTCAGAGACGTCCACACTCAGAAATGAGCTCCATCCTTCAACAGGCCATGTCGCAACTCCGTGGCCGCAGCACCGACAATGATTGCCCCCAGCTCTCTGGCCTTGTAGGCAACAAAGCAAGTGACAAGCATGCTCCAGCAAAACCCTAGAAAAAATCTCCACCCACTATCCTATCTTCACACGCTCCCCTTCTAGAAGTTTATCTTTCGCTCGACGCATTCTCACTCTTTTTTTTGCACCCCTATTTTATTTTTTTTAAGTAAATTCTTACAAGAAACCAGTCTAAAAGAGTGGACCGCCAAGAAGAAATCACAATCCACACAACTCAAGAAATCCGTTCTTCTCTTGCGAGGACATCCGTCGTTGAAGCGTTTGTGTTGACGACTACACACATACCTCCATCGAAGGGTGCAACCACGTCGCCGTCCATAGAACCACAAAACACCGATAATGACCCTCTTGCAAATCTCTTTGGATATGTGGTTGATAGCCACATTTCTTCAAGTTGGATTGACTCGTTTCATGTGTCCAAAGCTTTTTCCGGGAAAGATCCCATAGCATTTGATAGGCATGGCACATATGGGAGAGAGCTGATGATGTTGGCTACATTTGATGACCAAATTAGAGCCATTCTCGAGATCTCTCACATGGAGGAAAAATTGCTCAGTGTGTGGGATGAGAATCATCAGTTCAACACATGGAAAGATTGGGCATTGCATGACCGATTAGATAAATTCTCAATCCCAAAGGTTGAGTGCATGATTGTGAAGTTTGACCCTAAGGAGGTGGCAAAATTTCTATTAGTGCTCAGCATGATCAACAAGTAAGGTCCTTACATTACTTTTAGTACACTTAACTTTTGAATTGTTACGACGCCCTCTATGCTTTGATGTAAAGATAAAAATTTTCATAGTTATGGACGGCGTTTCCGTAGCAACATTTCTGAAGTGAAATCCGTGCTTTTTTGCACATGTTGAAAGCTGGGAACTTCCCTGTGCACTGTGTGCGAGCTGCAAAAGGCTGCAAGCACACAACTAAACAGTCCTAGCAAGCTCAAGAAACAATGGTGTGACATTCATCGCTTAATGCTTCCATCGTGAAGGATCATGTACTGCAAAGAAGAAGGAGCTGCATCGATGCAGCAGCAATGCTCGATCACTCTCTCTCTCTCTCTCTCTCTCTCTCTCTCTCTCTCTCTCTCTCTCTCTCTCTCTCTCTCTCTTCAAGCATACACACACACACACACACACACACACACACACCCCGTGAGCACACGAAGGAGAAGGAGATAGAGATGGAGCAAGAGCACTTCTTAGCTTACACCTCAGAGAATGAGGATTTTTAGGTCAAATGGACCTTTCATAAGTGTTTGACCCATTCACACATGGGCACCTCTCATTGGCAATCACCAACACACCTATTGGACCAACAAGCCCAGTGCATGACTCAATCAAATAAATAATAAGACGTCCATCGAAGGTGATAGAGTGTCCGTGAGGGTTAACATGCCCCCCTTACTGATGTAGATTCCGTTCTCGGAAGCTATTGAGATGAAGCTCGTTCGTCGAGGTGGAAGAGCATCCAAGATTGAATGTCCTTAGCCTTCTTCAATCACTACAAAATCAATCAAAATTGGGACAGTAATTGCATTCTCATATACATTTAAAAAGCATATGCAGTTGTAGGCACACAAATTGATTGGTAACAAAATATTAAACAATTTGTCATCAGTAAACATTAAACTAGAATATAATCAAACAAATAAGCAATTGTAAAGGTAAAACACTAAACAAGTATGGGGTCGCTAATTTAACGGTTGAGAAACACTAGAGGTCAACTATTAATACCATGGGCAAGCTTCTCAATTTTCTCTGGTCAATTAAGTTGTTTAATCGCGAGAGCAAAGTTTTTCGTATTTGAGAGATGACTAGAGGCTATACCTAGACGACCTTGTAGTTAAGTTAGGATAAAAGGAATTGCTTATGAAATCATCGCTTGAATTATTCCGTTTGTTTGACCCCACAAAGTTTTTTCACCTTGATCAATTTTGATGTGTGTGTTTATTTTGTATGCCTTGGGCTTTTGCTTTTAAAGGAAGAGCGCCCACACCGGGAACCTCTAGGGCCCTAGTACCATAGGCAATACATATCAGTGAAGTACCAAATCAAGCTGGGATTTCTCTTTCAGCTTAAAATTTTACATTGTGGCACTTTTGATCTTTTTTGTTTTTTCGTTTTCAACATTTCAATTTTGTAAATTTGGGGGGTCATATGACATTGTTACCCTCCCCAGGCTCATCATACTAGTAAACCCCTTTTATAATACATAAGCTAAAGGTCTATAGGGACTAAGCCTACTAGAAAGCCCTAGTATATTGCACACAATGTTGTCTAAATCGGATTAAGAACCTAAAGTAACCATTGATTATTAGGAAGGCATTCTCCATGGTATTAAGAGAAGATCTCTTACTCCTAACTTGTTCAAATTAGCTTAGTCAGACTGCTTGATTCTTAAACCTAGACAAGGGATTATGACAAACAATTATAGCAGACAAACATTGATGCTAAAAACAAGACAAGAGGCAATGCTAATGGACGAGAAACACATGTTCGTGTCGATGATCGCGCTCAATTTGAAGAGTGAACAAGAGGAAGTTCAAAATCCTAAAAACGACAACGTGTTCTTCTATACACTAGAAAACACAAGGAATACCTCTAGGAGGCACATCAGTGGAAAGAGGCACCAACCTTTTTTAAACACAATAAAAAAACATAAGGAACCCTAACCTTATTATTTGCATCCCCTCGAGAGTCAAGGGAATAGGATATTGAATAGATGGGCGGGTAGCTCTAGGTCTAAACCCCTATCCTCGTCATCATCAAGAAAAAACAAAGTCATCATCTGTGAGACTATACATGCCATTCGTGTAATCATGTAACTCTTCCTCATCATTAGAGGCACAAATGTTCACTAAGAACGTCACTAGGCATCTATAGTCATCTTGGTCAAGAGGGTAAGCTTGTGCAATCAGAGAGACATCCTCTACTAAGTATGGATCAGTCATGATCAAGAGACGTATCAGCCATTCTAACTCCTTAAAATTCCTCTCACGCTAGTGTATCTACCAAATCCCATTCACATGCAAGCACTGGGTAGATTATGTGAAACACTTGTGAAAAGTAAAGAGGGTACCTCTCACCCAAGGTAGGAGTGGATGACTCTAATGTACTAGCCATATCTATACACACACATAGATGATGGTTAGTGTGCAAATATTATAAGGGTCATGTAAAAAGTTTGCTTTCTTGTGCATAATGTGTTTTCATGATTTTGGGTCATGTACTAGAACTTGTAGGTTTGCAACTTTTTGTTTGGTGCTTTTGCTCTTTTACTTTTTTAATTTTTGTTTTCTTGAGTATAGGGCTATACATATACATTCTCTAAGATTGGAAGATTGAGAGGTCAAGGAGAAAGGTTAAGAGGGGAGCAAGTGAATGATGGATGTCAGCAAACACTCCCCCCTTCCTTGGGTAGATCATACCTTTTGGAATGATGTTGTCACCTTTTGAAACCAATTGTTTCAAGTTGTCATTGGTGAAGACTTTGACCAATAGTTGTTGCCTACCCTAGGCATTTCATCTAGTTGCAAGGGTGGTAAGGTACTCTCCCATGATTTTATTTGCAACGTTGTTGTAGGTGGTGAACATACAAAGAGAGGTGAAAATCCTTTCTTGTTTGTAGGGATATGTACAATGGTAGGTGGATGTTGTGTCGAAGCTTTTATTTCCATATATGATCTACATGAAGAGCAAGAAGCTTCATTTATTTTTTCTACTTTTGAGATGAGCAAAGCAAGCCTTTCTCGCTTGGGTACCCGATATATAGTGTTCTATGACCTTTCCCTTCCTACTATCTTCAATTGGATTTATCGTACAAGATTTGACTCACATGGGTCAGGTGACAGGTAAGAACACAATTTACGTTTTGGCATGGTTTCTTACAAGGCTTTGGTTTTTTTGCAATTGTCGTTAAAGAAGCTTTAGGGACGCATTTGTATGTTTTCTTCGTTATATTAGGATGGGTCTTGTGTGTCTCAAGCTTTGTTTCAACTACAAAAGTTGAAGCTCTAGAGAGTTGGGCTATAGGGAGATATGGTTCAACCTCCTGGACATGCACTATTTGGGTTTTATATCCTCAAGAGGTAATATCTTAGGGACTATGACTTGAGTGGCAGGGCTAAGAGTTGGTTTCTGCGTTGTCACTCCCAGTCGCCAATCAAGAGTGCATGCTATCATCCACGTGCATCCTAGGCTTATATTACCTTCCATAGTTCCAGCAAGCATGACCAGAAAGTCTTGAGCTACAACCCCATTGTCATAACTGACAGAAGTGTGCCAGATTCCAAAAATTGTAGTTTTTTTCTTGTTGACATCCTTGACTTGGATAGTACTCTTAGATAGAGATGGCTTTCCTAACTGACACCACACCTTATATGAAAATAGATTATATTTAGCACTCGTGTCCAATAAGGTGTTATATAGAACTTCCCATAGGTGCTATTTAACTCAATAGGACTTCATAGAGGTGTGTTAGAAGCCAACCCATCATCCTCTATTTCAATGTGAAATGCATGTGTGACTCCAAGGTTGGCCTCTCATTGGCGCCTTATACGTTGTTGTCGTTCCTTAGCCTCAACTTGAGCTTGTATCTTTTTTAATTCTACTTGTGCCTTGGTTGCCTTTTTTTATGGAGGGCACGCAGCTCCTCTTGTCTTAAAAGATCATAGTATATTTTAACGTTGCTCCCATTTAGGAATACAATGGTTTTCAACTCCATCAAGAGTTTCCACACGAATGGTACCTTGTGGGGTGATTTCAAATACTCTATATGGTCCTTTTCCCGCATATTTTAACTTTTTATTTTTGTTACGCACTCCATACATAAGGACTTTATCACCAACATTAATATCTTTGTTCTTTAGATGAGAGTCCAACCATTTCTTTCTTCACAAGTGCATTTTGCACAGCCAATTGCCTTTCTTCATCTAACCTCTCAAGGATATATAAACGCTCAACTAAAGGGGTACCATCCCAACCTTCTTGTGAAGCTACCCGTAGACTAGGAATTACAAACTCCCATGGCAAAACTGCTTCTTGGCCATATACCACTTTGAATGTACAATTAATAGCCACTTTGTAAGAAGTACGGTAAGCCCATAGAGTTGATGTCAGCTTCAAATCCCAATCTGTGCAATGAGCTTCCACTTTTTTGGTCAAGATTGAAATTAAAGTCTTGTTAGTGCTCTCAGCTTGACCATTTCCTTGTGGATAATAAGAAGTGGACTTATGGTGGGCTATCATGAAGTCTGTCATGAGTTCCTTTATCACTCCATTTATAAAATGAGTACCATTGCCACTCATAATCTCAAAGGGACAATCGAATTGCATAATAATGTTCTCAAAGAGAAACTTGGCCTTGACCTTGCATCAACCTTGCATGTCACCCTAGCTTCCGCCCACTTTGTCACATAGTCAATAGCAACAATAATAAATCGAGATTGAGTGTTACGAGCTACCGGATTGATTGTGCGTACAAAGTCTAAGCCCCACATTTTAAATGGTTGAGTCACTTTAATAGGATTTAACGGCATCTTATCCTTTCAGTGTGTGATCTGGTAACGTTAGCATTCATCACATCCTTTTGCAAAATGTGATGCATCCTTGAATAAGGTAGGCCACCGATAGCCTGGTTGCAACACCTTTCTAGTAGTTAGTTCCCGTGAGAAATGTCCTCCGGCTATACCCATATGGGCTTCTTGCAATATGTATAAATACTCATCCTCATGAGCACAACGTCTAAGAATATCATCCTTCCCTAGCTTGTAGAGAGTTCCTGCAATTAGAGAATAAGGTTCACATTCTTTTAACATTTTTTGAGCTATATCCTTATTACGAAGCTCCTTGGGTGGAAAACCATTAACTAAAAATTCACAATCTTCTCACTCCATTCAGGCATGGTCTCTACTAGGAATAGGAAAGTATCGAGCACTTCATCATCAATTCCAGTAGGGGCTTCACCATTGGGTATGCGAGACAAATGATCCACCATGACATGTCTTTTACCAGGTCTCATCACAACGGTGAAATCAAACTCAAGAAGCATTAACAACCATCATGTAATTCTTCCCGTGGAACAAGGTTTATTTACTAGATACAACAATGCTTGATAATCAACATAGAAAACAAACTTGTTAGCAAGAAGGTAGAGCGAAATTTCTTCAATTCGTAAATCATAGCTAACCCTTCCCTCTCTGTATTGGTGTAGTTTATCTCAGCATCATTTAATTGACAACTAGCAAAGCTAATGGGGTAGTCCAATTTAATTGACAACTAGCAAAGCTAATGGGGTAGTCCAATTTATGTTCTCTTGGTTGAGCTAGAACACACCCAATAGCAAAGTTCGATGCATCAATATACACATGGAAAATTACATTCCAATTGGGCACTTATAGTGGGAGCACTATTTAAGGTCTTTTTTAATGACTCATAAGCATGGTCACACTCTGCGGTCCAGTGGAACTCAATAAGAAGCTTATACAAAGGACAAGCTATCTCGACAAAGTTTAAAATAAACAGCCTGTAATAACCAACATGGCCCATGAACCTTTGAAATCCTTCATAGTTTATAGGTGGTGCCAAATTAGAAATGGCCTTTATTTTGCTCTTATATGTGGAAATCCCACTTTTGGACACTATATGCCCTAAAATGACTCCATGTTTAACCCAAAATTGGCATTTAAAAGGGTTAAAGGAGATGCGATACAATTTGCACTTCTCAAACACTTTTTATAAACATGATAGATGTTCCTTTCAAGAGGAATAAACACAAAGGTCATCTAAGAAAGCTTCACAAAACTCCCTCAAATATTCTCTAAAAGCAGTGTTTATCAATCTTTCGAAGGTAGCAGGGACATTGGTTAAGCCAAAAGCCATAACACAAAATGCAAACACTCCAAATTCAATTATAAAAGCCGTTTTAGCTTTGTACTCTAGTGCAATTGTGATTTAATCGTATCCAGAGTACCCATCTAAAAAGCTATAAGCTTCCTTTCTTACAACTCTTTCAAGCACATGTTCTGAATATGGAAATTGGTAATGGTCCCTCCTAGTGGCGGCATTGACCTTCTTGAGATCCATGCACACTCTGAGTTTCCCATTCTTTTTTGGCATAATAACTATTGGAGACACCCATTCTGAGCGTTCAATAGGGTATATGAATCCACATTTGACAAGCTTTTCAATCTCTTCTTGAACAATCTTTCCATACTTAGGATTCATTGGGTAGGGTCATTGCTAGACAGGTTTAGACATGCTATTCATGGGAATCGTGTGTTGCAGCATGGAAAGTGAAACATCTTTCATATCATGATATGTCCAAGCAAATATATCCTTGAATTTCTTGAGAAGTTCTTTAAGTACATACTCCTCAGTCTCTGTCAGATCTTGGGCAATGAAAACAGGTTTGGACTCCTCACCAGGGTCTGCTAACTCTATTTTCTTAACTATTGTTGGACCATCATAGACTCCATTACTTCCATTGATAGGTGTCCTCTGTGCCTTTGTATACACAACCTTTCGTTCCTCCATGGTGTAGGATTTGAAATGTTCAGGTGCAGGGTGTAAGTCTATGGGGTCTTGTTGTTCTGTGGAATGTGATTTCTCATCCGCTTCCTTTTGTTGTTGAGCTTACTCTCGATTTTTTCGTCTCCTTATGGTACGGCTCAACTTTGGCTTCTCTGTAGCCTCTAGTTGTGTGATGTCAATGGGTTGTGGACTATGTCACATAGCGCTTTAAAGGTATTCACCCCAGTTATCTACCAACTTCCGATGAGCATCACATGTCCCTATATAATTAACCCATTATGTGGTAGATTTCTTTTCATTTATTCTAGCACGCACATTTGTTTGATATCGTTGCCTCTTATATCTCTTACTCTTCTTGTTTATTTTTTTATTACAGTCGATCTAGTGAAGAATCACCAAATGAATTGCGACTTGTGTCTTTTGCTCTCCTAGATAGATTGTCATCTAGGGTACCACTGAGCCCTGAATGGTTTGTCCCCACATTTTCACCAAGATTTAACTCATATTCTTCGTCCCTAGAGTCGATTTCCATTGATAATTTTGACTCCAAATTCTGTGGGCTATAGTCTTATGAGATGCTACTAGTTCCAATGCCAGTCAAGACTTCATCTTGTAGGTCATCAAAAGCTATATGCATTGCTCCTATCATATTTAAGGGTACGAGTTGTGGCATTTCATCCCCCTCAGGTGTTACCCAGGTTGTTCCCCTATTTCCCCAAGTGTCTATGGTTGCTGCTAGGTGGACCCAATACACATTGTCAGACTCAGTCATTCCAGGTAGAACATCCATATAAGGAGAATCTTCCCAACATCATTGTCCATTTTACGCGTGTAACAATACTGCAATGGGGTAGAGTGAACTATGGTGTCAAATCTATGATCAATTATAAATTTGTTTCCTATAGGATGTGCCCAACCAGTTACAAGATCAACTCGAATGATAGAGTCTTGGAACTGCAAGTAGACATGGTTTTTAGACCAGTCATGTACCATTTTTTCTTCCCTCATGAAAGAACGTCCTAAGATCATCTCAAATGACATAGTGTGCTTGGAGAAATCCATGACAATGAAGGTATTCTTTATTTTGTGTCCAAAGACCTTGATCTTGAGATCTTCTAGCATCCCAATAGGCTTAACAATAGTCCCATTGGCCATCTTTACCACTATGTTTGTGGTCCCAAGATGAGGTCTTCCCATAGTTCTCATCAATGTTTAGTCACAATGCTAACCCCAGCGCCACCATCAAGGATTCCCTTGATAGTTAATCCCTTGGTAGTGATTGGTATGGTTGCATTGGGTTCATCACCTTCAAAGTATTGTCCCAACTTGTTAACAGGTATTTCAACCACAGAGTTCTCATCTAGGTTGGGTTGTGGATCTAAGTGTTCCTCCTCTATTGGCACCTCCCTAGCTCCATCCATTTGTGCAAATTGTGGTAGCCCACCGACTTTTAGTTCTCCATTAAGGAAAGATCAAAGAGCTAAGGATAGCTATGGGTCTCCATATAATTTGGACATGATGGTGGTTTTAACTTCTGAAGCCATAAAATCCATCAATTTCACAATATTTAACGGTACTTTCTGGGCTTCAGTCCCTTGACATGGGGAAGATGGGATCTCCATTTCTTTGATAGGGTCAGGTATCCCTCGGTAAACATTCTCTCCAACAAGAAGGGAGTACGCCCACTTTCCCATGACTTAAAGTCACTTTCTTCTTGGATGACACTTGGTATAGCTAGTGGTCTATGGACTTTGTGAGGCTGCTTTTGTGTAGAGAACATTGTGTCTGTAATCTGGATCTGCCTACGTATTGGCTCTAAATCCCTTTGGGTATCTTCTACCAAACCCCTTCATTGCTTGACTCGCTCGATCTCCTCTATAGGGTTTGGGTAAGTTCCTATCTTCTTCTTGTGTCTTGGCCATTGTGGCTCATGACGATCTTCCTTGTTTGTTTCTTTTCTAGTGGTCATTTTAGTCTCCATGGTTTCACCTAAATCACAATCCTCTTAAGCGTCGTTCATATATATGAGGTACTCACCAGTCCTTATGCTGGTCTTTGAAATGGGGTCTAACTTTGTTGCTTTTTGCAATCTCTTCCTCCGTGTTTTCTTCTTCTTCTGAGATTGGGTAATTGATGTTGTGTCGTTTCTTCAAGAATATAATTTTGGTTTTTGAGCATCGATCTTGTGAGTACATTTACTGGTACCACACGTGAGTTAGCTCCTCTCAATAACGTCAATTAAATTCAATGGTGTTATCTTTGGTGCATTTGTATTATTCGGACATTGATCAATCAAATGATCTATGCCCATCGATTACACATGAGTATCAACATTTGAGATGTGATCGCTTGATTGGTTTGCATCAGTGTGGCATTCTTTTGTAATCTAATAGGACATTCGGCTACACAATGTGCACCTCCACACTCATAGCATTGAAGAGGTGGTCTCTTGGGAGTGTAGTTGATATTTTGGCCTCTTTCCGCAAGAGCAACTACTTGATAGACAGGTTTGACTTGTCCCCAATAGTCCTCCATGTAATATTGTGGACTTTCTTCAAGTGCATCGATCCCATAGGCCTCCAAACAAGCAATAGATGACTCACAACCCACTTGATTCACAAAAGTGATTCTCGGATGTGGTGGTTGTGGTCCTAGCACTGGAGGTGGTAAGGGTGTTGTTTGAACAACATTTTGGGCCCTAGGGACCATGTGTTGTGATGTTTGTTCAAGAGGTGGGGCCGGCATCAATGCAGGCAGTCAAGGTGTATCCGTCCATGCTAAGGTTGGTCTATTGGCCATTGCGCGTTTAAATACTATGCAATCCTTAGCTTGATGACCATACCTCCCACAGAAATTGCAATTCCATTGAATTTTACTCTAAACATAGTGCATTCACTTGTACTATGCGGACCATAAGAAATTGAGCACCATTGTTGCTCTCTTCTTAGATACATATGATTGTTTTGTGGAGCACGATTGTCTCTAAGATTCTCTTGAATGGCCTTGGTGAGATCTTTTAAAGTCATCTCAGATATCTTTGGCTCCTTAGCAATAGGCTTTAGGGTCATTGGTTGATGCCTTGATGCTTGTGAGCTAGTAGATTTGGCTCAACAGACACTTTTTCTCTTTGAATCATTAAAAAGTCCTCCAATTGGATCGCATTGGTGGTGACTGCTTCTCAAGTGGTGATTCCTTTAATGATTAGGCCATTGTAGATATCCTCATGTCGTAATCCACTAATGAATCTATCAAGCAATTGGTTATTATTGAAGCGCTCATTGTGATTACAACGCAAATTCAAATGCTTCAAGCGACTAATAAAGTCTCTCACTGACTCTCCTTCCTCTCGTTGGGATTTTTGGAGCTAAGATGCTACACCCAAAGTACTCCCTCTCATATGTACTATTTCAAGGATAGTCTCCTAAGAGTAGGGTAAATCATTTTTTCTTCCGCCCTTAGGGTTCTATACCAATCCCCAGCCTTCCCACTCAAGGTCAGACTTAAAGCATTACTCTTATGTAGGTCATTGTGTTCTCCTAGGAAATTGCATATTTGTTCAAATACTTCTATATGCTTTCTCACGCCCCTTTCTCCATTAAATTTTTATGTGAGCTTGGCTATTTGCACTACCTTACTTCTAGGCTCTCTATCCTGCATGTTACCCATATTTTCAGCAATGGATCGACCAATAGCTTGAGCAAAGGTTGCCAAGTCACCTAAGTGAGCAGGTATAGTGGGGAGTGGCGCTCTTGAGACTGCATGTGGAATGGGGGTTGGCATTGGGCATGGCGTATATGCAACCCTGGGTTCCAAGTTCGGTACGGTGTTATGCCATGTGGTGGCCCAAAGTTCATATGTGTGGCCCTAGGAATAGCAGACGTGGGATATGACATGCTAATGCTAGCCGGTATGGTCCCATTGAAATAAGAGCTTGGATGTTGTGGTTGTGGAGCATAAGTTGTTGAGACAATGGGAGGGGTAGGAGCTACATGAGCATGAGGACCCATAGGTGCATATGATTGATACACAATTGTAGGTACTGTTGCAGGCATTGGCCTACCATGTAGCGGTGATTTACCAACAAATGAGGTCCATGGCATGTTTCTTGGCATGCCCATCACTGGGATAGGCATGGTAGATGTGGTGTCATTAAGAGAAAGATGAGATAAACTTGGGAAGGTAAAGCTATCACTTGTGGGCTCATATTGTATTGAGACCCCTGGCGAAACAACATATGGAGGATCCATTGGACTTATCAAGGGAGTCTCCATTTGTGATAAAGCTGGTTGCTTAGCCTTCCCTATATCGAAGAATCTCATGAGACCCATTGAAGGCATGTGGATACCTTTGTTCTGCCTCTTCAACTCAATAACCATATGGATGACATCATAAACTCTTTGTTGTTGATCATGTACTCTAGTAGCACCAGTTGTAGATTGTAGGAAATCTAACCAACCCACGTGATAGGTGTGACCTATGTATAGGTCAGTTAGAGTTTTTGTTTGTAGTTTGTACTCCCAATTCTCATTTAGAAATGCTCCATCTAGGATTGAGGTGCTAGGAGTGTCCTTTGAACTAAATGCAATGTGGCTCTCTATGGGTTGACCCTTAGTGGTTGCTAATCCAGGAGCACTTGATTGCTTGACTAGCATGGATGTTGACATAGGGGCCTTTGCCTTAAGCTCTCTCCGTTGCTCCACCTTGCATTGGCTCTCGATTTCCTTTTCCCTAGACGCAATGATATATCACTCAACCTCTTGCACTTCGGCAAGGCTTCTACCATCAAGTAATATAACCTCGGAGGGGAATAGCTCTGAAGAGTCAGGGGGTGCAGTGAATGGAGTATTCACGTGCACACTCTCCAAGATCATGGGGTCTACATTGGTCATGAATGGTGAATTTACTTCCCCACCCCCTTCATTTACCTCGTTAGCTCCATGTTTAGAGCGAGTGGCTCTACTAAAAGTTTCTTTCAAGTGGCTAAGCATGCTCGGCCTGGACCGTGGATCCATGGCATGCATGTCTTCGCTTAAACTATCAGGATTAGGCATCGGGTAAACTTCCATGACATTGTAGTCAGATGAAGAGTCACTAGACGCAATATGTGGGTCCTGAGTGGTACTACCTTGGGTTCCCGCTCAGGGCATAGAGCCTAATAATGAGTGCTCGTGTAAACGGAGACACTCTCTATGTACTTGTCCTCTAGCACACGACCAAAGTGTAGGTGCATGTGACCTCAACACTCTAGAAGTGTTGATGAGTGCCCGTGAAGGCCGCTCAACTAGTTTTTTTGGTGTTTACAACCCAAATTTACCCTTAATATTTTTATTTTTATGGTCATTTTTTCTAAACAAGCCACGAAATATAGTGTGTGATAGCTTAAATTGAGCGTCTTGGCTAAAGGGATGTGCCGTGCTTTACAGCCCCGGATTCGGTTACGTAAAGCCCTTAGAATCCCAAAAGTAGTCTTTTCCTAGTCGAGGAGAAGGTTAGAATTAGTAAGTCCAAAGGGTGAGAGTGAAGGGGATGGTGGAGGACTTGAGAAACTTGTCCCACATGCCCTCCCTTCACTTGAGATCATAGTCTTTATATATAAAGTAGTGTGTATAGTATATCATAAAATTGAGGACTAAGGCTTGGGCTTGGGGCTTGGGGGCTTGGAGAAGATCCTGATCCCTTCCTTTTAAAGTGAGTTTTTTTTTCTTTTTTGTTTTTTTAGTCCTAGATATTTCGAGCTTTTTTTCTCTTTTTTATAATTTTTATTTTTTAAAATAAAAAAGAACTTTTTTTAAGGATAATGTTATCGCGTGGGCAACGAAATCACGCGCGTACACGGAAGCTCCTAGCAGCTCTTTCTAGCCTCCTTACAGCTAACACAACTATCTACCACTAATTACCTCTGCTCACTCATTGTCTAACAGAGAACTACACACTCACAGACAATCAACTCTACTGCTCACTCTCTACTCTACTTCTAGCTGTCTACACAATTGTTCACTGTCTACACTAACTAACACAGCAAAACTGCTCACTCACAGAGTACTCAATCCACTCACAGAGCACATTATAGATCATAGCAAACCTAACAAAAAACTGAACATTTCAACACTAACACGTTCTAACAGACCTGCTAAACCTGCGCATTACAACCTCTTAGCAGATCTACACAAACTCAAACAAAAGCATGAAAACAGATGGAAGAAAGGCTTCCAAAGGTAGCACTGAGTGCTCCTCAAGCTTAATGCAAGGCAATCCCCGATACCGGCACCAAAAATGTGTGCTTTGTGTTGCACGTGTCAAAGACTGGGAACTTGCTTGTGCACTGTGTGCGAGGCACGAAAGGCTGTAAGCACACAACTAGACAGTCCTAGCAAGCTTGAGAAACAATGGCGTATCACTCACCGCTCAATGCTTCCATGAAGGATCCTGTGTTGCAAAGAAGAAGGAGCCACCATCAATGCCGTGCTCAACCGCCTCACCGACATCGATGTCGTCGCAATGCTCTCTCTCTCTCTCTCTCTCTCTCTCTCTCTCTCTCTCTCTCTCTCTCTCTCTCTCTCTCTCAAGCATACACACACACACACACACACGTGAGCACACAAAGGATAAGGAGACAGAGATGGAGGAAGAGCACTTCTTAGCTTAGAGAATGAGGATTTTAAGGTCACATGGACCGTTTATAAGAGTTTGACCCATTCAAACATGGGCACCCACAGTGGTCAATTGTTGCAAAACTACTGTAAAAATAAGATAAGTGGTGTGCCTCTCATCGGTGATCACCTACATACATATTGGACCGACAAGCCCGGTCCATGGCTCAATCAAATAAATACTAAGGCATCCATCAAAAGTGATAGGGTGTCCATGAGGATTAACATGAACATGCTCAGAAAAGTTGACTCTCATCTCTTATTTTACAAACAATGTCTTTCGGCACTCGCAAGGGTTCTTCTTCTTCAACAAGGTTCACAACCATTGTGGGAAATGATCCAAAATCTCCTAAGTGTAGAGATAGCAACACAACCACGCAACCAATGACATCAAAAAAAATGATCATGGGATGCTTGGTATCGTTGCAAGAGACCGTAAACAAACAAGACGAAGACTTACAGGCACTTGCAATGGAGATAACACACTAAGGGTACTTGTGACTGAGAATGAGAATGTCAAGAGGACACTTGAGATGCAAACACCACGTTTGATGCAACTTGAAGAGGAAGTCAAGGAATGTAGACACTTTCTTGTGGACTTGAATGCTTTGAAGGAGCACATGAGCAAAGTAGAGAATGACCATGTATTGAAAGAGGATAAATTTAACACCATGAGCCAAGATGTATGCGACATGAAAAATGTATGCACAAACAAGTCTTGGGCTAATGTATGTGGTAATAATGTGGTTCTTCATTCCTCACTCGTGCAAGCTATGGTTCAAACAAAGAATGTTGAGAATGTGGATGTGGAGGAGTTGAAGGAACGGGAGCGACGTTCCAAGGACATTGTTATTCGTGGAAATCCCAAAGTTATGGTCTATGGAGCAGATAGAGTGGGTAAGCGAGGAGCTCCTCGCTCGGGAGAACGGCCAATTGTATACACCATATCGGATGAGACCAAACAAAAGATTATTCTTGATAATAGTTGGATCTATTTGAGGGATATAAAATGTTTGTATGTGAAGATCGCACTATTAAGCAACAAAAGATGCATCGCAAGGCATATGAAGAAAAGAATAAGAAAAACAAGGAGACCTGCCACGAACAAAATGTGCCCAAGGAGGAGGCAAGTCCCTCGAGAAAATAGGGATGTGTGACCTATGAGACCGAGTTACAATTGATAATATGTTTTTGGAATTGTAATGGATACCCATGTGAAGGGGATCGGGGAGCACCACAGACGGAGAGTGAGCGAGAGAGAAGGAGACACACAGATATGGGTGGGGAGACTCAAAGAGTGAGCAGCCCCCTATACACTTATGCTATGTATAAGGTATACAAGTCAGTGGGCGCCCAGACTCTGGGCGGCCGGGCAAGGCACAGGCGCCTATACCCCAACAACCTCCCACTTAAAGGCGACTGTGCCTTTAAGCAAGAGAACCTAGTCTAAAGACTACAAAAGGTGAGAGAAAATTTCTCTCAACCAATGCCCACTGGCTGGCTGTGATCGTGTGCATCCGGTTGTCCTGCTCCCGTGTAAGTCCATACACCACCAGACGTACCGCACACGTACTGCAAGTATGTATGCAATACGTGCATATCTCCCTTGTGCACTATGCCATCATCAGTCAACAAACGACTGACAACCCCAACTGCAAATTCTCCCACTGCAGCTGCGATATCCGGTCTCAAGATCAACATCTCATACATGAGACCACCGAATGCCGATGCAATGCTAGCGGGCCCTGCTAGCTCTACGGAGCATGCATCAACATATATATCCCTGGCAATAGGCATCTCTGACTGACAAGGCGTGTCAGCCACATGCATCTCCTGACTGTCCGCAAAAGACGCATCACCCTGTCGTGCAACCTCAGAGCAAACCAGTTGCTCTAGGTGTCTGCTGGAAGACATATCCTGCACAACTATATCCCCATGCTCACTGTCGAGCATAGAAAGGAATGACTGCATAATCGCTGACATCTCAGTCTCCTCTACAATCATCCACTGCAAACATGACCACTCAATCTGTTGTGACTCACTAGAGCTCTCATGCTCTAACTCCGTATGCATAGACTCTTGCACAACGTCCTCTTGTCGTGACTCACTAGAGCAAGACTGCTCTACCTGTCTATCCTACATAGAAGTATCTCGCACAACTGACTCTCTGCTTTGCTCAGTCACTAGCAAAGCATGCATGTCTGACTCTGTCACCTCTCTGTGTGACTGCTCAAGTTGTGCCCCAACTGTGTGCACAACGAGCTCACTACTCTGTACTCTATGCAAAGCATCCTGCAACCCATGAGCAAAAGAGACTCGCCTGCTCTCTCGCTCTCTACCTGGCTGCGTGATCACAGAGACAACACCGTCTCTCCCGTGATCCACATGCAATGGGTAACGTGTACCACTCTTGGCACCTCTCGCAATCACTAGCGAACCCAAATGCATCACAAAATCTCGCTCTCGTAGCGAAATCTGACATCCACAATCTCTAAGCTGACCAATCGAGATCAAACTCACTATCAAATCTGGTACATAGCGCACATGTCGTAACAAGTAAGATGCACCACTCGGTAATGACAATCTCACATCTCCTGCACCTGCTATCGCATGCACCGATCCATCGGTCAAACGTACACTGCCAAGCATCCCGCTAGAATAGCTACAAAACCATGCACGATGCGGCGTGACATGAAACATAGCATCTGCGTCTAGCAACCACTGCGAAGGGAGTGCACTATCCACATGTATAGCATCTCGTGCATAGCTTGAGGTAAAAGTGACATCCCCATCACTAGTATACTCCGACACTACATGTGCCTCAACTGTCAAAGCAACTGAGTCTATGGCATCACTACATACATCTCTGAGACTGCCATGTCTCCTACGATGTCGCATACGACGAAAACAGCGCCGTCTAACGTGTCCAGAATGACCACAATACCAACATGTCACCTGTCGGCATGCTCGTGAATGTATATGTCTCACACGAGTCCATGATGACTCATATCTATCATACATTTCATGTAATCTGCACCAAAGTGCTCTCGAAGTAGTCTCATACATAACAAGAGCATGTAAAGATTCCGCAAGGTGCAAAGAGAGTGTAGGTAGTGCCATCTCCTCTAGCTCCTGCCACTGATCGTCAGACATGTTTGAAGGTCTACCTGCATCACCACTCAATGGTCCATGCAACCCTCGTTGTGTCAATGCGTCAAGCATACAATCTCTCCATGCCGCAAAGTCTTACCCATCAAACACGCGCATCTGTGAGAGGTCACAATCTGATCGATCACATGTCTCTGCCATGAGCACAATGTAGCAAACTAGAAAGCAAAACCACCTCACCAACAACACCTGGAAACTGTCTACCAATATGGCCAGAAACACAATGTAAAACCTGTGAGACACACTCCAAAATAGAGCTCCCGCAATGTCAACCAAATCAGCCCTAAACTAGCTCGAATCGCATCAACAAAAGTCTGCAAATATGGCTGTAAAATCTGATGCAAAGTTGCACCAATAACCGTGCAAAACCTTGCACAAAATCACAAGTCAATATGACTTAATCGCGCATAAATATCTGACAAAATTTTGGCAAAGTCTCCTTTGTAACTGGAGCAAAATCTCAACAGTAAACCTCAAAGAGACAATAATATATACCACAATGGCCAATCCGGGAATAAACTCGACCGGAATCACCTCACAAAGTCATACATATGAGCATACCCGCTCTTGCCGAAGTACCACTCAGATAATCTCAGCCATAAACAAATACACAAATCCATATATGGCATACATAAACCACCAAGACCATGGCAACATAGCTCACTCTTGCATGAGTGGCTCTCTGGACAAATGCATATCCAAAAACCTGTGTACACTATGAATTTGCTGGTTGCTGCAGAAAATACTCCGTGTGTGTGAGATATACCAAAAACAGTGTTTTTGGGACCCGAAAGTGCACAAATAAATCTACTGCTGTACCTGCTGTAATTCAAAGCATAATTTCAGCAAATAGACATCACCATCGCGTCTGGAGCGTGCCAAAACCCTGACCTAGACTCCTGGATCATGTAGATCTGGCTTTGTATGACAGAGCTACTCAAAAAACTGCGTTTTAGAGCCTGAAAATGGCAAAAACGAGCTGCACACAGTCTTGAACTTTCTCCTGCTCCACTCTGCGTGATGCAATGTCCTCTCAATGCAAGCTCCAACGCAAGAGCTCTACCACAACAGCATCCTAGCACTCGAATGTCAAGCTCTCCTCCGCCGAGCACTTCTCTAACGAGCTCCACTGAGCTCAAAAGCTCCTCTCACCAAGGAAGCCGCAACCGCCTCCTCGACCAAGCTTGACCACACCAAGCTCCTAAGCTCCAAAGACAATGCTCCTCAAGCTAAAATCGCTCTCCGTGAAACTCCGCGATCGAACTCCACCGTCGAGAGCGAGCGAGCTATCGCCTTGAAGCTCTCAAAGCCATCGTGCTTTCCGCAGTCACCATAGCTCTGATACCAATTGAAGGGGATCGGGGAGCACCGCAAACGGAGAGTGAGTGAGAGAGAAGGAGACACACAGATATGGGTGGGGAGACTCAAAGAGTGAGCAGCCCCCTATACACTTATGCTATGTATAAGGTATACAAGTCAGTGGGTGCCCAGACTCTGGGCGGCCGGGCAAGGCACAGGCGCCTATACCCCAACACCATGGAATGTGGGGGTTGGCATTGATGAACTAACATCCAAAGCTGATGTTGTACTTCTTATTGAAGCTTGGGAGCAGGAAACAGAAAGGATTAACGGCCTGGAGGATTACAATGTACATTCATTGATGTGGTCAAAGAATCTCAAGCAATGAAGAGGGCAAGGAGGGGTAGCATGTATGGTTAAGAAAGGATTGGAAGATTTTATATCGATTGTGAAAGATGACAAGTTCAAACGTTATGTATGACTGAAAATTATGACACCAAAAAGAGCACCCATTTTTGTAGCCGGTTGCTACATTCCACATCATGATTCCCCGTTTTATGCTTGCATGAATAGAGATCAGCCATTTTTTTTATTTTCGAAGAGGACATTTCTTATTTCAAAGGCCAAGGTGACGTTATTGTATTTGGGGATATGAATACTCGTACAAAAACATTGCAACATGATACTTAACAATTTGATATGCCATACATTTTAAGGGAGTTAGAGGAAGTTCACTTGTATGATCATACTTCAATGGATGATAAAGAGCCAGATCAATATGGAAAGTTACTTTTACACATGTGTAATAGCACGGTTATGCTCATTGCCAATGGTGTATCTTTGTGGGGTGGAACCAATGGATTTACATATAGGAAACATAATGGGGATAGTGTGAATGACTATATGCTACTCTCCAAAGCCATCATGTATCACATAAAGAGTTTTATGTTTGGCCAATGGACCCCCAAATCAGACCATCAAACCTTATGTATTGACCTTTCATGTGGAGAAGCAACTAAGCATGATAATCTCAGCCAAAGGGAAGAGAAATTATCACTATGTATGGATTTCATACGGGCACCAATGTACACTGAAATGGTTGATCAAAATTTATGCATGACAAATCTTCAATATGATGCACCATTGGAAACTAAATGGAAAGCTTTCAAGAAATTTATTTGTTCTTGTGCCGAAGAATACTTTGCCATAAAGCATCTCCATGGTATCAACAAAGACAGATCACGCAAAAGGTGGTTTGATAAAGAATGTCAAGATGCTCGAAAGTCCTTGATAAAGTTTGATGCAACTATGGATAAAAACAACTATCAAAGTCATTTGCATACATACAAGGCATTTCAAAAGAAGAGAAGAAGATGGGAAGTAAAGCAACAACTTTTTCAAGTCCAAGAAAGACACAGGTATGTGGAAGATTTTGGAAAAATTTGAGGGGCAAGCGGGTTGAGAATTTTGGTAACTTGAGTTTTGTGGATATGTATACACATTGTAGGCAATTATATGAGAAAGCAAATGCTGAAAAAATACCATTTTATTGTTCACTCCCTTGTATGCCCTCTTTTTTTACTATTGAAGATGTATGTGGTGGGCTTGAAAAGTTGGCCACTCGTAAAGCGGGAGATCTTCAAGGTATCAAGCTAAAGATGATCAAATGGACATGAGATTTTACCCATGAGTAGATGCGTGATATGTTCAACCTTGCACTTCAACATGGTATGCCTTATGATTGGAGTACTAATTGGGTTAAACCTTTGCATAAAGGAGGGGATGTAAAGAATGTGAACAACTCCCAGACTATAATGATTGGGTCTCTTATGGCAAAGTTGTTTGGGTGCATAATGGAGATGAAAATGAGTGATTGGACTGAAGAGAATGACAAGCGTGCAAAAGGACAAGCGGGTTTTTGTCGATGTGATAACACCATTGATCATCTTGTCACTGTTCATGTTCTCATGGAGGAAAGTAGGTTGAAAGGCAAGCAATTGTATTGTTATTTTGTGGACTTTAAGAAAGCCTTTTATATGATTCCACGTAACAATTTGTGGAGAAGGATGGAAGAACTCCAAGTGCCAAGTGAGTTTATGCCTGCGGTTTCTCGAATCTATGAGAAGGTGATTTGTCAATTGTGCATGGGAAGAGGAATTTCATAGATTTTTGTAAGCGCTATTGGGGTTAAACAAGGATGTCCGTTGTCACCAACTCTCTTTGGTCTATGCATCAATCAATTGGAACAAATGGTACTTGACTTTATGCAAGAAGAAGGCATTGAAGAGGTCACTATTTGCAATGCGATAATCATGCCTTTGTTGTATGCGGATGATGTAGTGTGCTTCTAGCACAAACTTTAGAAGATGCACAAAAGCTTATGGTTGTCCTTGAGAATTTTTGCTTGCATAGTGGGCTGATTGTAAATGAATCCAAAACAAAGGTTATGCTTGTGAAAACCAACCATAAGGAGAATCCATGCATTTTGTACAACAATGAGACACTTGAAGTTGTTGAGAGATTTAAGTACCTTGGCCTTGAGGTTCCGTCTAATCACAAGTGGCATGAATGTGCTATGTGTCGTTTGGAAGCGGGAAACAGAGCATATTATGCATTTGAGAACATGTGTAATGCGGGAAACATCAAGTGTTGGGTTCTCAAGAAGTACCTTTTTGATGCATTGGTGACACCGGTTCTTCTTTATGGAGTTGAAGTGTGGGGCGAGAGCATCTCAAAGTCTACTTGGAAAGAGTTTGAGAATTTCCAAGAGTGTTTTCTTACAAACTTTCTCCAAGTTAAGACACAAACACCATATATGCTCCTACTTCTTGAGTCGGGATCCCTTCCAATTGAGGTTATGGGCATGGAAAGGGTTGTGGAGTACATGATAAAGATGTGTCAAAACCCCTCACACCGACTTCCTACAATTGCATGGGAAGCAAGCAAAAAAGTTCAAAAGACACATAAAAGCAAGATCTTGAGCACGGGATGGATGCAAGACATAAAGAAGTGGTTTGGGAGATGGGATGCATTACACTGCTACATGATGCTTTAATTGACTCCCAAGTGGATGAAGCTTTTAAGTACCTTGGCCTTGAGGTTCCGTCTAGTCACAAGTGGCATGAATGTGCAATTTGTCGTTTGGAAGCGGGAAAGAGAGCATATTATGCATTTGAGAACATGTGTAATGCGGGAAACATCAAGTGTTGGGTTCTCAAGAAGTACCTTTTTGATGCATTGGTGACACCGGTTCTTCTTTATGGAGTTGAAGTGTGGGGCGAGAGCATCTCAAAGTCTACTTGGAAAGAGTTTGAGAATTTCCAAAAGCATTTCTTACAAACTTTCTCCAAATTAAGACACGAACACCATATATGCTCCTACTTCTTGAGTCGAGATCCCTTCCAATTGAGGTTATGGGCATGGAAAGGGTTGTGGAGTACATGATAAAGATGTGTCAAAACCCCTAACATTGACTTCCTACAATTGCATGGGAAGCAAGTAAAAAAGTTCAAAAGACACATAAAAGCAAGATCTTGTGGGAGACGGGATGCATTACACTTGCTACATGATGCTTTAATTGACTCCCAAGTGAATGAAGCTTTTCTACAATGCCAATGTATTACGGCTTGGGAGAAATCTGGTGGGTCACGCTTCATACATTACACCACCCATATTGCCCCCAACTACAAAACCATGTTCTTCGCTAAAAGAGGAAACGGTTCTCACACTTACATGCTTGAGCCTATCCCCTTGTCGGTGATACACACTATCGGAGCCATTTGGCTTAGGTCCCATTTCCTTCGGTGTGAGACAGGGCGTTGGGGCAATGGAGAAGAGTCAAATTGACTGGTGCTCATTATGCTCAATGCAAGTTTGAGAGTCTTAGTACCACACACTACTAGAGTGCTCAGCTTTTGTTCACATCCGAACTTGCTTCTCTCACATTTTCAGCCATGAATTAGACCTACACACTTTCCTCTCCTAGCCACAGTGTGGCCTCTCCATTGCGACTCTAGCCCACCACAATTTTTGAGCATCGAGAGTCACTCATCAGCCATACACATACTACATCACATGTAACTTTGGTCCCATAGGTCATATTTGACCTCCCAGGACGATAATAAAATCTCTCTCTCTCTCTCTCTCTCTCTCTCTCTCTCTCTCTCTCTCTCTCTCTCTCTCTCTCTCTCTCTCTCTCTCTCTCTCTCTCTCTTGAATAACAGGTCTCGAGTTCAACTCTCCTCGTCGGCTATATCTTTAAGGTCTCTTGGGATTGTTTCCTACGACGTTAAAACCCTCTTCTTCTTCTTCTTCTCTCTCTCTCTCTCTCTCTCTCTCTCTCTCTCTCTCTCTCTCTCTCTCTCTCTCTCTCTCTCTCTCTCTCTCTCTCTCTCTCTCTCTCTCTCTCTCACACACACACACACACACACACACACACACACACACACACACACACACACACACACACACACACATCACCAATTCACAAGAGTTGAGAGAGGAGAGGGGGGGGGGGGGGGGGGGACGGCTACCTTTTGCTAGGTCAGATCAAGCGGAAGGCGCAGAATAGAGTCAAGCTCGGCAAACAGTCTGCACGTGAGAAGCTCCTTGCTTAGAAGAAGCCTGTATAGCTGCGAAGGAGGGGGGTGAGAAGAAGAAGGTGAAGAAGGCAAAAAACACAAAAACCTACAAGATCTATATCTTCAAGGTGCTCAAGCAGGTGCATCTTGACACAAAATTTCATCCAAAGCCATGGGCATTATGAACTCTTTTGTTAATGATATCTTTGAGAAGCTTGCTCAGGAGGTTGCTCGCCTAGCTTGCTACAATTAGAAGAAGCCCGCTATCACCAGACGGGAGATTCAGAATGTTGTGCACCTCATCTTACCGAGTGACCTTGCTAAGCATGCAAGGGGACCAAGGCTGTCACAAAGTTTACTAGTGCTTATGGTTTTTGTGCTGACGTTTCTTTTAAACTAATGTGTTTGTTGACACCACCTTCAAATGCAGATTGTATGCCTTGTACTATGGACTCACGGTATGGTGTTCTAGCTCTTAAATTGGGTATGTGATACCCTTATGATAGGGAGTCTCTGATGAAGGTAGTCAGTTAGCCTTTCTCTTTGAAATTGCATTATTTTGTACAAAGTTTAAGAGGCACATGCTCATCGGTTGTACCACACATCTTATTTTTCTAATGTGTGTGTGTGTGTGTGTGTGTGTGTGTGTGTGTGTGTGTGTGTGTGTGTGTGTGTGTGTGTGTGTGTGTGTGTGTGACAGAGAGAGAGAGAGTGAGACACAGAGAGAGAGAGAGGGAGAGAAATGAAATGAAATGAAATGTTATATTAACGTCTTCAAAAGGCCAAAATGACCTATGAGTCCAAAAGGTTACAATTGGTGATTCGGATACCATGCCTGAGTATGGAAAGTACAGAGAACTAACACTAAAACTAAAAACACTAAGGGAATGAATCTGAAACTGATTTGGAATTGAGACAAGATAGAGGGTAGGGGTGACGGGGCGGGGGGAGGGGGAGGGGGAGGGGGTTTTGGTGGGGTCAAATGAAATCTCTCATCGGTCGTTGTCGAATCTCATCAACCTCCTCCATGGTCAATACTCTGGTTGGGTGTCTTGCGTGTCGAGCTAGAGTGACATGTATCTTCTGTTGTAGCCTTCGTCGACGGTGGGAGACCCCTCAAGGTCATTGGCGTTTGGATTTGCCTAGCTCAATGACTCGGTCAATCAACATACCTCTAGTGTGGGTGGGCTCTGAGATCTGTTGTGATGACTGCTCCTCTAGCTCTCCCCTGGCTGGTGTAAAGAAATCAGTGATTTGTCTTTCCCCTGATGTCCTTAGCAAGCTCTCCATAAGTCTACGCAGCTCTAGCAGGAACAATCCGAGACACCTCTGATCCTCGTATCTCATGAATCTAGAAAATGGTCTGAAAGCCTCTCTGAACAGACAGTGGAAGCGGCCACATATCTCATAGTATGCGAGGCAATGACATGTGTAGTGCAGCTCTATCTTTGGTTCTAATTGAGCTGAAGTCACTAGAGTGTCAAAAAGCCAGAGCTTTGTTCGTGGTTCCTGAAACTGAACCTGTGAACACATCCTCTCTAGTCCTCCCAAGGCTGCATATTCTCTTGTCAGTCTAGTTTATGATGCTCTCCTTAGTAAGAACACCGGTCCACCGAAAACTACCCCAAGATAGATATATGCATCTATGTACTCCTGTGGCCATATGTAAATGTGTGTGTTGACCTCCTGACCCACTGTGGTGTGGTTTTGAACACCATAACCTTGGTTTTCCCAAGGTTGTTAGATAATCCACTATCACGAGAAAATGTATGCAAAGCATCTAAATGACGTTGCATCCCCTCTGGAGAGTAAAAAATCAACACAATATCATCAGCATATAGTAACAACGGGATCCATGTCCCTGCTAGCTGAGCCCCTTTGTCTCCTTTACGTTCTACATAATCTGAAAACTCATCTACATACATCCCAAAAAGAGTCGGAGATAGGGGCCATCCTTGCTTCACTCCAATAGTAGAGTGGACAATGTCAAACGTTCCCTCTGTAGTGCGTACTCGCCCTATCATTGTCCTGTATAAGGCCATAATACCCCATATGAGCTTTATAGGCACACACATGTCCTGCAATCTGCGTATAAGTTTGCTCTCGACGCTGTGTCAAAAGCTTTATGAAAATCCAGAAAGCTAAAATAGATCCTCTTGCCATGATGTCTACCCTCCTCAGAATTTGTTCAAGAGTGGAGAAACCTCTCCTGCATCCTGCTTGCCCTGGTGCTTGTATTCCCTCTCACTCTGCCCATCTACTCAGCTTCTGCTCAAGAACGGATGCATACAGCCTAGCCAGTGTGTGACCAACCATGATGGTGTGATAGTTCCCGTGAATCATGGGATCTCCTGACTTGAAAATAGGCACAATCGTAGACATACTCCAAGTCTCAGGAAAGCCTTCAAACATGGCTCGATTAAAAATCATAACAAGAAGCTCTGCAAGCATATCCCTGGCATGGATGAAATGCTCTGCTACCAGACCGTCATGATCATCTGCTCTCCTTGTCTTCATCCTGTCAATGGATTTCCTTACCCTCTCGGCAGTAAAGAAAGTACATGTCTCAGGGTATGTCTCTAGTGGTCCGGCAAAGGTGGTTGCCTTGATGCTGTATAGAGAGATGTGGCATACTCCCCCCATGTCTCTGTGGAGGTGATCGCTGGTGGTGGTGAATTCTCGTGGAATAGCCTCCATGCTTCGCCTGAGTCTTGACTAATAAATAGCTAATACAGATCTCGTTCTAGCTGTGATAGGTAAGCGCTTTTCTTTCGTTGCACTAGGCGGCAAAAGATAATCCGTGACTATCTATGTGTGGTAATACCCATGAGCACTTCCCTCTGTAATTTGATCCTCGTCTCTCTACACTCCTCATCATACCAATTGTTCTGGGGCATGCTCCCAAATCTTTTCCATGTAGCTAGTTGTGGGGGTATGCCTTTGATGCTGCATCATGGAGCGTCTCTGTCAATATTTGAGTGAGTTCATCCAATGGCCGTTCCGGCTCCTAAGTGCATAGCTACCTGTATATCGCATCCATATACACAGAATCCGTCTCCCTCACAAAGGTATACCGAGTGTGCGTGGGGACCTCTCCTAATGGAGCTATGCTGAACTGAAACATAAGAGTGAAAGACAAGATAGCATGATCAACTGGTACTCCAACTGGCAAATCCTGAAAGAATGGCCAGGCCATAACATAATCCACTGTACTAGCACCATGTCGATGTGGGAAGCATGTAAAACCTCCACCTGTCAAAAGTCTTTGTAGGCCATTCAAAATGGCCACTTTATGTGCAGTTCCCATATCTATCAAGTATCTACCATACTGAGTGCACTCCTCATCTTGTGATAGTCGTATAGGCCCATCTCTGTGACGTCCAGCTCCCTAAGCATGTCAAGCCAAGGGTAGGACTGGGAGGGCACGGCCCTAGCCAAGGGCCTATGGATACATATGCAGTACACGGGCTATATATAGCTAAGAGCGAGAGGGCCAGGGGCCTATATATAGGCAAGTTGGGTGGTTATGAGCATGTCTATCTTCCCTCGATCTTAGACTAGTATCAGAGTTGAGGGGAGAGAAATCATGGCAGCCCTTGCACTCTCTCTCACTCTCTCTCTCTCTCTCTCTCTGTGTGTGTGTGTGTGTGTGTGTGTGTGTGTGTGTGTGTGTGTAGGAAGCATGGCTTCCGCTATCTCTATTCTAAGCGTATCATGGCTCTCACTTCTTCGCTCACCTTGCAGAAGGAGGAATGGACTGGACGAACAGCATGCAAGCAAGTATGCAAGGTCGAGAAGGTGCATGGAGCATGCAAAGTCGATCAAGGGAAAGAGGCTATGGTGAAACGCTGCCCCTGCAGAGTCGAAGCGGGAGGAGGGCCATGGGAAACGTGTCTAGTACACATGCAAGCCCGTTCGGCGAACTACACCAAACAACACATGGAAGAGCTCATCGGGTGCACGAGCCAGAAGGGAGCAACTCCCATTAAAGGACGACAGTGAGTAGGTACACATGCAAAGAGTTCTCCTCTCTTGATTCCCTGCGCTATTTTGCGGCCACTGCCATGCTACTCAGAAGTTATTTGGCATTCACTTTTTTTTTGGCTTTGGGTGCCCTAGGGTGCCCATTGGATGACCGAAGGGGCCCATCCCATGCAAGGCGAACTCGAGCGTGGCGCCTCTTGACGATTTTGAAGCGTTATGGCTTCAACACACATTCTTGCACTACAATTTCAAAAGGAAATTTTAGGGAAAACCCCCATACATAGAATTTCATCAGAGGAAGCAGGTTTCCAGTTTCATTAAGGCCATCACAACGCCAAGGGACATGAGGTCAAATCATGAGATGGTGATTGCACGTGCAAATCACAATCCAAAGCAATTGTGTAATGAACATAGCCATTAAGGGGCTGTCCTTCACCATCCTGGCAAGACTCATGAAGCCAAGGTGCAAGGGTATCCTAGGGGAATTTCTGCAAAAGGGGCACATCCTCAACAAGGCTAAGAACCACAATGGTTAAGAATACAACAAGCTCTTATGTATGCAAGAAAGGCTCAAGATTCAGCACAGTATATCGGCAAGGATACGAAAATCCTAGCATGCCTGGTCATGCAACGTGCAAGCAAACAACAACATGGCAAGTCACGTCAAGTGATTAATTAGGTATGCATAGATTTTCAATTTGTTTGCCAAAGTTTTTGAAACATGCTGCATAGCTTGGGCATGCAATAGAGGTGAGTGCACTTTAAGCACTCCAAGCATTAACATTTTGCTACATACATTGTTGGCAAAGGACCAATAATTCGTTTCCAAACCCAAATCAAGCACGGCCTCTCCCGACTACGTGTCACCGCTTCTAGCACATATGAAGTTCTCAAGGAGATCAGCACGACCTGTTTGCTAAATTTTATGAAGGGTGCTAGTTGCTCGACATGGCCAACTACATGTCACCGTTGCTAGCACATATATGTTTTTTTTTCACTTATCGTTGCACGATCAACAAAGTTGCTTATATTTTGCCATGACATATGGATGTCACCAAAAGAATATGTTGGCTATGAGCACAACAATATTTATGTGAAGCCATGCTTCAATTTACGCATCAAACATAGTGGTTTTCAACGTTTGGGTTATGCTATGAGCATACAAACTTTTGGGATTTTGCAAGATGTCTGTCGATTCTTTCCATAGAGGTCTGGATGAACTACGTCAAGAGGGTTCACAGTCGATAGCTCTAAGTTGTTCTACATACATGGCTACGAGCCAGATTCCAACAATGACAACAAAATAAGGCTGAATATTCACTCTTTAAAAGAGATTTTCCTTTGGCATTTCATGGACACCTGGCCACAACACGGCGACCAGGTTGACAATTTCAAGTTTTTCTTGTTTAAATGTTTACTTAAATACACTTTCACGTTGTGCAAATCCCAATGCTTTGCCAATTTTACCACGAAGCAAGGTTTCTCAACTACCACGACCCTACCCATTGATTTGGGATCAAGGGCACTGGCGTAAAAGTTTGGGACTTTGGCAATGTAGGGATATAAGCTCACATTTTACATAGGCTAACGTCAAATTGTGATGTATTCATGCCATTTCAGATAGTGCATGGCACTTATGGTATCGGCTCACTCTATTGAGACCATCCTTATAGCCAAGGGCTTCACATTTCAATTTTTTGCTTTGCATGCATGGTGTGCTGGTACGGTGAAATTTGTTTCACCTCGTCATTGTTTGCACTTCCGCTACAACACCAGCTACTCTGTCAAGGACAACGCAAAGTATTGAATGCTTCAAATGTTTATAGTGAAAAATTAATCCACAGGCAAAGTGCCCTCATTAAGTCAATCTTGTCCAGTTACGACCACATCCAAGGTAGGTGGGTCAAGCTGGGACTTTTGCTTCTCTATAAGAGAGCATCGTGCAAGCAGATTATTGTAGGCTTATAGATAAGGTGCAAGCCAGACATAGTATGCACATCAACATACATAGAAGGCACACACCACAATAGAGTACGGGATTTTCCTCAGCCAAGCATTCTCTCTCTATTTTCACGATTTTACCACAACCTCTCTAAGTCGGTATGGTAAACAGAAAGGCTATGAGCCATCTATTTTCAAAGCGCTAAGAGCCATTTGTTTTGTAAGGGGGAACCATCTATTTTTGAATGGCTAAGAGCCATCTGTTTCTAATCCATCAGGGATTGCTCTTAAGATCGAAATGTTCTACCCAATTGTGTTCCAATCGCTTGTCATGGACAAGCAAGAGTCTTGCCATTCGTGATAGTCTCGGTGCCATTTTTGCATTGTGTACTTTTAGTGCAAAAATCAAGTAGACTTTCTGATGATCTTAAACACGTACAGACTTATCTATACCACGATGTATGAATGAGTTAAGTGTTTCAGACAGCACGACTGCCCACTAGAATCCAAGGGTAAAGACTTTTACGGCTAACACAAATCTAGTTGTGAATAAGATTCCAAGGATCTCTCGTTTCTAGGCACATTGGGTGTGTCCCTAGGAGCACAATTTCCCAGGGTATGACCCTGCTGGTGGTTTACAAAGCACTCTATACGAGGTTTTGGTCATTTGTTGACCTCTTCATAATTGTACCTTCATGGAAAGGCGTTTAAAATCTGCCAAGGGGTAGTCAGTAGGGTCTTTCCAGACTCTTGTCAAGGGAGTTGGATTGGCAGGATATACCCACGGGTTTGGATTGCCGAGGCAACACCCATGTGGAAAGCTACACTAGCCATCCGAGTAAGTATAAGGTATTCTCTACCTCATGGTAAGTATATGTTTTTGGTTTAGTTTGATTTCCAAATACGTCTACTTACTTCTATAAGAGGGATGTATGAGCTAGAAGGCTTCCATCCAATTTTCTCTTTAGCCACATGACAAGGTCAGGTAAGAGCATAGCAATTTGGAACTTTGGGTTGTAGTGTCCACAATAAATTTCTACATTCCGTTGTTATAGACCCACTTGTAGGGTTTGATTTGGCACATGTTTTCACATGGGATACAATATGGTCTAGGAACTCAAGGAGTTCGGTTTAGCCAGTGTGAAGTATGGATAATGAGGGTATCTCTCATGCACATCGCATGCGTGTTTACAGTTACCTCCACACCCAAGTACCTCTTGTACTTGTAGGATGTTCTTTTTTTTAGACATCCTTAGTTGAGACATATTCCACCTATGGAGAATATGAGTCTCTGGGGTTGACATTGGCACCGCTACTTCCATTATGTGTCGCGACGATGTTCCTCGGTGCTGGTCAAATCTGTTTTCTAAACCATTTTTAGCACGACATATCAGGAGCAATTTCAATGACCAAAAATTGTTGGATACTTAGAATGACTTGTTAAGGTACAAGTGCTGCTAAACAATAGTACAGATGGTTGTTTATACATATAGCCACGCTATGAGTTGTTAATGAAAAATTTTCGTTGTTTGTACCTAGAAGTGACTTAAGGTTTCCCTTCTATTATGGTTCAACCGACATTTCAGCAAGGCTTGCAAATGATTGCAATAGCAAGTATTTAGTTTCTTTTCAGAACTATTTACACTCCCCTTTTCATGTGTGCTAGGAGCATCACATTCGCCATCAGTATTGACATGGATGATCATGGATATACAGGTTTGTATCTGTTTTTTGCTAAATGTATGCACACTAGGTGTTATGGGCCCTAGTGTTTAGCAAAGACTGATTTGGAGCGGCATGCATATTCTTAACCTTAGTTGCTTATCAAGCATTTTGCACTCTATGTGCAGTATCTGTATGAGATTACTTTTGGGTCTACCAATCACCAATAGAGGTCATGGCTCGATTTGGGTGCTTGTGGATCTTTCATGTTAACCAAAATGGTTATTCTAGACATTATTGATTCCTCAGCAATGTTGTACGATATTGTGATCCCCGTTGTAACATTTAATGGCCTAGTAACTTGTGTGTAGCAGAAAATAGCATAAACATAGTGAGCATTTCATTAGAATAGATTCCTAATGAGCATAGCAAGAGTGCCTGGATGGAGAGAGCAACAAAAAGCATAACACCTAGTTAGATAGGCATGAACAATACTTCAAAAGAGAGAGAAGTTAAGCTATTGACAACAGTTGAGGAATGCATTTACATGGAGCCGGTCCCTTCTCCAAAAGGCTTTGTATTATAGGTTTCCCCCATCAAAGGAGACATTTTACAATACAATACTTTGTGTTTCTTCAATAACTTGTTGGTGCAATGAAGCTGGAAGCTTCAAGCACCATGCACACACTTATAAAACACAACATCACTTTCCTCACGGTCTCAGACCCAAGACCTCACACACCTTCGAAGATGGTGAGAGCTAGCGGGGTATGAGAGTAGATTGAGAGGAAGGAGTATTCTTACGAGAAAGAAGTATATTTCCTCACATAATCACTCATAAAAGCTTAGCATAGCTTAGTAATTAGCATGGTAGAGGAGATGAGCATGCATTGAAGCTTGGCTCTTGGTTGGATTTGCATCACAAAGCCAAGTGTTGTTGGTGTAGGCCTCCCTTCTCACAAGCTTGGAGTAGATGATGAGCTTTCCATTAAAGCTTGAGAAGGAGAGAGAGTCTTCTTGCTTCACACATGAGTGTGTGAGTGTGTGTGTGATAATGCCTTGACAAAAGCAGCCCCCTCTCTCTCTTGGTCGATTCCTCATGCTTTTTACTCATGTTGACACCCCATTGGACCCTACAAAGCCTAGCCAATGATAATTAAGAAGCATAAGTGATAACCTTCTGACATGTGTCCCCCTTTCCCCTTTTGTGAGATCTTTAGGTAATTAAATAATGCAATTAAACTCTCATTGGACCCCTTTGTCTTCTGGCCAATAGGAATCAGGCAAGCCATTGGGCTACGAATGCTCATTGGACCCCTTGGGAGACTAGCCAATAGTATTCTAGAGAGCTTAATTCTTATTTTTTCTTTTATCAAGTGTTTTTAAATGATTTACTCTAGCCCAATTCTCATTGGTCCACCTCTATGGCCATCCAATAGGATTTGAATGCACCTTGTGGGCAATTGTGCTAGGGAGCTGACATGTGTCCACTATGCCCTTTGTGTAAAGGGGCTTGCATGTGTGTGTGTGTGTGTGTGTGTGTGTGTGTGTGTGTGTTTCTCTCTCATCCCCTACTAAAAGGGCTCCCCCCTCCTCTTTAGGAGCTTGCAAAAACTTTTTGTACACTTACAAAGCATCAAATTTTCCTAAGCATTGACCATTGGACTTAACCTTTGAATTTTGGAACCTTAGCATTTTGGAAGTCTTAATGGGACTGAACCTTGGGTCTTTGAAGCCCATTGCTTGCACATTGCTGTTCTGCAGATGATCCCCCTTCGGCTCCCTACTTGATCAATCTACTAGTCTTAGCAATAATCTATCTTTTTCTCCCCTGGTACTTCCCCATATTAAATGATCAGTTTAACATGAGAAAATCATTTAGGAGAATTAGATATTAGCTATTATGACATTACCTCTCTCTTGAAATCATAGTCTTCCTCAACTATGGGGTAGACACGATAAAGCCTATTCATTAGTCTTTTTTCTAGCGGGTAGAGGATCCCTATCGTACCCTACGACATCGTTCCAGAATGGATGACTAATCCATTTGGCGCTTGAGAGCCTAAGGTTGCCGCAAGCATGTTTGTGCATTAGTCCTATCAATCTACCATAGTAGAGTGACAAGCTCTACTTGGTGTTTGGAAGACGTCGTCTCCACAAACTTGATTCTAAGCATGCATACTACTTAACATTTGTGCACAATAAAGAAAAAGAGAGTCTTATAAGACAAAAATTTTGTTCATTTTAAACATTTGTACATTTGCTTACTCTAGGGAAGCATTGTAAGCATTGACAAGGTTTAGGTTATCCTTTAGTTGTATGCCTTGCATCCATCTAGCATCTTCAAAAGGATAGTTATTAAACTTAATAAGATATCGTTGGATAATCTTACCACCTCTTAATACCTTATCTTCATGTCGGAGAATGGACTCGGGCTGCACACCTCTTCTTGGTCCTCGATCTCCGGTGGGGTCTTCAATAGTTGGTTCTTGAGGTGGCTCTCCTTTGTAAGGCTTTAGTAGGCTCACATGGAAAGCATTGTGTATGGGCCAATGGTTGGGCAACTTGAGTTGATAGGCCCATCTCATTGATTGGTCGAAGAATCTGGAAGGGACCATAGTACCTTTTTGCTAACTTAGCATAGTACTTTTGGTGTCCCGTAGGATTCTTGCTCGTGGTGTGCCTTAATCGAGCCTTGGGAAATTTAAGCAAGACCCAATCATTTTCTTTGAAGGCTTGGGCTCTTCTATGCTTATTAGCTGAGCAACAGAGCCTTTTGCCTTTGCTGTGAGATAGAGATAGCATCCTTAATCTTTTGGAAAGATTGTTGTAGGTCTCGGCTATACTCATCTGCAACGAAGATCTTCCCGTGTACCTTAAGTAGCAAGGGACTTTTAGATCTTCCCTCAATTACCTCAAAAGGTGCTTTTCTCGTGGAAGTATGTACAGTGTTATTGTACGCATACTCTGCTAAGGGTAAGTACTTCTCCAATTTGGACCTTTGATCTACTTCCGTTACGTAGGCTTTTAGTAGATCAAGAATTGTTAGGTTAGCTATTTCACTTTGGCCATCTGTTTGCGGGTGATAGGTCGAAGAGAAGTTTAGACTTGTCCCTAAATTCTCAAAGAGACCTTTCCAAAACTTACTGGTCATTCTAGGATCTCTATCCAACACTATGGACATCGGCAAGCCATGGTACTTGAAGTTTTGTGAGATGAAGAGGGTTGCCATTGATGGGCTTTGATAGTCTTTTTAACAGGTATAAAATGAGCTTGTTTGCTGAACCTATCTACTATTGTCCATATTCCCGTATTCCCATGGATAGACTTGGGCAATCCAAAGATAAAATCCATGGATATGCTCTCCCATGGTGAATTAGGGATTGGCAATGGTTGAAGCAATCCAAGTTGCTTCCCTCTATATCAACCTTCGTCTTTTGGCATACCACACATTTAGAAACATACTCTTGTATGTTTGCTTTCATTGTAGGCCAATAGAAATATATTTCAATCCCTTTTAGGGTAGACTGAATCCCTCTATGCCCCACTTAAGGAGGAGCATGGGATTCATACATTACTTTCTCACGTAGTGAGTTAGTAACACATAGTCTATTGCCATAGAGAAGATAACCATCTTGTAAAGTAAATGGTTCCTCTTTCTTCCCTAATGCAAGGGCTGAAATCACATCTTTAAAATTGGGATCAATAGCATACTCATCTATTATAGAAGATAAATCATTGTGATGTTGCTATGGAAACCGCATTCACTCTCGGCCGTCTTGAGAGTGCATCGGCTACTTGATCATGCTTGCCAATAATGTGAGCAATATGAAAATGAAATTGAGAAAGGCAATTTTTCCACCTCATTTGTTTGTCGAAGAGCTTGATCTACGTCATGAAGTACTTAAGGCTTTGGTGATCCGTCCTCAGAATGAAAGGAGTCCCCAATAAATAGCGCTTCCATGAGTCTAAGGCATGTAGAACTGCAAGGATTTCTTTTTCATATATGCCTAGAGCTTGCTCAACAGGGTCGAGCCTTCGACTTTCATAGGCTATGGCATGCCCTTCTTGGAGCAATACAGCTCCAAGGCAATCACCACAAGCGTCACATTGGACCTCAAATGGCTTTGAGAGATCCGACAGTGTAAGCATAGGTTGAGATATAAGCTTTTCGAAAGCATTGTTCTCCTTGGCAGACCATGTATACCTAATGTTTTTCTTTGTTAGGTCATGTAACGGTGCTTCGATTTGTGAGAACTTTTCTATGAAGCGTCTATAGTATGCACACATACCTATAAAGCTTCTTAGTTCATGAAGATTCCTCGGATTAGGCCATCCTTTTATTACCTCTAGCTTTGATGGATCTATTTGGATGCCATCTTGAGAGATAATGTGACCTAAATACTGAATCTCTTGTAAGAAAAACTCACTTTTCTTTTGATTAACATAAAGTTTATTCTCTCGTAAGACTTGAAATATTACCTAGAGATGTTGTTTGTGTTCATCTAGTGAATTAGAGTAGATGATAATATCATATAAGAACACTCCAGTAAAGCTTCAGTGGGGCTTGAATAGCTTCTCCATCAAGCAGTTGAATGTGGTTGGTGCATTAGTCAAACCAAAAGGCATGACAATGTATTCGTAAAGACCAAACATAGTGTGAAATGCGGTCTTTACAATGTCTTGATCAACTATCTTTATTTGATGGTAGCTACTTTTTAGGTCAATCCTACTGAAGTAGGTCGACCCTTGTAGCTTATCAAATAGGTCTTCTACCCATGGAACGGGAAACCTATTCTTGATAGTGATCCTATTTAGTGCTCTATAGTCGACACACATACAATATGTGCCGTCTTTCTTTTGCACTAATAGCACAGGTGAGCAAAATGGAGATGAGCTAGGCCTAACCATGCCCTTCTCAACTAACTCATGCACTTACCGCACAATCTCCTCTTGTTGACCTTGAGAAACTCTATAAGGAGGTTTATTTGGCAGTGAACTTCCTGGAAGAAGTTCAATTGCATGGTCATCATTGCCTCGTTTAGGAGGTAGTTCACAAGGGATGTCGTCAATAAAAACATCTTGAAATCCCTTGAAAAATTGGATAACTCTAATTCCTTGTGATTATTAATATTTTCTTTTGCTAAAGCATTAGGTTCATTTTGAGAATCTTTAAGAAAAATCATGTACACGTAAATAGATCTCTTTCTTGACTTATTGAAAGCTTGTGTATGTATAATGGGTATGGTGTTACCCAACTCTTTGGCATCTATGTAGATATCTTTTTCCCTAAACCTAAAGTAGATTTTCCTTTCAGGGAATTTAACATTGGCAGCCATGCAATCAAACCATGGTGTGTGCGCGTATGTCACATGTGTCAATGCAAGGAACTTGCCGATACACCGCGTGCGAGCCACAAATGGCTCCAAGCACATAATAAGCCTAAACTAGTAAGCTCAAAGAAGGCGATGGTGTGTCACTCACCGCTCTACGCTTGCTTCGTGGATGATTCCTCGCCGCGAAGAAGAAGGAGCTGCCGCTTCGCCGCCGCCGTGCCGTCGTCGCAATGCTCGATCGCACTCTCTCTCTCTCTCTCTCTCTCTCTCTCTCTCTCTCTCTCTCTCTCTCTCTCACGCATACACACAAGGAGATGAAGAAGAAGAAGATGGAGATGGAGCAAGAGCACTCTTCTATTGCACAAATGAGAGAATGAGTGAATTTTAAGTTTAGTTGACTTTTATATGAGCTCACCCCATTCACACTTGGGCGCCCATGCTTAGCCAACTAATACCTTGAATGTTCCAGTTAGAGTGCACCTCTCATCGGCGATCACTCTTACCCTTTTCCTATTGGATCGACAAGCCCGGTACCTGACTCTACCAAGTAAATAATACAATCATCCGTCGTAGGTGATAGGGTGTCCGTGAACCGTGAGGGTTAACATGCCCCCCTTCCTCATATATATTCCGTCCTCGGAAGCTATTGAGTTGAAGCTTGTTCGTCGAGGTGGAAGAGCATCTGAGATGAATGTCCTTAGCCTCCTTCAGTCATCACTGCAAAAGCAAACAACATTGGCACAGTAATTGCATTCTCATAAGCAATGAAAAAGCATATGCAGTTGTAGGCAGACAATTTGATTGGTAACAGAATTTTAAACAATTTGTCAGCAATAAACATTAAATTGCAATATAATCAAATGCATAAATAGATGTAAAGGTAAAAAATTAAACAAGTATGGGGTCGCTAATTTAACGGTCGAAAGGCACTAGAGATCGACTATTAATACCATGGGTAAGCTTCTTAATTTTCTCTGGTCAATTAAGTTGTTTAATCGCGAGAGCCAAGTATTTCATGTTCGAGGGCTGACTAGAGGCTATACCTAGAAGACCTTGTAGTTAAGCTACGATAAAAGGAATTTCTCATGAAATCATCGCCTGACTGATTACCTTTTCTTTGACCCCCCAAAGTCTTTTCATAGTGATTCAATTTTGATGTGTGTGCTTATTTTGTATGCCTTGGGTTTTTTGCTTTTCAAGGAAAAGCGCCCACATTGGGAACCTCTAGGGCTCTAGTACCATAGGCGATACATGTGAGTGAAGTACCCAATCAAGCTGAGATTTCTCTTCCAGCTTAAGATTTTACATTGTGGCACTTTGATTTTTTGTTTCTTCATTTTCATCATTTTAATTTTGTAACTTTGGGGGGTCATATAACATTGATACACCTCCCCAGGCACATCACACAAGTAAACTCCCTTTATAATACTTAAGCTAAAGGTCAATAGGGTCAAGCCCACTAGAAATCCCTAGTACATTTCGCACAATGCTGCCTAAATCGGATTAAGAACCTAAGTAACCATTGATTATTAGGAAGGCATTCCCCATGGTATTAAGAGAAGATCTCTAACACCTAACTTGGTCAAACTAGCTTAGTCGGACTGCTTGATTTTTAAATCTAGACAAGTGATTATGACAAAAATTCATTGAATTTAATGTTTGGTACTAAGCAAATGCGTTGAATATTATGCTACCAATCACAATTAAAGAAGACAAATATGGATGCAAAAAGATAAGGGGCCATGCTAATGGACAAGAAACACCTGTTTGTGTCGATGATCGCGCTTGATTTGAAGTGTGAATGAGAGAAAGATCCCATTAAGGTCCAAATCCTAACAACAGCAACACGTTCCTGTACACACTAAGAAACACAAAGAATACCTCTAGGAGGCACATCAGTGGGAAAAGGTACCAACACTTATTGAACACAACAAAAAAAACATAAGGAACCCTAACCTAATTATTTGCACTCCCCCTAGAGAGTCAAGGGAATAGGATATTGTAGAGATTGGGGGGAAACCCTAAGGCTAAACCCCTATTCTCGTCGTCGAGATAAAAAAAGTCATCATCCATGAGACCATATGTGCCATCCGTGTAGTCATGTAAATCTTCTTCTTCATCATAGGTACCCATGTTTACTAAGAAGGTCACTAGATGCCTATAGTCATCTTGGTCAAAAGGATAGGCTTGTGCAATGGGAGAAACGCTCTCTACTAAGTATGGATCAGTCCTGGTCAAGAGACGTATCAGGCACTCTAACTCCTCAAAATTTCTCTCGCATGCTAGCGTACCTACCAAATCCCATTCACATGCAAGCACCGGAAAGACCATGTGAAACATTTGTGAAAAGTAACGAGGGTACCTCTCACCCTAGGCAGGAGTGGATGACTCTATCATACTAGCCATATCTGTACACGCAAATAGATGATGGTTAGAGTGCAAATATTACAAGGGTCGTGTTCTTGTGCATAATGTGTTTTTATGATTTTGTGTTATGGCTCTTGCTCTTTTACTTTTTTATCTTGTTTTTGTGAGTATAAGGATTTATATATACATTCCCTAAGATTTGAGATTAAGAGGTAAGGGAGAAAGGTTGAGAGGGAAGCAAGTGAATGATGGATGTCAACAAACACTCCCCCCTTCCTTGGGTAGATCATACCGTTTGAAATGATGTCGTCGCCCTTTGAAACCAGTTGTTCCAAGTTGTTATAGGTGAAGGCTTTAACCAATAGTTTTCTATTACCTTAGCTGCCTCGCCGAGTTGCAAGGGTGGTAAGGTACTCTCCCAGGATCGAACTTGAAGTAGTTCATCAGGTGATTCTTGAACACTGGGAGGTGTGGATTCCTTTGTAGCTTCATGGAGATCCACTATTGTAGGTGGAGGCTGTGGAGAAGCTTTTACCTCTATGGATACATTACATGAGGAGCTAGAAGCTTCATGGGACTCCCCCCTTCCTGAGCTAGGTGGAACAAATTGTTCTTTCTTCGGTACCCAAACTAGCTCTGGAGCGGGTGTGTAGCATTCTGTGATTTTTTTCTTTTTGCGATTGTTGATTCGTTTTGGAGCTACGGGATTGGGCTCACATGGGTCAGGTGACAGGTAAGAACACAATCTACGTTTTGGCACCCAGATTTGATCATTTCCTTGATAGTAGCCTTGGGCTTCCAATAGTCGTTTAGGAATCCAACGCCACGTTTCCTTACATTTCTTGAAGCGAGTGGGACATCTCTTACCAGGATCCTGCCTTTTAGCTTTGGCTATGGTCGCTAAAGAATCTTTAGGGACCCAGTTGTATGTTTTCTTCGTTATATTAGGATGAGTCTTCTTAGAAGCTATATGCATTGCTTGTAGCATATTTAAGGGTACAGGCATTTCATCCCCCTCAAGTGTTACCCAGGTCGTCCCCCTATTTCCCCAAGTGTCTATGGTTGCTGCTAGGTGGACCCAATCCACATTGTCCGACTCAGTCATCCCAGGTAGTACATCCATATAAGGAGAATCTTCCCCAACATCAGTGTCCGCTTTACACGTGTAACAATACTGTAATGGGGCCGAGTGAACTGTGGTTTCAGATCTATGATCAATTATAAACCTGTTTCCTAGAGGATGTGCTCGACCCGTCACAAGATCCACTCGAATGACAGAATCTTGGAACTGCAGGTAGACATGGTTTTTGGACCAGTCATGCACCATTTTTGCTTCCCTCATGAAAGGACGTCCTAAGATCATCTCCGATGCCATAGTGTGTTTGGAGAAATCCATAACAATAAAGGTAATCCTTATTTTATGTCTAAAGACCTTGATCTTGAGATCTTCTAGCATCCCAATATGTTTAACAATAGACCCATTGGCCATCTTCACTACTATCGTTGTGGTCGCAAGGTGAGGTCTTCCCATAGTTTCCCAGCATTTTTTAGTCACAATGCTAACCCCAGCGCCACCATCAAGGATTCCCTTCACAGTTAATCCCTTAGTAGTGATTGGTATAGTCGCATTGGATTCATCACTCTCAAAGTATTGTCCCAACTTGTTAACATGTATTTCTATAACAAGGTTCTCATCTAGGTTGGGTTGTGGATCTAAGTGTTCCTCCTCTGTTGGCATCTCCCCAACTCCAGCCATCTGTGCAAATTGTGGTAGCCCAAACTTTAGTTCTCCATTGAGGAAGGCTTGAAGAGCTGAGACTAGCTCAGGGTCTTTATATAGTTTGGACATGATGGTGGTTCTAACTTCTGAAGACATGAAATCCATCAATTTGGCAATGTTTTAAGGGCACCTTTTGGCCTTGAGTCCCTTGACGTAGGGAAGATGGGATCTCCATTTCTTCGATAGGATCAGGTAGTCCCTCTGTAAACATTCTTTCCATCAAGAAGTGAGTACGCCCACTTTCCCATGACTTTAAGTCACTTTCTTCTTGGATGACACTAGGTATGTCCAAGGGTCTATGGACTTGGTGAGGTTGTTGTTGCGTAGGGAACACGGTGTCTGTAATCTGGATCTTCCTAGGTGCTAGTTCTAGATCCCTTTAGGTATCTTCTACCAAACTCCTTAATTGCTTGACTCACTCAATCTCCTATGTAGTGTTTGGGTAAGTTCCTATCTTCTTTTTGGATCCTGGCCATTGTGCCTCATGAAGATCTTCCTTGTTGGTTTCTATGTTAGTGGTCGTTTTGGTCTATATGGTTTCACCCGAATCAGAATCTTCTTCAACGTCGTTCATATATACGGGGTCGTCACCAGTCCCTATGTTGGTCTTTGAACCGGGGTTTGACTTCGTTGCTTTTTGTGATCTCTTTCTTCATGTTTTCTTCTTTTTCTGAGATTGGACAATTGATGCCGTGTCTCTTTCCTCATGAATATAATTTTGTTTTTGGAGCATCTATCGTGTGAGTACGTTTACTGGTACCACGGGTGTACTTGGTGATGGCTCCTCGGTAACTTCAATCAAGTTTAATGGCGTGATCTTCGGTGCATTTGGATTATTTGGACATTGGGCAATCAAATGATCTATACCACATCGATTACACATGAGTATCGGCATTGTAGACGTGCTCGCTTGATTGGTTTGCATTAGTGTGGCGTTCTTTTGTAGCCTAATAGGACACACGGCTACACGATGTGGACCTCCACACTCATAGCATTAAAGAGGTGCTCTCTTAGTAGTGTAATTGATATTTTGGCCTCTTGCTGCAAGAGCAGCTACTTGATATACAGGTTTGACTTGTCCCCAATAGTCCTCCATGTAGTATTGTGGACTTTCTTCAAGCACATCTATCCCATAGGCAATATTAGGATCTATATCTTCCTCACAGCCTTCCAAACAAGCAATAGATGACCCACAACCCACTTGATTCACAGAAGTGATTCTCGGATGTGGTGGTTGCGGTCCTAGCACTGGAGGTGGTAAAGGTGCTGTTTGAACAACATTTTGGGCCCTAGGTACCATGTGTTGTGATGTTTGTTCAAGAGGTGGGGCCGGCATCAATGCAGGCACTCGAGGTGTGTCTGTCCATGCTAAGGTTGGTCTATTGGCCATCGCGCGCTTAAGTACTATGCAATCCTTAGCTTGATGACCATACCTTCCACATGCATTGCAGTTCCTATTGAATTTTACTCTAAAAGTAGGGCATTCACTGGTACTATGCGGTCCATAGCATACTGAACACCATTGCTGCTCCCTTCTTGGATACATATGATTGTTTTGCGGAGCACGATTGTCTCTAAGACTCTCTTGAATAGCCTTGGTGAGATCTGCTAAAGTCATCTCAGATATCTTTGGCTCCTTAGCAATGGGCTTTAGGGTCATTGGCTAATGCCCTGATGCTTGCGAGCTAATAGATTTAGTCTCAACAGACACTCTTTCTCCTTGAATCATTAAATTATCCTCCAATTGGATCGCATTGGTGGTGACTACTTCCCATGTGGTGATACCTCTAATGACTGGGCCATTGTAGATATCCTCATGTCGTAATCCCCTAATGAATCTATCAAGCAATTGGTTATTGTTGAAGCGCTCATTTGGAGTCTCTCACCGACTCTCCTTCCTCTCGTTGGGCTTTCTGGAGCTGAGAGGCTACACCCCAAAGCACTCCCTCTCGTATGTATTCTTTTAAGAACAGTCTCCTAAGAGTAGGGTAAATCGTTTTTTCTTCCACCCTTAGGGTTCTATACCAATCCGGAGCCTTTCCACTTAAGGTTAGGCTTAAAGCATTGCTCTTATGTAGGTCATTATGTTCTCCTAGAGAATCACATATTTGTTCAAACACTTCGATATGCTTTCTCACATCCCCGTCTCCACTAAATTTTTGTGTGAGCTTGGCTATTTGTACTGCCTTACTTCTAGGCTCTCTATCAGGCGCGTAACGCATATTCTCAGCAATAGATCGAACGATAGCTTGAGCAAATGTTTCCAAGGCACCTAAATGAGCAGGCACTATGGGTGAAGGCGCTCCAGAGACTACATGTGGAGTAGGTATTGGCATTGGGCTTGGCGCATAGGAAGCCCTTGGGTTCCACGTTGGGTACGATGTTGTGCCATGTGGTGGTCCATAGTTCATATGGGTGGCCCTAGGCATAGCAGACGTCGGATGTGACATGCTAATGCTAGCCGGTATAGTCCCATGGAAATAAGAACTTGTGTATTGTGGTTGCGGAGCATAGGTAGTTGAAACAATGGGAGGGGTAGGGACTACATGAGTGATGACCCATAGGTGCATACGATTGGTACTTACTTGTAGGTACTGTTGCAGGCATTGAGCTACCATGTAGTGGTGCTTTACTAACAAATGAGGTCCATGGCGTGGTTCTCGGCATGCCCATCATTGGGGTAGGCATGGCAGCCGTGGTGTCATCAAGGGAAAGATGAGCTAGACTTGGAAAGGTGAAGCTATCACTTGTGGGCTCAGATTGCACTGAGACCCCTGGAGAAACAACATATGGGGGATCCATTGGACTTACCGAGTGAGTCTCCATTTGCGATAAGGTCGGTTGTTTAGCCTTCCCTGTATCCAAGAATCTCATGAGACCCGTTGAAGGCATGTTGATCCCCTTGTTCTGTCTCTCTAAGTCAATGACCCTATGGATGACCTCACAAACTCTTTGTTGTTGATCCTCTACACTAGTAGCACCCATTGGATTGTAGGACATCTAACCAACCCACATGATAGGTGTGACCTGTGTATAGGTCGGTCAGAGTCTCTGTTTGTAGTTCGTACTCCCAGTTCTCATTTAAGAACACTCCATCTAGGATTGAGGTGCTAGGGGTGTCCTTTGAGCTAAATGCAATGTTGCTTTCTAGAGGTTGGCCCTTAGAGGTTACTAAGTCAGAAGCACTCGATTGCTCTCTTATCAAGGATATTGACATAGGAGCTTTCTCTTTTAACTCTCTTCATTGCTCCGCTTTGCGTAAGCTCTCGACTTCCTTTTCCCTCGCTGCAAGGATATATCGCTCAACCTCTTGCACTTCGGCAAGGCTTCTTCCATCGGGTAATATGACCTCGGAGGGGAATAGCTCTGAAGAGTCAGGAGGTGTAGTGAATGAAGTATTCACGTGCACATTCTCTAACGGTATAGGGTCTACGTTTGTCACGAATGGAGAATTTACTTCCCCACCCCCCTCAGTTACATCATTAGCTCCATGTTCGGAGCGAGTGGCTCTACTAAAGGTTTCCTTCAGGCGGCTAAGCACACTCGGCCCGGACCGAGAACCCATGGCATGCATGTCTTGGCTCGAGCTATCGGGATTAGGCATTGGAAACCCTCCATGGCGTCGTAGTCAGAGGAAGAGTCACTAGCCGCTATGTTCGGGTCTTGGTTTGTACTACCTTAATGGGTCCCCGCCGAGGGTCCAGAACCTAAAGTAGGTGGATATTGAGAACTCGCGTAAGTCGAAATTATCTCTAGTTGCTCCGTCTCTAGCACACGACCAGAGGGCAAATGCATGTGCCTTTGGCACCCTACAAAGATCAGCGAATAACCTCGAAGGTTAACCGCTTACCTTTTTTAAGCGTCCGTTTTCACTCGCGTTTTTTACGTTTTTAATGTTTTTTTAATGTTTGATTTTTTTTATTAAAGTGTTGTGATAGCTCAAAACGAGTGTATCACTTAGAGGTCGCTGTGTGCTTTACAACAATATTTTCGGGCATCTGACGTTCTGTTGATCCTTAAAAAATCGATTTTTAGCTACGTGTGAAGCTAAAATTTGTTTTTTTTAATGGCGACTAAGGCCTAAGCCTGAGCGTGAGCTTGGGCTTGGGTCTGGGAGATATTCCCGATCCCGGTCTTACCTTTAAATTTTTTAATTAATTAATTTATTTTATTTATTTTTTATTTTTTATTTTAAAAGGATAAGGTCGCCGCGGCCCCCGCGAGAGCACACACACACTCTATCTACCTACTTCTAACTAATACACCTACTATTACACACTAACACACTCTATTAACTCTCACAGATCTACTTCCTACTTACTGTACACAGAAAACTAACAACCTTAGTACACAGAGAATAAACACAGTATCTTTAAAAACTCCATTAACAAAGAGAACTAATAACTTTAATACACAGAGAATAAACACAGTACCTTTGAAAACTCCATTAACAAAAAAAATACACAGTACAACACCAAATCCTTCTTCTCAACACACACACACTCCTTCCTTACCTTTCCTACAATAGAAATTGCACCACGGAGAAGCACAGAGTGCTACTCGAGCTTAATGCACGGCATTCCCTGGCAACGGTGCCAAAAATGTGCGCGTATGTCGCACGTGTCAATGCAAGGAACTTGCCGATACACCGTGTGCGAGCCACAAATGGCTCCAAGCACACAACAAGCCTAAACTAGTAAGCTCAAAGAAGGCGATGGTGTGTCACTCACCGCTCTACGCTTGCTTCGTGGAGGATTCCTCACCGCGAAGAAGAAGGAGCCGCCGCTTCGCCGCGCTCAATCGCTTCGCGCCGCTGCCGTGCCATCGTTGCAATGCTCGATCGCACACACTCTCTCTCTCTCTCTCATGCATACACACACACACACACAAGGAGATGAAGAAGAAGAAGATGGAGATGGAGCAAGAGCACTCTTCTATTGCACAAATGAGAGAATGAGTGAATTTTAGGTTTAGTTGACTTTTATATGAGCTCACCCCATTCACACTTGGGTGCCCATGCTCAGCCAACTAATACCTTGAATGTTCCAGTTAGAGTGCGCCTCTCATCGGCGATCACTCTTACCCTTTTCCTATTGGACCGACAAGCCCGGTACCTGACTCTACCAAGTAAATAATACAATCATCCGTTGTAGGTGATAGGGTGTCCGTGAGCCGTGAGGGTTAAAATGGTGCCCCTAGGATTACATCCTCATGCTTGAGAGGAGAGATAAAGAAGTCCTCTTTGTCCACATAGCTTTGGACATGGAGCCTCAATTTCTCGATTAAGGGAATGACTGAAGCTTCTTGCCCCTTGGAAGCACCATCGGCGGGTAGGACATCTCCCATCTCATAGGCTTGGATGCTTAGCTTGGTGGCCAACCCCGTGGATATGAAATTGTGAGTAAAACCAGGGTCAAAGAGAATCAAAGCATCATGTTCTCTTACCTTTCCCCAAGCATGGCATAGAGGAGATCCTTTGTGGTGAGTTTCCTCTTCTTGAATTTCGACCAAGGTAGCTCTAGGAGGCTCATGGCGGGTGTTCTTTTGGGGGCAAGCACGGTACGCATGCCCTTGCTCATCGCATTTGAAACAACGGTTATCCTTGCGATAACGCTCAAGCTCTTCAGAAGAGAGTTTATTTTTGCCTTTGTAAACTCCCTTCTCCTTAGCTTTGTTGTTATTGGAATTGCCCTTAGGAGACTTTTGGACATTGTCCTTTCCCTTAGGCGTATTGGAACCCTTGTTTTTCGTGGGCTTAAGATTTCTCTTAGCCCCTGTTTGGCAATTGATTTGTGAAGCCACCATGGTATGGTGTATGACCGCAGATATGGTGCGTGACCTTTGGGAGTTGACACTTCAGTTAAGCCCGCACAAAATTGTTGTTTTTGCTCTCCAAAATCCATCTTTTTGAAGACAGTAGATTTGAGATGTAAGTCCCAAAATTTGTCTACATATTTGTGAATGGATTCGTAGGGAGAGAGCTTCAAGCTTTACCATTTCGGTGAGTACTTTGTCTTTGGCATCGGTGGCCAAAAACTCCTTCATGATGGAAGCTCTTAAAGCTTTCCATGTTCGTGGGGCTTCACCATTTGCTTGTAGGCTAGACCACCATTGCCTAACGGACTTTTAAAAATGCATAGCTACATGGCGTAGCTTAGAGGACTCCGTGAAGCTCTCATCTCCAAACACTGCACTGAATTGTTGGATGAAAGCCAAGACTTTGTCCGTAGCACCAAAGGTGCCATCGTAGGTAAGGAAAGAGATGTTCTTTCCTCCCTCTTTGAACTTCTTGAGCTTGGATGACCTCTTCCACGCGACATAGGATTTGCTATAGCCTCTTCTTTTTGATGGTTCAAAAGTTGCACCATCGCTTTCTTCAGAAGAAGAATTTGAGGAAGATGGAAAAGAGGGTGACTTCTTTCTCACATTTTTCTTGTCTTGTTCCCCTTTGTCTGCACCATCACTTTCTTTATAAGAGGAAGAGAATGAAGAAGATGGAGAAGAGGGTGACCTCTTTCTCACCTTTTTCTTCTCTTGTTTTCTGTCATCCCTCTTTGAATTATGGTGTGGAGAAGTGTGCGTTGGTCTTCTCCATTTAGGAGGTGATGGAGAGCGTTTTTCCTGCCGTCTTCTTGGAGCCATCTCCGTCGAGGTGGCAGGAGACTCACTTCTTCACGTTCTTTTGGTGGGGGCTATTGAGTTCTCCTTTGGGAAGGAGATGTGTCATCAAGAAATAATTTTATGAGCCCTTCGTACGGATCCTCTTCTTCTTCCCAAATCGGAGAGAGGCCTCTTTTGGAAGTCTCTCGCAAGGAGGCTTCCTAGGTACTCTCTCGTCATGGTGGGGAGTTTGGAGAATACCATGAGCACGTAGCTGTCGTTGCACTTCACTTTGGAGGGATGGATTGCCCATGGCTTGTTGAAGCCTAGAAACAAGGTAGTTAACAAGCATAGGGGCATCATTAGTAGCCTGCTCATTAGCAAAATCAAAGCTATCAACATTAATTTCACTCTCTTTACTATTGTCAGCCATTCAAACAATTTTTTAGATGTAATATTTTTAGGTGTACTTTGGCACTTCAAGCCCTAGTTGCTGCTCCTCTTTACCCCTTTAGAAAATCACTCAAGCTACTGTACCCGTGGCTCGAATATCATTAATTGCAAGGAATAGAAGAGAGGGTCTTTCAACACCAAAAGAGTATTGGCTCCTATCAAACTTCTAATAGCTCAATAGTGGTTAAGCCGTAGGCAAGCCCCATAGGACTCCACTATTAAGACCATAGCTCTTGCGGTGATGCCCCGTTATCTGCACGAACAGGCGCACTGCAAGGCTGAAAAATCCCTATTCTACTTACTCAATTTCAATTAATAATACCAACCATTTATAGCTAGCTTGAGGAATTCCCTTCTTGAACAAGAAAAGAGAAACCTTGTGCTCTGATACCAATGTAACATTTAATGGCCTAGTAACTTGTGTGTAACGGAAAATAGCAAAAACATAGTGAGCATTTAATTAGAATAGATTCCTAATGAGCATAGCAAGAGTGCTTGGATGGAGAGAGCAACAAAAAGCATAACACCTAGTTAGATAGGCATGAACAATACTTCAAAAGAGAAACAAATTAAGCTATTGACAACAGTTGAGGACCGGATTTACATGGAGCTGGTCCCCCCTCCAAAAGGATTTGTTTTAAAGGTTTTCCCCATCAAAGGAGACAATTTACCATACAATACTTTGTGTTCCTTCAATAATTTGCTGGTGCAATGAAGATGGAAGCTTGGCTCACAAGACCTCACACACCTTCGAAGATGGTGAGAGCTAGCGGGGTATGAGACTAGATTGAGAGGAAGAAGGAGTATTCTTACTAGAAAGAAGTATATCTCCTCACATAATCACTCATAAAAGCTTAGCATAGCTTAGTAATTAGCATGGTAGAGGAGATGAGCATGCATTGAAGCTTGGCTCTTGGTTGGATTTGCATCACAAAGCCAAGAGTTGTTGGAGTAGGCCTCCCTTCTCACAAGCTTGGAGTAGATGATGAGCTTTCCATTAAAGCTTCAGAAGGAGAGAGAGTCTTCTTGCTTCACACATGAGATTGTGTGAGTGCGTGTGTGATAATGCCTTGACAAAATCAACCCCCTCTCTCTTGGTCGACACATGCTTTTTACTCATGCTGACACCCTATTGGACCCTGCAAAGCCTAGCCAATGATAATTAAGAAGCATAAGTGATAACCTTCTGACATGTGTCCCCCTTTCCCCTTTTGTGAGATCTTTAGGTAATTAAATAATGCAATTAAACTCTCATTGGACCCCTTTGTCTTTTGGCCAATAGGAATCAGGCAAGCCATTGGGCTACGAATGCTAATTGGACCCCTTGGGAGACTGGCCAATAGTCTTCTAGAGAGCTTAATTCTTATTTTTTCTTTTATCAAGTGTTTTTAAATGATTTACTCTAGCCTAATTCTCATTGGTCCACCTCTATGGCCATCCAATAGGATTTGAATGCACCTTGTGGGCAATTGTGCTAGGGACCTGACATGTGTCCACTATGCCCTTTGTGTAAAGGGGCTTGCATGAGTGAGTGTGTGTGTTCTGGGGGATTCACTCTATATACAAAACAGGAGGCCACCTGCGAGCGGACAACTTTGATAAAACCCCTATATACGATTCATATTAGGCAATATGAACCCCCTTTTTATGCTTATACGGCAATCAATGAAGAAAACTATCATACCCCTATCTTACATTAAAAAATTAGGTCTCACATAATCTAACTGAGTAAACTTAGTCAAATACTGTGTAGCATAGTGACTAGCAAGGTACTAAGGAACCACTTCTATTTATAACTAGATATATCAATGTGTCTTAGTTTGACTTTCAAACTATGTGCTCGATCAACCTTCACTCTGGCTACTCATCCAATTTTGATCCATCTAAATTAATCAATAAACATGGTTATAAAGTTGTGTTAGGTTCTCCGTGTAAATTTGCATATATACAAACTCTTTATAGCTTTCATCTCGCAACAAATAAACTATATTCACAAAATAAGCAATTGGTACAAAGCACTGTTAGTTCTTGCATGTATCTTTGCAGCTATTGACTGACAAGTTCTAGGGAAGACTCTTTTGGAAAGCCATGATTTTGAAACATAAAACATTCCTCTCATTTTTCCCTTTTCTCACTTCCCTCCCCTAACGCCTCCCCCCCCCCCCTATTTTTAAGTTTGGGAGCTAAATTATTGGGGGCCTGCCCCTAACTTATCTACTTATGTAACTTGTAAAAAAAAACCCCTCCCTTGCACTTACGTGGTGCGGTAAGTTTTCCATGGTGAATCCCCCAGGGTGTGTGTGTGTTTCTCTCTCATCCCTTACTAAAAGGGCTCGCCTCCTCCTTCTTTAGGAGCTTGCAAAGACTTTTTGTACACTTACAAAGCATCCAATTCTCCTAAGCATTGACCATTAGACTTAACCTTTGAATTTTGGAACCTTAGCATTTTGGAAGTCTCAATGGGCTGAACCTTAGGTCTTTGAAGCCCATTGCTTGCACATTGCTCTTCTGCAGAGTAGATGGCCCCCCTTTGGATCCCTATTTTCCCTCCTTTGGATCCCTACTGTGACCAGTCTGCTAGCCTTACCAGTAATCTAGCTTTTTGTCCCCTGGTACTTCCCCATATTAAATGATTAGTTTAACATGAGAAAATCATTTAGGAGAATTAGATATTAGTTATTATGACACCTGTTTACCAGTCATCTAGGAAGACTGTATGTAAACGTGGGAAAAATATCTCAGTACTGTCCGTTATCCAAGGGGATAGGCAGAGTACAAAGTGTAATCTTGTGCTAAAGGATATGCAAAGTGCGTACGTTAGCACAATCAATCAGTAAGCTTTCATTGCTCTACTATTAAATGCAAAGTGCGTACGTTAGCACAATCAATCCAATCAGTAAGCTTTCATTGCTCTACTATTAAATGCTCTACTTGGAGTTTGCTTACCATAAATTAAAGCATGTTTGCGATTAGGTATAGTCTCTTCATGTTGTATAAGTTAGGTTCTCAACCCTGAACACGAGTTATGGTGGGGTTGTTTACTAATGAAATTTGCAAACAAGTCAAGGACTTAAACTTGGCTGATGAGTTATGTCAGCAAGTTACTTTCATAGAAAGTGAAAAGAGGTTCTCTTTCGGGTACCTCTTTGTTGTTATAACTCGTTTAGCATGCTCTTGTGCGCTAAATGCAGTCTACACACTATGATTAGACAAGAGCCGGTAACACAAGATGGTTGCAAATGGACAACAATGTGCAAAATCAAGATGTTATTCTTGATTTCATTGGACCTCCTACGAACCGTGTTTCGGTCAAACAAACTGCTGGATCCATGAAGGATGCCATTGTGAAAAACATTAGTGTTCTTATGAAGATACTCCCACTTTTTGTTTTCGAGGACGAAAACGCTTCTCCAAGGGGGGAGTAATGTCAGGCCAAGGGTAGGACTAGGAGGGCACGGCCCTGGCCAAGGACCTACGGATACACATGCAATGCAGGGGCTATATATAGCTAAGAGCCAGAGGGCCAGGGGCCTATATATAGGCAGGTTGGGTGGTTATGAGCATGTCTATCTTCCCTCGATCTCACAAAGCATCTCCTCAGAAGTATCATAAAAATATTGTCTGGTGATGGGCAATCCTAGCATTGAAGTCCCCTAGTATGATAATGTCACCATCCTTGGAAAACTCCCATATGTCATTATCCAAAATAGCAAAGGGGGACTGTCCTCTAGGTGATGCATATACTGACATACTAGGAGGAAAGTAACAAATAGCAATGTAGAGGTATCTGCCTGTCTCTAACCTTAGCCTCACCCACATGTACCTGGCTTGTTCATCCTTACGTGCTATATATATCAATGGCTGCAACTCCTCCCTGAATAAAACTGCCACTCCCCTTGAGCCCCGTCCTCGATGCTCTGATCAGGTCTCCTGTCTGCAGGCTGTCTCCCATCTATATCCGCTCACCTATGGCATGGATTGCCCAAGGGAGTAGAAAATGATGTCTCTCCCATTGAAACTATCCTCAAAGGCACCTACATCAAGACGGAGTGACCCATTACAATTCCAGGCTGCCATCTTTAGTATGGTCCCATATGTCTCGCACCGTCATGCGGAGCATCACTCCAATATCACCACCCTTCCTATCACCACCCTTCCATCCCTGTAAAAAGAAATCTTCCCTTTCTCCCTTGCTGCTCTAATTTCCGGCATTACGTCTTGTATATGAGCAATCTGCGAGAGGGTGAGGTCATCTCCAAGAAAGATGCATGTCTTCTTTAGAGTCGGTTTCTTCTTCAAGAAGTCCTTCGCTTCCATGGAGGGGAAACGAAGGATGAGTGTCCTTTCCTTCGTAGTTTACTGTGCATTGTGTCTGACTGAGAGAGAGAGAGAGAGAGAGAGAGAGCGAGAGCGATTTCTTCTCTTCCCTATGCACTCTACGAAGGTCCATTGCAAAAGCGGCACCGTCAACATGTTAGCAACAGCAAGGGCTTCCATCCAACGTCAAGTTTGTACGATTCCGACGACGTCGCGAAGTGAGCTCCTACGAGCTTCCGGGTGAGTTTTCTTGCAAACTAGGTGTTCGTTCGGTGATTTCTTTGCACCTATGGGTTCGGGGTGAGTAGAGTTACACATTAGGACCATGCACAACAGAAAATGGTGACCTGTATATTGTTGCTTGTCTTTATACGCGATTGTCACACGAGGTAGTTTGAGGTTAGATACCAAGTCATAGTCCACAGGGTATTGATCTCGTGATAAGGAGAGTGTATCCTGTGAGTTTCATGACATTTCGAATGCATTTGACCTAGTTTCGAATAGTATGAGCATCGTAGGTTGGGTTGCTTTCACTAGTGCATAGAACACTTAGATTTGATTTCCTCGATTAGAGATTGTCTTAGAAGGTCGAGAAGGTGCTTGACATCCGTCTTCTTGTTTCCACGCGCCTATGGATTAAATTTCGTCCTTGACCGACAATTTGGTCCCGTCTCTCTTGAAACAATAATTTGTCTGCCTACATGAGGAGGGTACCAATGCTCGAAAAGAACTTTTTGTGAAAGACTTGGCAAACCGTAGTAGAGGTAAATTGAGTAAATTTGAAGGTTTTATTACTAACCTATCGAGGAAGAGATAAATAAGGGTATTCCTAAAGGTAAAGTGTGAACTAAAATTGACTCTCCCTCGTAACTCTGAGGTCTTGACACTTGTTGCTGTATACACACACCACACACACACATACACAGTGATTGTCTCTCCTGAGCTCGCGTTCCAACGGTGCCAGAGTTACCAAATTTGAGTGAAGAATGCGTCTGACGAGATGGATTATTGCGGCAGTTCGGATCTAGCCTCCTGAGAGAGAGAGAGAGAGAGAGAGAGAGAGAGAGAGAGAGATTGTGTTTAATGGATCTCTTACCCGTAAGCAGGCTTGCTTCTAGGACCTCTCATGAATTTTGACAGTTTGGTTTTATGAGTGGTCATGATAGATTTCATGGTTTAGGTTTTATCATAGATTTCGCTATGACAAAAACTTCAGAAGTTTCATGGTCTGCTAGGTAATGGAGGTCACTTCCTTCTTGGATCGCTCATGATATCTGATCTTGATATTGCACGTCTCGGTCTCAATGGGCTTGCTGAAAGGCTGAAGCTTGAAAGTCTGGAGAATATTCATACCCACATTGTCGAAATATTTTGTAAGAATATGGCATAGAATATGTAATGATCAATGGCCATTTATTTTTGAATACTAATTAAGTTTTATCTTCTTGACTGATGAATGGTGGTAGATGATTGACAGAGGGTGGTCAAACAATTGGGCTGTGTAAACTTTATGATGAGCTGTGTTCTAACAGTCCAACTTCATACAATTAGAAGGTTTAGTCCATAAAAGAAGATCAGGCTTCTGCTTCCCAGGTCCATGTGCCCCTTCAGTTACCATCTCACGTATCTCCAATTTGACATTACGCTGGCCAGGCAATGAAGGTTGGTGAAGAGCGAGATCCAGCTTTATGGATGTTCTAATTATAACAGCATTGCCAAATGTTTTTTTCTGGTAATGAGATGACTGAAATTCACCAAGAAGTAGAAGAGAGTTCGGTTGAAGGAGCTGATGAGCCTGAGAGGGAACCTTTCTTGTCAAGGCACCAAGAAAGTGAGAGTGCAAATGAAGTAGGTAAGTTCAGCTCTTGTGAAAGGGGCGCTTCACATTCAGATGATTGCATCTCACTGTTGGAGACCTTAAAGTACCGTCATGGTGGGGAAGAGGCTGAGATTGATGTTGCTACCATGGACCAGCAGCAGCAGTGTCGGATCTGCCTTGATGTTGGCGGTATGGTAATTCTTTGATTCCCTCTCATTGACAAAGCTGTTTTTAGTAACTTATGCATGTCTGCTGGTTAGCTGTTAAATTTGAGCCCTGATTGCAGGAGAAGATCATGTTACATGCTTCATTCACAGATTTTTCTAGGATGTAAAAAACAATGCAAGCTCAGAGCAGTAGCTGGACTGGGATTTTTAATATTACAGGGACATCATAGACAAAGTTATCTTGATTTAATTGTCTGTGAACGGGACATTCAATTTTGTTGAATTTACTTTGCACGCCTGGTGTTGAAACGGAGAGAAGACTTTTCCCATGCCATATAAGATGATTCATGGTGCCTAGGGAAAGTGTCAATTTGCTTACGCTCATAGTGGAGGATAAATCTCATTCTTGATGATCCTTTTTTGTAGGTGATGACTTGATTTCCCCATGCCAGTGCAGAGGAACCCAAAAGTTTGTCCATAGGTCTTGCCTAGATCATTGGAGGGCTGCAAAGGTACTGTGGTCTGGGCTTAGTAGTGTCATTGCCTTTCATTATTTACACACAAGGATAGTATTCTTGGTTAACTGGCTTGTTCTGATTGTATAAGAAACTTTGAGTACTTCTTCGCTTCAGGAGGGATTTGCATTTGCACATTGTACAGAGTGTAGGACGTTGTTCAACCTTCGAGCAAATGTGCCAGCAGATCGATGGTGGTTGCGGTTGAAGTTTCAACTTCTGGTAATACGAGACCATGCAGTAATATATATCGTCGTTCAACTGGTGAGTCCTTTTTGTTTTCTGCACCTAAAAAACTGCATGATACTATGATCTCAGTACTTGATGCTTAAGGCGTCCTTCCGAAGATTTCAGGTTTCTGAGCATGGCTGATACAAATTAATCTGTTAGTAGGACACTCGTGCAAGTAACGAGCCATGATTGGGTGCAATCAACCAACATGCCATCTAGTCTATTCTGAGTTAGGATCATTGATTATGAAATTTGCTTTGTAGAGTGTACATGATTAAACTCAAAACAGTGTTTCAATGTCCTGGATAGGCAGTGGACTGCAGAGCTAAAAGGCAGAACTAGAGGTAATTGTGATGGTGATTAGCAGGTCCGAACGTTCTATAGAGTGTTGCATGGGGTTATGAAAGGATTGTTAGGGTGCCCAAGTATGGAAATCTTCTGTCCAAATTTGTCTGCCTTGGCTGTATAGCAGGAATGAAGGTATTATTACTACGTGTACAATGCCACCCTACCTGTGTACATGCTATACATAGTGAAACCTTTTTGTACGTTAAGAACAGACGGTGAATCACTATAGCAGACACTTCTACTTGAAAAGAGAGAGAGAGAGAGAGAGGGAGAAAACAAATACAAGAGACATAGGAAGGCAAAGTTCCTTCCCTAGAAGAGTTGGCCCTCAAGACGAGCGCCCCTGTAGGGTATTTCTTGTATATTGCAAAACATTGCCAGTTGTTGTCACAAGTGCTCAAGGCCTTCTTGATCTTCACAAGTGCTCAAGCCTTCGTAGTCTTTAGGAAAGCTTAAAGTCTTGGTTGTCTTCACAAATGCTCAAAGAGAGAGATGGCCCAAAAATTGATGCTCAATTTTTCCTCCATACATGCCCTCGAAGGAGTCTTTATATAGGTACTAGCTTAGCCTTTTTGAGTACCTTTGACCCCTTGGCGTTTCATTTGTTTGGCCTTTGGCTTTTCACGTGGGGCATCTATAGGTCCTCATATCATACCTCTTGCTCTAGTGACGTGAGGACCTGTAATCAAAATCCCCTCTCCAAGAGAAGCATATCTTTATTTGCATGTAATGGTTTGTCTGTAAATAATACTTTCGAGTGTAACTTTGAGAGCCTCCTCATGTCCATGCATTGCATGGTTGTAGATATATTTTAGCTTTGCATTTGCTTTCTAGCCTATAGGGCTTTGGTCCATTTGGCCACTATTATTTTAAATGTGCCTCCTAGAGTTTACCTCGTGTCCGGTGGTGGATCCGGTATCTCCTAGTAACAGATTAGGGAGTTAGGAATTGTTTTATCAATGTGCTAGGCTATACGTGAGGTAGACATATCTCCCTCTGCCTGATTGGTCATGCATGTGCCCTATTTGGTGGGCTGGTAGAGGGTTGGGTACCCATCTTGTCAGAAGAGGCCACAGAAGGTGTGGTGATGACAGAAGGCTCACCTCTGATTTTGTAGACACCTCAACTTCCATCTGCCACATGAGAATACCTGCATTTGTTCTTTTCCCCCTTTTTTTTTTTGTGATTGCCCTACCGTCCTTTGTGGGTAGTCACTCATTTGTGGTTTTGAGTGTTGTAGAGTTCGCTTTCACTCTCTTGGGATTGTTCCGAGGACGTTAAAACCTTCTCTTCTCTTCTTCTCTTTATCTCCCCTCTTTCTTGTAACTGGCTTGGACACCCAACACACAAATAGAATTGAAAGCAACTTTAATACTTGAACTGTAAAACACAAGAAGAGTCGACACGAAGTGGCATAGTTTCACTTGTAGATGCACTGGCTCCCAAAAATGGTGCCCCTTTTGGTACTTCTTTTATATCCATAATTACAGAGTACAACTGTAAGAGGTAACTGCTCTGTGACATGTAACCGCTCTGCGACGTTAAATATAAAATTATACACTTGACAAGAAGAGTTGACATGAAGCAGCAGAGTTCCACTTGTAGATGCACTTGCTCCAAAGACCCCTTTTGATACTACTTCATATTGATAATTATAGAGAGTACAACTGTTGGAGGGCTAGCTCTGTGATGTGTAACCATACGCTTCATTTGTAGACTAGCCTCTCAAGGCACCCTTAAAAAGGCACTGGGCTTGAAAAGCAATAGATCCAAAAATTAGCGCTCTGAAAAGCCTTCGCCAAAAATAAGTTTCTTAAAAGCTATGAACTAACATTAAAAAATTGTCACACCTCCAAGGCCGCTCGTCTTTCTTCGGCCGCCAAGCGCGCTTGCTCACGCTCACGCTCAATAGCTGCCTTTCTTTCTGCTTTTCTTTCTTTTCATTCCTCGGCCGCCATGCGCGCTTTGCAATCCAAGGTTTCTTGTCTGTTTTGGTGTTCACGCTCTACGGCTTCCTGTCGTTCTGCTTTTCTTTGTAGTTGTGCCATCGCAACGCGATTCGCTTCTTGTTGTTGTGCCATCATGTCCATCATCGACTTGAACAAAGCCTCCATAGGAGTTGGTGCAATCCGTGGCATAGATAGGGAAGGGGGAGGGTCAGAAAAACCTCCTGGTGGGGAAAATTCTTCTTCACCTTCTTCATGCTCATCACCTTCATGCAAAGTATCCATTCCGCTTCGGGTGATGACCATACACTGAAGTCTTGGGTTCTTAAGTTCACGAGGAACTTGGGTTCTTGTGGGTCTTGGGTTCTTGAGTTCTTGAGGGTCTTGAGGTTTTTGAGGTTCTTCTTTAGCTTGCAATCTATGTTAGAGAAGGATCTTCTCTTCACCCGAGCTCTTCTCTTTTCCGCGGGCGCACCCCTTGGCGGCCTTGCGCTCACACCAAGGTTGCTTTTTCCCACCTCACGTCGATTGGCCGGCCGCCAAGTGCACGGTCCGCTCTGAATGAGTGAAAAGAGGCACATGGGGAGGCTGGACAAGCCCTTCTTTCTTGGGTTTCCTGTCACTCTTCAAAAACACGACGACATGCACAAGAGGTCTTGGGTTACGTGCGACCGCAACAAGAAAAAAAATTATCGTGGTTCTTTCCTTGAGTGGTACATAACACTTCCAAAGCTCTGATACCAATGTAAGGTGCAATGGAAGCAAATGTTGAACTTTGCTCAAGATGAGTGCTCCGAACTGTGCTCAAGGGTTTCTTTTACTTACGGAAGGGAGAGCCTTCCGTTCCTTTAGTGAGAGAGTGCAATGGACACAAACAAAGTGGTGAACACTGTGAATGAAGGTGCATGAGATTGAGAGACAGAGAGAGAAGAATACGACACCAGAATGTTGTCAAACCCTCCGAAGGCTCCTCTCTATGGCGAGAGTGGTCTACTATTGATTGCACAAATCTCTACAATGCAATGGACTTGCCTACGATGTCGACGACGATGAGGACGACGACGAGACGGGCTGAAATCTGAAAACGCTAGTGGCTGAAATTTGCAAATCTTTATCTGCTGAATTCTGACTCTATGTCGGTGATGATGTCGATGGCGACGATGCAACGACGATGCGCTGAAAACGCAGATGTTGAAATCTGCGTTTCGCGGGCTGAAACTGCAAACTACGCTAGATCTTACCGTGCGGCGAGGATCTGCTGCGGAAAGGTAAGATCTGCGAGGTTTGTGGTTCTTCTGCGGAGTCTTGATGCTGAAAACTGAAAATGCTGATGCTTGTATCGGTTCTGTCGTGAAAGATCTGCAAAACGCTAGGCCTCTTGCTGATAAAAAACGCTAAGGCTAATCTGGTCTCAATCTGCAAAAACGCTATGGCTTTGCTGTTTGAATTTGCTAACGCTAGGTCTGATCTGCTGTGTCTTGTTGTCGCCGAGGCTGATCTGCCATGCAAAAACGCTAGGGGCTGCTGTAGGGGGAAAACGCTAGGTTTCTGCTGTTGCAAAAATGCTAGGTCTGCTGTTGGCAAGTCTTGCTGAGAAGGTGCTTGTTGAACACACGGTTCCTGTTGCCTCTTCTGCCAGAAAGTGCTAGCACTGGGTTTTCTTATACATATTCATAGTCAAATTGCCCTACCTAGTTCCCAACAAAAGTCACTTAAAATAATAAGTGAAAATTGGCTAAAATAGGGAAAATAGATCTATGCACTATAAAAATGCTCCTGATGGGTTCTAATGGAAATTTGATGATCATGCTGTGTGCAACCAGAGGATATGCATCTAATCTAAGTGTTTGGACATGCATGGTCTGCGAACAGACTCACAAAAGTGCCAGATCACTTCCTAATCTAGGCTGATTGAACTCAACTGAACCCATGTCATGAAGTAGCTTGTCCATGTGCACATAGGGTTAGATGTGCCACGTGACAATCTTCCTCATGCATAATCTTGGACTCCAACTCTTTACACAGTAATGCGATTTTGACCTTATTGCGACTTGCACAAAGACCAGCCAGAATATGCCAAGCCTGTTTTGCAGATTTAGCTGAACGAATGTGAGGAGTAATAGTAGGCTTCACAGATAATGCAATTAATGCATGAGCTTGCGTATCGATAACATCTCAATGAGACTGCTCAGCCGTAGACAAAACAGCTCTAACAACAACAATCTTGTGACCAAAATTTGCAACATCCTCAACAGAGCCTGTATCTACAGAAGGCAGTCTTACATCAATGCCTTGCACAACATTCCAAACGCCCTTTGACACAAGAATATGTTGCATCATGTAAGCCCACATTGGATAGTTATCCCCGTCCAGTTTATCGTTAGCAACAAACATCTTGAAAACGTGTGTGTTGTTGTCAGGCATGGCGAGTGACTGCACTTGATGTGAAAACTGCCCGAAAAGAGGAAAAACGAAGTAGGACTAGCATGTGCTATATAGCACAACCCAAAGAAGACTGTAAGGGACTTGTTCTGTAGAAAATTGCACTAATGGAAATTTTGCACAAAAGGACAAAATTGCCTGCATAGTACTGCCTGTAGAGGAAACGGAGGCCAAGATGAGCTCGAATCAAAATTTTGTGCGGACCAGGCTCTACGAGCTTGCCCGAAGGATATGGCGACCTGTTGACACTCACCAAAGCTCACCCAAATCGGAGAAAGGGAGCAGGCGGGTGTTGGCGACGTTGATAGGAGGATGCAACCTGCTCTGATACCAATTGTTGGAAATAGGGTTGTAGGGAAACACATAGCTTGGAGAAGATGAAGAAGCTCAAGGCACACAACAGAGAGACTATATTGCTTAGTGCACAATGGAAAGATAAGTTAGCCCTAGAATGATGGACGTATATACAATGCATGGGGGAAAAGACTTCCTAGTGAGGGAAAAAATACAATGATGGGCGTATATACAATGCATGGGGGAAAAGACTTCCTAGTGAGGGAAAAAATACCCGTCCTAAGTGTGTTCACACACATCACTACCACATATGTTTGGTAACAGTGGGCTGCCAATGTATGTGCCAAAAACACAGATCGGGAGAGCAGGGCTGAAAATGCAAGAGATGTAGGTGAGTGCGATCCTATGTAGAACGCTAGCGACGTCTTCTTGTTATAGGCGCCCGTATATTATGAGGAAGCGAGAGGTTTAAATGGTCTATTTATAGGAGTAAGCCACCTCAAGTTGTAGTGTCCATCTACTTTCTTGTAAGTGAAGTGCCATCCATTAAGTGCAATGTGCACTAATAGGGTTTCTAGCACTGTTCCCACCATATCTTACAAACTGGTGATGCATTTAACCTCGAACTTGAACCGGTGCGTTCCCCTAGACCTAATTTACATGCTTGTGTTGCCGAAGGTCCATCGAGGTGTAGCAATAATCATTAAACGTGAATTGTCACAAACTGGTGATGTGGCTGCCCAATACACACACACACCCTCCCTTTGGCATGAACAGTCCCGCGGAGAACCTTGCTGAAATGATGACGTGGTTGCACCGTATTGACAGGCCTGTGTTTTGCGGCGCAGATCACGGAAACCGTACAGCTGACGTGGCAGAATTGCGTACGGAAATTGTTGGCAGATTTTGGGTTGCTCTTTGGCTATGCAATTTGCTAGAGAGAGAGAGAGAGAGAGAGAGAGAGAGAGAGAGAGAGAGAGAGAGAGAGAGAGAGCCCTTTTTGCTTTATTTTAAAAGGCTTTTGAGTTTTCAGCTTTTGTGGCTCTGCTTTTGGCATCCCTTGTAATCTCTTTATAAGTGTGGGCAGGCCTCCCACTTCTCAAAGCATCGGGACGTAGAGTCTTAGAGTGAGAGCCTCCCATCCCTTGTACTTTGAGTTGCAGATAAATACAAAAGGAATACCGAAAGGGGCGCTAGTCTTTGGGGCCAATATCTCTAGGCACGGAACTCCGCCGGGCCAGTGTCGAATCAATTGTGAACTGTGAACTGTTTTGAAGTGAATTCTTGTCGTGTCGCGGTAGAATCTTGACTTGGAGTATCCAAGTCTGTAACAGTGGTATCAGAGCACGGTTGATTTTTCTTCTACCGGGAAATCCGATCCTTTTTATGCAGCACTTATGGCTTCAGACAGAGATCAACCGACTTCCTCTGCATCTGGAGATGCGGGAAGAGATCATGACGAAGATTCACGCGAGTACTACGCCTTGCCTCGGCCTACTCAGGCAGAGCTCGAAGAGATGGAGCGTCGACGATTGATCGACGATGCAACAAAGATGATGCTAAATTTTGCGAAGGACCCGAAATTTGCAAAATTAAGAGCCAGACCTCCTTCGACGAGGTGCACTCACAGTGGCGGCAAACCATAGAAGCACCGCTCAAACCGGCACTCAAGAAACCTCCTACTCCAAGGATGTATACAGAGCAAGAATTAGAAGAGGTGTTGATACACGAATTTCTCAGCTTTTTGACGCGCAGAACAAAGCAGAAAAGCTCGACACAAAGCAGAAGAAAGGAACTGACTTCTCGGGTTATTTGGGTCGTCAGTCTACATTTGCATCGGCAAGAAAGCAGAAGAAGCGTGTTTGATTTGAAGGAGTACACAATTCTTCTTCTTCTCCTTCTTCTTCGAGGTCTTCTAGCTCCTCTGAGATGATGCTAAATTTTGCGAAGGACGCGAAATTTGCAAAATTTAAGAGCCAGACCTCCTTCGACGAGGTGCACTCACAGTGGCGGCAAACCATAGAATCACCGCTCAAACCGGCACTCAAGAAACCTCCTACTCCAAGGATGTATACAGAGCAAGAATTAGAAGAGGTGTTGATACACGAATTTCTCAGCTTTTTGACGCGCAGAACAAATCAGAAAAGCTCGACAAAAAGTAGAAGAAAGGAATTGACTTCTCGGGTTATTTGGGTCGTCAGTCTACATTTGCATCGGCAAGAAAGCAGAAGAAGCGTGTTTGATTTGAAGGAGTACACAGTTCTTCTTCTTCTTCTCCTTCTTCTAGCTCCTCTGAGAAGACAGAAAAGGCAAAAAGCGAAGCAAAAAGCAAAGCTTCGCAAAGGGCAAGAAAAAGGCAAAGAAGTCTAAATCTCGCCCAATTGTTGACAGTTCTACAGAGGACTCGTCTTCGGATAGTTCAAACTCTGACGACAACAGCTTTTATGCAAAGAAGAAGAATTTTTATAAAGCCAACCAGTATGACTTTCTGGAAGATAAAAGCAAGAAAGTCCGAGAGTTTAAGGAAGGTGGACAGTCAATTAAATTTGACACGTTTTTTGGATATCGAGATGCTTCGAAGGCCTTGGCTTTCATTCAGTTTTAAGATGTCTTATTCTTTTTTTTTTTGCTTAAAGTTGAGTACTTGTTTTAAGCCAAGTAAGTTGCGTCAACTTATTTTACACATGCCTTTTCTAAAAACATTTTTAAGTTAATAATGTTCTGTTTTATCTAATTTTGTTTCGTAGCAAACAAAGTGATTTAGTTAGTTTGTTTGTTTGTTTTTGTTTTTCTTTTCTTTTCGTGTGTCCCTTGCTTTTATAGTTTTTTGAGTGCTTTATTCCCTCTTATAATTCGTGAGTTCAAACTATTCTGAATTTATGAAGGTATATATATTTCATTCAGCAGTTTGACATAGCTTTCTCTGGAGGGCGTCACTCAGAGCACTCCAAGATTCGGAGGGCTACCTCTTACTTCAAGGGAAATGCTCGAACTTGGTGGTCCACGCTTCTATTGAATCTTGTAGACATCTCCCGGCGCGATTCGGATCTGATGATATCCACTCTTCAAATCGATCCTGCTAAAACACGAGGATCCCTGTAGTCGGTCAAGTATATCATCGATCCTAGGAATCGGAAATTTGTTCTTGATGGTGATTTTGTTGAGAGCTCTATAATCGATGCACATTCTCCAAGATCTGTCTTTCTTCAAAACCAGCAACACTGGAGAGTAGTACGGTGAAGTACTAGGCTGGACAAGACCCTTTTCCAAGAGGTCTTTCACTTGGTTCATAATCTCTTCGTTCTCGGCTCGGCTCACACGGTAAGGTGGCCGGTTCGGTGGTGTGCTTCCAGGTATCAGATCAATAGTATGATCCTCAGGATGGGCGGGTGCTAACTCGCCTGGCAGGCCCTTTAAAAAGCAATCGGCATGAGTGTGAAGAAAATCTTGGCGTTCTTTATCAAGTTCAAATATATTTGTCCTATTCTCATCATTCAACTCTCTCAAGAAGATCGAGTAAACAAATAGACTGGATAGTACTTGTGAAGTGTAAAGATACACCCAAAGAAGGTGCCACTTAAAAGAATGAGAGGAAGACATTGATATTCTTAATAAGAAATCGTCCAAATTTTTTTAAGCATGAAAACTCTTCTCCAAGGGTGGATTCATGTCAAGTCAAGGGACCTAGGATAGGCAAATGCCTACGATTATGGCAAGGCCCAGTAGCCAAGGTCCACATAGATGACATGCATAAGGGATCCTAAAGATAAACCTTGTTTATAAAAAGAGTTTGACTAGGTGGAGTGTTAATGCCATCACCCTAGAGTGCCAAGGGCCTCATAGTAAAGTAACTAGATAGTGGTGAACTATTTGAATAGCTAAGAAACTAGTAATCTTGCAAGACATGTAAATGGGTATAGGTGCCCAACTAGTTTCATTAATTTTGAAACGGCCGAAGGAGATACAATAGGGACACACTCGCCCTTAAGTTTTACATCAAGTACAATGGTTATGCGCTTATCTGTAGTCAAAGTCACTTTTCTCGCCCGATAGTCGACCACGACGTTGTTCTTATGGTACTAGGGAATTCCCAAGAGGACATCACAACCTTCCAAGGGCATTATGTAGAAGTCCTCATGCCCCAAATACCCCTGACAATGCAACCGAAGTTTGCCAATGACAGGTGTAATGGCTACGTCCCTACCGGGTGCCGCTAGAACTGCCTCTGCTAGTGGTTCCATTCGATCAGGTGTGATCTCGAGCCGCGCCGCCAATTCAGGTGAAATGAAGTTGGCCTTGGCTTCTCCATCAAAGAAGGTCGGGGCTTCTTGGTCTTTCACTTTGCCCCAAGCTCGACAAAGTTCTGTACTCTAATCAATCGTGCTTGGGTCAGTACCCATGCAATCTAGAATTAGTCCTGCTTTCATCTTGCCTTTTCGTCCACGTTCCTCAGTTGCTTTCGAACCCTCTAGCTTGTCTTCATCCTTGTCATTTTGTTCTTTTGGTGCCTTCTTAGGGCACTTCACGGAGATGTGCCTAGTTTCTCCGCATACAAAGCACTTTCCCTCTTTGATGTAAAGAGCTCTCTCTCAAGGAGTGAGTTTGGGTCGTGCATCCTTTTCTTTCGTTTCTCGGTTGCTCTTCCTCTATCTACTTTCATTGTTCGAAGTCTGTTCGGTCCTTTGTGTCATGATTTCATCTGTGGGGTAGGTTAAACTGCTTGAGTGAATGGCAAAATCCCGTTTCGCACGACTCATCAGTTTTTGAATGGAATCTGACTTTTGCTCTAAGCAGTGATCTCGGATCTCTGTAGGAAGTCCCAAGGTAAACCGCTCAATCTGTTCTTTGAACGAGATCTTCTTAAACGAAGAGGCTGGTAGAAAAGAGCTCCAGAATCTCTCGCGATATGCGTCCAATGTATCCTTCTTGGTCATGCGAAGATTTCGGACGACTTTTGGATTATTTGAGTTTTTGGTGATGCCTTTTGGCCTAACCAATGCTCTTGCAACATTTAACCGGATGATGGACAGGATTTTTCGAGAGTATAGACTATTTGTTGGCACTTTCTTTGACAACATCATTGTTTTCTCCAAGGATGAGGCAGAACATAGAGAACATCTGCTTCAGGTCTTTCAGGCATTACAAGATCACAAGTTGGTGATTAATGCGAAGAAAAGTGAATTTTTCCTACCAAAGATACACTTTTTGGGACATATTGTCTTGACATCGAGAGTGTAGATGGACCCGGCCAAGATAGAGACTATCCATGATTGGCCCGATTTGAAGAATGTCCATGAAGTTAGAAGCTTCTTGGGCTTGTGTTCGTACTACAGGCGGTTCATTAGAAGGTTTGTAGAGGTTGCTTCCCCTTTGCATTTGTTGACGCAGAAAGGAGTCCCTTTCTCGTGGGGACCCACAGAGGTGACTGCCTTTCAGACATTGAAAGAGGAATTAACTACAGGACCAGTTTTGACTTTGCCGGACTTGCAAAAGTCATTTGAAGTATATTGTGATGCTCGGGTCGTTGTTTGGGTGCGGTCTTAATGCAAGAAGGCCATGTCATTGCCTACGAAAGCCGCTTATTTTCAAGGCTAGAATTGACAGCACAGATTTATGAGAAAGAGCTTTTGGCGATTATCCATGCTCTTACTCAGTGGCGGCATTACCTACTCGGAGCGGATTTTACTGTCTTCACTACTTCTTGTCACAGAAGCAGCTATTGGGAAAGCAGATGCGGTGGGCAAACATCTTGTCACAGTTTCACTTTCAGATTGTCCATGTGCAGGGACAAAAGAATTTGGTGGCAGATGCTTTTCCTGGAAGCCGTTGGTTCTGGCTGTTTCCGCGATACATCATAGGAGCTTCGAGGATATGGTCGATCAGTATGCCACAGATACAGATTTTGCAGACATTTTCACATGGATACGGGATGGGGAGACAGTAGCGGGATATTCCATTCGGGATGGCTACTTGATGAAGAAAACCATGTTGTGCGTTACACAGCCGTTGAGAGAAAAGGTTGAATGTCACTGTCCACCTTTTACGGGTCACCGCGGCATTGCTACTACCTTGAAAGGGGTAGAGAGATACTTCTTTTGGCCGAGACTCGAAAAGGACGTGGAAGAGTTTGTGCGCAGTTGCTTGGTACGCCAGAAGGTCAAGTTTGATAGGCATAAAGCACAGGGATTGTTACAACCTTTGCCCGTACCCACCCGCCCCTGGGAAAGTATTGCAATGGATTTCATTTTTGATCTCCTGAGAACACAGAGTGGTCACGATGGTATCTGGACTGTTATTGACAGATTTAGCAAGCAAGCTCATTTCATTCCAGTGAAGAAAACAGTCAAGCCGGATCACTTAGCCAGACTGTTTGTGGCCCAGATCTTCAGATTACATGGCATGCCCGAGACGATTGTCTGCGACAGGGACCCCAGATTCATGAGTTTGTTTTGGAAGGCTATTTGGGAGAACATTGGCACGCGGTTGCAGTTCTTGTCATCTTTCCATCCGCAGACTGACGGGCAATGTGAGATTGCCAATTCAGTGGTACTAGATTTATTGAAGTCTTACATCTCGGATCAGAAGACTCAATGGGAAAAGTATTTACCTTTGGTGGAATTTGCCTATAATAACACGATACACTCTTCGATGGGGAAGGTGCCATTTGAGATTATTGAAGGTGCTACGAAGGTTCCAACTTTCCTAAGCACGAAAGATAAGACTTTTGAAGTCGATGAGTACACGCGTGACTTGGACACGGCTTTTACCAAGGTCCGCGAGGCTTTGCAGAAATCTCAAGAAAGATAGAAAAAGGCAGCAGATCGCCATCGTCGCGATTTGAAATTGAAGGAGAAACGATTGGGTGCTCTTATGTTTTGAGAAGGCACGCCTCAAAAAGAAAAAGGGAAAGGAGAGGCTTTTTCCAAAGCTTAGTATGCGATACTACGGACCTTTCCAGATCTCCGAAAAGATAAATGATGTCTCCTTCCATCTGAAGTTGCCCGATACTTGGACGATTCACAATGCTTTTCATGTGAGTCTCTTGAAGCCTTTTAAAGGCGATGTGCCCGAAGATGGGGAGCCTGATGAGCAACCTTAAGTGGAGGAAAACCAGGAGATCCTTGTTCCAGAACAGATATTGGCACATAAAGAAAGAAAGATTAGGGGTAAAGCGACGAGGCGGTTCTTGGTTAAATTCAAGAACTATCCTGCATTGGCGAAGTGGCTGGAGGAGGAGGACCTAGCAGATACTCCTCATATTGTGAATCTTTACGTTGAAGCTTTTGGTTTAGCATAGTCTATTCCAAATGGAACCCCGAATTCAGCTTGGCTGGATATCTGGTGCAACAGACACTTTATGGCTTCTGTCTGTTTAGCAGGTGTAATTGTCACGTGACACATTCAACCCTATGTGTCCGTGGACAAGCTACAACACGACAAGGGTTCAGTCAGTCTAGATTTAGAAGTGTTCTGGCACTTTTGTGAGTCTGTTCGTAGACCGTGCATGCCGAGGCACTTAGTATAGATGCATATCCTCTGGTTGCACACATCATGATCATAAGCATTCCCATCAGAATCCATCAAAATCCTTCAGGGGAATTTTCAAGTGCATTTAGCCTATTTTCCCTATTTTTGACATTTTTCACTTATTATCTTTAAGTGACTTTTGTTGGAAAGTAAATAGGGCAAATTGAGTACGTTTGTATATACGCAAACCTAGGCTAGCACTATTTGGTAGAAGAAGAAGGAGAGCATCAGGCATTTACGTGCAACAGGCCCTCTGGAGACACTTCTCAACAAGACCAACCCTTGGCGATTTCAGCCCATGGCGTTTTCCCTCCAAGCAAGTCCCTCTCAGCCCTAGCGTTTTCATCAAGCAACCATCGCCAGACAACCTCAGCCCCTAGCGTTTCCAGAACCCCAAATCGCCCCCCTTATGCATGGCGTTTTTAGCAGATAAAGCATCAACAGAATTTCAGCCCTTGACAGCCTAAGAACCAGCAGATTTCAGCCAGCAGAGACCCGCCCAAATCAGCGTTTTTGGTTCCGATCATTTTCAGCCATTAGCGTTTTTGGGACAACAGCAGTTTTGCATCAGATTTCAGCCAGTAGTGTTTTTGGACAGCAGTTAACTTGCATCAGTTTTCAGCCGTAGTGTCGATCTCGTCATCCTCGTCGTCGACCTCGACATAGCCTAGGATTGCATCAGTCCACAGTCTAGGATTGCGTCGACCTCGACATAGCCTAGGATTGCATCAGTCCACAGTCATCCACTTGTATGAGTTTGTGCAATCAATAGTAGACCACTCTCGCCAATGAGAGTGGGGCCTTCGGAGCATAGTAACAGGGGACGCCCTTTTTCGGGCTTCCCGTCCCCACTTTTCCGTCCCCACTTGCCATCCCGCTCTCTTTTTTACACTAAAAATCCATTTCAGCCCCGTCCCCCGTCCCCCGTTCCCCCGTCCCGGAATGCATCCCTTGTGACTATGCTTCGGAGGCGGGTTTTACAACGTTTCTGGTGTCATATTCTCTTCTCTCTCTATCTCTCAGTCTCATACACTCGTACGCACAGTGTCCGTTCACTTTGTTTGTGATCATTGGACTCTCTCATTAAGAATGGAAGGCTCTCCCTTCCATAAGAACAAAAGGAACCTTGAGCACAGTTCAGAGCACTCATCGTGAGAAAGAACAACATTCATTCCGCTGCACCTTACATTGGTGTCTGAGCTTTGGCAGTGTTCTGTAGCACTCAAGGAAAGAACCACAAGAATCACAATAATTTTTTTGCTTGTTGCGGTCGCACGAACCCAAGTTCACTTGGGCGTGTCGATTCCTAATCGTGTTTTTGAAGAGTGACAGGAATCCTAGGAAAGAAGGGCTTGTCCAACCTCCCCTTGTGCCTCTTTTCACTCATTGAGAGCGGACCGTGCACTTAGCGGCCGCCCAATCAACGTGAGGTGGGAAAAAGCAACCTTGGTGTGAGCGCAAGGTTGCCAAGGGGTGCGCCCGCAGAAAAGAGCAGGACTCGGGTGAAGAGAAGATCCTTCTCAAACACAGACTGCAAGCGAAAGAAGTCCTCAAGAACCTCAAGAACCTCAAGACCTCAAGACCCTCAAGAACTCAAGAACCCAAGACCCTCAAGAACCCAAGTTCCTCGTGAACTTAAGAACCAAAGATCATAGTGCATGGTCATCACCCGAAGCGGAATGGATACTTTGCATATAGGTGATGAGCATGAGAGAGGCGACGAAGAATTTTTCCCAGCAGGAGGTTTTTCCGATCCTCCCCCTTCTCCATCTATGCCACGAATTGTATCAAATCCTATGGAGACGATGGTCAAGTTGATGATGGACATGATGACACAACTACAAGAAGCGAATCGAGATGCGTTGGCACAACAACAAGAAGCGGCCAGCGACTCGAGTTGCGTTGGCACAACAAGAAGCGAATCGCGTTGTGTTGGCACAACATGAAGCGTCTTGCATTGCTTTGGAACGCGAGCGCGATGCACGAAAAGAAAGAAAAGCACAAAGAAAGGAGGAAGCCGAAGCAAGACGAGCGGCCTTGGAGGCTGATCGTGAGGTTCAAAGAGACCTACGCACTTAAGAATTGGTTCGACAAGTTCTTGCCTGAAGTCTGAACCAGTCAAAGATGTTGGTAGTTTCTCAAGTGGCGCAAAGATGGATGCTACGGTTATTCATTCTTGGTTGCATCAATTTAACGCTTATTTTGTGACAACTAAGGAGACAGGAAATAGCAAGGTTTTGACGGCAGCTATGTACCTTGCCGGTGATGCCATCAATTGGCACCACGCATGGCAAGAGGCACAGTTAGCCGCGCACCTAGAGGAAGCCGACGAATTCACGCCTCTTTCCTTCAATTGGGCTGATTTCCAAGACAAGCTCAAGGCGCGGTTTATGCCACCTCAGTACCTCGCACGATTGAAGGACGATAAGCGCGCTCTCAAGCAAAATGGTATGCCAGTTATGTCTTTTTCTAATCGTGTTTTGCAGCTAGACGCAAGTCGGATGATGAGCGCAAAGAGGCATTCCTTTTTGGGTTAGACGAATGTAGAAGTCTTCGATCCAATCGATCTCAACAAGGCGGTAGCGATTGCTCTCGCACAGGAGATGAAGTACAACAAGGGAAAGCCTAAGGAGAACAAGACTGCCACAAGTACCTCTCAGACTTCTCAGAACCCTCACAACGGTAAGAACGGTAAGAACGGTAACTCTTCTAACCAATCTTCCAATAGTCTCTTAGAAAAGAATTCTTCCAATGAACCTAAGGGTAAGGCTGACACAATTGCTAAACCTAAGCTCACTCCAGATGAAAAGGTAGCACAAGGAATTTTAGGAAAATACATCACGTCAGAAGAGCAAAGCACTTATTCTAAGTAAGGTCGTTGTCACATTAAAGGTCACATAAAAAGAACATGTCCTAAGCTTGATTGTAATGAATCTAAAGAATCCACAGAACCCACTTCCTCTGTCAATGCAATCAATGACAACAGGAGTGTACCCCAAGTTTCTCCCGACCCTCCCATTGATGAGTCTCTCATTAAATGTAATGGTCATATGACGGGGCAGTGTTTTGTCATATTGTTTGACCCAAGTAGTATGCATGATGTGATCAGTCTCTCTCTTGTTGAGAAAGCCCGCCTAGAGGTTAGTCAGAAATCTCCTCTTGAGGTCTCTGGCTTCACTCGCGGTATGGACTCTATCATCACAAAAGAGTGCCTTGATGTGTTGTTTACATTTCAACAAGCTGGTTTCTGTAGAATTTTTTTTGTCTCTCCTCTCTCAGGATGTGATATGATTTTGGGCATTCGATGGTTTCGTAAGCATAACCCTCTCATTGATTGGGTGGAAAATACGTTCACTTTCAATGCCAAAGTGACTCTCCCATTGTCATTCGTGGAGAGCAAGTTGTTCATTCTCCGTCTCTCATTGCTAATGTGCAGGCGAAGATTGAAGAGATTCAGGAGAAGGAGACTCTCTCAGTCTCTTCTTCTCCAAAGCATGACACACAGGATTTGCATGACGATAAGCATGATGTTTTGAATGATAATGATGAGCATAATGATTTGGATGACACTGACAAGCATGATGATTTGCATGATCAAGATGTGATTTCTCCCGAGCATGATGATTTGCATGAAGATGACGTGATTGTTCACAAGGATGATGAGTTAGTTGATGCTTTTTCTAGCAAAGCTAACCTCGTTGCAGATCCAATCAATCACGAAGAATCGATCTTGGCTCTCGAGCTTAGGTCCAAAGAACCCTCAGAGGAAGTATTATGTGTTCGCATGATTAGTACGCACGCATTGTTCGAGTATTTCATTCGTGATCGTTCCCTGTATTTTCGTCAGCGTCTTTATGTGATCCCTTTTCCTAGGCATGACATATTGTACGTTGAACACGTTTCACTCATGAATGGGCACGAATGTATGCGGATTGTTCATGAAAAGCTGAAAAGTATGTTTGTAAGAAAGTCACATTCCATGTCTCTTCCTTGGCATGACACATTCGTAGAACAAGCACAAGAAAGTATGAGCACTAAGCATGGGCATTTCCGTTGTGAATTGCTAGAGTTGATTACTTTAGATTAGAAGAGAAAGATTCGATCTCATTGTTTGCGTGTGTGTGGTGAACGGTTTGGCACTCCATCTATTGGTTCATCTACATTGCATGCACAGTCTTTTAGAAAGACAAGATTTTTTCCACTCACTTTACATGGAATAGGTATATTCATGGTTTTGAGTTGGAAACAATTTCAGGAATTTTCAGCCATGGAGATTCTTGAAGAAGAAAGAAGCATGACTCTCGACGAAGTTGAAGCATTGAAGGAGCAAGAGAAGAGAAGACTTTGTGTCGCTTTTGGCGCGGCCCAAAGAAGCAAGCGTTGCAGACCTTTATGAAGTTCAAGTACCACACGACCCACACATCAGAGTGGGCCGGCGAAGAGTCCCTTCCAAGATTCCGGATGTTATTGGCGCTCTCCCTCGACGCCATACAGTTCGGTACCAGTATCTCACTTTGAAAAGGAGCGGATGTCACGTGACACATCTAACCCTATGTGTCCGTGGACAAGCTACAGCATGACAAGGGTTCAGTCAGTCCAGTCCAGTTAGTTTAGATTTAGAAGTGTTCTGGCACTTTTGTGAGTCTGTTCGCAGACCTTGCATGCCCAGGCACTTAGTATAGATGCATATCCTCTTGTTGCACACAACATGATCATAAGCATTCCCATCAGAATCCATGAGAATCCTTCAGGGGAATTTTCCAGTGCATTTAGCCTATTTTCCCTATTTTTGACAGCCTAAGAACCAACAGATTTCAGCGAGCAGGACCCACCCAAATCAACGTTTTTGGTTCCGGTCATTTTCAGCCATTAGCGTTTTTGGGACAGCAACAGTTTTGCATCAGATTTAAGCCAGTAGCGTTCTTGGACAGCAGTTAACTTCCATCAGTTTTCAGCCGTAGTGTCGATCTCGTCATCCCTGTCGTCAACCTCGACATAGCCTAGGATTGCATCAGTCCACAGTCATCCACTTGTACGAGTTTGTGCAATCAATAGTAGACCACTCTCGCCGACGAGAGTGGGGCCTTCGGAAGAGGGTTTTACAATGTTTCTGGTGTCATATTCTCTTCTCTCTCTATCTCTCAGTTTCATACACTTGCACGCACAGTTTCCATTCACTTTGTTTGTGATCATTGCACTCTCTCATTAAGAACGGAAGGCTCTCCCTTTCATAAGAACAAAAGGAACCTTGAGCACAGTTCGGAGCACTCATCTCGAGAAAGAACAACATTCATTCCGCTGCACCTTACAGTAATCGAGGGCGATTACAATGCTTTCAAGAGGGGGGTATGTCACAAACTGGTGACGTGGTTGCCCAGTACACACACACGCACACCCTCCCTTTGGCATGAACAGTCCCGCCGAGAACTTGGCTGAAATGATGACGTGTGTCACGTGACACATCCAGCCCTATGTGTCCGTGGACAAGCTATAGCATAACAGTGTTCAATCAGTCTAGATTTAGAAGTGATATGGCACTTTTGTGAGTCTATTCGTAGATCGTGCATGCCCAGACACTTAGTGTAGATGCATATCCTCTGGTTGCACACAGCATGATCATAAGCATTTCCATCAGATCCATCAGAATCCTTCAGGGGAATTTTCTAGGGCATTTAGCCTATTTTCTCTATTTTTGACATTTTTCACTTATTAATTTAAGTTACTTTCCAACAGAAGTAGGTAGGGCAATTTGGGTAAGAAAATATAAGCAAACCAAAGTTAGCACTAAATGGAAGAAGAGGCAACAGGAGCCAAGCTCAGCAGGCAACTTCTCAAGCAAGAATTTGGTGGATTTTCCTCCAAGCAAAGACCAACCCTTCCCATTTCCTCCCAAAGCATTGGCGTTTTCAGTAAGCACCCTCGCCAAATAGTCTTAGCTAGCGTTTATGCATCAGGGCACCATCGCCGAGAAGATCCCATCAACTAGCGTTTTGAAGAAGCCAGTATCTAGCGTTTTTGAACCCTTCAGCCTGGCGTTTTTGCATGTCCCAGCGTTAGCAGTTTTCAGCATTAGAGATCAGCCCAAAAAGGTAGGAGATTCAGCCCCAGAAAGACCTCAGTTTTCAGCTTTGAAGATCCTCAGTTTTCAGCCCTAAACCTGCAAATTTTCAGCGGCAAAGACCCATAGAAAACAGCCCCCAAATCAGCGTTTTTGGACCCGCAGCAGATTTCAGCCCATAGCGTTTTTGGACAGCAGTAGAAAGATTGCAGATTTCAGCCCTTAAGTCGACTTCGTCATCATTGTCGTCATCGTCGACATAGTCTAGACTTGCATCAATCACTTGCATTCAGTTGTACCAGTTTGTGCTATCATAAGTAGACCACTCTCGTCGACGAGAGTGGGGCCTTCGGAGGAGGGTTTTACAACATCTCTGGTGTCGTATCTCTCTTCTCTCTCTCTCTCTCTATCTATCAGTCTCATACACTTGCACGCAGAGTGTCCATTCACTTTGTTTGTGATCATAGCATTCTCTCATTAAGAACGGAAGGCTCTCCCTTCCATAAGAACAAAAGGAACCTTGAGCACAGTTCGGAGCACTCATCTTGAGCAAAGCGCAAACATTCATTGAACATTCCGTTGCACCTTACATCGGTATCAGAGCTTTGGCAGTGTTTTGTATCACTCAAGGAAAGAACCACAAGAATAACAAGAATTTTCTTTTTTGCTTGTTGAGGTCGCACGAACCCAAGTTCGCTTGGGCGTGTCGATTCCTAATCGTGTTTTTGAAGAGTGACAGGAATCCTAAGAAAGAAGGGCTTGTCCAGCCACCCCTTGGGCCTCTTTTCACTCATTGAGAGCGGACCGTGCACTTAGCGGCCGGCCAATCGACGTGAGGTGGGAAAAAGCAACCTTGGTGTGAGCGCAAGGCCGCCAAGGGGTGCGCCCGCGGAAAGGAGTAGAACTCGGGTGAAGAGAAGATCCTTCTCGAACACGGTTTGCAAGCGAAAAAAAACCTCAAGAACCTCAAGACCCTCAAGAACCCAAGAACCCAAGTTCTTCGTGAACTTAAGAACACACAAGAACCCACAAGAACCCACAAGAATCCACGACTTCAGAATGGTCATCACTCGAAGCGGAATGGATACTTCGCTTGGAGGTGATGAGCATGAGAGGCGAAGAAGAATTTTCCCCACCAGGAGGTTTTTCGGACCCTCCTGAGTCCTCCTTCCCCATCTACGACAAAGATTGCACTAACTCCAATGGAGGAGTTGGAGCTGATGTTTTTGGAACAGAATTTATAACGCGAAGCAAGAAATGCAAAAAGAATAGCAGAAATGAATCGTAGGTAGGCAGAAGACAAAGCAGAAAGAGAAGCAGAAAGAAAGGCAAGACAAGAACAGAGAGACCGACACATGCAAGAGTTCTTGCGACTCCTTTCTCAAGTGCCGGCACAGATGCAAGAGATTCAGGAGACGGAGACTCTCTCAGCCTCTTCTTCTCCAAAGCATGACACACAGGATTTGCATGATTGTGAGCAGCATGATGATTTGAATGACAATGATTTGCATGATGATGATTTGATTGACAATGATCAGCATGATGATTTGGATGATAAAGACGAGCATGATGATTTGCATGATCAAGATGTGATTTCTCACAAGCATGATGAGTTGCATGAAGATGATGTGATTGTTCACAAGGATGATGTGTTAGTGGATGCTTTTTCTAGCGAAGCTAACATCGTTGCAAATTCAATCAATCACGAAGAACCGATCTTGGCTTTCGAGTCGAGGTCCAAAGAACCCCCACAGGACGATTCGATCATTCAAGAAGAACCGATGTTGGCTCTCGAGCCTAGGTCCAAAGAACCCTCACAGGAAGTATTATGTGTTCGCATGATTAGTACGCACGCATTGTTCGAGTGTTTCATTCGTGATCGTTCCCTGTATTTTCGTCAGCGTCTTTATGTGATCCCTTTTCCTAGGCATGACATGTTGTACGTTGAGCACGTTTCACTTATGAATGGGCCCGAATGTATGCGGATTGTTCATGAAAAGCTGAAAAGTATGTTTGTAAAGAAGTCACATTCCATGTCTCTTCCTTGGCATGACACATTCGTAGAACGAGCACAAGAAAGTATGAGCACCAAGCATGGGCATTTCCGTTGTGAATTGCCAGAGTTGATTACTTTAGATCAGAAGAAAAAGATTTGATCTCATTGTTTGCGTGTGTGTGGTGAACGGTTTGGCACTCCATCTATTGGTTCATCTACATTGCATGCACAGACTTTTAGGAAGACAAGATTTTTTCCACTCACTTTACATGGAATAGGTATATTCATGGTTTTGAGTTGGAAATGATTTCAGGAATTTTCAACCATGGAGATTCTTGAAGAAGAAAGAAGCATGACTCTCGAGGAAGTTGAAGCATTGAAGGAGCAAGAGAAGAGAAGACTTTGTGTCGCTTTTGGCGCGGCCCAAAGAAGCAAGCGTTGCAGACCTTTATGAAGTTCAAGTACCACACGACCCACACATCAGAGTGGGCCGGCGAAGAGTCCCTTCCAAGATTCCGGATGTTATTGGCGCTCTCCCTCGACGCCATACAGTTGGTACCAGTATCTCACTTTGAAAAGGAGCGGATGTCACGTGACACATCCAACCCTATGTGTCCATGGACAAGCTACAGCATGACAAGGGTTCAGTCAGTCCAGTCAGTCTAGATTTAGAAGTGTTCTGGCACTTTTGTGAGTCTGTTCGCAGACCTTGCATGCCCAGGCACTTAGTATAGATGCATATCCTCTGGTTGCACACAACATGATCATAAGCATTCCCATCAGAATCCATCAGGGGAAATTTTCAGTGCATTTAGCCTATTTTCTCTATTTTTGACATTTTTCACTTATTAATTTAAGTGACTTTCCAACAAAAGTAGGTAGGGCAATTTGGGTAAGAAAATATATAAGCAAACCAAAGTTAGCACTAAATGGCAGAAGAGGCAACAGGAGCCAAGCTCAGCGGGCAACTTCTCAAGCAAGAATTTTGTGGATTTTCCTTCAAGCAAAGACCAACCCTCGCCATAGCCTCCCAAAGCATTGGCGTTTTCAGTAAGCACCCTCGCCAGACAGTCTCAACTAGCGTTTATGCATCAGGGAACCATCGCCAAGAAGGTCCCATCAACTAGCGTTTTGAAGAAGCCAGCATCTAGCATTTTTGAACCCTTCAGCCTGGCGTTTTTGCATGTCCAAGCGTTAGCAGTTTTCAGCATTAGAGATCAGCCCAAAAAGGTAGCAGATTCAGCCCCAGAACGACCTCAATTTTCAGCCTTGAAGATCCTCAGTTTTCAGCCCTAAACCTGCAGATTTTCAGCGACAAAGACCCATAGAAAACAGCCCCCAAATCAGTGTTTTTGGACCCGCAGCAGATTTCAGCCCATAGTGTTTTTGGACAGCAGTAGAAAGATTGCAGATTTCAGCCCTTAGGTCGACTTCGTCATCACCGTCGTCATCGTCGACATAGCCTAGACTTGCATCAATCACTTGCATTCAGTTGTATTAGTTTGTGCTATCATAAGTAGACCAGTCTCGTCGACGAGAGTGGGGCCTTCGGAGGAGGGTTTTACAACGTCTCTGGTGTCGTATCTCTCTTCTCTCTCTCTATCTATCAGTCTCATACACTTGCACGCACAGTGTCCATTCACTATGTTTGTGATCATAGCATTCTCTCATTAAGAACAGAAGGCTCTCCCTTCCATAAGAACAAAAGGAACCTTGAGCACAGTTCAGAGCACTCATCTTGAGCAAAGCGCAAACATTCATTCTGCTGCACCTTACAACGTGGCTGCACCGTACGGACAGCCCCGCGTTTTGCGGTGCAGATCACGGAAATCCATACAACTGACGTGGTAGAATTGCGTACGGAAATTGCTGGCAGATTTTGGGCTGCTCTTTGGCTATGCAATTTGCTAGAGAGAGAGAGAGAGAGAGAGAGAGAGAGAGAGAGAGAGAGAGAGAGAGAGAGAGAGAGAGAGAGAGCCCTTTTTGCTTTATTTTAAAAGGCTTTTGAGTTTTCAGGTTTTGGGGCTCTGCTTTTGGCATCCCTTGTAATCTCTTTATAAGTGTGGGCAAGCCTCCCACTTCTCAGAGCATCTGGACGTAGAGGCATGAATAGTCCTGCGGAGAACTTGGCTGAAATGATGACGTGGCTGCACCGTACAGACAGGCCCGCGTTTTGCGGCGCAGATCACGGAAATCCATACAATTGACGTGGTAGAATTGCGTACGGAAATTGCTGGCAGATTTTGGGCTGCTCTTTGGCTATGCAATTTGAGAGAGAGAGAGAGAGAGAGAGAGAGAGAGAGAGAGAGAGAGAGAGAGAGAGAGAGAGCTTTTTGCTTTATTTTAAAAGGCTCCTTTTCTCTCACTCTCTATCAACTTGTGGCTACCTATTCAATATGCAGTCTTGCAAGAGGAGCAAATTTATGGGTAGCCCATGGTGTACGCCATTGGAAGGTAGCTAAGTGGATCTTTACTACTGCCGCCACATTAATATGTTTTTTTAAACTCAAGTTAATCTGGTTGTTATGAACATAATTGTCCACTAGTGGCTTCTGCTTCATTCTCGACAGCCGAGCACCGAAAAGTGCGTAGGTGTTGATCAGGGTTTGGTCAACCTGGTTAAAACAGAAGTGCGGGTCTTGTGATACTGGAGCTAGAACTCTAGACAAACCTTGGCTCTGAAGAGGTAGTCGTAGCATGTTCACGTGGCACATGGAGACATGCGCATATGAGACGGTCTCAAGAAGTAAGAGCATGTATGATGTTCGTGTCTTGACTTGGAGAAAGTTCGCAAGAAAACTCTTTTGAACATTCTCAAACTCTTCAAGTAGACTTAGAGATGCCACCACTCCATTCTTCACCTCAATAAAGAAGCGATGGTGTCACCAAGGTGTCAAAGAGGTATTTCTTGAGAACCCAACATTTAATCTTTCCCATGTAGCACATGTTCTCAAATGCATAGTAGGCTCTCTTGCTGTCTTCTAAGTGCCATGCACCACAATCATTGTTTTTGTGATTGGCTGGAGCCTCAAGCCCAAGGCACTTGAAGCTCTCCTCCACTGCAAGGGATTTTTTAGTGTAGACAATGCATGGCTCTTCCTTGTTGAGAGAGAGTTTGTTTGTCATGGTGGTGTTTTTTTGGGGGGGGGGGGGTGTGTGTCAGGGCCGAGGGAGGGCACGCCGGGGTGGATGGGGGAGGTGGCACACGTGCACGCACACACATACACATAGGGTCATAGCCGAGGGAGGGCATGTGGGTGGCGGAGGAGTGGGTTGGGGTGGTAGGAGGCTGAGGGGTGACGCGCGCGCACACACATACAAAAAAAAAAAAAAAGAGGCGGAAGAAAACTACCTCACATGGGCTGGGCACATTCATACTCCCCGTCCTTGGCACACCCAGTAGATGAACTGCAAAACTCCTAACAACTATGCTTTGTACAATCATTTATGCAAACAGGTTGCATGCTTAAACCTGCTTACCATTCCGAACATGCAAGTCCTGCTCCACATCGGACATAAAGCAATTGTATTTCGTGCATGTGACGACATTATTTGGAGGGTACCATGTAGTTACTGCCTTACATAGATCCATAGGTGGTGTTATAACTAGCAATGGTCAAGATTGCATCCCATGTTGACATTGGCCCACCGTACTGCTGCGTACCATCTAGAGCGGTTGTAACGTATGGAATTGATCACACATTACCGGTTTAAGATCTACTATTGAGGTCAAGTATCAAGTGGAGGCCTTATCTGATAGGCAGTTTCATTTTTAAAAAGAGCTTTTTTGATTAAAATGAGCCTAGTTAGAGCATAAATCATGTATGTGACATCCCAAACCCGAGTTAGTTCTAGAACCCTTCAAGTCAGTCTAAAAGAACTTAAATTCCTAAAGGTTCTTGTTCAGATTGAAACTGGCCTGTAGGGTTGTAGATTTTAGCTTTCGCCCGATCTTACACTGATTAACATTACTTGAACTTTACGACACAAAGGAACTTCACGAATAAACCTATGAGTGGGAATTACACTTCAAACAAACCATGGTTTGGCAGCTAGAGCACTTCCAAGTAGACAACGACACTCTGCAGGCCCCAAAGGCTCGCGCCCCTTTGGTATTTCTTTATTCTCATTGCACTTGAGAAAAACCTGTAAACTTCTACAGGCTGTCCCGCTTTTATTGGGCTGAAATTCCTATACTCCCAATTTCGGCAGCATAACCATAGTAGAAGTCTCCATGGACAAAATCCCAAGAAAGTTGTGGCTTTCCACGCACTTTAGAGGACTTTACAAATTGTGGTGAGAAATTACAGCACGCTGAAATCTCTGTTTTTGGCCTCCAATTTGTACCAAAACACCTGTTCGGTGATTCCCTAGCTTCCTCTAAGCTCGTGGGACTTGTAGGTGAAACCGGCCCGTAGAGCGGTAGACGTTAGCTTTCACCCGATTCTTTAACACTGGACTATATGACACAAAGCAATGACTTAAAAGGAACCTGTAATTGAGACTGGAATTACGCTTCAAAACAAAAGCACGGCCAGAAAGCTAGAATGCTCCCAAGCAGACAGCGACACCTGTAGGCCCCAAAGGTTGGCTCCCCTTTCGGTATTTCTTTATTCTTTAGCAGAGGGAATAAAAGTCTGTGATTTCCTACAAGCTACCCCGCACAATCTGGGCTGAATTCCATCTGTTCTGGCCCGATTTCGGTAGCATAACTGTACTAGGTCACTTCATAGTCAGTATCCCTATGCAATAGATGACTTTCCCGGCGCATACAGACACTTTGCAAAACCTGGCCAAAATCTGCAGCACGCTGAATTCTCTGTTTTCTGCCCCGAAAATGCGCCAGATCACCTCTACAACGGTCCCCTTGCGTCCCCAAACTTCCTGGGGGTATTAGGGACCGTTCAAGGCTGAAACCCTAAACCTGCAAAAATACACAGCAGGCTGTAATTCCCTGTTTCGGGCTCCGTTTCGTGTGCCAGTCACATCCGTAGCAAGTCCTCGAGCTCCTCCACCTATAGGGCTACTTGCCCTTTGAATTGGACGAGATTTCGCACGTGAAACCTCTCCGAATTCACCTGTACCTGCAGGGGATTAGCCACTAGCTAATCCAGTACCTGTGCAAGAGGCTCTTGCCTCGGCAATCGTGCATGAACCGACATAGCTGTACATTGGTCAAATGAAAAGCCCACTAGAGGGGCATAACATATTGCTCATAGGGGAGAGAGAGAGCAGTGCGTAGCGTGCAGGGCATCACTCCTGGCACCGCACTGTACATAAGAGGGAAAGGAAGGACTCCATAGCTCTTAACCTGTTGCAATCCGCCTGTGGCTGAAAATGGCGCCCCTTTTGCTGATAAACAACTCGCCCAGCTCTCCCAAAGTGGTAGAATTGCTCACGAGCTGACACCTCGCCAAGTTTCCGACTTTGGCCAAATTGGCTAAAAATATCTCAATTGGTGCGTCAGTCGACTTGGCAGCAGAGCAATAAAATGTTCCCCTTGTCATTCCTTAGCTAATGACGCGAACACATTTCACGGCCCAAAATAGTAGTTCTCTAAATTTTAGGAGATGCTTCCACGGCACTCACACTGGTCGTCTGACCATCAATCACCACTGGAACCACATCGGAAAATGCAATGTCGGCCAGCTATCAGGTGATTTACACTGGTAGCCCCATCGTGGCTAACCTTAGTCCATTTGCTCAACTTCAGTGCTCATTGGCCGTCCGGCCTAGACTCTCACTGTCCGACTCACACCATGCAACTCGGGCATTGGCATTTCCAGAGGGGTGCTTTAAAACAAGTCAAATAAAATTCCCCCAAAAAGAAATCAACAAGTAAAGTTGCCACAGACTTGTGACAGTTGTTTCCACAAGCGTCACACTCAACCACAAATGACTTCCTGAGATTTGGCAAAACAATGACTGGATCTGAAGTCATCTTTTTCTTAAAGAGATTAAAAGCTGAAATCTCTTTCTGGGTCCATTTGAAAGTGACCTCTTTCTTTTGCAAAGCATGTAAAGGTGAAGCAATCTCTGCAAAGTTGTGAATGATCTTCTGTAGTAAGAACATAGCCCTAAGAAGCTACGGACATCGTGGACAGTCCTTAAGGCTGGCCATGTCTTCATTGCTTCCACCTTCGCAGCATCCATTCGGACACCATCCTTTGACACAATGTGTCCGAGGAAGTGGATCTCTTCCAAGAAGAGCTTGCTTTTCTTGCCATTGATGAGCAATTTGTTCCTGCGCAACTCTTCGAACACAATGGTCAAGTGATGCCTATGCTCCTCTTCATTCTTCGAGTAGACTATCATGTCATCAAAGAATGTGCCAACAAAGTTCTGATATGGACGGAAGATCCTATCCATCATCCTATTGAACATAGCAGGAGCATTCGTAAGACCAAATGGCATCACTAAGAACTCGTAAAGACCAAATGTCGTTCTAAACGTAGTCTTGTGCACATCCTCAGGCCTAATTTGAATCTGATGGTACCCATCTTTAAGGTCGATCCTGTTAAAAATCGCCGCACCCGCTAGGCAGTCAAGAATATCATCAATCCTTGGAATAGGAAACCTATTCTTGCTGGTATTCTTATTTAACGCACGGTAGTCAATACACATGCGCCACGAGCCATCCTTCTTCTGTACTAAGAGCACTGGAGGGTAATAAGGTGACGAGCTAGGCTGAATCAGCCCTTTCTCTGAGAGCTTTTCCGGGGGACCTTGGCTTGAGCCTCAACGGGCTCTGTACGTTGAGGGCATTCCCTTGCCTGCTGTGACTTTAATGGTGCTTGTAGATAATCCATAAACGTGGGATTCTGCACCAACTGAGTGAAGACATTCACAGCAGCAACTAATTGTGTCCTGAACACATCCTCTTCAAAGTTCCCAGTCATGAACCCTTGAACCTGTTCTCGCTGTGCATTCACACAAACAAAAGGCGTAGACAGTGGCAGTCGTGAACTCTCGCCAACTTCATGCTGTAAAGGAATAGCCCGTCTACCCTGGGAAGAGGAACCCTCTTCTCTAGCATTGTCTGTCCTGTCAGCCATAGTGTAATTCCAAGTTCCTGTGCTTTGTGTCTTCGCGGCAAACCAACCAAGGCTCACTTCTTAAGGAAAAAGTGATCTTGTTCCGGCGACGGAACCATGAAACCGGCCCGTAGGGCGGTAGACGTTAGCTTTCACCCGATTCTTTAACACTGGACTATACGACACAAAGCAATGACTTAAAAGGAACCTGTAACTGAAACTAGAATTACGCTTCAAAACAAAAGCACGGCCAGGAAGCTAGAATGCTCCCAAGCAGATAGAGACACTTGTAGGCCCCAAAGGTTGGCGCCCCTTTCGGTATTTCTTTATTCTTTAGCAGAGGGAATAAAAGCCTGTGATTTCCTACAAGCTGCCCCGCACAATCTGGGCTGAATTCCATCTGTTCTGGCCTGATTTCGGCAGCATAACTCTACTAGGTCACTTCACAGTCAGTATCCCTATGCAATAGATGACTTTCCCGACGCATACAGACACTTTGCAAAACCTGGCCAAAATCTGCAGCACGCTGAATTCTCTGTTTTCTGCCCCGAAAATGCGCCAGATCACCTCTACAACGGTCCCCTTGCGTCCCCGAACTTCCTGGGGGTATTAGGGACCGTTTAGGGCCGAAACCCTAAACCTGCAAAAATACACAGCAGTCTGTAATTCCCTGTTTCGGGCTCCGTTTTGCGTGCTGGTCGCATCCGTAGCAAGTCTTCGAGCTCCCGCACCTGTAGGGCTACTTGCCCTTTGAATCGGACGAGATTTCGCACGTGAAAACCTCTCCGAATTCACCTGTACCTGCAAGGGATTAGCCGCTAGCTAATCCAGTACCTGTGCAAGAGGCTCTTGCCTCGGCAATCGCGCATGAACCGACATAGCTGTACATTGGTCAAATGAAAAGCCCACTAGAGGGGCATAACATATTGCTCAGAGGGGGGGGGGAGAGCAGTGCGTAGCGTGCAGGGCATCACTCCTGGCACCGCACTGTACATAAGAGGGAAAGGAAGCATTCCATAGCTCTTAACCTGTTGCAATCCGCCTGTGGCTGAAAATGGCGCCTCTTTTGCTGATAAACAACTCGCCTAGCTCTCCCAAAGTGGCAGAATTGCTCACGAGCTCTGACACCTCGCTCAGTTTCCGACTTTGGCCAAATTGGCTAAAAATATCTCAACTGGTGCGTCAGTTGACTTGGCAGCAAAGCAATAAAATGTTCCCCTTGTCATTCCAGAGCTAATGACGCGAACACATTTCACGGCCCAAAATAGTAGTTTCCTAAATTTTGGAGATGCTTCCACGACACTCACACTGGTCGTATGACCATCAATGACCACTGGAACCACATCGGAAAATGCAATGTCGGCCAGCTATCAGGTGATTTACACTGGTAGCCCCACCGTGGCTAACCTTAGTCCATTTGCTCAACTTCAGTGCTCACTGGCCGTCCGACCTAGACTCTCACTGTCCGCCTCACACCATGGGCATTGGCATTTCTAGAGGGGTGCTTTAAAACAAGTCAAATAAAATTCCCCCAAAAAGAAATCAACAAGTAAAGTTGCCACAGAGTCATGACAGTAGGCATCAAAACTTGTTGAAACCCTAAACGTGCAAAAAATTACAGCAAGCTGTAATTCTCTGTTTTGCGCTCTGATTCACGTGCCAATCACGTAGCCCTCGAGCTCTCACACCCGTAGGGTCACTTGCCCTTTGAATTAGACGAGATTCCTCGCGGGAAATCTCTCTAAATTGTCTTGTACAAGCACCCAAGGCTTTCTAGAGGCTCCCCTGGCATTACCTTGTAGTTTAGGTGCAAAACTCTAAACCTGCAGAAAAACACAGCAGGCTGTAATTTTCTGTTTCGCATCATTTGGAGCGGAGCAAACACTTCTACGTGCGTCTTAGAAGCTCCGCACGCAATGGGACATTTCCCCTCAAAACTCTCCGTTTTCGCATTACTTTGCGATGGAACTGTGCATACGTGAAGGGGATTAGGAATTAGCTAATCCGGTTCTTGTACATAAGGCTCTTGCCTTGGCACCCAGAACTCTGCATAAAACCCCCAGAACCCTGCATGGTCATTTAAGAAGCCCAACTAGTGGGGCATTTCTATATGTGCAAAGGGGAGAGAGAGATGCGTGGGAGCAAATCATCGCGCTGCATGAGACAAGGGAGAAGGCAAGCTTTCCATTAAAGCTGTGATCACCTGCAACCACTACTCTCTCTCTCTCTCTCTCTCTCTCTCTCTCTCTCTCTCACACACACACACACACACACACACACACACACACACACTGTGTTCACTTATGAGCTCCAAAATTCAGCCCCCTCTCAAAAATGGGCGCCCCTCTTGGGAGAGACCTTCTCGAGTGAGTTGACTTGCAGGTTGCTCTCCTACTGCCATGTGTCCAGTTTGCTCCTTTTGGTTTAATTCCTAGTATCCACCAACTTATGAAGTCCTGCCGAGGGGCTTAAATGACTTTAACTGAGCCTAGCCACTTCTTTACTAGTTGGATTCCAGTGCCGATTGACCCAACCATCTCATGGTTGCCTAGCCTTGACTCCTGCGGGTGAAACTCTCGGCGAACGGCCGTTTCACATTGACCATGCAATGTCCGGGCATTTGTGATTTTAATAAGAGGGTCCCAAAAATTAAATAAAAATCAAGGGAAAACAGCAAATATATATAGTGGTTGTCCTAGTCTCGTGACATACCCCCCTCTTGAAATTGCAAACGTCCTCGATTGCATGCATCCTATACATGCCATAGATGATTTAGTGTGGTTAGCACCCTTTTATCATCGCATGTATCCGCAAGGAAGACTATTAACATGTGTACGAATGACTTAATGAGACCTTCATACTTTTGTCAAACAATGTATACTTCTATTGCACTGAATCCTCAAGTACATGTGAATTGCTAGCTCTAGCATTACCCCTCTTTTGAGCACGTGTCAAGTCCTTTGACCTTCGCTCTACTGAAGGATCTAAGTTGAAGAATTACATGGGTTGTAAACCAAAAGCTTGAAGGTAAAATTGCAATACATTTGGTGACTCTATCAATTCACTGTCTTCCATCCACTTTGCATCCATAGGTGGATAGCTTTTGAACTTCACCAAATAACGTCTTGCAACCTCTCTCTTAACTTTTCTTTCTTTTGGCCTTGTCCTCTAGAAGACTCGGCTGAGTCTTCAGCCTTCTCTGCATTTCCTGATCCCTGGAAAGCTTCAGGAGTCGCTTTTGCAAAGGATCTCTTTGCTGAATTTTTCTTTTGTTGCCCCCCTTTCATGTTGCCCTGAAACCCAGTGTCCTTTTCCTTCAACAAGGCATGACCAGTGCAGGCAACTTCCGTAAGCTGAGTAAGGGTGGCCACTCGATTCTTTGGACAATAGTCTCAAAGCCCTTTAGGCAGGCCACAACAATACTTGTCACAAGGACGTGGCAATTGCTAATTTTAGTTGTTGGTTTCTTTCTGATGATTTTCGTTTAATTTTTGAGACCCTCTTTTTGAAGTTGCAAATGGCCGGATATTGCATGGCCAGTGTGAAACAGTAGTTTCACCCGCAGATGGGAAGTTGGTCGGCACTGGAATTCCAGTAGTAAAAGGGTGTCTAGGCTCGGTTCAAAGTCATCCAGGTCCCCTCGCCGCACTTAATAAGTTGGTGGATACTAGGATACTAACTCAATGGAGACACAGTGCCAAGGTGGGGTCACCAAGAGAAAATCACCCGAGAACTCGGCTACATTACATTTCTGGACGTGGTCCCAATGGTGAAAGATGGTCAGATGACTAGTGAGAGTCCAATGGAAGCATCTCCTAAAATTTAGGGAACTCCTATTTTGGGCCACGAAATCTGTTTACATCAGTAGCTTCAGAATGACAAGGGGAACATTTTATTACTTTGCCGCTAAGTCAACTGAGCAACCGGTTGAGTTATTTTTAGACCAGAAGGTCCAAAACGCGGAATTAATGCATGAGTGTCACTTGGCACATTTTTGGGCATTTTTCAACTTTAAAGAGAGAGAAGCGTCAAAATAAAACGTGGGCTGTATTTTCAGCCATGTGGTGGATTGTTGCAGGTACCAAAGCTACTGTGTGCTTGACTACCCTCTATGTACAGTGAAATGTAAGAAGTGAAGCCTTGCACATCATTCACTGCTCTCCCTCTCCATTCCGTGCAGTTATGTGATGCCCCACAAGAGGGCTCTTCATTTGACCTATGTACAGTAGTGTGGATTCATGCACGATTGTCGAGGCAAGAGCCTCTTGCGTAGGTATTGGATTAGATAGTTGCTAATCTCCCACAGGTACAGGTGAATTCAGAGAGATTTCACGCGAGAAATCTCGTCTGATTCAAAGGGCAAGTAGCCTACAGGTGCGGGAGCTCGAGGACTTGCTACGGATGCGAACGGCTCGCGAAACGGAATCCAAAACAGGGAAATACAGCCTGCTGTGTATTTTTGCAGGTTTAGGGTTTCGGCGCTAAACGGTCCCTAATACCCCCAGGAGGTCCGAGGATGCGAGGGGACCATTGTGCGAGTGATTTGGTGCATTTTCAAGGCAGAAAACAAAGAAATCAGCTTGCTGCAGATTCTCGCCAGGTTTTGCAACATGTGCGCATGCGTCGGGACAATCACTTTTTGCATGGGGATACTGTCTGTGAAGCGTCTAGTACAATGATGCTACCAAAATCGGGCCAGAACAAGTCATTTTCAGCCCGGACTATCGGGGCAGCTTGTAGGAAATCATAGGTTTTATTCCCTCTTTGAATTCAATAAAGAAATATCGAAAGGGGCGCCTGTCTTTGGGGCGAACAGGTGTCGGCGTCTGCTCGGAGCATTCTAGCTTCCGAGCTGTGTGTGTTTGAAGTATCAATTCCCGTTTTACAGGATTTTATTTGCAAAGTTTCTCCGTGTCTTAAAGTAAAGTAAAGTTTTAGGTGAAAGCCTACGTCTACCCCCTACGGGCCGGTTTCATGGTTCCGTTGCTTGGACAGAATCACTTTTTCCTCAAGAAGTGAGCCTCGGTTGGTTTTTGGTACACAGAGTACAGGAACATGGGATTACACTATGGCCGACGAGGGTTTCTCTTTACAGGAGAGGCATACAATTCCTATAGTGTTTTGAGGTTGGTGAGAGTTCACGGCTATGTCTGTCTGTACCTCTTATTGATGTGAATGCTCCACCAGTGTAGGGCTTTATGACTGGGCAACTTGAAGATGATGCGTTCAAGACTCGGTTGGTTGCCGCTGTGAATGTGTTTTCTCGACTGGTGCAAATCCAAGGTTTATGGAGATTTTGCAAGCGCCACTAGTGTCACACTAGACAAGGCAACTCCCACTCCTAGTAGAGGCCGTTGAGGCTCAAGCCAAGGTACTTCATGCGTCCCAACAGGATAGGGAGCACTCGCACGTTGCAAAGTCGGGGGCTCCAAAACAGGTTCCTTCCGTCCATGAACAGGTGGTTAGGATGTCTATTCTCTAGGCTGTGCCAGTTCAGCCCGCCACCTTTCCAAGCCCGCATGTTGCGTTACAGGGATAGGGAACCAGTTTCGAGGCAATGCGTCAGGTTTTTTCACCACCCACGGTACATCCTGGGTATTTTGGGGTGGATCTGTGTTCCAAAGTATGGCTGGTTATGCATCTAGAAACCAGCAATAGATGCCAGGAACAGTGTTTGGGGGTATGCAAGGCATGATGCCAAACCCCATGTATGGTAGCATCGGCATGTAGCAAGGCTTTCAGAGCAACCATGGCCAATTTGGGGTGCCACAAGGTAATTTTGGCATGGTTGGTTTTTGTGGATAGTAGCCAGATATGGCACCTATGACACACAATGTCAATGGCCAAGATGCGCCGATGATCCCTATCACAGTGCCCATGTTGTAGACAATTCTTTATGACAATTTGGGGACACTTGAAAAGCCGAAAGATTACAAAGAGGGTGGTGCAGCTGTAAAGTTTAGCACTTTTAGCGGCTTTGAGGATAAGGCAAATGGTCTTACTTTCATCCAGCAGTTTGATACAGCTTATGCAGGAGGGAATTTTACAGAAGCCTTTAAGGTCAGGAAAGCTGCCACTTTCTCGAAAGACAATGCGCTTGCATGGTGGACGGCATTGTTAATGCAAGGACATGCACCCACCACATGGGTATACTTCAAACAAATGTTTGCATCTGCGTGGTTGTCAAATGAATTTGAAGCCGATGTCATGACAGATTGACACCAACTCACTGCAGCTACTTGCAAGAGCCTACAGGTGTACAATTGGAGTTCCTACAGGTTTGATATATCACGAGGACGTGGCAATTGCTAACCTTAGTTATTGGTTTATTTCCGATGATTTTCGTTTAATTTTTGAGACCCTCTTTTTGAAGTTGCAAATGGCCGGACATTGCATGGTCAGTGTGAAACAATAGTTTCACCCGCAGACGGGAAGTTGATCGGCGCTAGAATTCCAGTAGTAAAAGGGTGTCTAGGCTCAGTTCAAAGTCATCCAGGTCCCCTTGCCGCACTTAATAAGTTGGTGGATACTAGGAAACTAACTCAATGGAGGCACAATGCCAACGTGGGGTCACCGAGAGAAAATCACCCGAGAATTGGGCTACATTGCATTTTTGGACGTGGTCCCAATTGTAAAAGATGGTCAGATGACCAGTGAGAGTCCAATGGAAGCATCTCTAAAATTTAGGGAATTGCTATTTTGGGCCACGAAATCTGCTCGCCTCAGTAGCTTCAAAATGACAAGGGGAACATTTTATTACTTTGCCGCTAAGTCAACTGAGCAGGTTCTAGTGGTGAAAGAGGGTCAGATGACCAATGAGAGTCCAATGGAAGCATCTCCTAAAATTTAGGGAATTGCTATTATGGGCCACAAATCTGTTCGCATCATTAACTTCAAAATGACAAGGGGAACATTTTATTACTCTGCCGCTAAGTCTATTAAGCAACCGATTAAGATATTTTTAGACCAAAAGGCCCAAAGCGGGGAATTAATGCATGAGTGTCACTTGGCACATTTTTGGGCATTTTCCAACTTTAGAGAGAGAGAAGCGTCAAAATAAAACGTGGGCTGTATTTTCAGCCGTATGGTGGATTGTTGCAGATACCAAAGCTACTGTGTGCTTGCCTACCCTCTATGTACAATGAAGTGCAAGAACTGAAGCCTTGCACAACATTCACTGCTTTCTCTCCCCCCTCCGTGCAGTTATGTGATGCCCCACAAGAGGGCTCTTCATTTGACCTATGTACAGTTGTGTGGATTCATGCGCGATTGCCGAGGCAAGAGCCTCTTGCACAGGTATTGGATTAGCTAATTGCTAATCCCCCGCAGGTATAGGTGAATTCAGAGAGATTTCACACGAGAAATCTCGTCCGATTCAAAGGGCAAGTAGCCTACAGGCGCGGGAGCTTGAGGACTTGCTACGGATGCGACCGGCTCGCAAAACGGAGCCTAAAACAGGGAAACGGAGCCTGCTTTGTATCGAGGGGACCATTGTGCGAGTGATTTGGCGCATTTTCAGGGTAGAAAAGAGAGAATTCAGCGTGCTTCAGATTTTCGCCAGGTTTTGCAAAGTGTCCGTATGCGTCGGGAAAGTCACTTTTTGCGTGGGGATACTGTCTGTGAAGCGTCTTAGTACGGTTATGCTATTGAAATCGGGCCAGAACAGGTCATTTTCAGCCTGGATTATGCGTGTAGGAAATCACAGGTTTCATTCCCTCTTTGAATTCAATAAAGAAATACCAAAAGGGGCGCCAATCTTTGGGGCCAACAGGTGTCGGCGTCTGCTCGGAGCATTCTAGCTTCCGAGCCATGTCTTGTGGGTGACTACCATGGGTCTATACCTTGCACTTTCCTTCAAGGGTGAATCTGGGCTTATCTTGGATTCATCTAGGTATATCAATTCCCGTTACAGGTTGTTATTTGCAAAGTTTCTCTGTGACCTAAAGTAAAGTAAAGTTTTAGGTGAAAGCCTACGTCTACCGCCCTATGGTTATCATCTGATGTATCCGCAAGAAAGACTGTCAAAACATGTGTTTACAAATGACCTAATGAGACCTTCATACTTTTGTTAAACAATGTACACTACTATTGCACTGAATCCATGAGTATATTTGATGTGCTAGTTCTGTCATTACCCCTCCTTTGCAGGCGTTGGGTTGGGGCATACGTAGGCTGTAACCCAAAGGCCTCAAGGTAAAGCTGCAATACATTTGGTGAACTTTGACAGTTCATGCTCTTCCATCCACTTTGCATCCATAGGTGGATAGTTCTTGAACTTCACAAAATAGCATCTTGCAACCTGTCCCTTAAACTTTTACCTGTGCAAGAGGCTCTTGCCTCTGCAAACGAGCATAATTCCACAACACTGTAGCGTACTACCCACGACCAAGTAAGCTAAAATTTCAAGATGATTCCAATGCGTCAAAGAATCCAAGCAATTGCCTCAGAGAATTGGCGAGCAGCGTGCCACCTGGTAGACTCACATCACTCCCGCAGGAGATCTAGTGGCCAATCCACCACTGAGAGACCTCTCCCTATCTCATCTTGGTTCATACTTGCAAACCGTAAAAACCCAGCAAAAAATCAGCCTTAATTTGATCAGTTTTTGGCAGGGCGAACGTTGAAAACGTTATGTAGGAACATGCGGAATTTCTTGTCAGTCCTGTGACGAGGAACCCTCTTCCCTGGTGTCATCCGTCCTGTCAGCCATAGTGTAATTCCAAGTTCCAGTGCTTTGTGTCTTTGCTCAAAAACCAACCGAGGCTCACTTCTTGAGGGAAAATTGATTCCGTCCCGACAACGGAACCATGAAATCCGCCCGTAGGGCGGTAGACTTTAGGCTTTCACCCGAAGCTTTATTTTAACGCTACGACACAAAGGAACCTCACGAATAAGCCCGTGACTAGAATTCAACACTTCAAGACAAATCACGGCCTTGCAGCTAGAGCGCTACCAAGAAGACGACGACACCCTGTTGGCCCCAAAGACTGGTGCCCCTTTCGGTATTTCTTTATTCTTATTACACTTGAGAAAAACCTGTAAAATTCTACAAGGTGTCCCACGTTTATCAGGCTGAAATTCCTCTACTCTAGCTCGATTTCGGCAGCATAAACCACAATAGAGGTCTCCACGGACAAAATCCCAAGTAAACATTGACTTTCCATGCCCTTTAGAGCACTTTGCAAAACCTGGTGAGAAATTACAGCACGCTGAAATCTTTGTTTTAGGCTTCCAATTTGCACCGAAACACCTGTTCGGTGATTCCCTAGCTTTCCCGAAGCTCCTGGGACCTGTAGGCATCAAAACTAGCTAAAACCGAAAACCTGCAAAAAGTTACAGCAAGCTGTAATTCTTTGTTTTGTGCTCCGAGTCGCGTGCCGGTCACTTTTCTGGGTAGCCCTCGAGCTCTCGCATCTGTAGGGTCACTTGCCCCTTGAATTAGACGAGATTCCTCGCGGGAAATCTCTCTAAACTGTTCAAACACAGCAGGTTGTAATTTTTTGTTTCGCATCATTTTGGACGGAGCGAACACCTCAACATGTGTCTTAGAGGCTCCCGCACACAATGGGACAGTTCCCTTTCAAATCAGTCGAGTTTTCAGGCGAGAAAACTCTCCGTATTCGCATTCCTTAGTGATAGAACTGTGCATTCCTGAAGAGGGTTAGCAATTAGCTAATCCGGTTCTTGTACAGAAGGCTCTTGCCTTGGCAAACACACATAAAACCCTCATAACTGTACATGGTCATCTGAGAAGCCCAACTAGAGGGGCATTACCATATGTGCAAAGGGGGGAGAGAGATGCGCGAGAGCAAATCGTCGCGCTTCATAGAGCAAGGGAGAAGGCAAGCTTCTATTAAAGCTGTGAGCACCTGCACCCACTACTCACACACACTATAGCACACTTCTCAAGTCAAATCAATCCCCTTTCGTGAAATGGGCGCCCCCTCTTGCTAATGCTTCTGACAGATGCATCTGGAGCCGCCATGTGTCTAGTTTGCCTCTTTTGAGTTAATTCCCTAGTATCCACTGACTTAAAAGTGTTGCGAGGGGCCTAAATGACTTTGAAATGAGCCTAGACACCCTTTTACTGCTCGGATTCTAGTGCCGATTGGCCCGACTAACTCATGGTGACCCGACTGCGGGTGAAACTTTGGCCGTTGGCCGTTTCACATTGGCCATACCATGTCTGGCCATTTGCAACTTCAAAAAGAGGGTCCCAAAAATTAAGCAAAAATCATTGGAAAGAAACCAACAACTCAAGTTAACAATTGCGACGTCCTCGTGACATTTGGCATCATGTCCTTCTTACCCCCAAAGATTGTTCCTGGCATGTATTGTTGGTTTCCAGGCGCATAATCAGCCATGCTCTGAAACATTGATCCAACCCCGAAATACACCGTGGGTGGTGGGAAAACCTAACGCCTAGCCTGTAAATTAGTTCCTTGTCCATTTAAACCAACATTTGGACTCCAAAAGGTGGCTGGCTGAACTGGTAAAGCTTGTGGAACTGGTGTCCTAACCACTTGTTTATGGACAAAAGGAATTTTCCTTGAATCCCCAACTGGCTTGCAACCTGCGAGTGCTCCCTGTCCTGTTGGTACGCATAAAGGACCTGGGCTTGAGCCTCAACGGGCGCTCCTGCATGAGAAAGTTGCCTTGTCTGTTGTGACATTGGTTGCGCTTGTAGAAATTCCATAAACCTAGGATTCTGCACCGATCGAGAAAACACATTCTCAGCAGCACGCAACTGTGTCCTGAATGCATTCTCGTCTAGTTGCCCAAGCATAAACCCTTGAACTTGTGGAGCATTCACATCAACCAAAGGCATAGACACAAATAAACCAAAGGCATAGACACAAATAAACCTGTGACTTAGAATAACACTTTAAACAAACCATGGCTTAGCAGCTAGAGCACTTCCAAGCAGACAGCGACACCTTGTAGGCCCCTTTCGGTATTTCTTTATTCTTATTGCACTTGAGAAAAACATGGAAACTTCTACAAGCTGTCCCACTTTTATCGGGTTGAAATTCCTCTACTCTAACCCAGTTTCGGTAGCATAACCACAGTAGAAGTCTCCACGAATAAAATCCAAAGAAAGGCTTTCCATGCACTTCATAGGACTTCACAGAACCTGGCGAGAAATTACAGCACACTGAGATCTCTGTTTTTGGCCTCCCATTTGCACCAAAACACCTGTTCGGTGATTCCCTAGCTGGCATCAAAATTAGTCGAAACCCTAAACTTGCAAAAAATTACAGCAAGCTGTAATCGTTTGTTTTGCACTCTGATTCGCGTGCCGATCACGTAGCCCTTTGAATTAAACGAGATTCCTCACGGGAAGCTCTCTAAATTGTCTTGTACAAACACCCAAGGCTTTCCAGAGGCTCCTCTGGCATTACCTTGCAGTTCAGATGCGAAACCCCTAAACCTACAGAAAAACATAGCAGGTTGTAATTTTTTGTTTCGCATCATTTTGAGCGGAGCAAACACTTCTACACGTGTCTTAGAAGCTCCCACACGCAATGGGATAGTATCGGACGAGTTTTCACGCGAGAAAACTCTCCGTTTTCGCATTCCTTTGTGATGGAACCGTGAGTACGTGAAGGGGATTAGCAATTAGCTAATCCGGTTCCTGTACATAAGGCTCTTGCCTTGGCAAACGCACATAAAACCCTGAGAACTGTACATGGTCATCTGAGAAGCCCAACTAGAGGGGCATTACCATATGTGCGAAGGGGAGAGAGAGATGCATGAGAGAAAATCATCGCACTGCATGAGACAAGGGAGAATGCAAGCGTTCCATTAAGGTTGTGATCACCTGCACCCACTACTCACACACGCTGTGTTCACTTATGAGCTCCACAATTCAGCCCCCTCTCAAAAATGGGTGCCCCTCTTGGGAGAGACCTTCTGGAGTGAGAGTTGACCTGCAAGTTGCTCTCCTGCCATGTGTCCAATTTGCTCCTTTTGGTTTAATTCCTAATACCCACCAACTTATAAAGTCCTGTCGAGGGGTGTAAATGACTTTAACTGAGCCTAGCCACTTCTTACTAGCTGGATTCTAGTGCCAATCGGCCCAACCATGTCGTGGTTGCCTAGCCTTGACTCTTGCGGGTGAAACTCTCAACCAACGGCCATTTCACACTGGCCATGCAATGTCCGGGGCATTTGTGATTTTAACAAGAGGGTCCTAAAAATTAAATAAATATCAAGGGAAAGAAATCAACAAATATATATAGTGGTTGTCACAGTCTCGTAACACAGATCCACCTTCTATCCTTGAAATCAATCTAGTTGTCTTGCACAACATTATTTATAGTAGAGTACAAGGTCTCCCTAGGTCTTCAATCTCTAGAGTTGAGAGTGATGGCCCTTCTAACCATAGAGTTTTTGCATATAGTGTTTTCAAACGGAGGTTGATTTACCTATCTAGAGCCATGGAGTTGGGTTCTTTTTCTTATAAATTATTTGAGAGGTATAATATAAGGATCCTATTTAAGCTCTTGTATACCCTTGAGAACTACTCTTATGAAGATTTGGAGCTAAGAGAGTCTCATAGTACTCAACTTCAAGTACTGTGAGGCAAATTTTTGAAGTCCAAAGTGTCTTAGTCTGAAAAATCCCTTGGTTGGAAAGAAAGATTTGTGATAACTATCTTTACCTCCCCTGACTTAGACAAGATTGGATTAAGCTCTATTCTGAGATCTTAAAAAGCTTTGGATGCTCTCCCTCCTTGTGTGAGAAAGGTATGGAACCATCCCGTCATAGCTTTCAAATATGTGAAAACTTTAGGACAAAAAGATTTCAACTATAGTGACATCGGACGTAATCTTAAAAAGCAAGAAAGGCTAGCAATCTCAAGTATTGATTGCCCTTGTAGTAAAACTGTCTTTTCTTCTTACGGAGATGGAACTTTGGGTCATGTAGTTACTGCCAATTGTTCTATTCTTCCTTCAGATTCCTTGAAAGACCTTTTCTCAATAGGTACTAAATATAGGCTCCCTTCCATGACTCTTGTCTTTGTAAAGCCATAGAGAAAGGAATTTCTAGTTTCGTAGTAAAGTTTGAGTAGTCTTTAGGAGTTCAAGGTGTTTTTACCCATTGGAAGTCTGTAGTCCTCAAGAAAGCTTCTTTGAAATAGCATCTTGCTCTAGGAATGTTTTCTAAGGAAGGAAGAACTTATCTTCTTCTGATCGTGATGGTCTTAAGAAATTTCATCGTGATTTTGTAATCTCTTACATAGGTAAGTGCTCTAATAACTTTGTTGTTACGTGCAAAAAGTTCTATTTATAATGCTTGTTAGGTGAAGTAAACTGCTAGACTTATAATGGTTAAGATTTTTCGATACAAGAGGTTATCTTGAAACATCAAGACTTTCGTAAGTCTTTTGGTTTCAAGTGCCAGCCTAAATTACCTTTTTTATATACTATTTGGAAGTTCCTCAAGAACCCTATAAAGCCTAGATTTTTAGCTGCTTCTTGTAACACTTCTTTGACCGAGGTTTCCAAATGGCTTAATTAGTTATTGTTTCAAAGCCATTTTACCTGTTTCTCCTTTATGTCTCCAAACTTTTGACTTTACAACGCTATATACGAAGCTAAATTTGGAGGACCTTAAATTCAGAGTCAAGTCTCTTATTTCAAAAGTTTTTGCATACAAGCTTGAGAAGGATAGGTACAAGGCATTGCTAGTAGAAAGTAAGCCTTGAACTTTGACTTCTTATGGTTAAAAAGTAAGAATGTGGATGTAGACAAAGGAAGAAAGAGATTCACCAGGATTGTATATGACATTGACATCATCTCTTGGTTAGATTTTCTGTTGGATAATTTATTTATAACCGTCGCTGACTCTCTTTTCAAGCAAACAATTGGTATCCCTATGGGCACCAATTGTGCTGTTTTTCTTGCTAATTTCTATCTTTTTACTTATGAGTTTGATTTTATGGAGCGTCTTGTCCTTGCTAACACTTCCCAATATTTTTGCACAAGTTATGCAATGTAAGACGCTTTGTAGATGATCTTTTTGTTCCTGACGTTCCTTCTTTTCAAGATTTTATGTACTTGAATTTGAGTTTTGTAGGTGCAGGAATTTATTCTAAGGAGTTTTGTGAACTTAACTGTACCACAAATAGTGATTGTGAACGTAACTGTACCACAAATAGTGATTGTTGTGTTTTTTTAGACCTTAAGATTTTTTAGACTCCCTTCGGATTAGAAGTAGATATCTATGATAAGCGCCTTGAACTAGAATATGCAAATCTAAATATCATCCGTATGCTTTACATTTCTTCGAACATTTCTCTTTTAGCTAAGTACAGTGTCATTTGATCTCAACTATTTAGATTTTTTCGTCTTTGTTCTAGTAAATCTGCTTTTGTTGGTCTTTTTTGCCATCTTATTTCTTTACTCGTTGAGAAAGGATACTCATTCAAAAGAATCATGAAAAACGTTCTTTCATTTTTGCATTGTAGTAAGTTACGACCAGCTGATATTGTGCTAATTCTTTCTATCTTTTGTGGTGCGTATGCCCTATCAACTACCTCATTTGTGCTAATTTTTTCGATTTCATGCTTCTTTTAGTGCTAGGCTTCATTATGGCTGAGTCTGCCCTTGATCGCTGGAGTCATGACAGAAACTCAGTACGCTGAACTTTGTATTGATGTATGCTCATGTGTGTGTGCGTGTGGTGTGTGTTGTGTTGGGGAGCATATGTTAGTACCTAGTTCTACACCCACTATTGGGCATTGACGACGTTAGTGGGGATGTCGTGGTATTTAGTCAATACTATGTATGATGGAGCTGATGGTTATATCGTCTTGTGGGTGACTACCATGGGTCTATACCTTGCACTTTCCTTCAAGGGTGAATCTGGGCTTATCCTAAGGGTGAATCTGGGCTTATCTTGGATTCCTCTAGGTATATTTCTTTCAAGATAATCAATAGTAAATTCAATAAAAGTGGGGAGCTTAAAAGCCCAATTATTGTTTGACTTAGTAACACACTATTTTGTTGTTTTGATCCCTAGGGCTTCTAGTATTTTTACTCTAGCTTGACAAATGCTAGCCTTTATCATGGCTGAGGATGCCCATCACCTCCGGAGGGTGATAGCAACTCAGCTCGTTGGTTTTGTAGAGTACGTTCAAAGCATGAATGACCTCTATACAAATTTGCACCTGCTCTTGGGCACTGACAACGTGAGTAGGGATGTCAAAACTCTTGTCCAAGCTATGCACGATAAAGGTGATAATCTTATTCTTCCTGTTTGGACAAGCAAGGAAGTTGAGGTCACATATTGTCAAGTTTGGTTCTTTGTTCTTGTAGGTTTGTAGTAGTATTCATTTTTCGATTTTGTATTTAGCTTATGTTAGGACTTAAGAATTTGTTCCTTTGAAAGTTGTTGTGTGAAGTTTGATTTCTATGATTAAGTTTCTAAGATGTCTTATCCTTTTTTGTTTAAAGTTGAGTACTTGTTTTAAGTTTAAGCCAAGTAAGCCGCGTCAACTGATTTTGCGCATGTCTTTTCTAAAAACATTTAAGTTAATAATGTTTTGTTTTATTTAGTTTTGTTTTGTAGCAAATAAAGTGATTTAGTTTTTTTTCTTTTCTTTTCTTGTGTCCCTTGCCTTTATAGTTTTATGAGTGCTTTATTCCCTCTTATAATTCGTAAGCTCAGACTATTCTGAACTTATGAAGGTATATATGTAACAATTCAGTCTGTAAAGCAAACAGAGTGTGATTTTGATTGCTTGCTTAATGCTTTGAATCAGTAGAAGGGAAACATGATTAGACATAGTTTCTTTTGCAAAAGTCTCACCATGTTTTGGCCAAATGTCTGAGCCTGTGCTATGAGTGCCAGTTAGATGTATTTAAATGGAACTCGTTTATGGCTCACTGGCTGGTCTTTGCAAGTGCCAGTTAGATGTATTAAATGGAACTCTTTTAAGGCTTGTAAACTGGTCTTTGTGAGTTTTTTAGTCAATGCTTTTGTTCTTTCAGGTGGTGGCATCTTTCAGCTTATTGATTTATTCTTTATATGGAGAGGAATTGAAGGAAATGTTTGGGTATGAGCATCACCCTTATGGTTTCCATGCATTGGCAGGTAAATCAATTGCCTTTTCTGCAAGAAGTAAGCCAGAACTTAGCTGCGTCATGCATTGGTTTTGGACAAATTTGGCATGGAGAATTCACAAATGATGAATGCTATAAGATGTTGAGCTGTGGTATGATCTTTCAGTGAATATGTTGTTTAAACTTACCTACCTTTGTTTGGTTACTTAAACAACAAGTGATAAAATCACAAGGCCTGCGCCTTTAAGTAGATATAATAGAAAGAAAAAGTATATTTAATAAAAAAATAATCTAGTCATAATTTCTTCAAAATATATATCACAGTGCTAACTATTGAACGTGGACTATCTAAGATACAAACACTATCTTTAAATTTCTATGTAAATAAGAAGCTATCAATCACACCCTCGCTTCCATAGCCCCTCTCTGCATCCTTCCTCTTCGTAATTTGGCATGGCAATGGACATTGCCCCTCCTCTCCCACCCGCTCATGGTGGTTATGCACCCCCACTTGCTAATCCCACCGGCAAGTCCAATGCGGCGCAAACAACAGCAAATACCGAGTACTCCGACTTCCCGTCGACCTTTTGGATTTTTCAATGAGGACATAGGTGGCCCCATTGTCCCCTGCCTTAGCAATGCCACCTCCTATGAGCTTAAGATTGAACCAACTCCCTTCTCTAACAGAATTTTTCTAACAATTACCATTTAATATGCACTAATTACAAAAGCTGAAAAGAAAGTTTTCTTAATAAAAACTCAATGGACATTCTGGCAAATGATTTTTAAGCTTATAGTTTGATTGTCCTTGGCAATTCAGTTTGCATTATTTGGGCAATAACTAACTTGGCCGTCTCCTAGTGGTTTTTGTCAAGTGTGAAGCCTGCCTGCCTTGGCTGGGGCACTCATGGCCGCTCAGGTGATGATGACAAGGGCGAACACCGCCATGGGAGCAGTGAAGAGTCTTTTCGAACCACAAGCCTTGTTTCTGTGCTACAAATTTTCAAGATGAAACCATTGTGTGTCCTTCAGCTTCAGCCCTGACATGTCCCCTGCTCCTCGGCGTGCGCGTAGCAAACGTTGCTGCACTGTCGTTTGCCTCTAGATACACAAATTTTCTCCCTTGAAGTCTCGGAAAGCCTTCTGGAAACTGCCTCCACCACATATGCCATCCAAGCTGCATCATCTGAGTCCAATGTGTACAACACATACTACGACTACGATGATGACGAAGATGAAGGCAACACGCCCTTCTACCAAACTCTTCAGCCCCAAGCCTAAGAAAACCAAGGTGGAGGATGCTACCCCAGTAAGGAAGTGTCTTCATTGTGCTACACAGAAGACGCCACAATGGAGGACGGGACTGATGGGGCCGAAGACTCTATGCAATGTGTGCGGAGTGCGGTACAAGTCGGGAAGGCTATGCAACGAATATAGGCCAGCTACAAGTCCTACATTTGTAGAGAGTGTGCACTCAAATTCACACAGGAAAGTGCTGGAAATGAGAAGGCAAAGAGGTGATAGCATTGGGCATGAGAGCCAAAAGCATAAGGAGAATACACATGGGCAACGGTGGGGAGATAGCGGTGTGTGTGACCATGCCACGTTAAAGGTGGACGAGACAAAGGTAGGTAGGAGTGAATACAGAGGAGAAGTGGATAGACATGGCTAGCATCAGAGTTTAGAGAGTTGGATTGGCAGAGTAAAGAATAGTGGCACGGCTAACGTCTGTGTCCTACATTGCTTTGAAGGGAGCTTGTGTTCAGATGTATTCCATTCCTTTGGCAAGCCTCAGCACTAACGCCTGCAGATGTTGCCCTCCTCACACTCACACCACCTCCTCAAGGCTCCGCCTGCAGTGCATCCCCTTCACCTGCAGGGTGCTCCCAAACCCCTCATCACGGTTACACACAAAACAACACTGCATCATGGATGCACCCTCCCTTTCTTTGCCCGCATGCAGTGGAAAGAAGCCCTCATCCTCATTCGTCTGCCTTGTTTTTTCCAATGCGAGATGCAGACAAGCCCTCACAAAACCCCATCCCCCTTCACCTGCAGGGTAGCATCATACATCCTCTGGCTCCACGAACTGCTCAATTTGCCTGAGAGAGAGAGAGAGAGAGAGAGAGAGAGAGAGAGAGAGAGAGAGAGAGAGAGAGAGAGAGAGAGAGAGAGAGAGAGAGAGAGAGAGAGAGACTGACTGACTGACTGACTGACTGTCTGCAGTCCATCACTCGCTTTTGCTATCAATAGCATTGTCACACACTATCATTGTCCTTGTCTCCGCCTGCCATTTTCTATCGGGCACTGCAACGAGTGTACACACTTCAAGTTCTTCGATGCACACACCCTGCATTGAATAGGTCTGCAGCACACACAATGCTATATACCCCCTTCGACATTGCGCTGCAGTTCTTGCTGATGGAGGAGCACGCATGGGATGCAAAGACAGGGCTGTTGTATCACGGCTACGACGAGTCGCGGCAACAGGGGTGGGCCGACCCATAGATGGGTACATCACCTAGCTTCGGGAGGGGGGGGGGGGGGGGGGGGCGTTGGGCTGGTTCTTCATGGCGTTGGTGGATATTATGGACTTCTTCCCGAAGAGCCACGCTTAGAGGGCTGATCTGGTGTCCATTCTTCAGCGGCTGGCAGTGGCGGTGGCCAAGGTGCAGGACCCTGCCACACAGGCGTGTGGTGGGAGGTGCTGGATATTCAAGGGGGGCGGCAGGGCAACTATCTGGAGTCCTCCGCATCCTGCATGTTCGTGTATAGCTTGGCCAAAGGGGTGAAACGGGGCTACCTCTCCAAGAGCACCTACAAGAGGGGCTTCCAAGGAATCCATACACAATTTGTGCAAGCCCGCTCTGACAGTGGTGTGGATCTGAACAACACCGTCTCTGCGGGCGGCTTGGGTGGTTCTCCTTGAAGGAGGTTCACGAATCGCCAGCTTTGGCCCATTGCACCATGCCATCCCCATCCCCTACTTGGAGCCCGATGTGCTTCAGACACATGCACGCACATTACTATCGCGAGCAGCATCAGTCGTTCCTCGGCACTCTCCATGGTTGCTTTGTTCTTCTTTGCACCTAGAGTCTGATCACAATGTCCCCTGCTTGCAACACCCTGCATTCAAGCTCCAGACTCCGATCTTCCTCTCGTGCATACCCGAAAAGAGACACAGATAGACCTGCAAAGCATCAGCATAAGTGAGATAAATATCTAGTGTGTGATTCAAAAGCATTTGGCCCCCCACACCAAAATTGGCACGGCCCATGGGCTAAGGCCTACTACTGGAGCCATCAAGTACAACTCTCCAAGTTCATAAATTTTTGGATATCTTAATGCATAGTAAATGTCCACTATTTCTATCCACTAAAAAAATAGTAGTAAAACTTTACGCCTTTTTCCAATAAAAAGCAATAGTAAAACTCATGACATATCCATCATGATTCATTAGTGTTACACACTGTTCATTTAAATGAGTGTCCACTATCTTATTGCAGCCAATCAGCATTTTTGGCTTATCAAAAAAGCTTGAAAATACAACTCAACTTTTTTTTTATTTTAGTCAGCAAAAAGAGAAGGCATCTCTATAGCCTTTGCCCTTTGGGCAGGCCAAAAAATCTGGCTGAAATTATCTATAATGTGCACCCACACAAAACTAGGCTTACTTTTCTAGCTTAAGATTTTGGAAAACAAATAAACTTGATCAACGTTTGAAGCCATGGTAAATTATCATTGCCTGTGCTGGCTTTCAGAAACAAGAGTTGTGTGGAACGTGCAACTCTAGTTGTTAAAAATGCATAAAAGGAATGCTAATGGTTTAGCAGCAAATTTGGTCAGGGGTTTGGTGTCTGCACCTTTTTAAAAGCTCTCTCAATCCCATTCTTGATTGCAAACAAATATTCTTAGCGCTTGAGGTTGATGACTCCAAAAGGATGTAGCTAGTAGTGATATGATTTTTTTCAAAAAAAGGAAGAAGGGAATTAACACAGATGTCAGATTCTCCTCTTGTAGTTTGCGAATAAATTAATCACAACAAAATCCACAAACTCTTTATGCGTCGCAAGGAGGAAGGGTGGGCGTGAGGGGGTATCAGCCGCAACACCATCAGTACCAGCAAGGCTCAATATTGAGCCTTCAAGCATTCAGATTTCAGCCATACAGCACGTCAGTTTTCAGTTTTCAGCTTACAGTACCTCAGCCTTCAGCCCTCAGTACCATCAGTTCTAGCCTTCCAGTAATTTCTTCTTCTACATTCCAGCATCCAGCACCCAGCATCCAGCACCCAGTTCCCTGTGTTTTTATCGCAAGGAACCCTTCATTCAGCATCTGTTTGAGCCCAGTGCTGCACCTACATTCAGCCACAACACTCTTGTATCAAGATATGTGAAATCTAAAAGCAAATACCATTCCGGCAACGGAGTGGGGGGCCCTTGGAGGGGGGTTTGGGACTCCATCCGGTATTGGTCTCTCTTTGCAAGGAATTGTTTGGGTGCTTGAGGATGGACCAACCAGTCGATGTCGGGGATGACAACATTTATGAAAACCCGCCTAAATCGAAAGAGACATTTAGGCGGAGGTTTCGAGAGAGCACACTATTGCCAGGTTCTGTGAGAGCAGAGAAATTGTCCAGGGTGAAAGATGACTTAATGTATGAAAAGGTACAGGTGATGATTAAGGCGGAGCTGAGCCTTTTGAGAGGTGACATTGAAAAAGAGATGTATGCACATGCGGAAACTTACAAAAAAGCTACGTATGCAAATATGAGGAAAGAATTGGACAAAGAGATGCTTAGTAACACGATAAGATGTACACATTATTGAAAACCCAAAGCTTGAGGTTTGAGGCTGATTTCAACGTGCTGATTGTTGTTGCAAATATGTACGGAATTCTGTAATTTGCATTGGTGTGTTGACATGGCAGACAATATGGATTTCTGCAAATAGCACTGGCTATTTTGGACAGATTTGTCAGATTCTTCATCTCCAGTAGCTTCGCACCCTGCCTACAGGCTTCACACACCACATGCACTGGCCCTTGGTTGTGGGTTGGCCACCCGTACACCTGCTCGACAGGGATCTTCAGGCACATTTAGGGTTTTGCTCAGCACTTACCTGATCGGACCTATTCTGGCCCTTTTTCATTTTTTCCTCATTTATGGGTTTTTTTTGTGCATGGTCGTTGGGGCTTCTGGTTTGCCCTACCTATTTATGTTATTGGGGCTTGCCAGCCTTTTCCATTTGTCTCTTATGTGTCCATCGCCATTCTCTCTCTCTCTCTCTCTCTCTCTCTCTCTCTCTCTCTCTCTCTCTCTCTCTCTCTCTCTCTCTCCACCTTCCGCTGCTCACTCTGACATGGTATCAGAGCTCTAGGCTTCGATCTGCCATTGCCTACACTTGGGAGGACTCTGCAGAGGATTTCATCGTGAAGAATTGCTTCATCACCATCAACGTTTTTGCTTGCAGCTTGCGTTTTTTGGTGGACGGTACCTTCTTCTACACCCTCTGCTAGGGCCCTCCCTCCCTCTACCTTGATCGCCACCTGTTGCCCCCTCCCTTGCATCAGCGTTTTTTCAGCCAGCTTGCTCTAGAGTTTTTGTTGCAGGAGGACAGCCATCTGCCATTGATCGCCACCGGCTGCCCCTCCCTTCCATCAGCGTTTTTCAGCCAGCTTGCTCTAGCGTTTTTGTTGCAGGAGGTGCACCCTTTGCTAGCGGCCTCCCTCCCTCTACCTTGATCGCCACCTACTGCCCCTCCCTTGCATCAACGTTTTTCAGCCAGCTTGCTCTAGAGTTTTTGTTGCAGGAGGACAACCATTTGCCATTGATCGCCACCTGCTGCCCTTCCCTTGCATCAATGTTTTTCAGCCAGCTTGCTCTAGCGTTTTTGTTGCAAGAGGACAGCCATCTGCCATTAGCGTTTTTCAGCCAGCTTGGCCTAGCGTTTTTGAGCAGGACAGCAGCAGCTTGGGACCAGCGTTTTCATTGCCAATTCAGCATTTTCTTCTTGCCGATCTTGGACAGCTGGAGCCCCGCTCCTTGCCCCTTGGTCTTCCCGCTTGGAAGCTGAACAGTTGTGACTACTTGCCGGCGATTTTCCGACCCCTCCATTGTTGATTTTCAGCCTGTTTTGGTGCATTTACAGCCCTCACCTTACCTTCTCGGCATCCGGTGTTCATCACCTGGCGTTTTCGCTCAAACCCCTGCGTTCTCACGGTGTTTTGAGCTCCCTTTTTCTGCGATTTCAGGTTTGAACAGCACCTCGACTTTGCTTCATGGGCATCCCTTCGGGTTTCCCTTACCTCTCCCGTCACTTACCCCTACTTCGTGGTCTTTTGGCGTTCTATCCGTCGTGGTTTTCTGATCCTATCCTCACCTTTGCTTCTGATTTTACACACGAGACTTCTCTGTTGATTTTTTGTCTGTATCTATGGTAACACTCCCAGCCATGCCCATCTTTCCTCCCGGCGAAAAGCTTGACGGCTCCAACTTTGTTGTTTGGAAGATGAAGATCATGGCGATGCTTATGTAGTTTGACTTTTGGGACTGGCTTACCTATCCTGCCAATGCCGTATGTACCTTGCTCCTGCATCTGGTTCTCCTACATTGACATCATCAGCTACCACTTCTTCTGTAGTTACACGTGCTGGCTCCTCATCTACTTCTTCTCATGGTACTGCTTCTGGCGGATCAGGTATTGTGGTTACACAGGCTATGGTGGATCAGTGGAATTTGAACCATCGCAGAGTCTACTCTTTCTTACTCATCAACTGTGCGGATAGCGTGTTGACGTCTTTACGCTCTCACACCACTGCACATGAGGTAGGTGGTTTCCTTTGCAACATGTACGAGGCGAAGACACCCAGAAGGATCCTCACTGTGGAGAAGACTTTGATGGACTTACAGGTCTCATCATTTTCGACTATCTAGGACCTCATATCCGGCATGCTTGTGCTCTGTGATGAGCTAGTAGCTTGTGGACACCAGATCTCTTTCGAGGGCATGGCAAATCGGTTTCTGCTCAAGCTTCCCGACACTTATGGTTCCTTGTTCCAGTCACTTACTACCTCCACACGCCCTACTCCTATCACTTGGGAGGATCTCTTACCCGCTGTGCAGCAGATAGCTTCGCGCATTCAAGACAGAGCCACCTCAGACGCCTCTGCAGGTTCTACTGCATTGGTCTCTACATCCAATAGGGGTGGTAGTGCTCCCGGACAATCCGTACCTGGTTGTACACCTTCTCGCCCTGACATTACTTGTACCTATTGTGGAAAGAAAGGTCATTTTGTAGCAAAATGTTATAAACGACGGCAGGACCGCAAGAATGATTCAGATCGTGAGGATGGGACGGCTTCTCGACAGACGTCTGCCACCGCCATCTCTAGCCCTTCACAGTGCGATGGCTTCATCCTCTAGTTTCATCCACCTCCTTCTTCCCTTTTATGATCGAGATCACTTTTTGGCATGGAGTTTACCGGATTTACCACCTTGGCCTTCTATCCTTTTGTGTCAGAGTGCTCTGCTGCTGCAGGGGGTGTTCTCTCTCTTTTGTCTCTCATCTGCCGACCTCCATCGATGAGCTCCCTGCTCGTCTTCCATCTTTCCCTCATATATCCTCTTCAGCGACTTGTTCTGTTGTGAGCCTCTCCATCCGCTTCCTTGTGCGACTTGATCAGCCTGACCTAACTTCGGTCATCATCACATTGGTGCTGGACGGTTCGTCGTTTTTTGTTTGGCTGGCGCTTCTTCTTTTCACACTCCAGATTTGCTAGGCGTGTTGCATCTTCTTCCTGCACGACTCTGCATCTGTCGTTGAGGGGGGGTGTTAGGTTCTTCTTCTCCAAATGCTTCGCACCCTGCCTACAAGCTTCACAGGTCACGTGCACTGGCCCTTCGTTGTGGGTTGGCCACCCGTACACCTACTGGACAGGGATCTTCAAGCACATTTAGGGTTTTGCTCAGCACTTTGCCCGGCCGGACCTATTCTTGTCCTTTTCCATTTTTTCCTCATTTATGGGTTTTTTTTGTGCATAGTCGTTTGGCTTCTGGTCTGCCCTACCTACTCCCTATTCTCCTATACATAGGAGGGAGAGATGCACTCTCCCATTCATCTTGCGATCTTGTACACAACAGTTTTATGCCATTTGGAGTTATTGGGGCTTTTTCAGCCTTTTCCATTTCTCTCTTGTGTGTCCATCGCCGTTGTCTGTCTCTCTCTCTCTCCACCTTCCGCTGCTCACTCTGACAAGATTTCAACGCTAGCGCTAGCTTTTGGGAGCAAATACTTTTGGGGTTTAGTTCTTTTGGGGCTCTGCTTTTGGGCAACACTTGTACTCTTTATAAGAGCCTGTGGGGCCTCACTCTGTAGAGCATCTGGACGCAAAGTCTGAGAGCAGAGGACCCTCGGGAGTTGTACGATCACGAGGACGTGGCAGCTGTTAACTTTGTCACGAGGACGTGGCAACTGCTAACCTTAGTTGTTGGTTTCTTTCCAATGGTTTTTGTTTTATTTTTGAGACCCTCTTTTTGAAGTAGGAAACGGTCGGACATTGTATGGCCAATGTGAACGGTAGTTTCACCCGCAGACGGGAAGTGGCCGGCAGTGGAATTCGTATAGTAAGAGGATGTCTAGGCTCAGAGTAAGATCATGTAGGTCCCTCTGTCGCACTTAGCAAGTTGGTGGATACCAAGAAGTGAACTCAATAAAGGCATAAAGTCAAGGTGGAACTACCAACAGAAAGTATCTGACAGTTGGGCCACATTGCACTTTTGGATGCGGTCCCTTTCACAAACGGGAGCGCATAACAATATAAAATACATTCGGATAATGTCACGTGACACATCCTAACCCTATGTGTCCGTGGACAAGCTACACCACAGCAGGGTTCAGTCAAGTCAAGTCTAGATTAGCAGTGATCTGGCACTTTTGTGAGTCTATTCGTAGAACGTGCATGCCCAGTCACTTAGCATAGATGCATATCCTCTGGTTGCACACATCATGATCATCGGAATTCCCATCAGAATCCATTTGCATTAGTTAGGGGAATTTTCCAGTGTATTTAGCCTATTTTCCTATTTATTGGGATTTTCACTTATTATTTTTAAGTGACTTTCCAACAAAAGTAGGTAGGGCAATTTTGCTAAGTTAATATATAAGCAAACCAAAGTTCACACTTTCTGGCAGAAGAGGCAGCAGGAGCTCCCCGCTCAATAGGCAACTTCTTAGCAGTACCCCCTCTCAACACCCTAGCGTTTCCAACCTAGGCCATCTTGTGCGTTTTCCCGCGACCAACCATCTTCAGTCCTCATCGTTTTCAGCATGCACTAACGCTAGGCAACATCAGCGATTCCATCCTCAGCAGATCCCTCGCGACGACCGCAGTCAAAAGCCACCATATCAGCCAGCGTTTTTCCCACAAAAATGCCAGCCTAACAGATGCAGATCTCAGCTGTTTTTATACAGCAGAATCTCAGCTTGACCAGCGTTTTTCAGCCCCCTTAAAAACACAGTTTTCAGCCATGATAAAGTAGCAGGTTTCCCCTTAGACGGTTGCAGATGGTTCCCCATTTTCAGCCATAAAAACACAGCCCAAAACAGTCATTTTCAGCCACCGTATCAGTCTCCAAATTCAGCGATTAGAAGCCTACAGATTTCAGCCATCGAGTCGTCGTCGTCACCACCGTCGTCGTCATCGGCATAGTCCCACTTGCATCTGTCCATTGCATACGCATTGTACACCTTTGTGCAATCAAAGAATAGACCACTCTCGCCGACGAGTGGGGCCTTCGGAGGAGGGTTTTACAACCTCTCGGTGTCGTATCTCTTCTCTCTCTTTCTCTCAGTCTCATCCACTTGCACGCACAATCCACTCACTTTGTTCGTGATCATAGCACTCTCCATAAGACGGAAAGCTCTATCTTTTCCTAAGAACTAAAAGGAACCTTGAGCAATAAAGATCACTAATCTTGAGAAAATACAACATTCATTCCGCTGCACCTTACATTGATAGATAGGATTTATCACTTATTGTTGAAGCCAAAGGATATAAAGAGAAATAGATAGATAGAGAGAGAGAGAAGATCGACACAGTACTGGGGACCAGAAGATGGGCTCGTCCCCCCCCCCCCTTTCTTAGAGAATCCTTTATTAGGGAGAATCTTTTTACAAGCACAAGAACCGGAGAAAACCCCTCCGTTCTAATTCTCTGACTCGATGGTCGTTCCTTCTCGTAAGGGAAATCCGAGAGACGAGCTCTCAATCCTTTTTCCGTCTGTACTCGGAGTCAAGACTCCGCAGACAATTTCCAAATTCCGTTCCCGGAATTCCCAAGTGTAGGCCGAAGCCTTCTCACTTCTCCTTTGCGATGAAGTACCTGCAAACATACACACAAACACGTGACAACAATTCGTATGGCGAATCCACAATAGATGCTTGTCGCTCTTTCGTGGGAAAAGCGACTTCCGTGCTTCGTAGTCTCGCGATCTCTTGCGTTATTTGGCGGCAGAGTCTTCTCTTGCTGACGTTGGTAACTCCTCTTTCAGTGAGGGCATGTGGTGCTTTTATACCTCCTTGGCCACGGCACGAATAGCTGCTCGCGTAAAAATCGCGTCTGTTTTTTTTTTTTTTTTGTGCGTTGCTCTACCCGAAATAGGAAGAGAGAATTCGCTGGCTAGTTTTGTTGCTTTATTTTCTAAGTGGCCGCCCACTTATTAAGTGGGCGGCCGGCATATTTTACAATTGGTCTGAACCTGCCCAAAAACTCAATGAAACCTCATAAGTTAAAAACAATGCCTTTCACAACACTTCCCAGGTGTCCTTGGATGCAACCACATGCACGAATGCAATGCAAACATAGATTCCTCGCGGGAAAGCGTTTGCTCTTTCCGGAAAACTCATTAAAATATTCCGCTTTTTAAGAAAAGCTTCTCAGAATCCATCTTTATTCTTGTGCTTGCGTCTTTACGCGTATTCCTCTTTCCAGTTCGGATTTCCTCTCGACTATATCCTTTGGCTTCAGCAATAAGTGAAATCCTATTTATCCGAATGTATTTTATATTGTTATGCGCTCCTGTTTGTGACAGTCCCAATGAGGATAGATGGTTAGATGACGAGTGGAAGCCCAGCGGAAGCATCTCCTAAAAATTAGGGAACTGCACGCTACACACTACTCTCTCTCTCCCCTACGTGCAGTTATGTGATGCCCCACAAGAGCGCTCTTCATTTGACTGATATACAACTGTGTGGTTTCATGCTTTTGTGCTGAGGCAAGAGCCTCCTTGAGCAGGAATAGGGGTAGATAGTTGCTAATTCAAAGCAGGGCACTGGTAAGGGTCATAACCTCACCGTACAGGTGCGAATTCAGTGCTGTGTATGCGCTGTAAATTGACTGTTTTTCAGCCATACGGACGCCAGAACCCTTGGGAATCGTGCCCCATTGGCAGAGGACAACTAGTGGACTGTTTGGGGCTGAAAACAGAGAAAAAACCAGTAAATACAGCGTGATGAATTTACTGTTTTTGGGCAGGAATTAGAGGGTTTATGCCAATGGAAGTAAGGTCTAGCAGGGGAATTGGTTTCGTGCAAGTTTTGGGACTGTTATGTTGCCGAAATTTGGCCAAAACAGGTGGTATCTAGCGGGATACAGGTAAAGGATTCCCAGGACTCTACTTTGTAATTTACCCTCTCAAAGTATAAAGAAATACCGAAAGGGGCGCCAATTTTGGGGCCTACAGGTTGTCGGCGTCTGCTCGGAGCATTCTAGCTTCCGAGCCGTGTGTGTGCTTAAGTGTTAATTCCCGTAGCAGGTTTCCTTTGCACGTTCTCTCTGTGTGTCTAAAGTAAAGAATTTCGGGTGAAAGCCAAAGCCTACCGCCCCACGGGCCGGTTTCAAGGTTCCGTTGCCGGGACATCAATCACTTTTTCCTCAAGAAGTGAGCCTTGGTTTTGGGTAAAGACACAGAGTACAGGAACGCAGGAACGCATGTTGCGGAGTTAGGGGCTCCAAAACAGGTTCCTCCCGTGCTGGAACAGGTGGCTAGAACGCCTATTCCACAGGTTATGCCAGTTCAGCCCGCCACCTTTCACAGCCCGCATGCTGTCTTGAATGGATAGGGAACTGGTTACCAGGCAATGCACCTAGTTTTTCCACCACCCACGGTACATCCTGGGTATTTTGGGGGTGGATCAATGTTCCAAAGTATGGCTGGTTATGCGCGTGGAAGTCAGTCGTACATGCCAGGAATAGTGTTTGCGGGTATGCAAGGCATGATGATGCCAAACCCCATGTATGGTAGTATCGGCATGCAACAGGGTTTTCAGTGCAACCAGGGCTAGTTTTGGGTGCCACATGATCATTTTGGCATGGCTGGTTTTTCTAGAAAGCAGCCAGATATCGCACCTCTGACGCAAAATGTGAATGGCCAAGATGTGCCGATCATGCCTACTACAGTGCCCATGTTGCAGACCATTCCCTATGACAACTTGGGGGCACTGGAGAAGCCGAAATCTTACAAAGAAGGTGGTGCAACTGTAAAGTTCAGCACCTTTAGTGGTTTTGAGGATAAAGCAAAGGCTCTCACTTTCCTCCAGCAGTTTGACTCACTTTCCTCCAGCAGTTTGACACAGCTTATGCAGGAGGGAATTTTATAGAGGCCTCTAAGGTCAGGAAAGTTGCCACTTTCTTAAAGGACAATGCGCTTACATGGTGGACGACATTGTTAATGCAAGGACAAGCAACCGCCACTTGGGTTTACTTCAAGCAAATGTTTGCATCTGCTTGGCTGTCAAATGAATTTGAAGCCGACGTCATGACAGATTGGCACCAGCTTACTTCGGCTACATGCAGAGCTTGTTGGAGTACAATCGAAGGTTTTGTAAAGCGTTACTCTCAGTGACCTCCTACAGATTTGTGCCATTGACAGAGTAGATAGAGAAGTACTATTGTGGGCTGCCTAAAGGGCTTCGTGATTACTGTGCCAAGAACAGAGTGGCTACCCTCACTCAGCTTATGGAAGTTGCTAACACTGGTCTTGCCTTGTTGAAAGGAGAGGACAGTAGGTTTCCGAGCAACGAGAAAGGAGGGCAGCAAAAGAAAAATTCAGCGAAGAAGTCCTTTACGAAAACAGCTCTTGAAGCGTCACAGGGGTTGGAAAAGGCCACTAAAGACAAGGATTCAGCTGGGACTTCTGGAGCGCAAGCAAAGAAACAGAAAAGGAAGCCTTTTGTGCGCAAGTCGCTCAAGGAAAAGAAGGTCCTAATGGCTGAAAATAAATGCTTTATATGCAAGCAGCCTGGTCACTTCGCTACCAATTGTCCACAAAGGAAAAGACCAGCTGACTCAAATGATAAAGAAGACCAGAAAGGCAAGAAGCCTAAACCCACAGCAGGGTTGGTGCCAGACATGGTGGGTGATAGGCCCAGTACAGATGCCAGTGAGTTATGTAGGGCATGGGGTAAAGTTAGGGATCAGACGTCGCTCATCTTCTTTGATCCAGGTGCCGAAGCCAACTTTATCTCACCATAGTTAGCTATGAAGCTGGGCATCAGAGCTGAAGAGATGGGGTACACAGCACAGGCAAGGTTGGCATGTCCTGGCTACTCAGAGTGTGTTACTCCCATTATTGGAAAGCTACGTCTGCATATTCAGTCATATGAGGACACAGAAGAGTTCTATATCATGCCATTGGAAGGGTGTGATGTGCTACTTGGGATTCCCTGGATGTTCAGAGTACATGGCGTGCTGGATGTCTTCGGCAAGACAATCACCCTTTAGCATAGGGGAAAAACTCATGTTTTGGATGTAAAGCTCAAAGATTGATTACCGTGCGTTGAATAAGAATACCATCAAGAATAGGGTTCCTATTCCTAGAATTGATGATATCTCGATCATTTAGAGGGTGCTGCAATTTTCAGCAGGATAGACCTTAAGAGCGGGTACCATCAGATTTGTATAAGGCTAGAGGATGTACACAAGACTGCGTTTAGAAAGACATTTGGTCTTTATGAGTTTCTAGTGATGCCGTTTGGTCTAACAAATGCTCCCGCCACGTTCAACAGAATGATGGACCGGATTTTCCGCTCGCATCAGCAGTTTGTTGGGATGTTCTTTGATGGCATGATAGTGTATTCGAAGAATGAAGAGGAGCATAGGCATCACTTGACCATTGTGTTCGAAGAGCTGCGCAGTCACAGGTTACTTGTCAATCCTAAGAAAAGTGAATTCTTCTTGGAAGGGATCCACTTTCTTGGCCACATAGTCTCAAAGGATGGTGTCAGAATGGATCTCGCAAAGGTTGAAGCTATTAAGACATGGCCAGACTTGAAGACTGTGCACGATATAAGAAGCTTCTTGGGATTGTGCTCCTACTATAGAAGGTTTATCAGGAATTTTGCAGAGATAGCATCACCTCTTCACGCTTTGCAAAAGAAAGAGGTCACTTTCAGATGGACCCAAAAATAGATTTCAGCTTTTAGTCTCTTAAAGGAAAAGTTGACTTCAGATCCAGTAATTGTTTTGCTAGATCTCAGGAAGTCATTTGTGGTCCAGTGTGACGCGTGTGGTAGTAGCATCGGAGCAGTGCTAATGCAAGATGGACGGGTAGTAGCTTACGAAAGCCGAATTTTGCAAGGGCCAGAGAAGACTATGCAAGTCTATGAGAAAGAGCTCTTGGCCGTCATTCATGCGCTTTCTAGTTGGAAGCACTACCTCTTAGGTACTGATTTTGTTGTCCAAACCAATCATCAGACCTTGCGATACTTCTTGACACAGTCAAAGTTATCCAAAAAGCATATGCGATGGGCAAACATTCTTTCAATGTTCCACTTCCAGATTATGCATGTGGAAGGCAAGAAAAATGTTGTGGCTGATGCGTTATCAAGGAAGCCACAAATTTCAGTTGTGTCAATTCCTTATCATCATGAGTTAGATGACACGAAGGAACAGTATGCTACTGATGAAGATTTTGCAAGGATCTTTGAACAGTTGCAAGAGGGGCAACATCATGAGCACTACCTCCTCAGAGATGGTTTTATGATGATGCATGGCAGACTTTGTGTCACTAGGCCATTGCGACATAAGGTCATGGAAGAGAGTCATGTCCCACCGTATGCAGGGCATCGTGGTATTGATGCGGCAGTTAAAGCGGTAGAGACATTCTTCTATTGGCCTACCTTGAGGAGAGTTGTGGATGCCTTTGTGCGAGCATGCGTGATTTGCCAAAAGGTCAAGTTTGACAGGCAAAAGGCACCAGGATTGTTACAACCACTGGCGATTCCGGATAAGCCATGGGAAATCATTGCTATGGACTTTATCTTTGATCTTCCAAGAACGCCAACAGGGAATGATGGTATATGGACCATTATTTGCAGGTTCAGCAAGCAGGCCCATTTTATCCCTGTTAGGAAGAAGATAAAATCTGATCAGATGGCACGCTTGTTCATGTACAATGTGTTTAAGTACCATGGTATCCCACAATCGATTGTCAGTGATGGTGATCCTCGCATGACCAGTTTGTTCTGGAGAGGATTGTTTGAGAACATGGGCACTACGCTCAAGTTCTCGTCTTCGTTTCATCCACAAACTGATGGACAGTCTGAAGAGGCTAATTCTATTGTCTTAGATCTGTTGAAATGCTATGTTTCAGATAACAAGGGCAAGTGGGAACAGTATTTGCCTATGCTTGAATATGCATACAATAATACGTTGCATTCGTCTACTGGCAAAGCACCTTTTGAGATTGTTGAAGGTGGCAAAAAGGTTCTTCCCATTTTGCATACAAAGAACAAGATCTTTGAGGCAGATCGATATGTTGAGAACATGGATGAAATGTATAAGAAAATTAAAGTTGCCTCGGAGAAGAATCCGGCAAAACAGAAAAAGGCTGCTGATCGTCACCGTCGTGAATTGCTGTTATCACTTGGTGATTGGGTACTGTTAAGGTTCAAAAAGGCAAGGTTAAAGAAGATGAAGGGCAAGGAACGGTTGTTTCCTAAGCTCAACATGCGTTACTATGGGCCTTCTCAAGTGCTTGACAAGATCAGCGATGTGGCTTACAGGCTGAAATTGCCTGATGCATGGAAGATTCATAATGCGTTTCACGCGAGTCTTCTAAGACCCTTCGTGGGTGATGTGCCAGAAGATATGCCAAATAAGGATCAGCTAGAAGTTGAGAAATTGGTTTCGCGCAAGTTTTGGCCCTGTTATGTTCCCGAAATTTGGCCAAAACAGGTGGTAAATAGCGGGATACAGGTAAAGGATTCCCAGGACTCTACTTTGTAATTTACCCTCTCAAAGTATAAAGAAATACTGAAAGGGGCGCCAATTTTGGGGCCTACAGGTTGTCGGCGTCTGCTCGGAGCATTCTAGCTTCCGAGCCGTGTGTGTGCTTAAGTGTTAATTCCTGTAGCAGGTTTCCTTTGCACGTTCTCTCAGTGTTTGTCTAAAGTAAAGAATTTCGGGTGAAAGCGAAACCTACCACCCCACGGGCCGGTTTCATGTATTGTTGCGACCGTTAATAATAAAGAAATACCGAAAGGGACGCCAGTCTTTGGGGCCAGTTTTTCTAGGCACGGAACTCCGCCGTGCTGTGTCGACTCTCTCTCTCTCTCTCTCTCTCTCTCTCTCTCTCGTAAAGTTCGATGATTTTGTAGTTTGTGTTTGTGTGTTGCTATTGATTTCTCGCGTAGAGTGTCCAAGCCTGTAACAACTGCAATCCTAGCAAGGGAACTTAGAGAACCAACGGAGATTCCAATGGGAGCAAGCCTCCTTTCGAGGGATTGGAAGAAGATTAAAGCAAGTTTCGGACAGGGGTCTTGACAAAACAGAGTACCGACGTCAAGTGTAGGTTGACACATGTGCTAAACGAATGATCAAGTACTCCAAGGACCCGAAACACCCGCTTGGTGAGGTTCACTCTCGATGGCGATAGGCCGTCCACTCATTTCTCAAGTCGGCCATGAAGACTAAAGCAAAGCCGGGTATAGAGAAGCAAAAACTGTACTCGTAAGAAGAGTTTGACGACGCTCTTGAATAGAAAGTTAGCCAGTTAATGAAAAGCAAAAAGCATTGTCGGAAGGAAATAAAATCAGAGGATTACCCCGGCTACTAGGTTGGAAATCCACTTTCGAGGAGGCTAGTGGATCCAAGAAGTGTGTTCGCTTGGAGGATGATCCTAGTTCTGTTCCGTCTTCGACTTCAGACAAATCCTTCTCCTCTGATTCCAGCAAGGAGGAGAAGAGGCGAAAGAAGGAGAGAAAGACCAAGAAAAGTAGATTCAAGAAGAAGTCTGGAAAGCACCAAAAGCATTCTATCAGTTCAGAGGACACCTCGTCCTCTTCAGACAGTTGAGGTAGTGATCCTTGCACCTTCGGGAGCATTTATGGTACGAAGCTGATGACCCTTTCCTCGTTTAAGTCCAAGGACAACTTTTCAATGCAGTTCGGCTCCTTGAGCTATCCCTCGGACAAGCTAGTGTTCAGTATTCCATGAGCTTCTCAACAAACAATACCACCGAATCTCTTTCGATAGGCCACAACAAAACCGCTCCATCTACTCTATTAAAGGGATCTTCCAAAACCAAAACTGTTGACAATAAGTAGCCAATGTATCCTCTTTTGTCATCCTCAGATGGTTCCAAGCTGTAATGACGTCCTTTCGCACTCTTGAGTTAACCATGCCGAAGTGAACAGCCTTTTGAACTTTACCCACGTTTTCAAAGCTTTCTTGTGCAATCTGAGCACTATCTTCAAGGAAAGACGCCGCCTTTCGTACCTTGGAGGCTTTCGAGAAGCGACTCCGAGAACGAGTTGGTCTCATAAGGTGGTATTTGATGAGAAAAAGAAGGGCAAGAAAGAGAAGAAGAAACCCATCAGCCTGAAATTGATAGTCGAGGAGTGTGGAGAATACTACAAAGAGGGCAAGTGTTATGGTTGTGGGGACAAGGGCAGATTCTTGCAACTGTCCTAAGAACAAACCTAAGGAGCAAGCTTAGGACAAGCGAGAGCTTTGAAATCGGTAGAGGAGTGGGCAAAGAAAGGGAAGACAAAGGCAGGTTTGGTTCCAGATTTTGTGGGGGATGATCTTAGAGCAGAAGGATGAGAGTAGTGAGCTTTGCAGAGCTTGGGCAAAGTACGCGACCAGGAAGTCCTGATATCCTTCGATGGAGGAGGTGTTTGCTTCTTTATTGCATAAAGAAATCGCACAAGTAATTGTGCCTTATGCTCATGCTGTGGGCGGTGGATGTACTTTTGATGATGGCCAAACCAATGGATGAACTTTGCACATCACCTGTAGCTGGCCAAAAAGCATTGCACACAGCAATCTGCAAGGGACACTTGAAAGGAGTAGTTTCCCTCGGAGACCATTCCATGATCAAGAATTTTGCCATGTCTTACAATAAACATGTATTTCTTATGGTTCAGGCAGATTCCATAAGTGAACATGGTATAAATACCAATATCAAGTGGTTGATGTGGTCTCTCGGGAGTACACATAGAGATCATCCTTAAAACACTTCCAAGAAATCCCAAAGGTATGTCCAAGACATGGCACATAAGCCACTGAAAAGTGGTAGGGTGTGAGCAAAGAAGAAGGTAGAAGAGAAGCCATGGCATGTGCTTCGTTCCCTCTTCACCTCAACCCACCACTCTCAACACACATACATATGGCAAGATGTGAGGAATCTTTGTGCTCCCCCTACACACACTCTCTACTACTAGCACACACACATGGAATAGAGAAGGAGGTGCAAGCACTGCTTAAGGAAACAATGCGCACACTGTATAAATCACTTTCTAACTTCTTAAAGTTCATTTCTCACTTTCACAAACCTCTAGCTCTAAGCTCTCTTGGCATCGGTCTCATAATTGGATTACAATTGGCACATTGACCATTACTTTATAGCTCTAATATTAAAAGCTAGCTCTAAAAGCAAGTGCTAAAACAAGTTACTTTTCTCCCTTACAAAAAATTGTCGAATTTTTTCCTAGAAAAGCTACAACATCTAAATGTCACGTGCACATTGCATGGGAGAAGGACGTGCATGATTAGGCAGGTCATAGTTGCATACTCTCACTTGCACAAGACAATCACTTAAGCATATAGGCATATGAACAGTCATGCAAGTCATTTATTATAATAAGTGACTTCGGCATGACATTTATTAAAAGTAGGTAGGGCAAATGGCTAAAAGACATATAAAAGAGTCACTTGCCTTCAGTTTAAGAACAACAGAATCTAGTACCTACAGAACAAGTTCCCACAGTACAAGTACCCGCAGCACAAGCACCCACCAACGTTTCCATCGCCAACACTTACATCGTCGTCAGTACCCTCAGCACCAGCAGTTCAGCAGCAGCGTTTTCAGCCTACAGCATCAGATTCAGCCCCAGCTTTTTTGCAGCAGATTAGCCAGCATTTTTGCACCAAATCAATGTTTTCAGCCTATAGGGTCAGATCAGCCTTAGCGTTTTGCAGATTCTCAACATGAGCATCAGATCCAGCCTGGCGTTTTTGCACGGAGCATGAAGTATTCAGCATCAACATTTAGCATTTAGCCATTATATCAGCATTTGTGCAAGTAATCAATGCAAGTACTTGTTTTGGCAACAAAACAACGGGGCCCTTTGAGGGTGGTTGGGATCCCACATGTGGTGGTGTCTCTCTTTGCCTCTCTCTTTCATTTTTTCAGTTCAATTTCTCAAGTGAAGTAAAGTAGCCTTGTGTTGGTGCGAAGTACTAGATCCGAGTTAAATCCTTAAACCTTTCCGTTGCACTTGATAGTAAAAGTTGCTACGCCAGTAGTCCTTGTAGTCCCAAATATTGTGGCAGTGGCTCCGTACGGTTGGGTTACGGATAGTCGAGGTCCTCTTCAATGTGTCTGGGGTGCCGCATGTAACTGGCAAGCCAGTGGTGAGGTGGTAAATTAGCAGCAAATACATGATTGAACTTGAAAGTTGAGAACACTTGAACTTTAAAAACAACTACAGTCAAGACACAGAGTCGCGGAGCACCACCATTTTGTTGCGGAGTATACTTGCACAAAAAGTGCCTTTTAATTCCATGCTTTCTCAAGAAACCACCGAACTCATTGGAGAAGTACTCTCCCCCTCCATTTGACCTTAGGCACTGTACATATTTCCCTACCTGTTTTTCAGCCATAACCTTGGAATTCTGCATGTGAGAGAACACCTCACTCTTCTTCATGAAGTGCACCCATACCTTGTATATATGTGCAACCATGCATAGATATGACAATGAGGACCCCCAACGCACTGATTTATATGCATTGGAAAAGTTGGTGCCCTCAAAAGCATTAACATAAAAAAAGAGGAACCCCAAAAGGCTTGCAAGTCGACCGCTTTAGAAACTGGCGCCCAAAAAGCTTGCTTGTTTGACACATCTTCATCCTGTGATTTGTGGTGCGAATCACGTCAAAAAATCCAGGCAGCCATGTCATCTGTCTATACAGCCGCCTCTCTCTCTCTCTCTCTCTCTCTCTCTCTCTCTCTCTCTCTGCTCGCGCGTTGCACCCGCACCCCCCACCCTCTGCACGCGCTCCCCCCTGCACTCCCCACCCTCTGCTCGCGTGCTGCAGGCTGACGTGCCACAGGGCTGCAGGCTCTCGCACAGGAGCTGATTCGCGTGCAGGCAGAAGACTCGCGCGCAGGGCAGAGCTGACCTCTCTCTCTCTCTCTCTCTCTCTCTCTCTCTCTCTCTCTCTCTCTCTCTCTCTGCTCGCACGTTACCCCTGCACCCGCCCCCCGCTCTCACGCTGCCCCCTGCACCCCCCACCCTCTGCTCGCGCGCTGCACCCGCACCTGCCCCCTGCCTGCAGGGTTATGTCTATCGCGATGTCTCTCTCTCTCTCTCTCTCTCTCTCTCTCTCTCTCTCTCTCTCTCTATCGCGAGGAGTCTATCGCGGGGTCTCTTTCTCTCCCTATCGCGCTGTTTAATTTTTTTCATGTACTAACTTTTTAAAACCCCCCACACCCCCCATTTTTTAAGTCTATCGCTTCTTCATTTTAAGTCTTTTTTGAGTCCTTTTAAGTCTATCGTCTTTCCTCTCTCTCTCTCTCTCTCTCTCTCTCTCTCTCTCTCTCTCTCTCTCTCTCTCTCTCTCTCTCTCTCTCTCTCTCTCTCTCTCTCTCTCTCTCCTACCCCACGCGCTGTTCCCCCCCGCCGCCCCTCCCCGGTTCCAGAGGGCAGTCGCCTTTCTCAATTCTAGATGATGATATATGGGAGTTTTCTAGGGATGGTGATATCATCCTCCTAGGAGACTTCAATGCTCGAACGGGCAACTGTCAGACAGTCTTCTACGACACCTCAGATGAGATGCTTAGAGAGTTGGATGTGGGTGAGCTGGGGTTTGACAGATGCTCACATGACAGAGAGCAGACTGAGTATGGGAGATACCTCACGGAGATGACGACTACACATGGGCTAGCCATACTTAATGGCTTACAGCGGTTTCCTGGAGCAGCAGGCTTCACATGCTTTCCACACAGACATGGGGCCAGTACAGTGGACTATGTTATGACACAGCCGAGCTTTATTCCTTGTATTCAGGATTTCACGGTGGGAGCCAGACCAGTGGGCGTAGCAGTGGATCATGCTCTCTTGACACTGTCCGTATCTTTTCAGTTTAGTACAGCCCAGAAATCAGGAGGCAGGTCACACACCCGTTATACATTTACACCAGAGACTGACTCGGTTTATACAGAGGCGATCTGGGATCGTCTATGCACAGTTGCTCCAGGCCTCTCAGTAGAGGAGTGCACTACTTTATTGACTGAGACACTACATGATGCAGCATCAGAGGCATACCCACACACTCAACCGGATCGGAGGCGACATTCTGGGAGCATGCCCCAGAATAGTTGGTATGATGAGGAGTGCAGAGAGATGAGAGCCCAGCTTCAGAGGGATCTTCATTTAGGAGTCATCACCTACAGACAGTCGCGGATTGCTTTCCGGCGCCTTGTGCGAAAGAAGAAACGAGCTTACCTGGCCCAGATGGAGCGAGACTTGTATCAGTTGTTCTTGAGTAGAGACTCAGGCGAGGCATGGCGACTCTTCCATGAGCACTCCCCTCCCCCAGTGATTACTTCTCCTGATGTGTGGGGCCAGTATGCGACATCGTTATATACGGTTCCTGGGCAGGATCCCCTTCCAGATCCTACAGAGCCATGTCCACCTACGAGCACCTTCTTTACCACTGAGATGGTAAAGAGAGCCATTGACAGGATGAGGACCAGGAGGGCTTACGATCATGACGGTCTAGTAGCGGAGCACTTTATACATGCTAGGGATATGCTGATGGAGGTTCTTGCAGTGTTGTTCAATCGTGTCATGTGTGAGGGATTACCTGAGACTTGGAGGTTGTCTACTATTGTGCCTATATTCAAGGCAGGTGATCCTACAGAGCCTGGAAATTACCGCACTATTATGGTTGGACACACACTGGCACGATTGTATGCATCCATTATTGAGCAGCAGTTGAGTAACTGGGCAGAGGGTGAGGGTGTACGGGCAAAGGGACAGGCAGGTTTCAGGAGGGGTTTCTCCACTCTTGACCATATTCTGACACTCAGAGCTATCATTGAGGAGGGCAGGTCACATGGGAGACAGATTTATTGTAGCTTTGTGGATTTCCGCAAAGCATTTGACATGGTACCGAGAGCTCGACTGATGCGCAGACTGCAGGAGATGGGGGTGCCCACAGTGTTGATTTGGGGGATTATGGCTTTATACAGATCAGTGATGGGACATGTACGCACCCCAGAGGGGATATCTGACTTAGTTCACTCCACTATCGGGGTGAAACAGGGTTGCCCATTGTCTCCTACTCTATTTGGTATGTATGTTGATGAGGTGTCTGATTACATTGACAGAGAGGGTGATAGAGGTGCCCAGCTGGCAGGGACGTGGATCCCATTGTTGTTATATGCTGATGATATTGTCTTGATCTCTGACTCACCAGAGGGTATGCAGCGACAGTTGGATGCATTACACAGTTTTGCAGAGGATAGTGGATTGTCTGTAAACCTTGGTAAAACCAAGGTCATGGTGTTTAACACCACACCGCAGTGGATCAGGAGATCGGCACCGACCTTCACGTATGGTCAAGAGATTGTGGAGTATACAGATGCATACACTTACCTTGGGATAGTCTTCACTGGGCCGAGGTTTTCTTTGGGGAGAGCAGCAAAGACTAGACTGACCAGAGCTTATGCGGCCTTGGGAGGCTTGGAGAGGATGTGTTCGCAGGTTCAGTTCCAGGAACCTCGGACAAAGTTATGGCTCTTTGATACTTTAGTAGCCTCAGCTATGATGTATGGGGTACAGGTATGGGGACCTTCTGTAGGCCAGGATGGTTGGAGAGGTATGGAGAGGCCCTTGGTATCTATGATCTCCCGATTGATTAGAGCCAAGGCCTCCGTACCTCACGCGATCATTCGAGCAGAGCTAGCTGCCCCCCCCATGGAGATTGAGGCGCTTACCAGATCAGTGTCCTTTGTGCACAGCCTATGGGATACTACTAGAGACAGATATGCTAGATTGGCCCTTGAGTCTTCCAGACAGTTAGCTCTACAGGGGGACACTTCATGCTGGTATGCACAGATGACTTCATGGTTTCAGACGCATGGCTTCACCATGGACAGGTTGCCCCCTTTCCAGTATTCTCTTCAGGCACCCTCGCTGTCTCTTACACGGGTGGAGATCACTAGACTCATTCGTCAGGACCTGATCCAGCTCGACACCAGGAGGACATGGATAGAGCCGCCTCAGGAGTTGAGCACAAAGATGGCTTTCTATAGAGAGCATCTTCTCCACCTCACAGGAGATGGGTTTGTGATTCGACCCAGCTACATGGACACACATATGTCTCATGGTTTGCGTTGTGCCATTGGTCAGATACGCACATCCTCACATCAGCTCGAGATTGAGACCGGTAGATTCAGAGGGATACCAGCAGACAGCAGGATATGCCGATTATGCCAGAGAGAGCCAGAGACAGAGTTGCACTACATATGTCATTGCACAGTGTTCTATGAGATACGGGGGCGTTTCCACTGCTTATTCAGAGAGGGTTTTGGTCCTCTATCTAGGGTCATGAGTTATGAGGATCAGAGATGTCTTGGACTATATCTACTTGAGTTACACAGGTATAGAGACACTTTACTGGGGAGAGCTAGAGAGAGGCAGTCCCAGAGACACATTACAGATTTCTTTTCACTAGATATGGGACAGCCAGAGGAGCAGCCACCACTGCAGAGCTCGTCCCACACTCATTCGACCACTACTGGCACTCTCATCGACCGAGCATTGGAGCTACAGAGATACAGACGACCGCGACTGAGGAGAGGAGCTACACAGCATCGACGGAGACTACAACAGAAGATTCGAGCCATACTCTCTCGACATCCAGAGTGCAGATGAGGATGGATCCTCACCATTTCTTCCATCTTTGTTTCACACACTGTTACATCCAGTTTACCGGGTACCTATTGTATCAGCTGCTACACCCACGTAGTTTTAGATTGTAGTAGTAGTAGTAGTATTTTGTTCCACTTCTAGTTCTTTTCTAGTTCTTTTGTACCCAGACATGGTATTAGATTCACTATTTTGTAACTGATTGGTCTCATAGGTCATTTTGGCCTTTTGAAGACGTTAATATAACATTTCATTTCATTTCTCTCTCTCTCTCTCTCTCTCTCTCTCTCTCTCTCTCTCTCTCTCTCTCTCTCTCTCTCTCTCTCTCTCTCTCTCTCTCTCTCTCTCTTACCCCACGCGCTGTTCCCCCCCGCCGCCCCTCCCCGGTCCCCGCTCTCTCTCTCTCTCTCTCTCTCTCTCTCTCTCTCTCTCTCTCTCTCTCTCTCTCTCTCTCTACCCCACGCGTTGTTCCCCCCCGCCGCCCTCCCCGGTCCCCGCTCTCTCTCTCTCTCTCTCTCTCTCTCTCTCTCTCTCTACCCCCCCCCCCCCCCCCCCCCCCCCCCCCCCCCCCCCCCCTCTTGAACCCCGCCCCGCCCCGCCCCCTCCCCAACTCTCTCTACCATACCTCCCCCCGCCCGGGCCCATACCGCCTCACGCTCCACCACCCGCCGCGCCCGTCGCTAATGTGGGTGCACACGCACACCTAGTGACCCCCCTTGCGGACGACCCCCCCACTCGCTCAGCTGCCGCACCCGCTGCTAGGGGGGGTGCACGCGTCATCTAACTCCCTTGCGGACGGCGATCAAGCATGAGGAAGATGAACGATAAAGCCGACCCCTTGGAGGATGCCATTCAAAAATGCAAAGAGGAAATGACGGAGACCGTTACCAAGTTGAACCGCAATCTCTGGGGCACAATAAACATACTCGAAGGACGCGTGCTGATCCAAGAGAGCAAGATAAGCACGCTGGAAGACCGAGTGACGGCCCAAGAGGAAGAGATCGCGTCACTCAAGAAAGATCTCGCCGAAGCACGATCAAGAAACACATTGGAAGAGGGCGAACTGCAACCCTCAGTAATCGATGAAATCAACACGATCAAGGAACAAGTACGGGCCATCAAAGAGGGAGAAGAGCAGCACAAAGAAATGACGACTTCTTGGGTGGATGTTCTTACCAAAACTCAACAGAAGGCGGACGAAGCCGAGCAATGGATCAAGGTGGCCAAGAAAGGAAAAGGCAAGGAGATAACGCCCACGTCCACACCCGACAACATCATCAATCAGACACTAGAGGAGGAGCAGAGGAGAAGGGTGCGCGCTTTACATGTGAGAATTTGCGGTCTTAAAGACAAAGGCAATGTGGACGAAGAAGTAAAAGAACTCACAACCTTGATGGGGATTCCTGAGCCGACGCACACAAGGGCATGGAGAGTGGGCAACATAAAGAAAAATGGAAGCAGTGGAGAAACCTCAAAAGAAAGAGCACTCATCCTCCGTTTTCCCTCCATGGAAGCAAAGAAGTCATTCCTGAAGAAAAGACCAACTCTCAAAGAGACTGGCATCTTTCTCGGGGATGATCTCACCCTCTTGCAGATTGCTCATATGTAGGAAGTAATGCCGGAGATTAGAGCGGCAAGGGGAAAAGACAAGATCGCTTTTTACCGAGACGGGAAAGTGGTGATACTAGAGCGACGCTCCACATGACGGTGCGAGACTTATGGGACCACACTCAAAGTAGCTGCCTGGAACTGCAATGGATCTATGCGTCTTGATGTGGGGGCTTTTGAGGATAGCTTTATTGGAAGAGACATCATCTTTTACTCTGAGACACACCAGGCCCCTGGGCAATCCATGCCTCACATCAGCGGATACAGGTGGGAGACAGCCTATAGACAGGAGACACGCTCAGAGCACACAGGGCGGGGCTCGGGAGGAGTGGCAGTGTTATTTAGAGAGGATCTGCAGCCACTGATACATATAGTCCGCAGGGACGAGCAGGCTAGGTACATGTGGGTGAGACTGAAAGCAGAGACAGGCAGATACCTCTATGTAGCTATTTGCTACTTTCCCCCGAGTACATCAGTTTATGCATCACCCAGAGGACAGTCCCCTTTCTCTATTTTGGATGATGACATATGGGAGTTCTCTAGGGACGGTGACAGTATCATCCTAGGGGACTTCAATGCTAGGACTGCCCATCACCAGGCAGTGTTTTATGATACTTCAGAGCAGATGCTAAGAGAACTAGATGTTGAAGAGACGGGCCTTTCCAGAATATCACACGATATGGAATATACTGAGTATGGGCGACACCTGATAGACATGGGCACTGCACATGGATTGGCCATCTTGAACGGCCTACAGAGATTTCCTGCAGCAGGAGGATTTACATGCTTCCCACACAGACATGGAGCCAGCACAGTGGACTATGTCATGGCACAGCCGAATCTCATCTCCAGTATCCAGGATCTCACAGTTGGGCCCAGACCGGTCGGGGTGGCAGTGGATCATGCTCTGGTGTCAATGACCATCTCCTTCCAGTTCAGTGTAGCACACAGGCCACGAGTAGTAGCCCCTACTCGCTACACATTCACACGGGAGACGGATTGTGTATACATGGATGGAATCTACAGACGCTTATGCACATTCACACGGGAGACGGATTGTGTATACATGGATGGAATCTACAGACGCTTATGCACTGAGGACCCGGGGCGACCTCTGGAGGAGGTAACTACTATACTGACACAGACACTACATGAGGCAGCAGCAGAAGCCTACCCACACACCCAACCTGAGCAGAGCCGTTGATCGGGGAGCATGCCTCAGAACAGCTAGTATGACGAGGAGTGCAACCAGACTCCAGAGGGAGGTGCTGTTGGGGGACGTCACTCACAGACAGTCACAAATTGACTTCCGACGCTTGGTGCGGCGAAAGAAGAGGGCTTTTTGGGCTCGACTCGAGCAGGATCTATATTAGCTATTCTTGAGTCAGGACTCGCGTAAGGCGTGGCGGCTCTTTCATGAGTAGTCCCCCCCCCCCCCCCCCCCCCCCCGCGGCTATTTCCTCCACAGAGACATGGGGTCAGTACGCATCATCTTTGTACACAGTACTTGGACAGCCGCCCCTCCCCAACCCCCCCGATCCATGCCCACATGCATGTGGCTTTTTCACCGTTGAGATTTTGAAGAAAGCTATTGACAGGATGAAGACTGGGAGAGCATATGATCATGATGGCCTAGTCGCAGAGCATTTCATGCATGCCAAAGACCTACTAGCAGAGCTCCTAGCAGTTATGTTTAACTGGGCCATGTATGAGGGCCTACCGGACACTTGGAGCCTATCTACGATCGTACCTATCTTCAAATCAGAAGACCCCATGGAGCCTGGGAATTATCGCACTATTATGATTGGGCACACACTGGCACGGTTGTATGCATCCATTCTTGAGCAACAGCTGAGTAGATGGGCAGAGAGGGAAGGAATACGTGCAACTGGGCAGGCAGGATTCAGGAGAGGCTTCTCCACTCTTGACCATATCCTAACACTAGGGCCATTATCGAGGAAGGTAGATCTCATAGGAGACGGATTTATTGTAGCTTTGTGGACTTCCGCAAAGCTTTCGACACGGTACCCAGAGCTAGATTGATGCGCAGATTACAGGAAATGGGAGTACCCACAGAACTCATTTGGGGAATCATGGCATTGTACAGATCAGTAGTAGGGCATGTACGCACCCCGGAGGGACTCTCTACACCGGTTCACTCCACTATTGGGGTGAAGCAGGGCTGCCCGCTCTCTCCTACCCTTTTTGGTATGTATGTGGATGAGGTTTCTGACTACATTGACAGCGATGGGGATAAAGGTGCTCAGTTGGCAGGGACATGGATTCCACTTTTGTTATATGCTGATGACATAGTGTTGATCTCCGAATCCCCAGAGGGAATGCAACGACAATTGGATGCTTTGCACACGTTTACACACGAAAGTGGTTTGTCTGTCAACCTGGGTAAAACCAAGGTTATGGTGTTTAACACCACCCCACAGTGGATCAGGAGGTCAACACCTACATTCACATACGGTCAGGAGATTGTGGAGTACACCGACACTTACACTTACCTTGGAGTGGTTTTTAGCGGACCTACATTCTCACTTAGAAGAGTAGCAGAGACCAGACTTACTAGAGCCCACGCAGCATTGGGTAGATTGGAGAGGATGTGTTCGCAGGTTCAGTTTCAGGAGCCCCGGACGAAGCTCTGGCTCTTTGACACCTTGGTGGCTTCAACACTGCTCTATGGAACAGAGATATGGGGACCTTCACTGGATCACCACGGGAGGCCGGGTCGCTTAGATGGATGGGGGAACATGGAGAAACCTCTCGTCTCTATGATCTCACGGCTCATTAGAGCCAAGGCATCAGTACCACGTGCCATTATCCGAGCAGAACTAGCGGCCCCCCCACTTGTGGTGGAGGCGCTCACCAGATCGGTCTCCTTCATAAACCGCACATGGGAACTTCCTAGAGACAGATATGCTCGCATAGCACTTGAATCCTCTCGACAGTTAGCCATACAAGGAGATACAACATGCTGGTATGGGGAGATGGCATCATGGTTTCGGGCACATGGGTTCAGCATAGACAGGCTGCCACCATTCTATTACTCACTGGATGCACCATCTCTCACTCTTACACAGTCAGAGATCACCAAGCTCATCCGCCAAGACCTAACCCAGCTAGACACCAGGAGGACATGGATACAACCAGCACAGGAGTTGGGCACGAAGATGGCTTTCTACAGAGACCACCTTCTCCAGCTTACGGAAGATGGTTTTGTGGCGAGACCCAGATACATGGATACCCACTTGTCTCATGGGATACAATGTGCTATTGGCCAGTTACGCACATCTTCTCACCGGTTGCGGATTGAGACTGGGAGGTACAGCGGAGTACCAGTAGAGGACAGGACATGCCCCTTGTGTAACACGGAACCTGAGACAGAGCTACACTATACATGCCGTTGCCCCGTCTACTACGAGATACGAGGTCGCTTCCACTGCCTGTTCAGAGAGGGTTTTGGATCACTCTCAAGAGTCATGGGATACGAAGATCAGAGATGTCTGGGTTTGTTCTTACTCGAGCTGCGCAGACACAGAGATAGCATGATGAATGGCGAGGCTAGCCAGTCTCAAAGACGGATCACAGACTTCTTCAAAGCAGGCACGGGACGGCCGCAAGAGCCACTCCCACAACAGAGCTCCCCCTCGTCTCACACGAGAGGCACACTGATTGACCGAGCGATTGAACTAGGGAAATCGAGGCGCCCACGACTATGAAGAACTACACAGCATCCACGGGTTCTACGACAGAAAATTCGGAGCACGCTGGCCAGGCATGCATGACGCCCGGTCAGACTACTAACCATGGAGGAAATTGATGAGATTCGCCAACGACCAATGCTAGATCTCTTGTGATTCAACCATCCCAACAAGCCACCCAAATTTTCCCGCTTAATCTTATGCTTGGCTCACATCGACCAACTTAGGCCCCCATAGTAGATATCTTTGTTTTGTACCGTTATTAGGCTATTTTGATACTCTGACTTTGTATCAGATCCACCACTTTGTAACTTTCGGGTCTCATAGGTCATTATGGCCTTTTGAAGACGTTAATATAACATTTCAATTCATTTCATTTCTCTCTCTCTCTCTCTCTCTCTCTCTCTCTCTCTCTCTCTCTCGCAGCGTCATTTAGATGCTTTGAATACATTTTCTCATGACAGTGGATTGTTTGTCAACCTTGGGAAAACCAAGGTTATGGTGTTCAACACCACACCACAGTGGGTTAGGAGGTGAGCACCCACATTTACTTATTGCCGGGAGATTGTGGAGTACACAGATGCATATACCTACCTTGGGGTAGTTTTCGGTGGACCGGTGTTTTCATCGAGGAGAGCATCAGAGACTAGACCGACGAGAGCATATGCAGCCTTGGGAGGAGTGGAGAGGATGTGTTCGCAGGTTCAGTTTCAGGAACCGCGAACAAAGCTATGGCTTTTTGACACTCTAGTGACCTCAGCTATGCTCTACGGAGTTCAGGTATGGGGACCCTCAGTAGACCATCATGGGAGATCTGGCAACACAAATGGATGGAGATGTATGGAGAGGCCTCTGGTCTCTATGATTGCTCGGATGATTCGGGCTAAGGCCTCAGTGCCGCATGAGATTATCCGAGCCGAGCCAGCTGCCCCCCCCCCCCCCCCCCCCCCCCCCCCCCCCCCCCTCGTGGTTGAGGCTAGATCAATATCCTTTATCAAGAGTTTATGGGATCTCCCTAGGGACAGATATGCTCGGCTTGCCCTGGGGTCATCTCAACAACTAGCGCTACAAGGAGATACAGTTGTTGCTATGGACAGATGACAACATGGTTTCAGCATGGATAGATTGCCTCTGTTTTAATACTCCCTAGATGCACCCTCCCTGTCTCTCACACGGACAGAGCTCAGCAGACTCATACGCTAGGATCTGATTCAGCTAGATACCAAGAGCACATGGATACAGCCGACACAGGAGTTGGGAACGAAGATGGCCTTTTACAGAGAGCATCTTCTTCAACTCACGGAGGACGGTTTTGTGACTAGGCTTGCATACATGGATACACACTTATTGTTAGGTGCAGCGGAATGAATGTTTGAACTTTGCTCAAGATGAGTGCTCCGAACTGCGCTCTGTAGCTTGTCCACGGATACCTAGGGTTGGATGTGTCACGTGACACTTATCTCATGGGATACGATGCGCTATTGGGCGATACGCACATCCTCACATCAGCTCCAGATCGAGATTGGCCGATTTCGAGGGGTGCCAACAGGGGCCAGGATATGTCACCTATGTCACTTAGAACCAGAGACAGAGCTGCACTACACATGTCATTGCCCGGCGTACTATGAGATACGCAGCCGCTTCCACTCTCTGTTCAGAGAGGGCTTCGAACCATTTTCTAGAGTCATGAGATACAAGGATCAGAGATGTCTCGGATTGTTCCTGCTAGAGATACGCAGACTCAGGGAGAGCTTGCAGAGGACATTAGGGGAGAGACAGTCTCAGAGACGAATCACAGATTTCTTAACACAAGCCAGGGGAGAGGCAGAGGAGCAGTCACCACAGCAGATCTCAAAGCCCACCCACACTAGAGGTACGTTGATTGATTGAACCATGGAACTAGGCAGATCTAGACGCCCACGACCTTGAGGGTTTCCCACCATCGACGAAGGCTACAACAGAAGATACAAATCACTCTAGCTCGACATGCAAGACGCCCAACCAGAGTACTGACCACGGAGGATGTGGATGAGATTCGACAGCAATTGATGAGAGATTTCATTTGAACCCACCCACACCCCCCCCTCCGAATCAGCTTCAGATTCATTTCCTTAATGTTTCTAGTATTAGTTCTTTGTACTTTCCGTACTCAGACATGATATCAGATTCACCTATTGTAACTTTTAATCTCATAGGTCGTTTTGGCCTTTTGAAGACATTAATATAACATTTCATTTCATTTCTCTCTCTCTCTCTCTCTCTCTCTCTCTCTCTCTCTCTCTCTCTCTGTGTGTGTGTGTGTGTGTGTGTGTGAGTCAAATGTAGCCACGTCATCATTTTGGGACACCAAGTCATCAGTCTGCTTCATTCAACCATGCTCAAGCATCAATCAGATGAAAGTGAAGCAAACATCATCCACTAACTCATGTAGACATCTATGTCTATAAGACGACTCAGAGACAATAAGAGAGTCATACTGCAATGGACAATACCAACATAGACTAAATTAACTAACGCAACTAGTGTTACTGTATGATATTAGACACTCTATGATATTTGACTTCTTTTGGTGAGTGCATAATTATGAGGGGATCATTTAATTTACCCATTCTTTTGCGCGGTTCCTGAAGTCGTGTACATGCTTTTGAAGCTATTGCTAAAAGCATGGCACCATAAAGACTAGAAAGTTCAGAATTCTGCAGCTGCAATTTTTTGAGTGTGTGCTATCATTTAGCATGTCAAAACGGCTGTCACACTAGTTGTCTTGAAGCTTTTTGAATGTAACAAACATGCAGTGATTTTTGGCTTGCTTTTATTTAGCCGTTTCTCATCTATTTAAATGATGCTGTCACGCGTAATTTTCTTTTTTCTTCTCTTTTGTTTCCTACTGTTTAGCCCTTTGATGACAGTTGTTGGAAGCTGTCAGATTTAGAATTTTTCCAGCAAAGTAACTGCCTTTATACTGGACATAAGGTTTTGTTTGCAAAATAAATATATGTATAAAGTTTGAGCTTGAAGAACATCGTTTAGAGTACAGATACAAAGATGGTAACTTTCAGTACGTATTTAGATCAATGTTCATAGATCGAGCTGACGATAACCCTTTTATTGATTTGCAGTCATTGTCATATTGCTGGTTGGCCTTTTATATGGATTTTTCATTGCAATAATATGTGGGCAAAGGATCAGCAAGCGACACTATCATGTTCTTGCGAAACAAGAGCTGACTAAGGTAGCTGTATTCACTGTCATGCAATTTTTTTTTTCTAGCAACAGCTCCTGCACTGACAGATGCGGCATTTAAGACATCTTTTGGTGTACACACTGTGCACATGTAAGACACATATGACAACAAATATCAGTGATAGAAATACCCTCATCATAAATGTTGTTGGCTCCATAGGCATGTTATCCATCCTTCCTCATTGTTTAGCTTTGAATTTAGATTAAAGTTACATAGGCATGTTATCCATCCTCATTGTTTAGCTGTGAATTTACATTAAAATTGCATGTTCGCTTCTGTAAATCTGCACTCACATCCTTATCGTAACCGCATGTATTTTTTTTGCACATTATTGAAGTCTGCATCTGCTAGTAGGCTGTTGCCACTTCCTGTGTTGTAAATTTGCATTACTTTGTTTCATGGCACGCAGGAATATGTTGTCCAGAACCTATCTGACATTGAGGCTCCTTCAGTTCTTGAACCTGGGCATATTAATGAGCTGCAGAGCCTAGGTCTGTACTGATACTGCTGATATCTCACTATATTGCAACAGTTCATAAATGGCTGACATGTACATTATTGAAACTCATTGATTGATCAACTCTCTTACACAGACTACCAACTGCACGGTGTTTGCAATTCAGTTGCAGTGTCAGATCTTGTCAAATGATTCTTTGTTCTTGTACTTGAAGCTGATGGTCATGTTGTGTCATTGTGATGCAATGTCATTGCAGTTTTGATGACGACACATCAATTTTTAAATGCAGATATTCATCAATTTGGGGATGTTCTTTTGTTGTGAAGTGCAAACTACTACGTGCGGGCCTACACTCATATTATCATACGAAGTCATTGTTCCTTCAACAGTCTTTGAAAATTTGATGTGGATCAAGTTGGCAGTTACAAGTCTGTTGAACTCAAGAGATGGTTTTTAGTTTTTGAAAGTGTGTGTTATGTCATTGAATTTTTTTCGCACTCTATGCTTTCAAACCTGCGAGGATTTATCATGGGTCGAAGGGTGCTTCCTATGCTTAAACATATGGTTTGTCTTTTTAGTGTGTATTGGAGTACATCATCAACAGGAGCTTTTGGAGCTTACATTGGAGGCCTTTTGCTGAAAATCATTGGCATCATGGGATTGGCTAGACCGAATACAGTTCAACAAGTTTAGGCATACATGGGACATTCGAGCTCCCATGCTTGCTGCTGACCTCAGCAAAACTCATTGAGAGAGAGAGAGAGAGAGAGAGAGAGAGAGAGAGAGAGAGAGAAATGAAATGTTATATTAACGTCTTCAAAAGGCCATAATGACCTATGAGACCCGAAAGTTACAAAGTGGTGGATCTGATACAAAGTCAGAGTAACAAAATAACCTAACAACAGTACAAAACAAAGATATATACTATGGGGTCCTAAGTTGATCGATGTGAACCAAGCAAAAGACCAAGCAAAAAATGGGCGGCTTGTTGGGATAGCTGAATCACAAGAGATCTAGCATCGGTCGTTGGCGAATCTCATCAATTTCCTCCATGGTTTGTTACATTTCAGTAAAACTTTGTTACAGGACTATTCTCCGGTGGATCTGATACAAAGTCAGAGTAACAAAATAACCTAACAACAGTACAAAACAAAGATATATACTATGGGGTCCTAAGTTGATCGATGTGAACCAAGCAAAAGACCAAGCAAAAAATGGGCGGCTTGTTGGGATGGCTGAATCACAAGAGATCTAGCATCGGTCGTTGGCGAATCTCATCAATTTCCTCCATGGTTTGTTACATTTCAGTAAAGCTTTGTTACAGGACTATTCTCCGGCAGACGGTAGGAAACACTCGTCATTAAATACTCACAGTTGTAGCTCTATCCCGGTGGTTTCAGTTTTAATCATACACGATGTTCCTGAAACACTCGCAAGAAGAGGATGCAATTATCGCGGAGTCATGATATGCTGCTTCACTAAATGTTTCTTACCTCTGTTAGTAATCAAGGCACCATGACAAACAGCCGCGAGCAATTAATATCCTCTGTATGTTTGGTTGCATTACGGGTTCCCCTCACAAAGCTCACTGAGCCTTATACAAACTGCATTTACTTACATAACCAGTTCATCTGTCCAAAAACTTGAGACCCACGGAGAGCTCCCAAACTCCTCGAAAAATGCCCAAACTATCTACCAGTCGCACATGGCTATCTCAAATGTATCCCAAGTCTGCGTACTCTGTCAAACAAGGAAGAAAATGCCCTATCATCAGTTTAGGCTGTAAATCAGGTCTTACAGGCTCCGTGCCCTAATGCGTATGTGCTATATTGAGTTTTGTTCCTAGATCGTATGTAGTGGAGAAATTACGGATACTTGATAGCCATTTTTAAAAAAAATTAGATATGTTCTTGGAATGGGATAAGTTTTATCTATATTAATGGGAAGCCTTGTATACCACAAAGTTTACCATTCTAGTTCCGTGAACAACGAAATTATGCTCAAGTTTGCGGTGGTATGAGCATCTGAAAGGTGCAAATTTGTCGGAGGAAGATCCAACTTGGCACAAGTTTGGTTGGGCATTGTTTGCAAGAGTGGCTAGTAAATCATGTCAAGAAGCTGCCAGGGGGGCATATAGAAGAAAAGAAGATTACCATAATACTTACGTCTTGGTGCTTTTATGTGAAGTTGTCTTGGTGCTTTTATGTGATAGGAATACAATGTAGCGATGTGCTTTTCACAAAATAATTATATGTAGAACATAGGTGCAACTAAGTTTTACCATTCTTCTAGCCAATCTTATCGAGCTGAGCAAAAATTAAGCAACCTCCTTCAATATTGCTTGTCGCTTATGAGGGTATATGAAGAGCTTCCTATTAATGTGTGTGTGTGTGTGTGTGTGTGAGAGAGAGAGAGAGAGAGAGAGAGAGAGAGAGAGAGAGAGAGAGATGCAAGTAGATTTATATTAGATTCTTTGCTCATAAACTAAGGAGTACTACTCCCCCCAAGAAAGAAGAGAGCAATGCACATTATGTGTGCGTGCGTGCATGTATAAAATTTTCTAGTTTCTATTATGTTTATGTTCCTATAGGCATACATGTAGGTGCTTGTGTATTTGTAATATATATGCACACATATAGGTGCTTGTGTATTTGTATATATACATGCACACATATAGGTATGTCTACATATAGAAACACATATAATCTCTCTCTATGGAATACTCTCTCCAAGGTTGAATAGAAAAATATATGCATATAATTATACCTAACGGCTATTATCTGCTACTTTGTGGCTCCTTCGGTAAAAATGATTTTTTTTAAAAAAATAAAAAGGTTAGGAATGGATTCTTTGCCAAGGAGCTAGCAAGCCAAACTATAAACGCTTTTTTTAGGTGTTTAGAAAGGCCTCACTAAGAACATCAAAAGCAACCTAATGAAAGAAAATAATGTTCAATCTTGAGAACCCACATGGCACTTGAAGTACATTCAATGTGCCACCTTGTATTGTATACTATAATTGCACAATATGAGGAACAAATACTTGTTGTCGTGTATAGCCTTTAGCCTATGACCCTCTTCTTATGAGATGATATGATGAGGTTTGACATGATGTACATGATTTTTCACATGTTTCCACATGAATCCAAATCAGCCCTTACTTTCATGGATCAACCCCTCTTCCTACAACGACTTGGTGGAGGTTCATTCACTTGATTAGAGTTGTACTACACACTTTACTACCCTCTAGATGCTTAGCTCAAGGCTGTAAACAGAGAATGCTAATTTTCTCTATCTACCCTAATTTATGAAGTGGCATCAATGCCACATGAGGATTAGAAATTTGCTAATCCACTAGGCTTAAGTTAGCACACTCTTTAATCATTAGAAGATTAGCTAAATGAGAATAGGTTCTTGGGTTCTAGACCCTTGAGCCACTATTCTCCTTGGCTAATGGATATTGATTGAATATAGGATTGATTATACTCATTAGTGTTTGGTTTTATCTCTCGAATTAGGAAATTCCAATATCTACTCATTGTTCATATGTACAAATTTGAGTTGATCTTCACTCAACATTTGTTGCTAGTAGTGGTTAATTAGTGTGTTTGGAATCATTAGTATCATCATTTTCACAGTGCATTAGTGTGTTGATTTTCCCTTGATTGCACTTCAAATTACTCTTCCCTCAATGCAAAATCCATTGCATCAAATGTGTGTATTAAACCCTCTTTGCATAAGCTTTTGATTAAGCCCTTGACCACCTAAATAGAACTTGGTTAGCCTAATCCATCAAACCACTATTAGAATTACATGTGTGTTTGCAAGCTCGTGTAAATTAAGAAAATCTTAAGATTCTCCTTTTTGGACTTCCTCTCACACCAACCCATGAGGGGTCAAGCGGTTAGGAATCTTGGAAAAGCGGGTCATGAGCCCAATTCATTGCTTTCCATTTTAAGTGGGGGATCTTGGTAGATGCGAGAGATTTTTTAATCAAATTCATTGAGGCTATGGGTCCACTAGCACCGGTTCACTCTCCTTTACAAGATGACTTAATTGCATTCTTTGAGATAATGAAGTAATGGCTTAGGGTGACTTTGCATCTCAAGGGGATAGAGTCCATTCTGGCAGCTTGTGAGAATCACCGTAGGGTGACTTTGCATCTCACAGGGATAGAATTCATTCTCGCCGACTTGTGAGAATCACCTTAATCAAACTCTCTATTTCTTTCTCTATCAGAACTATGCAATAATTGGAGGGTGGTGGAGGTAAACAATTTGACAAGTGGCTTCGTGAGCCTAAACCTCTCAAGGTACCCTATGCCAAGCCAAAAGGATTGTGCAATTAAGAACCACACTATGAGTATATTGCAACAACTTGCTTGTTGGTGGAACATTTTCCTAGTCAAAAACATGGAAATTTTTTTGCCCATACACTACACATTGCACCAAAAGTGATGTATGTTGCAAGTCAGAAGCAACATAAATTTTGGCATAGAAGTTAGGAGCTAAAAAACCTTTCAATTTATGAATTCTAAAGCCCAAAGAAGGGCTGATGATCTAGTACTAAGTTTGAAAGCCTAATTTAGCTTTATGAGGTACTCCTAAGTGGAACCCTAGGCCCTAGTACCAGTTGTTGGGAACACACATCTATGGTGAGAAGACAAAAGATCCATTCATAGTTGAAATAAACTAACCAAAATATAGATTCATAATGAAAGAGGTACATCGTTTTAATGGCTAAATGATTTTGATTGTAGGACTTAATTTAGGGCTTGATTGTAGGCTTCCTTGGAAAGGCTTCAACCATCCAATTTTATGGCTAGTGTGGGAGTCCTAAACCTAAGTTTGGTATGTCCAGCACGGGCATCTTTGGGAAGCTCTGGGCTCTTTTCACCAAATGCATAGCCAAATTTTCTCTCCAAGTGTGATACTTTATGCATTTGTTACAAAGGCATGCGACCTAATGCAAGAAGTTGACATGGGCAAAGCGATTCATGTCGAGAGTAATTAAAATGAAGTGTTGGAAAACAACACCATGCTTGATCAAGCTTTGGTCAGCATGTATGCTAAGTTTCATGTCCTTTTGAAAGCACAAGTTTGAACTGCACTTCTAGTATGAAATGTTGCACCTTGGATTGCATTTCAAGATGTGCCAGCAAATAGGGGCAGAGCCACGAAGCTTTGGGGTTTTTTTTCCCTATTGCAAAGCAGGGCTTCTTTAAAATTACAATCACCTATGCTTACGTTTGGAAGGCATTTGGTATAATGCAAGAAACAAATGTGTGATAACAAGATATAACGAGGTTGCTATTCAAGAGTTTCTACAAAGATGTCATGCTTGGCAACGCTTTGGTTGAAATATATGTTGTGTGTTATGTTCAACATGAATAGGAAAAATACATTCGAGAGCATTTTGTGTGATTCAAAGTGGGGAACTCTAAAAAATGTGATCAAATGTGCTTGCACCTTGAAGACATGTGGCATTATATTAGACACTGACATGAGTAAAATAAGTCATCATGAGATTGTTAAGCAAGTGGTTCAAAATGGTTTGAGTGACATATAGGCCAAGTGTCTTCTACGTTTAAAGGCACAACAAGTGCTTGAGGAGCTCCCTATCCGAGATGTCACCTCTTGGATTGCAGTTATTACAAGCAATATCCAACATTGGCAACTCTAGGGCGCTCTTGGCTATCATCAATGAATGCAAAGATAATATGAGTCTCCAGAGGTGATCACCTATGCATGCATTTTAAAGGGATGTGGCATGATGCAAGAAATTGACATGGGAAAACACAAGATTAACATTTACGAGTTGTTGAAAAACAACATCATGTTTTTTGGAGCTATGGTTCACATGTATGCCAAGTGTCGTGTCCTTCTAAAAATTCACATTTGACACTCTCTTCCAATGTGGAACGCCTTCTCTTGGTTTCATTACATGATCGTGTAAGAGGGCAAGGGTTAGAACATTTTAGGGTTTCATCAACAAATTTAAAGCATGGGGTCTCTTTAAACACAAACATCAAAGCTTAATTTTGAGGGCATTTGTCATCTTGCAAGAAGTTTGTGGGTTGACAAGTTCATGACCAGATTGTTAGTAAAGAGCTGCTAAAAATAGATGTCATGCTGAGCAATAATTTGGTTGTTGACAAGTGTGCCAATGTGGTACAACATGAATAGAGCAAATACGTTCTAGGATACTTTCATCTTATGCAAAGTGAGAAAACCTCATTAAATGCAAGTGCATGTGCTACCATCTTTGAAAGCACGTGGCATTATGGTAGAAGTTGACATGGGATAATTAATTCATGGCAAGAAATGTTATTCAAATGCTCTGTGTCATGGTGGGCAAGGATTTGATTGATATGCATGCCAAGTTGTACTTTTGAAGAAGACAGAATAGGTTTCTAAGGAGCTCTTGTCTAGGATTTCCTTTGTAGAATGAAATCAGTGTAGGTACATTCAACTTTGGCAATTCTAGGGCAACCACCTATGCATACATTTCGAAGTTAAGTTATGATGCAAGAAGTTGACATGGGCAAACATATTTACTCATTGCTTGACAAGTATTTCAACAATCATGTCTATGAAACCACTTGGCTATTGTTTAGTGAAGGTGGATTGAGGGATTATCTTGACATGCGATAATATGCACTTGCATATTGAAGGCAATGTGGCATTATCCCAAAAGTTGACATGAAACAAAACCATCATGAGATTGTTGCTTTTGGAAAAAACTTTGTGTTTGGAATTGCTTTGGTCAACATCGATGCCAAGTGTGATCTATTCTCAAAAAGCCCACAAAGTGTGCAATGAGCTTCTTGTCGTAGATATTGTCTCTTGAATTGCATTGGTTTTAAGATATACCCAACATGGGACGGGCCAAGAAGCATTGCACTATTCTTAGCCAAATGCTAAGCAAGTCTATGTCTCAAGAAGCAATCACCGATGCTCACGAATTGATGGCATGTAACATTATGCCAAGAATTAACTCGAGCAAACAAATTCATGATGAAATTGTTAATCATAGGCCCTTTGAAAAGAATGCCATGCTTGGCATTGCATTGGTTGAACTCTATGTTGAGCCCATTTATGTCGTCTTATTCAACGCAATAAAGAGATTAACAGAGTTAAGGCCTATTGGAAGGGTACCCTATGTTTGGAGGAGAGTTGGTCGACATGATGTCCAAATGTGGTATGGTTTTGAAAGATCAACAAGGTTTTGGCACACTTCCATTGCAAAATGTTGTCTCATGGTATGCATTGCTTGTAGAATATGCCCAACAAAGGCAAGTTTAAGAAGCTTTAAGCTATTTTGAGCAGTTGTGAACCCATGATTCTCTCCAAATGGGGTCCTATGTTTATGCTATTAAAGGCATGTGACATCATGCAAGACATTGATGTGGATAAAAATATCCGTGATAATATTGTTAGGGGATGTTGAAAAAGGATGGCATGTTTGGCAATGCTTTGGTTGACATGTATGACAAGTGTGATCTCTTCTACACACCCAAAGAGATAAGTTACACAATAATTGCAAGATGTGCCATTACGGCCAAGGCTAGGTGAAGCGTTTCTTATCAGAGCTTGTTAGCATGTGGTGGCAAGAGAAAAGCCCCGAGATGGAAATGCAACCACAAAGAGAGTTCTAGAAGGTTGGGATAAGTGTGGATGAGTGCAGATGATGTTTTGTAGCCGGAGGTGATGGGTCACACACTAGCAAGATTTGATAGGTTAATCCCATTTTATTTATTTATGGCAAAACTCATGAACGTGAGTATATTATATTAGCGACCCAAAAGAATTACAAATACTAGTCATGCTCATGACAAACCATGACGTCTTCGAGCAAACATTAGTACATCGGCTAATATCCCATTCTAACTCATTTTTGGAAATGAACAATGGTATTTATAAAACGAAAAACAAAAAGGTGCTAACAACAACTAGGTCCTTAATAATCTTGCCTTCCTCATCCTTAATACCTTAGTTGATCAATGATGTGCTTAAAAGAAGTCTCAAATTAATACCCAAATTTTTTGATCTCAATCGATTTGATCATAGTATTCCCAAACCATAAAAGGTGTAGAAGATGGGTGCTGGGAGCACCATTCTAGCAGATCACGCAATTGACAGAGACGAGAGCTTGTCGCCGCTAGAATGGTGTGATCATGTAGCACGGATAATGTGTTGTGCTCTCTATAGTGGGTTGTCCTCACTGTAATGTGCGTGACAATCTCACTCAAACAGAATGAAAAGAAGGAAACAATAGACGTCAACTTAGCTCACAAAGACACAACAGCAGACCAGAACATATGACTCGACTATCTCAAAGAACTGATACAGACTCTGGCGTGGCAACACACTCAGCTCCAGCCCAAGACTCACAGGTACAATGGGGGTGTCGAGGCTCAGATGTGCAGGGATGGTGAAGACGTACTCTGTGTATAGACTCACTCTAGATGACTACGTAAAAGATAATCCTGACCAAATCGCTACTACTCATATATACAACCATAAAGAGCCACCAACGGCTCATAAATGACAGCACCTAAGTCTATCTCCATTGGGTGGTGGTGGTGACCTGGCCACGATGTCCACTAAACCACTGTATCCCTGCCACGTGTCACTGCCCAGCGAGTTCGTCTAGTGTTAACCGACCAGACCAAAGATCAACTGTAAAGTACAAACTGTACTAACTGTCCTGTGAAAGTGACATTGTAGTCTGCTACAGGTTGCCCGCCACAAGACCACTTCCCGTCACGGAGAGCGGAACTGAAGAACTGAAAGATCGGCAACCAGGTCTACTACTGGTCAAACTCCAAAAGGTGATATCTACTGTTGGTGGTCGGATGATGGAGGAGGGGGAGGAGACGGGTAGAAAGGTGGGTAAGGAGATGGAGGCCATGTGTATGGTGGGGGGTAGTGTCCATGAGGAGGGTACATTGGATATGGAGTGGCACCCCATGAGCAGCAGCAGCAGACTGAGTAGGGTGAGTAGGTGGAGCAAGTGGAAACCCAGGAAAAGACTGAGTAGGTTGAGAAGGCTGAGAAGGTGGGACAGGTGGAATCCCAGGAAAAGACTGAGTAGGCTGAGATGGTGAAACAGGTGGTTGAATTCCAAGGAAGCTGTAGAAGTGCTGTGGGAAAGAGGTGGACTGGGAGGGGGAGGTCATAGAGAGTCCATGAAACTGTGATGAAGCCGATCCTGTTGTCTTAGACTCCATTGTGGTAGATTTGTTTTCTCAGCTGCTTGAGAATCCCCTGAATGGGCTTTGGAAACATCCGACTGTATCTGTCCTGCCATAGTAGGAACTTGCATAGAAACCAGAGCTGTATTTGTAGCTATTTGTGAAATTGCTATAGATTGATATTTGGCACATGAGGGACACACTGTCCACAGGAGAAAGGTCCTAAAATGTGGCCATATCATTTGCCTCTTTTAACTGTATTTGCTGAGTGTGGACAATATGTTTGAGGTCCACTACCTGTTGAGTGAGAATCTTTATGCGATCTTGAGCCTGAGAAATTGACATGTCCCTATCCATCGATCGTTACGCACTTCCCTTTGCATACTGTCATAGACAGCGTGATGCAGACCGTTGGTACCTTGCAATGAGATGGCTGCATCCATAATCATCGAAATGGCTCTTCTGTCCGCATCTAAAAGTCTGTCGGCTTGAGGCGCAAAATTGGTAAACATGTCAGGTTGCCCAGATGTAGGTGTCCCAGAGCTAGATGCCCCTGCAGTATCCCTATGTGCCCCTGCACTAAGAGTAGTATGTGGTGCTGCCGACACAACTGGAGGGTGTGTTTTGGTGCATGCAACACCACTCACAAGAGGTGGTGTAAAAGTAGAGGTGGCCACAGAAGTAGTCATGCCCACTCTTGGTGCTGCAGTATGGACGCCAGAGATTTTGACCTATGATTCAGAGAAGGGTAGTGTTGCTAGCTGCTCAGTCGAATCTTTTTGTACTTTTGCCCTCTTGCGTAAGGTGCCTTTCCCTTTGGCCATTTTATAACGGCCTTGTTCTTGTTCTTTGGCTTCATCTTGCAAGGTGAGAACAACGGTTGCATCTGCCTTTTTTTTGCATAATTTGCACTACCCAATACATAATAGGGGCTGCATAGCAATTGAACCTCTCCGCTTTCCCTTTACGTTGAGTCCGAAATCGCTTTTCCCTGTCCTGTAGCCCTCTAAACAGCAGATGGTGAAATGGATACGACAGGTTGTGGCAGAGACAAAAAAGCATCGCATATTCCTAGAGAACCTAGAGAAGATGGAACTACTACTCTTTCCAGTGCGCGTAGTAAAAAATAATACTGTAAAATTGAATACAGCTGCTGACTCCTGTGATAGTCGGCATGTGAGTGCAGCAACAGTTCTTGGCACTCATTTGCGGTGTCTTCCGGGGAGAGATTCGAGAAGGTTTTGGTTGCGGGCAAAGGTGCCAACACATTCAATATCCCCATAGCATGCCCAATATCCTCCACTATCAGTGTAATTACATTTAGCTTTGGAAAAGTAAGCAAGAGGGCACTTAGCTTGGCACTAGAGATTGTGCAGGACAAATCGGCCTGAGCCAAATTTTGAAGACCCAGGTGTATCATTTGCTGCTGAGAGAACACATCTTTGACTGCCGGGTTTGGTGCCTATAAATGATAGATCATTAGTAAGGGTACCTTCGAGATGGCACCAGAAGAGCGAGGCACCTGGAGAGTGGTGACCTTGCCAACAGTGACTGATTGGGGTGAATCTTCCTCCTAAGATTCTACTGAAAGTTGCTTGGAACTAGGAGTATAGTCTGATTTATTGTCAGAGCTATCCCTAGAGAAGGCAGAGGACTCTTCCTCAGACTGGAGGTGCTGCTCTCGATTCCGAGTAAAATATACCAGAGAATCTGCAACTGATGAATCTTAAAAACTTGTGTTCTTAAGTCCTCACCTGATACATATACCACCGTAAACCACACTGAGATACAATTTGCAATTTGCGACACCAAACAAATACATGTAGCAAGGTCAAGATCAAGCTACCATCATCAAATGGTATCCCGCTTATGGTTGGCCAAGGAGCACGGAGATAGGAACGCTGGAGATGGAGGGAGGAATGTTTGGCGATGGACAGAGGCGATGGAAGCTGTCTTGACTGAAGGGAAGTTCTTTGTTTGAAAAAGCAATCCTGGCTAACACAATCTTGACTGAAAACCTACTGCGCTGTTTTTGTTTTTTGTTTTTATCACCAATTGTGATTTTCCTGCATTGGAATCTAAAACATGGTAAGTATGCTTTAATATTTATTTTTTTGATTATGTGGAGGTGGTGGAAGCCAAGGGCAAGGGCAGCGGGGAAAGGCGAGGGCAAGTGGCCACGCCCAGAGGGAGAGGGAGAGGGCGAGGGGAGAAGGCGACAGGAGATGGCGAGGGGCGAGGAAGGGCGAGTTGAGGGGGCGAGGGCGAGGGGAGGGAGAGAGGGGGAGGGCGAGGGCGAGGAGAGAGGGAGAACGGAGAGGGGGAGGGCGAGGGGAGAGGGCGAGAGGAGAGAGCAAGGGGCGAGGGCGAGGGCTTGGTGGCGAGGGTCAGAGCAGCAAGGCGAAGGGATGTTTCAGGGCGAGGTCACATGGCTAAGTCGAGGCAATCGGGTAGCTTGTTGGGCGAACCAGAAGCAAAGTGAGTGAGTGAGAGGACATCAGAAGCACCAAAGAGGAAAAGGGACTAGCAAAGCAAGAGCAGGGAAGATTCACAGAATGCGGAAATCATCTAACCTCTCTGAAAGAATCCATGGTAGATAAAAACGCGAAGTAAAATTGCTAATGAACATGGAACCTTCATAAATACCCAATTCAAGAACACTAAGACTTATATGCATAGCAAAAAGAACTTAGTGTCACTCGAGACTCTATAGATCAACAGAATTTTGTTCTTTGTAAAAAGTCATGAGTCGGGTTGAGGTAGTGAGCAGGTTAAGCCCAAGACTAGAATCATACTCACTAGAGCAGGAGAGGGGTTACATAGGATACAGACCGAGAGTGAAGGAGAGAGGTTCCCCAATTCTAGAATCAAGCCCATTGAACACAACAGATTCATTAGAAGGAGAGCTATATAAGGAGAGGGTGTACGAGATAGTGATGAAAAAGAAACATTAGAAAGAGGGGATGTCGAAGATAGTGATACCAGAAGATATTTAAGGGTTCAGGAGTCAGTGAGGATCAACACTTGATTTTAGACCGTTGATCGTCAGCTTAAGCATGATAACATTTGATCCTAGATCCATTGACTAAAGGCAATGGAACTCCTTCAAGGGTGGCTAATTGTACAGCCCCTTGGGGTAGAATCTCCAGCACCTTATATGGTCCTTGCCATGCTGGGACAAACTTCTTTGCTTTTTTCAGATACTTAGCTTGATAAAGTAGCACCAGTGCTCCTTGCGTTATTTTTGGCTTTCTGAGATGGCGATCATGCCAGGCTTTTCGACAAAGCTGCTCTGCTTCCAGATCCAAAGAAGCCAAACTTCGGCTTTCATCTAGAAGACAAAGACGAGAGACAGATGCCGACCCCAAATCTCCATTGGCACGCAGACTGCCGACTCGTGGAGACCTTGAGTTGAATTCGAAGGGTGCTACCGCTTCCAAACCAAAAGCTAATTGAAATGGGTGTGATTGGTTGTGGCTTTGAAAGAAGTTCGGTATGCCCACAGGATGCCGTGGCAGCTTGAGCCCAAGTCGAAGGATGGAGATGACATGCTTTCCGCAGAAGTGCTATTATAAGCTTATTAGTGCTCTCGGCCTGTCCGTTTGCTCTAGGGTAATAGGAACAACATTTTCGGTGAACAATTTTGTAGTTGGTAAGCAAGGTTGAAATTGTTTCATTCACAAAGTGACTACCCCTGTCACTGGTGATTTCCAAGGGACATCCAAACCTGCACAAAATATATTCGTAGAGAAACTTGGCTACCGTAGTGCCAGTGCAATCCATTGTTGCCAGTACCTCTGTCCACTTTTTTGCATAATCTGTAGCCACTAGGAGATACTTTCGATTGCCTGGTTGGGCCGAGGGACCAATTGGACCCACAAAATCAATGCCCCATCTCTCAAAGGGATGCCATGCCATCGAGACCTGCAAAGGACGGTTTGACTGCTTGCTTGGTTTAGGACCACAGCGCTGACACCCATCACATACTTTTACATAGGCAATTGCATCCCGAAAAACATAGGGCCACCATAAGCCACACTGTAGAATCTTCTAGGTAGTAATATGACCAGGTAATGGCCACCAGTGGGACCACTATGGGCATCCTCCAAAATATACTCCACTTCATGAGGGGAGACACACCTCCTCAGAACACCATCTTGTCTTGACTTGTATAGCTGACCTCCAATCAGAGTGAAAGGCCTAGACTTCAACAACAATCGTCTCTTCTGCAGTGGAGAAGTGTTCTTTGGGTACACGCCAGTAGAAAGCAGATGCAAAACATGGCCGTACCATTCTGGAGTGGTATCCACCTTAGAGAGACTGCTATCTGGAAAGTCGTCTGCAACCCCTGTTGCTTCTTCACCTGTGTGAATGCAAGAGAGGTGGTTGGCAAGGACATGATGTTTGCCGAGTCTGAGTACCACTTCGAAGTCAAATTCTTGAAATAAGATTAGCCATCGCCATACTTGACCTGCAACTTGCAGCTTGTTGAGCAGATAGCGCAGGGCATGGTGATCAGTAATAACTGTGAAGTGGACCCCTAATAAATAATGCCAAAATTTTTGCAGAGCATACACAATCGCTAAATCTTTCCTTTCTGTGGTGCTATAGTTGCGCTCTGCCTTGGTGAGTAGACGGCTTGCATAGTGAACAGGGAAATCCAGCTTGTACTTCTTACTAGGCTGAGTCAGCATAGCCTCCACAGCCAGTTGACTGGCATCAGTATGCACATGAAAATGGAGAGACCAATTGGGAGCTACTAGGATAGGCGCGCTTCAGTGAGGTGTTTCTTGAGGTATGCAAAAGCTTCGGCCTCTGCATTTGACCATTGAAAGGGAACAGTAGCACTGGTTAGGCGGGTTAGGGGTTGAGCAACCTGTGCATACATGCGTATAAACCTGTGTGGCCTACAAAGCTCTGCACCCCTTTTGGACTGATGGGAGGTGGTAACTTTAAGATTGCCACGATCTTCTCTGTGTCAGGCGCTAAACCTTTAGCAGACACCACATGGCCTAGAAGTGTGCCCTTAGTGACCAAAAAATGACATTTGTTAGGATTTAGCTTTAGGCGTGCCTCTCTGCACTAGAGGAAGACAGTAGAGAGCTGAGCGAGGTGTTCCTCTAGATTTTCCACTGGGGTTTAACATTGAGCACCTGAGAAGGTCAAAAACTCTTCCATGAAGATGCGAAGATGATCCGTAAGCAGAGAAAAAATGATGAGATATACCGCCCGATTGAAAGAAGGTGGAGCGTTTTTCAACCCGAAAGACATTCTAGTGTATATAAAAATACCCCACGGAGCCACAAAGGCCGTTTTCAGCTGATCACCTGGATGGATGCCCAACTGATTGTATCCACTAAATCCATCCATGAAATTGTACAATACATGCCGTGGTACATCTTCAAGCACACGCTCAGTGAAAGGTGTGGGGAAACCATCTGGGATAGTTACCTTATTCAGAGCGCGGTAACCTACGCACACACGGATTTTATTGGATTTCTTCTTAGGAGCTATTACCATCGGTGATAACCACTCAGAGTGCTCCACAGGTACAATGATCCCTGCCTCTTGCATTGTTTCTAGCTCTGACTTGACTGCCTCAGCATACTTTGGGTTGAGCTTGTAAGCTCGGCCTCTTGAAGGAGTACGAGTGGAAGTGCGACGCGAGAGAGAGTGCGAGCAGAAGAGCACGACGATATGGTGAACTCGCTCTACAGTAATGTGTAGAGCATAGTGAGTTCTTATTAGGTTTTGACAAAAGAATATGTGTACATACCTGGCGGCCCGCCCACTTACCTGGGCGACCACATTGGGCTTTATACCCCAACAACCTCCCACTTAAAGTCCAATGTGGTACTTTAAGTGTGCGAGAAGCTACTATACAAGCTAATATACAAGTAGAGAAGTGATGTACTACCCTACACCTAACTGCTTGCGAAAATGCGCAAAGCTCTCTGAGGGAAGTCCTTTTGTAAGTAGATCAGCAGGATTTTCTGTGGTGTGAACTTTGACAAGCTGAAGTTGCTTATCCTCGAGCATTTCCCTGATGAAATGATACTTCGCATCCACATGCTTTGTCTTTGAGTGATAAACTGGATTGCGAGCCAATTGTATAGCACTTTGACTATCACAATATAACACAGGCATCTCTTCTTTGATTCCCAAATTTGTTACTAGTCGATTAAGCCAAATTGATTCTTTGCATGCCTCTGATGCTGCAACATATTCAGCCTCTGTAGTAGACTGAGTAACACAATCTTGTAATCTAGAACGCCATGATACTGCTCCACCAGCCAATGTAAAGACATACCCTGACGTAGACCTTCGGTTGTCTAAGTCACCTGCATAATCTGAGTCTGTAAAACCCTTTACACTTAGCTCTTGACTCCCATAGCATATACGCATACTCTTTGTAGCTTTCAGGTATCTCAATATTCCTTTCACTGCCTCCTAATGTTTCTTGCATGGGTTTGACATGTATCGACTTACTACTCCCACTGCAAATGCAATGTCTGGGCAAGTAGCAATCATTGCATACATCAAACTACCCACTGCAGACGCATATGGAATCTTATCCATTTCAGCCTGTTCTTTCTCAGACACAGGACAATCTTGTTTGCTAAGTTTCACATATGGTGGCAATGGAACACTCAATGCCTTTCCCTTCTCCATATTGAAACGTTGCAAAACCTTGTCAATATACTTTGTTTGAGATAACCAAATCAACTTCTTTGATTTGTCTCTCTCAATGCGCATACCAAGTATATGACTTGCCTCACCCATGTCTTTCATGTCAAACGATTTTGCCATCTTTGACTTCAAAGCTGAAATTTCTTCCAAGTGCTTGCCAGCAATCAACATGTCATCCACATACAAAATAAGGATCAGCCAACTGCCATCCTTATCCTTCTTTGTATATAGACGGTGATCGAACTCACTACGTTTGTAGCCTTGAGAAAGCATAAACTTGTGGAATTTATGGTACCATGCCCTCGGTGATTGTTTTAAGCCATAAAGACTCTTTAACAACTCGCATACCCAATCTTCCTTGCCTTTCTCAACAAACCCTTCTGGCTGCTGCATGTAAATTTCCACATCTAAATCACCATGCAAGAACGCTGTCTTGACATCCATTTGGTGCAACACCAAATCTAATATGGCAACCAATGCAAGAAAGCATCTCAATGTAGTCATCTTGACCACCGGAGAGAAGACTTCATCAAAGTCAATGCCTCGTTCTTGCTTAAAGCCCTTGGCAACAAGCCTTGCTTTGTACTTTGGCTGACTATCATGAGCGGTGATCTTATACCTGTAAACCCATTTACAGGGTAGAGCCTTTTTGCCCCGTGGTAATTTAACTAGCTTCCATGTCTGGTTTTTATGCAGAGCTGTCATCTCTGACTGCATGGCCAATTGCCAATTCCCGGAGTCCTCCATTTGCACTGCTTCCTTGTAACATGAAGGCTCATTGCAATCAGTCAACATGACATAATTCATAGATGGAACAAACCTATCAGGAGGTCGCGTGACACGTCCAGATCTACGCACAATAGGTGGCTCAAGCTCAGCCACAACCCGTGGTTCCACTCTATCCTGTCCTTGCTCCTCTTGAGCCCTGACATTTTGTCTTGCACGTGTAGGTCCATCTTCTTGGAAGACAACTCTTCTAATCTCCTCAACCCTCTCTGGTTTAGAATGATATTTGGATTCATTGAAGTGAACATCATTGCTGCGGACAACCTTTCTGGAATCGGGATCCAAAGTCTGTACCCCATCTCACCAGAATTACCATAGCCTAGAAAGATGCACTTTCTACTCTTTGGCTCAAGTTTGTTCCTAAATTCCTTTGGAACGTGAGTATATGCCTCACAGCCAAAGACTCTGAGATGCTTGTATGAGGGCATTTTGCCTGACCATACCATCTCTGGCACTGAATCCTTCTGCAAAACCTTGTTAGGAGATCTATTTATAAGATGAACAGCTGTTGATACAGCTTCAGCCCAAAACCCATTTGGCAGCTGTGCATTAGACAACATACTTCTGACCTTCTCTTGTATGGTCCTATTCATCCTCTCAGCAACACCATTTTGAGGAGGATTGTAAGGAGCAGTAAGTTCACGTTTTATACCTTTTGACTCACAAAAGTCCCGAAAGGCCTTTGAAACATACTCTCCACCATTGTCAGTGCGTAAGGATTTAAGCTTCTTGCCACTCTGATTCTCCACAAGTGTCACAAACGTTTTGAAAACACTAAACGCATTTAGTTTCCCTTCATCTTCCATAGGCCAAGGGTGTAGAGGTCATGCTCAAGACGAGCATGGTGATTGCAGTGATGGTGATGGTGTGGGTGTGTGTGTGTGCACTAGGCACACACAGTGCATAGTGTGCTCTTTGGTGATGTTGTGTGTGTCTTTAATGTGATGGTGACCCCTCTTTATATAGGGGAGGAGGGGGGAGAAATTCTAGAATTTAGAAATGAAGAAATCATTATCTACATAGGCCATGTGACTGTGGGCCCCACTTGTCTGGCTGTGTGTATATGTGCCAGAACAGCAGTCTCATGAGAGAGAGACTAAGAGAGAGATGGGTTGATGAAAAAAAGTGAGAGGTGATATGGAGAATAAAGTAATTACAAGAGGGGAGAGAGAGGAGTGTGTTCAGAGGTGAATTTGTGTGCAGATGCGTGTGAACACAAGAAAAATCAGGTAACCACTGGGTGGGGATGGGTCTGTGGGCACCTTTTTCAGTGAAACTAAGTGTGTGTGAGTGTGGGGGAGGCCATTTGGCTACAAGACAAGAGAGATTTCGAATTTTAGAGATATAGATAGTAATGTAAGATCACGACATTTATGACAGTTTATTGCCTCTTTTCAATGGTGGAAGTTCAAATGTAAATTCAAATGAGGCAAATGTACAGCCTATGGGGGTTTCTAAAAGTGGTCACATAAGAGGTAAACCACTCCTTGTTTGGAGACACATGAAGTGATGCCCCTGAGTCTATAATCCAGTCACTCAGTGCATTTCCATCAGATGCTGTAAGAAGAGCTGAGTCCATTGTATTCTTCAAGAAGTAGATGTCTCCTGACACTAGACTGTCATCCTCTGCAACAGTGTTTGTCACATTTATTTCTTGAATCTTCACTGAGGACTTGTTCTTCTCACCATGGTCTTCAGCTTTCTCTTTGCCTTTTTCTGCTTTCCATTCTCTGCAGTCTCTTTTCATGTGACCCTTCTTGCCACAATGGTAGCATTCTATGTCACTCTTGCCTTTAGCACTGCGGGACTTGCTACGAGACTGATTCCTCTTTTCACCTTTGTACTTTTCTTTGTTCCTTCCCCTGACAACTAAGGCTGTTCCTTTGCCCTTGTCCATTGTCTTTCTATTGGTTTCTTCAGTAAGCAGACTTCCTTCTACACCTGCTATGTTCAAACCATCTGGAGGTGCAGAATTACTCAAAGCTGTGTGAAAAGTGTCCCAACTTTCCGGCAATGTGATCAACAGGAACATAGCTCTAACAGGTTCATCAAACTTGACACCTTGAGCTGACAACTGACTATAGATTGTGTTGAATTCATTCAGATGATTGGACATAGGTGTCCCTTCTTTCATCTTCAAGTCAACAAGCTTCTTAAGCCAGTATACCTGTGAAGCTGCACTCTGCTTCTCATAAAGATCACTCAGCTTTAACCATGCTTGATAAGCCGACATCTAGTCTGCTACATTGAAGTAAACGCTTTCTGCCAAAGTCAACATAATGGTAGAAAGTGCCAATTCATCCATTTCGCTCCATTCATCTTCGTCCATATCTTCTGGTTTTATCCCCTTGAGCTTTATAGGTTTTATCTGCTTCTTTTGTACCAACATGTGCCAAATCTGCTTCTTCCACAATGGGAAATTGGTTCCATCCAGCTTCTTGATATTGTAAAGAGCAGTGTCCTGTGATCCAGCCATAGCTACGCTTCACAGTAGTTTACTTTCCTGGGAAAAATTCGGCAGAGTTTCCCCTGTAACTGACCTCTGAACTAATATCAACCTGTCAAATGAACCAAGAAAGCTTCAGATTCTGCAAAAATTTTGGCAGAGTCTCCTTTGTAAAATGGCTCTGGTGTACTAAAAATAGACCAAAAAACAACTCAAAAAACCACTGTCTCTCTAACACTGTAAGCTGTGGGTAAACCTGTCCTGCACCAAAACTGTCTCTGACTGTCCTGTCCCTGTCCTGTAAGCATAGACTGGGACAATGCCTCAACGGCAGTAAAGCAAAGATGCAATCCCAACTGTCTAACTCACAGTCAATACATCCTAGCTGCCTATCTAAGGGTGCTCGAGGGATCGCTCCAAGACCTGTATCACCGAAAGGATCTCAACATTCGAGAATCCCCCAGCTCAATAAAACCTCACTCGACCCTCAACAAAGGCTGCAGTAAATCTGACAGTACATAGACTTCCCACAAAGTCATACATCCACAAATTTCCCACTGTATGATGTAACCGCTGCAGCGGTTGTTTGCTGCGTGACTCACAGCCAGCAAACCCTCAACAGACATACATCATCTCTGACAATACATCCCATGTGGAAGTACCTGCAATGTCAGGATGAAATCTGGAATATCAAGAAGCAAACACAAGCTACCTGATGAACTAGTGGATGTCGTCTACAGTCTCTGTGTAGATGCGCCCGTGTCGTATGTGACACGCCTCCAAGAACTGTGAGCCGTCCTGCGATGTGTAGACAGCCACAAATCAACACTCTAGGAGTGTCGATATCCTCAGCACCTGCAGTCGTAGGCCGAAAACCCCAAATTTGCAGAGTCGGCCGCTGAGACCACGTAGTCGAAAATGGCATGTGCAGAACTTTGTCGAAGCCGAACGGTGACCGAGATGACCTCAGAATGAAATTCTGAGCACACCGAGCCCTACGGGGTGTCCCACAAGATTTGGGGCCATGTCTTTGCCTGTCGAATTTCACTCCAATCTGAGCTGGTGACTCGAGCCTCCGGCAGTGCTGCCCCGAGCCTCGATTTGAGCTTTGATACCAGTTGAAGGAGTACGAGCGGAAGTGCGACGCGAGAGAGAGTGCGAGAAGAAGAGCACGACGATATGGTGAACTTGCTCTACAGTAATGTGTAGAGCATAGTGAGTTCTTATTAGGTTTTAACAAAAGAATATGTGTACATACCTGGCGGCCCGCCCACTTACCTGGGCGACCACATTGGGCTTTATACCCCAACACCTCTTACCCCTTCAACCAGAGGTATAGTGTGGACACCCAATTCTGGTGGTATCCCCTCCAAATCCTTGTAGGACCAAGCAAAAACATCTTCAAAAGAGTGTATAAAAGAGACTACCTGATTGAGTAATGCGGGATGCTCCCATAACCAAGCTGCTAAGAGTATGTGCCGAGGGTTGTCAGGATCTCCCAGGTTGACTTCTTTGACCGGGTCAGGAGGTGTAGCTGGAGAGGGTGCTTCAGAAGATGAGAAGTGAGTTGCCTCTTGGAGCTTCGAGACATCATGTGCTGGTGCTTGATCGATTGGAAACTCCGCATACTCTTCTTGTAACCATCCTGGTGGAAGCTCCTCGAAGGGTAAATCTTCAGACACAGACATAACAGAGTGCTTTTGAAGGGGCGGGGCATCCGGCCTTGGAGATGTTAGAGGAAGGGGGGAATCTTTGGTGAGTTCATGCAAAGGAGATTTCTTCCCCCTTCGGAGATGTGTTATAGGTTCCCCGAGGCCGACGGCTTCCATCAGAGGATCATTTGAATCATGAGAATCAGGGGCTGACACACTTACTTCTTCAACTGATCCATTGTCTGCTGTAGGACTTGGGACATTGGTGTTCGCCTGAGGAGCTGGGAGAGAGAGTGTTACCGGCACATGTGAGTTTTGAATAGAGACCACATAGCATGGCATCGAGGTGGTAGCTTCCAACCACTGCAGCAGGTCTTCGTCAGACCCGTCAGGTGGGATGGCTGCTCAGGGTCCGGGTTGGACTGTACTGACAATGAGCTCTGATGAGCCTATGGATCCATCCCTCCTTTGAGCCGAATTGGTTGCATGGGGGAGCCATGAGTATGTATCCACAAGGCGTCGTTTCCCCAATTATGAAGTGCCTTAGTATGCCGCAACCATGGTCTACCAATCAGCAAAGGAAATCCTCCCTCCACCTGAGGAAGACTGACCACCACAAAATCCAAGCTAAATGTGAAGTCTTGTACCCTCAGAGGCACCTTCTCTACTATGCCCACAGGGTAGACTTTCCTCTGGTCTACCAATGTAACAGTGAATGGAGCAGGGTGGGTAGGCTGCAGATCTAAGGTCGACATAGTAAATTCTGGTATTAGATTTATCCCAAATCCACCATCCACTATGACTCCTGAGAATTGATGCCCAAGAATAGATATAGTGAGACGAAGACTTTTGTAGTCGGTGAGGGGAGCAGCTGGATATGAAATCATGTAGGACTCCAAGGGCTGCACAGGTAGGTGCCCACCACTAGGCCCTGCACCAGAGTACAGAGACTGAATTATTGAGAGGGTGTCACTTCTGAGGGTTTCATCTAGCCGGAGCATCTCATAAAGGGACACTTGTTGAAAGGTGTTCTTCAAGATTGCTTCCGATGTGGGCTTAGCTCCTACAATCTGGGCCTCCTCAAAAACTTTGACCTGTTGCAAGTCAGCACTGCTGCCAGGAAGGCTCCATCAATGTCCGAAAGCATAGAGATTGGCCTATTCTTTTCACCACTTAAGGGTTCGACAGTTTGATCAGGTTACGGAAGTGATGGACGAGATGGTCCTATTGGCAAGCTTAAACCCAGGGCTGCTCTTTGTACCCGAGTGAGCACGCGAGCGGGGTCTGCCACTTGTTGTGGCCGAGCTGTATGAGTAGCAGGTGCTAGCTGAGGGGTGGTGTTCACTGTGATTAGATTGATCTTTGGGAATGTGAACTCTTGTTGGTTTTGAGTCGGGCCTGAAGATGAGAATGCCCTTTGCTTGGGACAATCCTTACTGTAATGGTCCTTAGACTGCGGACAATGTCTGCAAGGAGGAGACCTTCATGTAAAGGACACTTACTTTGGTAATGCCCATATTCACCGCATCTGGAGCATAAGATTGGCCGATTAGATGGACGAAACGGGGGACGAGGTGGTCGTTGCTCTTGTTGCTGCATGGAGTTGGAGGTTGAGGTGTAGAAGCTTTGGGGAACTGAAGGAGTACTAGCATGATAAAAGCTGGGGGATGCAAAGTTGTTGTGCATACCTTGCTGCATAGGAGGTGTTGTCAGTAGAGGTGGCAATGGGTTTTGATGGCCATAGGGTGAGACCATGTTGGATGCAGGTGCTAGCCCTTGTTGGAGAGAAGGACCTAGACTTTGTAGTATTTTCCGCAATCCCTTGATATAGTAACAATCCTTGTCTTCGTGCCCAAATTTTTCACAGAAGTGGCAATAAGTCCGAAGGGGACAGTCCTGTGGAGGATGTCCTGGAGAGTGACAAGAGCTGCACCATACCATAGCTTTAGTCTCCCGCTGAGACCGAAGCTCTTCTAGCTCTCTCTTGATTTGATCCAAGGCCTCAAGATCCGGTGGTTTCTCTTGTCTAAGAGATATTGATTTCTCTTTTTGGAGAGCGCATTGTAGTTTTTAGGGCTTCAAGTTCTCTGCGCAAAGAAGTCAATGGATCAGCAGGACTACTTTTTGAGAACACAGAGGGAGTCTCTATGTGAGGGGAGTTGTTGAACAGCTTCCTAGCCCCCTCTATCCTAGTAGCAGCTGCGATGAATTCCTCCAGAGTGGCGTCGGGTCGGAGACTCTCTCGGAGTTTTTGCTGAGAGGTTGTGGGGAGCGCCTTCTCCACCCACTTCTTAACCATGAATTCACCGGGTTGCTGGGGAAGCTTGGCAACCAGAGACTTGGTTTTAGTCATAAGCTCTGCAAAAGTCTCCTGCATGGCTAGAGCACCATGTTGGCCAACTCATCCAATACGTTCTCTTGGTAGTCACCTGGCCTGAAAGCTACACATAACTGTTTTCTTGAGGCTGCCCAAGTTGCAAAATGGTTCTTTGCAAACTGGCTATACCATTTGTTTGCTAAGCCATCCAAGGTGGATGGAAAGAGTACCAAATACGCATCTTCTTTGTTAAGACCGCGACCCCTACAGAGAGATACAAACCTCCTTGCATGGTCGTCAGCATCTTCTAAAGAGAGTCCTTTGAAGGTGGAGAACTTGATGTTTACCTTGGCCAAACCACTAGCCAACGCCTCCATCGCCCCTTGCTGAGCCTGTTGGTCAATAGCCTGTTGTAGCAGAATAGGAGAGAGCTTTACTGGAGAAGGTGATCTGGAAGATGTGGAACCGGATGAAGGAATGGGTGAAGTCGTATGTGGAGGTATGAGTGATGAGGTTAATGGACTTCTACTAGGTACCAAAGGTCGTCTTCTGTTATAGTACTTTAGAGGGATCAGTAGTGCGCTTTGATGCTCGACTGACCGCCTTGTATGTGTCATGCAGTGACCACCAATCCAACCAAGCTTTGGGCAAGAATACCCTTAACTGTGGGGCTGAACGAACACAGGTCTAGACCAGGACAAGTGAGGACAGTGACTAGACCACCTGGTCCAGGACCAGGGCAAGTGACTAGATCACCTAGCTGGACCAGGACGAGGAGGACTGGACCAGGATGAGGAGGACGGGACTAGGACGAGGAGGGACTAGACTAGGAGCACAGACGAGGACGGGGACTGGTTGGACGAGGGCGAGACAGGACCAGACCAGCAGACTAGCTACACAATGCAAGGAAAGTGGGCGAAGCTAGGTAACAACCAACTAGCTTCACGATTTCTATCTCAATAGAGAGTGAGACTTCATTGAGATCCCATCGTGGTCGCCAAAATGAGAGCACCTGTAGCGCGGATAATGTGTCGTGCTCTCTATAGTGGGTGGTCCTCAGTGCAATGTGCGTGACAATCTCACTCAAACAGACTGAAAAGAGGAAAACAATAGACGTCAACTGAGCTCACAAAGACACAACAGCAGACCAGAACATATGACTCGACTATCTCAAAGAACTGATACAGACTCTGGCGTGGCAGCACACTCAGCCCCAGCCCAGGACTCACAGGTACAATGGGGGTGTCAAGGCTCAGATGTGCAGGGATGGTGAAGACGTGCTCTGTGTATAGACTCACTCTAGACGACTACGTAAAAGATAATCCTGACCAAACCGCTACTACTCATATATACAACCATAAAGAGCCACCAATGGCTCATAAATGACAGCACCTAAGTCTATCTTCACTGGGTGGCGGTGGTGACCTGGCCACGATGTCCACTAAACCACCGTATCCCTGCCACGTTTCACTGCCCAGCGAGTCCGTCTAGTGTGAACCGACTAGACCAAAGACCAACTGTAAAGTCCAAACTGTACTAACTATCCTATGAAAGTGACACTGTAGCCTGCTACAGGTCAGCACGCACTCCCAGCCATCATGCATCGCTGGGAGGGTTATTTAGCAAAATTATTATCCTATTCCAACTAAAAAGTAAGTAAAAGAGATTTACTGTCTCCATCCCGCAATGTTATTGGCTGTCGCCGATTGCAGCCACACCAGTGTTGGCGGAATGAAGCAGACCAATGACCATGATGGTTTTGTACACGAAAAGTATTTGTAATTTACTTGGAATATCACATGGACGATTAAAAAACAGGCACATTTTGTCTTTCAATAAATTGCTAGATGAAAATATCAATGAGTTAAGAAATCATAAAAGTTTTAAGTTTAAGGCAAAGAAGCTATGGTAACTTGAACATAAATAAATAAAAATATTAGAGTATCGATCAAGGACAAAGCAAGGTCACATTTTCATACATGATATGAATTCATTATCCTAATTTATAATCCATGCTCACATTCTCAAATGGAGCAAATGTCTTGTTCAAAAGGCAATGGAATCTATAGTCAAAGAAGCGCCTACAGTCAAAAAGAGAAAAAGAGCTCTAATTGAGCATTTTCATGTATGGGCACTCATGGCACATAATCTAACGTAAAGCACATTTCTTCAAAAGAGTAGCATATTGACAGTTTTTAAGCATAACAAAAGCAAAGTCTTGCATGCTCTTCCTTTGAGATTATCCACTTTCATGAGCTATCCATATGTTATGACAAAGCTTCATGGTGCAAAAGTGTGGTCATAGCTCTAGTTTTGGAGGCAAGAGAGCAATATACAATGAAGCTCGTCATGAGCTTTGCCCCCTAAAGAGCCCACAAGTTTTCAGCAAGTCTTGAGTTGGGGGCTTCGAGAACTTTCAAATCATATTGAAACTATATCATGTTTGCTTGCTCTTTATCTTGAGGGGAGCAAAAACAGGTCATCATGAAAGATGATGATCTTGTTGTATACACCAACTTTGGAAAAGCAACATGCACGTGTCTTCTACTACAATACCTTATCTAGCCTTATTTTAGCTTCCTAAACTCTTTGTGACTTAATATATGGCTAAATGTCTCAAAAGTAGTCACACATGCTACATAATGTCTATGAAAAGATGAGCCAACTCCAAAAAAGAAGGTAGTCTTTGGTCCTCATGCCTTCAACATCACTCAGACTCTTGTTATAGTAAACGCCACGGTATGTACACATTTCCTTTACATGTCTAACGGAAAATATATTGTTAGGTGTGGATGGTTTTAAAAAATTATAGAAAATGCCTACATTTTATTGAATATGTTGTGTTGTGCAAGTTGTTCTACACTAAGGTCAAACACCTTGAAGGACTGATGATAAAAGGGTTTTTTTTTTATATCTAGCTTCTTTCAATAATTGTTAGCAATTAGTTTTAGATGTTATAAATTAAGCTGTTCAAATTTTCACTTTTGGAAAGAACCTTGCAACTCCTCTAGGCAAAAAGACAACCTTGGGATCCCTTGAGAGCTTGAAGCTTCAAATTAATGCATGAGCATGTCCATCTCTAACATCCCAATGAGATTTCTTACTTGTAGGCAAAACAACTCTGGTAGTAGCAGGCCTACTATAACCTACAACATCCTCAACAAAGCATGTATCCACAAAAGACGGACGTACATTAATGCCATTCACAACATTCCAGATGTCCTTTGAGACAAAAGCATGCGTCATCATGTAAGCCCACATTGGGTAGTTATCCCCACTCAATTTTTTCTTAAGAACCAACATCTTGTAATTATCTTTGTTGTTGTCAGCCATGGTAAGTGATTGTACCCAATGTGAAAACTACTCTGAAAGAGGAAAAATAAAGTAGGACTAACATGTGCGATATAGAGCAACCTAAAGAGGACTGTAAGGAACCTATTATGCATTATAGAAATTCTGCACAAAAGGATAAAATTGCTTGTGCCATACTACCTATAGTGGAAATGGAGGCCAAAATAAGCTCAAATCAAAATATTGGCACTCACCAAAGCTCACCCAACTCAAAGAAAGTAAGCATGGGGTTTGTCAACAATGCTGGTGACTATGCTCGGGAGGATGCAACCTGCTCTAAAACCAATTGTTGAAATTAGGGTCGTAGGGATGCAAACACAAATTGGAGAAAATGAAGAAGCTCAAGGCACTCAACAGAGAGTGTATTGGTTTGTGCACAAATAGAAAGATAAGTTATCCCTAGAGTGATGGGTGTATATACAATGCAGAAGGAAAAAAACCTCCTAGTGAGGAAAAAAGTGCCTTGGCCATCCTAAGTGTTTTCACACACATCACTACCATATATGGCAACAATGACTTGCATAAGTTTTCCATCCTTGGGAAACATCAGCCTTTTCTCTCCCTTTCCTTGAAATGTTTGATGTATTTTCAAGACTTACTCTCTCATGCAATATACCACTCCATGGATTATTAACTAGACTTGAACTAGGTGCCCTTGTAGTCGACTCAAAATTGTGAATGTACCCATACATTTTGTGTAGACACCTTCTATTTTACATTAGCCCCGTGATCATTTTTTACATCAACATACAAAAATTCACCAATCTTGTCAATGTTCACTCAAACATGTCTAGAAAGTCCATGCTTACATGGTCAATTCTAGGCCAAGAGAAAGAGTGCATCGTCTACATTGCACAACCAAGAGAATAAGTCCATGAATTTACCTTAAGTAGACCTTGGATGCATCAACATTTTTTCCAAGTCCCTTGGGATACAAATGAAGTATTGTCCCAAGCTAATTGTACAAGAATACAAGCCTCAAGGGTTGGAAAGTAAACCAAAAAGGTCGGCCGTGATCATTTTTTACATCAGCATACAAAAATTCACCAATCTTGTCAATGTTCACTCAAACATGTCTAGAAATTCCATGCTTACATGGTCAATTCTAGGCCAAGAGAAAGAGTGCATCGTCTACATTGCACAACCAAGAGAATAAGTCCATGAATTTACCTTAAGTAGACCTTGGATGCATCAACATTGTTTCCAAGTCCCTTGGGATACAAATGAAGTATTGTCCCAAGCTAATTGTACAAGAATACAAGCCTCAAGGGTTGGAAAGTAAACCAAAAAGGTCGGTCAAGCCCACAATCTAGAATACAGCAACGCCTCATTGAGGCAACATCTTAAGGAAAACCTACCCAAAAAAAAAAGTTCACCCCAAAATATGAAAGAAGATTAGGCATCAAAGGCAAGGCACAAGGGTACTATAGTTGGGCCAAACAACTATGGATCCCAAAGGCTATACACACAAGAAACCCTCGACATTGACAAAACCAATGAAGGCAACTACATTGACAAATTAGCTCAATATCAATGAAGCACCGTGCTTGGCTTCGTTTCTATCCAAGACATGAAACTTGTCCAAATGGACGTGAAAACAACATTTTTTCACGGGGATCTAGATGAAGATGTCTACATGAAACAGATAGAGGGTTTTGTATGTGAAACTCAAAAGCCAATGAGGGTGGAATTTGGTTTGCAGAATTAAAAAGGCACTCTATAGCCTCAGGCAAGGTTCAAGACAGTGGCACTAGATATTTGAAAAACTCATGCAGTCTCACGGTTACATAAGGAGTCAAGAGGATCATTTCTTATACAGAAGAAAGTTGAACAATGGTTCTTTAATCATCTTGATCTTGTATGTAGATGATATGCTTATCGTAGGGAAATCAATTGATGAGATCAATCAATTGAAGAGATGCTAAGCACTCAATTTTTCATAAAAGACTTGGGAAATGCTAATCACTTTCTTGGTATGCGTATCAAGAGGGATAAGCAAAGTGGAATTATTGAATTGTCTCAAGAAAAGTACATCCACAAGGTCTTGCAATGTTTTAGTATGCAGAGGGGAAGTACTTGAGTATCCCAATGCAAACATACTTAAAACTCAACAAGGAATATTCTCCCAAGATAGATGCTGAGAAAGATGAAATGGAATAAGTGCCATATTCTTCAGCGGTTGGCAGTTTGATGTACGCTATGGTAGCCACAAGATCAGACATTGCATATGCAGTGGGAATGGCTAGTAGGTACATGTCAAACCCTAGCAAGAAGCATTGGGAAGCATTGAAGAAAATCCTCAAATATCTGAAGGATACAACTAACAAGTGTTTACGCTTTGGAAACAGTAACGCATCTATTGTGGGGTACACGGTGTAGCAGGGCTACAGTGTCACTTCACAGGGAAGACAGTTGGACAGTTGGCGACAATTGGCTACACTGGGTCTGGTTCACACTGGACGGACCTCTGGTCTAGGGGGTGACACGTGGCAACTTACCTACCGACGGTGGTCTAGTGGACCTCGTGGCCAGGTCACCACATGGCTGACACTATGAGCCGTTGGTGGCTCTTTATGGTGGTACGTATGAGTAGTAGCGGTTGGTGATGTTATCATCTTCTTCACCTTTGATCTGGTACGTAGTCGTCTAGAGTGAGTCTTACACAGAGCACTGCTTCACCATCCCTGCACATATGAGCCTCGACACCCCATTTGTACCGGTGAGTCCTGGGCTGGAGCTGAGTGTGCTGCCATGCCAGAGTCTGTACATGGTTCTTTGAGCTAGTCGAGTCCACATGTTCTGGTCCACTGTTGTGTCTCTGTTGTTATCCATTGTTTCTGTGTTTCATTCTGTTTGAGAGAGTTTCCATTCGTTTGAGTGAGATTGTCACGCACATTGCACTGAGGGGCACCCACATTGTAGAGAGCACGACACATTATCCGCGCTACATGTGCTCTCATTTTGGCGATCACGGTGGGACCTCAACTGAAATCTCACTCTGTGAGGTGAAAATCTTGAAGCTAGTTAGGTTTATCTACCTTTGCCAACCTTGCCTTGCACTGTTCTCCTCTCGCCTAGTCCAACTAGTCTAGTCCCCTCTCGCTTGGTCCAACTGGTCTAGTCCTCTCTCGCCCTGGTCCAACCTGTCCTCGTCCCTAGTCTAGACCTCCTCGACCCTGGTCTAGTCCTCCTCGTCCCTGGTCCAGCCGGGTCTAGTCACTTACCTGGTCTGGTCTAGTGGAGTCTAGACCTGTCACAAGTTTTCTTGCCCCAAGCGTGGTTGGACTGGTGGTCACTGCATGACACATACAAGGAGGTCAGTCGAGCGTCAAAGCTCACTATTGAGCCCTCTGAAGTACTATCACAGAAGACGACCTTTGACACCTTGTAGAAATCCTTCAACCTCATCACCTATACCTCCACATATCACATCACCCATTCCTTCATCAGGTTCCCCATCTTCCCAATCACCTTCTCCAGTAAAGCTCTCTCCTATTCTGATACAACAAGCTATAGAGCAACAGGCTCAGCAAGGAATCATGGAGCCACTAGCTAGTGTTTTGGCCAAGGCAAACATCAAGTTCCCTACCTTCAAAGGGCTTTCTTCAGAAGATGCTGACGACCATGCAAGAAGATTTGTATCTCTCTGTAGAGGACGTGGTCTTTACAGGGAAGATGCTTATCTGGTACTTTTTCCATCCACGTTGGACGGCTTAGCAGACAAATGGTACAGCCAGTTTGCAGAGAATCATTTTGCAACTTGGGCAGACTTAAGACAACAATTCTGTGCAGCTTTCAGGCCGGGCGACTACCAAGAGAAAGTGTTGGATGAGTTGGCCAACATGGTGCTCCAGCCAGAGGAGACTTTTACGGAGCTTATGACCAAAACCAAGTCTCTGGTTGCCAAGCTTCCCCAGCAACCTGGTGAATTCATGGTTAAGAAGTGGGTGGAGAAGGCGCTTCCAAAAACCTCTCAACAAAAACTCCGGGAGAGCCTCCGTCCTGAAGCCAGTCTGGAGGACTTTGTTGCTATTGCTACTAGAATAGAGGGAGCAAGAAGGCAATTCACTGACTCTCTTCAGTTAGATACTGCCCCTGTACTCATGGACAGTCCATCAAACCCCTTGATGACTTCTTTAAGAAGGGAACTGGAAGCCCTAAAGTTACAGCGAGCCCTTCACGAAGAGAGATCCTTCTCTCTCAAACAGGAGAAGCCTCCACATCAAGAGGCTTATGATCAACTTAAAAGAGAGTTAGAAGAGCTCAGGTCTCAGCAGGAGACTAAGGCTATGGTATGGTGTAGTTCATGCCGCTCTCCAGGACACCCTCCACAGGACTGTCCCCTTCGCTCTTATTGCCACTTCTGCGAAAAATCGGGTCATGAAGATAAGGATTGCTACTATATAAAGGGATTGCACAAAATACAACAAAGTCTTGGTCCTACTCTCCAACAGGGGTTAGCACCAGCATCCAACATGGTTTCCCACTACGGCCATCCCAACTACATGCCACCTTTGCTCAATACCCCTGCTGTCCAAGGTATGTCAAGTACTTTCCCGACTCAAGGTTATAATGCTACTGCCACCTCAACCCCTCAGAGCTTCTACACTTCAGCCGCGGGCACCTCCCTGTACAGCCCTCAGAGTCTTATTTGATTTCCTATCCATCTGCTCCCCTCACCGATTATAAAATTCCTCGCCTCATTGTATCTATTCTTGGGCACCAGCTATCCGGCGTCATCGTTGATGGAGGATCTGGAATCAATTTGATGCCCGAATTCACTATGATGGCCTTAGGTCTAAAGCCTACCCAACCTGATCCTTTCACTGTTACATTGGCCGATCAGAGGAAAGTCTACCCAGTGGGCATAATGGACAATGTGCCTCTATAGGCACAAGACTTTACTTTTAACTTGGATTTTGTTGTGGTTCGTCTTCCCCAGGTTGAGGGCGGATTTCCTTTGCTCATTGGAAGACCATGGCTGCGACACACTAAAGCACTTCATGATTGGGGAAATGACACTATGTGGATACATACTTTTGGCTCCTCGATGCAACCCATTCTCTTAGAAGGTGGTATGGATCCCGTGGTGCACCAAGTTTCTTTGTCAATGGAAACCAAACCTGAACAAGAACAACCTACTACACCTGAAGGGTCAGATGAAGATCTGTTGGAGTGGTTAGAGGCTACCAAATCTATGCCTTGTTATGGAGTCTCTATTCACTCTTTGCATGAAGATACACCCTCTTCAAATGGTGCCACAATAACTACACCAAATGAGCCACCTGAGCCTATGAAGAAGTATAGAAGCAATAAGAAATCTCCTCTACAAACACCTTTGGTGTCTGCTTCTCCGACCAGAACAAAGCTCTCCTTTGTGTATAGCAAACTCCCTTCACAGAGCCCGTCCTGCAAGATGAATTCTAAGATCATGATCGTTGTATTGCTCATGGTAGCTGTGTGCTCATTATTTGCACCTATCTACCCTATCCCCCTCTCCCCATCTTCCCCTCACTACCCCTCGCCTTACCCTCCCCCTCGCCCTAGTCCCTCACCCTCCCTCCCCCCTCTCCCCGTCGCCCTCGTCCTACCCTCCCCCTCGCCTAGTCCCCCTCACTACCCTCGCCCTCGCCCTAAGTCCCTCCCCCTCATCCCCTCGTCCTCCCCCTACCCACCCCCTCTTGCCCCTAACCACTCCCCCACTCACCCTCGCCCCTACCCACCCCCTCACTCCCTCTCGCCCCTACCCAGCCCCCCTCGCCCCTACCTATCCCCTCTCCCTAATGGGATACTCTCTCCAAAATAATGCACAGCCCAAACAAGCAGCCTAGAAGCAGTGTATTTTGTGTTCATTCCCTGCATTGAGAGAGAACCTGTAGGTAGGTAGATAGGAATGAAATTCACACCTACATATCTTCAGTCAGCGGGACTAGATGTAAAAGTTTTGGCAGTTCGTGCTCTACTTGCTGCCATCTGTTTTCATGCATATCAGCGGGTCTCATACATGATTTTGCAGAGGGTTTCACCTCAAACTCAATTAGTAGGCAATTGCGTGAAGCGACTGGTGGTCATTGTTACCTCTGTTCCCTATTTCCCCATCAATGGCATTGGCACTGGTATTGCTTTGGTTGGAGTCTTTGCGTACTCACGGGTGAAGCAGCAAAAGAAGAAGCCTGAAAAGTCTGAGTGGCAAACAAAACTTGAAGTTGACTTAGGACAATGCTTAAGGCACACTTCATTTGTCAGAGCTAAACATTTGATATCGATTGGTTGCGATTGGTTGAAGAGCTACCAGTCACTTACTTCCTGTTGTGGAGCTTTATTATGTTTTGCCAATTGGGATTCTTGGATTATGAAATCATACTGCGTCCCGCTTCTCCAAAGGATTAAAAATTTGCAAGCAATGCAGTGTGTTTTAAACTCCATTTTTGGGCCTAGAACCTGCTTCAAGAAGGATGTACATATGCACTACCTAATGGTTTTCTTTCACAGTTTTTTCAATATTTCCTCTCACCGAGACGGTGAGCGGTCTTGTGGCGGGCAACCTGTAGCAGGGCTACAGTGTCACTTCACAGGGAAGACAGTTGGACAGTTGGCGACAAGTGGCTACACTGGGTCTGGTTCACACTGGACGGACCCTCTGGACGGACCTCTGGCCTAGGGGGTGACACGTGGAAACTTACCTACCGACGGTGGTCTAGTGGACCTCGTGGCCAGGTCACCACATGGCTGACAATATGAGCCGTTGGTGGCTCTTTATGGTGGTACGTATGAGTAGTAGCGGTTGGTGATGTTATCATCTTTTTCACCTTTGATCTGGTACGTAGTCGTCTAGAGTGAGTCTTACATAGAGCACTGCTTCACCATCCCTGCACATCTGAGCCTCGACACCCCATTTGTACCTGTGAGTCCTGGGCTGGAGCTGAGTGTGCTGCCATGCCAGAGTCTGTACATGGTTCTTTGAGCTAGTCGAGTCCACATGTTCTGGTCCACTGTTGTGTCTCTATTGTTATCCATTGTTTCTGTGTTTCATTCTGTTTGAGAGAGTTTCCATTCGTTTGAGTGAGATTGTCACGCACATTGCACTGAGGGACACCCACATTGTAGAGATCACGACACATTATCCGCGCTACACACGGATGCAGATTAAGTGGGTTGTGTGGATAATAGAAGATCCACATCTGGCTATGTGTTCATGTTTGCTAGAGCGGCTATCTCTTGGAGATCATGTCTCCAAGACTATATGTCTTCATCTACTACTCAGGCAGAGTATGCTGCTGCGTCTGACATCAGCAAGGAAGCCATATGGTTAGCTCGTCTAGTGGGAGATTTGGTCATACAAAGCTCCAATACTACATTGTGATAGTTAGAGTGCCATTGCTTTGGCAAAGAATCCAGTGTTTCACTCAAAGTTGAAACACATAGAGGTCAGATACCATGTCATATGAGATGTATTGGCTCCTAGAAAGAGCCTAGCCTCATAGCATTGTACACATTGCATAGAGCTTATGGGTGTAGGATGAAACCTAGGCAATGCTTCATCAACTTTGTATAGACTAACTATACTGACGCCACTATTGGCCACCCTGACCTTCAAGTGGGAGGTTGTTGGGGTGCACTTGCTACGATAGAGACTTCTTCAAAGCAGTATAGGGTCGGCGGTCCGCCAGCCCTTCTTTGAAAATCCCACTGCATTTTGCTTGGGAGCAAGTTATTTTGTTACCGTTTGGGCTTCATTCCAACTACTATTTACTTCTTTTAGCTCCTGTTCTAGCCAAGTTTTATCCTTGTTTAGATTTTCCTGGCCTCCCTTACTTGTTGCTTCAATAGCTATGCCTTTAGCACGGTCCTTGGAGTTTGGGCTCTTTAGAATGCTTGGAAAAGAAATGCATGGTCTGATAGCAGCAGAAGATGTTGATTCCTTGTTCACATTAGTACAGATCGGCCCCTGGGGCACACTCATAATTGTGAGTAGAGAGAATTTATATTAACTTGAAAAGAATACAATCTCTTCAAGCACCACATGTGCCTTGAAGGGGCAACGATTCCATAAGGGGCTTGAACACAGATGCAACAAAAATCAAAACAAGGGTGCTACAAAAAACCTCTCAAGTGTTCTAAACAACTCAGTGCATGGTGCCACTCTTTAACATTACATGTTGTCCCTCTCTTAGCTCCTACAACATGAATGAGCTCAGAGCTCAAACTCACAATATCATCAAATTGAGCCACAACCAGTTTTGCCTCGAAGACCCGAAGGTTCCTAGACTTTTAGAATTATTTAAGGTAACCAAATCTGGTGATTTGGGTGCACATCAGAATGGCCTAGATTTGTAAACTTTAGCATCCAGTCCTCATGAGGCAAGGCACTTAGATGTAGGCGGTCCTACGAAGCCGATCTGCAACCAAAGCAAGTGGCATTGCCAATCCCTCTAGCACAAACCTTAATCCCAATAGGCATGGCTCCCCAAATCACCTTCCAAATAAAGAACTTCATGTATTTAGGAGATTTAATCTCCTAGATGGCTCTTAGACCAATTTTTCTTCCATATTTTGGTGAATGGGGCAAACTACTCTACTTTGTATACTAGCTCACTATAGCTATCTTGGGTCTTGAGGAGCTTGAACACTTTATCTTTTGGCCAATGCCACGCTTTCTAATCTATCTCTCACCTGAATACGGGTGAAGGTGGTGATGAAAGAACTTCCAAGGTCTACTGATCAGAAGCCTTCAATAAGGCACTAAAAGCTCCACATCCTTCTAATAGAGGTTTCTATCATCCCAATGATGAGATAGTTTAGAGATCCCTTTGTTGCTTAACTAGCGAGAAACAAGGAGCCCCTTCCAAGTTTTGAGAGACAGGGGGACCAATGGAGAGAGGATCCCCTAAAGTATCTAAACTTCTCCCTCCATTTCAGGTTGAGGCTGCTTTGTTTCACCTTTGTGCTAGTTCCCCTATGCTGCCACCAAGCTTAAGGAATGTCCAAAGAGGCGCCAAAATCTTATCATGCATTGTGACCTCCTTCCATGTTCCCTCTTTAAATGCAAGCTTTGCTTTGTTTATCAAACCCCATGCTATGATAGACCATTCTTGCTTTTGATCCCTCAACAAGATAACTAGTTTGGCACACAATGCTTCTACACGTAGCATGGGTCCAATGATCCCAATGCCACCTTGTTTCTTCAGTCTCGCTATCCATTACCATCTCCCCCATTGGCAAGGGGTTGTGGCTTTAGTGTTGCTCTTCCACAACAACCATTTGATAGGCTTCAAAAATTCTGTCCAATTGGATTTGCTCAGTTTTAGCAGCGAAGATACAAATGAAATATAAGGAATCATGAAATCATTGATCACGGTAACTCTTGTATGAAAGGGGATGAGCACAAAATCCCATCTTCTCATTTTGCTATTGATATTTTTCAAGAACTAGTTGAATCTTTGGTTATCCATTATGCGCACCCCTAGTGGGACACCTAGGTGCCTGAACATAGTGCCCTTACCAATAACCTCCCTTGACCATTCTGCTTAGTCAAACGAGTTGCTCTCAAAGAGAGAAATCAATCTCAATTTTTCAATACCGGAAGCAATAGAAAATAGTTAGACAATCTATAGGGCTCTTCCTAGCATTTTTGACTTGGCTTTAAGGAAGAGCAATGAATTGTCTGCAAACAAATTTGTAAGCAATTGCTTACCTCCACAAAGTGACAAACCTTGAATTTCCCCTTTTGTCGCACCGTTCTTAAACGAGGTTGCCAAAGGCTGAGAGCCAATAGCGAAGAGTAGCGAGGCAAGGACAACCTTGCTTGATCAATCGATTGACCTCAAACATTCCCAGTATCTTGCTGTTGAAGAGCATCTCAGAGTAACTTTCCTCCTCAGGCGTGTGAACTATCACACACATTTTGCGTCCAAAGGGAGGGCTTCTTCTTATTTTGAATTTTTTAAGCTCCTTATAGTATAAATAGATGAAAAGTGAAGGCCTAGAAAAAGGCTTCACTTTCCTCCCATTGATTGGTTCCTTCTCTCTCTCTCTTTCTCTCTCTCTCTCTCTCTCTCTCTCTCTCTCTCTCTCTATATATATATATATATATATATATATATATATATATATATATATGTGTGTGTGTGTGTGTGTGTGTGTGTGTGTGTGTGTGTGTAAAGAAGGTAGAAAAATTTTGGACTATAATGATTGGGTCTCTTATGGAAAAGTTGTTTGGGTGCATAATGGAGATAAGATTGTGTGATTGGACTGAAGAGAATGGCAAGCATGCAAAAGGACAAGCGGGTTTTTGACAATGCCATAGCACCATTGATCATCTTGTCACTCTTTGTGTTCTCTTGGAGGAAAGTTGGTTGAAAGGCAAGTGATTGTATTGTTGCTTTGTGGAATTTAAGAAAGCCTTTGATATGATTTCATGTAGCAATTTGTGGAGAAGGATGGATGAACTCCAAGTGCCAAGTGAGTTTATGCTTGTGGTTTCTAAATCTATGAGAAGGTGATGTGTCACCAGCTCTCTCTGGTATATGCATCGATCAATTAGAACAAATGGTACTTGACTTGATGCAAGAAGAAGGCATTGAAGAGGTCACTATTTGCAATGGGGTAATCATGCTTGTGGTGTATGCAGATGATGTAGTGCTTCTAGCACACACTTTAGAGGATTCACAAAAGCTTATGATTGTCCAGGGGAACTTTTTCTTGCATAGTGGACTGATTGTGAATGAATCCAAAACGAAGGTTATGCTTGTGAAAACCAACCATAAGGAGAAGCCATGCATTGTGTACGACAATAAGATGCCTAAAGTTATTGAGAGCTTTAAGTACTTTGGCCTTGATGTTCCAAACAATCACAAGTGGAATGAATGTGCTTTGCATCATTTGAAGTAGCATGAATGTGCTTTGCATCGTTTGGAAACCAAAAAGAGAGCATACTATGCACTTGAGGACATTTGTAATGTAAAAAATTGCAAGTGTTGGGTTCGTAAGATGTACCTTTTTGACACATTGGTGACACCGATTCTGCTTTATGGAGTTGAAATGTGGGGAGAGAGAATCTCAAAGTCTACTTGGAAAGAGTTTGAGAATGTCCAAAAGCATTTTCTTACAAACTTTCTCCAAGTAAAGACACAAACACCATATATGTTCCAATTCAATTTGTGAAAAATCTTGTGCTACTAACCTTGCTTTGCCACTTCTGCAATGAGCCATCAGCCTTATGCTTCACTTTGTAAACCCATTTGGTGCCAATGACTTTCTTCTTTGGAGGCCGATCCACTACTCCCCAAGTGTCACTCTTTGTGATGATGGTGTACTCTGACTGCATCGCATCCTTCCACTTTGGATCAGCCAAGGCCTCATTGATGGAGGTTGGCCCCTTCATAGAGCCCACAATTTTTGTCATAAGAGCCATGTTGACGATGTGTTCAGAGGCTCTTCTTTGCTCCTCTATTATTACCATCGCAAACCCCCCTCCTCTTCATGAGGATTGTGAACTTGAGGGTTTTGAGCATCAAAGAGCTGTTGAGACCACTTTGGTAGCTGCTTTCCCTATGATGTTGTAACAGGTTGGTTAGATTTACTTGAGTTGTCATCATTAGACGACAACTCCTCTTGAATTTTTACATGACTTTGGTTTGGCACATGGTGATTTATCTCTTTGTTTGATGAGAAAGTGGACAAACCTAGTTTCTCCACTGAATGTGGCCCTTCTTCAACTACCACATCCTGATTGGTGAGTATTTTCTTTTCCTCTAGATCATAGAGTCTATATGCCTTAAACTCTACGTTGTCTTCGATAAATACGCACTTCTTGCTTCTGGCTTCTACTTTGCTCTTTGTGAATCAGGAATATATGTATAACACCCAAATGTTTTGAAATGCAAGACCCAAGGTTCTTACCAGAATAGGCTTCTTGAGGTGTTTTCCCTTTCAAAACCTTTATGTAGCTTTGATTGAGAATGTATATTGTTGTACTTACTACTTCAGTCCAAAAGGAATCTGGCATATCCTTGGCTTTGAGCATGCACCTTGTCATTTCTACCACAGTCTGATTGCGACGCTCCACAACTGCATTTTGTCGTGGTGTGTAAGCTGTAGTAAGGTGATGTTTTCTGCCATGCTTATTGTAGTAGTTGTTGAATTCATTTGAGATGAATTCTCCTCCTCGATGTGTGTGAAGCTTCTTCACCTTCTTTCTTGTTCCATTTTCTATAAGCTTTTGCCACAATTCAAACTTTCAAAAAGCTTCAGACTTCTCACGAATCAAATACAGGACCCACATCTTTCTATTAAAGTCGTCGACTATAGCAAAAAATAGAAAGGTTCACTCAAAGTAGTCGTAGTAGACATTTTACCACAGAGATCCGCATGCACGAACTCTAGAGGAGACTGAGCTCGATTACTACTCTCTTGTGGAAATGCATTTCTTTGTTGCTTGCACATCATGCAAGCTTCACATACTTCATTCCTATCTAAGATTTGAGACATGTGTGCCACCATCCCAGATTTCTGCATCTCTTTTAGCACAGCAATGCTGAAGTGACCAAATCTCTCATGCCATAATTGAATTGTACCTTCTTTTGTAGTGACTATAAGTGTAGAAAGTTTGTAGAATGTTGCACCTTATGTCCTTTCCCACGGTGAATCCAAGATTTTTGCTCCACTTTTCTTGAAAGAAACTTCAAGGCCACGATCGATGATCTCAACAATGGAGAGCAAATTCTTCTTGATTTGAGGTATGTACAACACATCAAAGAGTTCTTTAGTTTCACCTATGGATGCTAGAAAGAAATTTTTCCACACCCTTCGGCTGGACATTTTGCATGATTCCCAACAACTACATTGATGGGTTCCTATAGAGGCTTCCAGGAACTATACCAATCTTTTTTACTAGTCAATATGTCGGGATGCACCACATTTTCAAAATCCAAGAACCATCAACAACATGCGGAGTTTGTGCTGATGAACATACCTATTCTATGACAAACCATACTTCAAGGTCTGTCTCATCGTTGTCTGTGGATTCTCTTTCCTTCCAAGAAGCTTTCATGGTGCCGTTCTTCTCGTCTGCTTTCTTCTTTTTGTGGTCTTTGATAGCGTGACCCTTCTTGTCAAAATAAAAATAGCTACCTGAGAATTTCCTCTTCTTGGGATTTTTCTTAGAGGCATTTGATGTAGTCCCCTTTCCTTTTTCATTGGCTATGAAGGTAGCATCACCTCCACCTTCCGTGGTCGTGAGTCGCACTTCCTCTTCAACCAACATTGCACTCAGCTCTTCAAACATAAGAGGGGTTGGAAGAACTTGAGTGTTGAGTGCCGTAACACGATTGTCATATCTCGTCGGACCAACAACGGCTAATTGATCTTGGATATCCTTAATCCGCTTGATAAAGACCTTCACCTTCTCTCCATCAGCAGCAGGTTTCTGAGCAGCAAGGTGGTTTTTTAAATTTTGAATTCTAGTGTGATTGTGCGCTTCATATTGGCGAGCAAATATATTCCAAGCTTCATGTTCTTTACTGGTATGTTGTATCAACGTGAGGACAAAATCCCTTACACACATGAAGATGGAGCATAATGCATCTGCATTCCTTCTTTTTTAGGCACGTAGAACAGTAGCATCCAAGGGAATTAGAAGACTTGGATTTGCTAGATCAATTGTTGCCATGGGCTCCAGTTCTGCACCATTTGGCCCCAACACCGTATCAAGCAATTCGTACAAATCCAAAATTGCAGAAATTTAGAATTTCCAAAATGTGTAGTTGGTGCCATCAAGCTGCCTTCCATGATGGTTGGTCATGGACGGCTGGCGGAAGAATGTGAAGCAGAGTGGCACTGGAAAAAGCGCTTGAATATGCTGACATGATTGATTTTGCACGATAACACAAGTACTTCTTGTACTTTCTTAGCTACAAGCACCTAGTGCTCTGATACCATTTAAGAATGACTTATTACATTTCTATAATTAAGCACCATTGATGCCCACTCCCATAAGACTTGGGTGTTGCAACTCATAAATTAAAGCACCATCAATTTAGCACAACATGCCTCCAAGATTAGTAAAGCTAACTTTGGACTAAAGTCAACATTTCATCACACGTATGTTCAAATCCTTATTCTCGCCCCGTTCTATAATTAAGCATCGTTGTTGCCCACTCCCATAAGCCTTGGGTGTTGCAGCCCATAAAGTAAAGAACCATCAATTTAGGAGAGCATGCCTCTGAGATTTGTTAAGGTAACTCTGAATTAAAGTCAGCAATCATCACATATATGTTCAAATGCTTGTTCTTGCCTTGTTCTAGTTGAACGTGATAACCCCACCATGCAATATTACCTTAGAAGACATAGTGCACAATGGGCTTTCAATGCACGATGTCGATATCACCCTTCTATCCATTATGCATGTATAGTAGAGTCTTTGGATCATGTTTGTTACTTTGAATATGGTGCAACAAAGCACATTATGCCCCATCATTGACTAGGTCGCCTCTCTTGAGACCTTGCCTAGTGGGAAATCTATCACGTGTGCAAGAAATGCCTATAATCTCATTAAGAGAGTTGGAAATAGTTTTCTTAGTGTAGCGAGTCATGGTAGTCCTTTCACACTTTTTGTTTCTTTATATGTACTTGAAATCAAGAAGAATATCTTATTTGTATCTACACTTGCAAGATGTGTTCTTGTAGTGAAGTTTGTGAAGGATAGATGTATCATGCATGATCTCAGTTTTTATGATGTATTTATAGCATTTGGCACTTTGTTTTGTGGGATGAATAAATAATTTTGGGAGGATATTCATCTACCGCTGGTATAGATAGCGAGCTAAGATCTCTTGGAGGGAAAGTTGGATCCCATCCTCAAAAAAGGGCTGATTAAATCGATTCCTAAATTTGTGTGCTACTCTCTATTGAAACAATGGCGTCCTATCTCTATGATGATGGTGGCATACAAGCTCATTGCCAAGGTGATTGCACTAGGTTGGCTCTTGTCTTGAACAAAGTCATCACCCCTCAGTGACGCTCTATTTATGATAATATCCTAGCAGCCATGATTGGCATTCAATATGCGACTGTCTCCAAGCAAGAATATATCCTGCTTCAACTTGACTTGGATAAGGCATATGACAGATGCTCGTGGTCATACATTGTGGCGGTCATGAAGGCTTTGGGTTTTGGTCCCAAATTGTGTGGAATAGTGCACACACTTGGAGAGGGTAGTTACTTTGAGTTGCTCTTCAACAACAAGATAGTGGGAATGTTTGAGGTGAGGTGAACAATTAAGCAAGGTTACCCTCTTGCCCCGCTACTCTTTGCTATTGGCTCCCACCCTATAGTAACCTCACTCGAGAACTGTGTGACAAAAGGGGTAGCTCAAGCACTATCTCTTCCTGGAGGTAAGAAATTGCTTAAAAAGTTGTTTGCAGATAATTCTTTGCTCTTTCTTAAAGCCAAGTCATCCAACTTTTTGCTACTACCACTAGCTCAATGTGCAATATTGAGGAATATAGATTGATTTCTCTCTCTAAAAGTGACTCGTTTGGCCCCGCGGAATGCCCACAAAATGGTGAAGGGATGTTATTCGTAAGGGCATTATTTTTAGATTGATTTCTCTCTCTAAAAGTGACTCGTTTGACCCCGCGGAATGCCCGCAGAATGGCAAGGGATGTTATTCATAAGGGCATTATTTTTAGGCACATGGGTGCCCCTCTAGGGGTGAGCATTTTGGATAAGCAGAGATTCAACTGATTCTTGAAAAATATTAATAGCAAAATGAGAAGATGGGATTTTGTGCTCCTCCCCTTCCATAGCAGAGTCACTATGATCAATGCCTACATGATCCCTTACATTTCATTTGTGTCTCTGCTACTAAAACTGAGACACTAAAGCCACTACCCCTTACCAGTGGGGGAATTGGAATGGATAGCGAGACCTAAAAAGCAAGGTGGGATCAGAATCATTGACCCTATCCTACATGCAAAGGCATTGTGTGCCAAACTAGCCGTCTCATTGACGGACCAAAAGTAGGAATGGGCCATCATGGCCTGGGATATGATAGACAAAGCAAAGCTTGTCTCTAAGGGGGCTTGTGGAAGGAGGCCACGGTGCATGATAAGCTTTTGGTGCCTCTTTGGACTTTCATTAAGCTTGGTGGTAGCACAAGAGAGCTAGCACAAAAGTGTAACAAAGAGGCATCAACCTTGGAATTGGGGGAGAAGTTCATATATATACCGCGGGGGCTCCTCTCTCTATTTGTCCCCTTGGCTATCCAAATTTGGAAGGGGTGCCTTGAACCCATTTTGGAGAGAAGATTCTCGCCAAGTAAGCAACAAAGGGATAACTAAACTATCTCACCTTTGGGATGAGAGAAACCTACGCTAGAAGAATGTGGATCTTCTCGTGCTCCAACATAAGTTGGTGTTGTGCAAAAGACTTCTGATCAGTAGACTCTTGGAAGTGATTTCTTCATTACCTCCACCCAAAATTGAGTCCGAGCTAGTCTAGAAAGGATGACATTGGCCAAAAGATAGAGTGTTTTTGCTCCCCAGGACCCAGAATACATATAGTGCATTGGCATACAAAGCAGACTGGTTTGCCCCACTCACCAAAATATGGAAGAAGAATTGGGTAGAAGAGCATTGACAAAGGAGATTTAATGCCATCTTGGAGATCAACTTGCCGAAATACATGAAGGTATTCAAGGTATTCTTTGGGAAGGTGCCTTGGGGAGCCATGCCTTCTGGGAATAAGGTTCATGCTAGAGGGATCAACATGGAAACTTGCTAAAAACTGAAGTGGCCACTAAAGTCTGCAAATGGGTACGAAAAATTTGGAAAATGGGTAAAGAATATAAATTTAATGTAGTAACAAAACCTGCAAATGGGCCTCTTACTGGGAGGGTGTAGTTTTCAAAGCTAGGCCATTATGATGTGCACCCAAATTGTTAGATTTTGCTACCTTGATCAAGTATGGAAAGCTAGGAACCTTCGGATCTTCGAGGAAAAACTGGTGAGAGCGGATTTTTTGAGATGGGGCTCAACTCAAGGCTCCCACCAGACAACCACTCCGTGAGACCCTACAAACGCATATTTCTTAGGGGCACCACCCTCTTTTATGGAGAAAGAAGAAAACCAAAACAAACCATATACAACACACACACACACACACACACACACACACCTTCCTTATATGCTTCAACACAAAATGCCCTTCAACCATTCAACACACACTCCTTAAGCAATCCCTTTGAACACTGCACAAACTCACATGCAAAGATTGACCTTCACCATATTAGTGCTCATATACTTCTAAGAAAAGCAAGCACAAAACCTCAAAACTCAAAACACCATAATGCACAAATACTTGAAACCTCCTTTCCTTTCCCAAAAGAAGAGACTACTTACACACATAAGGCGGCATGCATAGAGAGCTCTTCTCCATCTATGCAGCCCCAAGACTTACTTACACACAACATAAGGAGAGAAGCCAAGAAAATAGACACCATGGTGCACAAAAAACTTTCTCAACAAACAAGCAACCCAATGAGCACAAAATATGAGAAGCTGTCAAGATAAGCTTACCAATTTTACATGCGTTTAGAGCAAAAGTGTGACGACGACACCCCAATTGCAACAATGTGTTGATCAAACCATGAGATAGATCATTGAACTTGATATCCTTGCTCTCATATAGAATCTACAATCCTTATTTAGGGATGAGTATGATAAGAGAAATGTTTGCAAGAGAATGGTAGCAATAGTATATTGATGCTCTCTCTATGGTGTCGCTTATGATAGCGAGCTTAGGAAATGGATAGGGAGACAAGAGGAGAGAGATATTAGGGCTTCCCTAACCTTAGAGGAGCTTATTTGCAGCAATGGGGTAGGTGTGTGTATTTTTGTGCTTGCCAAAGGGCCTTTTTATAGCTGTACAAGACCTTGGGTTAGGTTAAACTTGACTAGGGTAGGTGATTAACCATAGTTAGGTTCCCTTTTGACCATTCCTTCAATTATGCAAATAAAGGACTTATTTTTTCATTAAAAATAGCCTTTTAGGTCGTGGAGGCTCCATAAGGGTTGATAATGTATGTGGGCCCCACCATGATGTCCCTCCAGTGGCTCTTGCAGAGTGTCCCCATCTTGTTTGTTGTGTCTCTGGAAGCATCTTGAGCCGACCCCTCCACATGCAAGTGGTTTTTAACTCCCCATTGGTATTTTAGAATGTTGGAGAAATCAAGAAAACTTTTCACCTTTGTGGTTTACCTGATTGTAACTTTGACCTGCAATAATAGTGTCCGCAGCACCTTGTTTTCACCATAACTTTCAGCCTGTAACTCAAAAGCTGTAAAAGGCAAAGTTGACCTTCTCAAAGTGTTTAAGCTGATTTTGGAGTGTTCCTCAAGTATACCCATGAGCTAAGGCGTTCAATATGCATCCAAAACACCTTTTGAACCAAGTCTCCTTGTAGGGGGCCCTTTAGCATGCATCCAAGGTGTAACATGCTTTTTTCAAAAGGGAATCCACCTTAAACAAATGAGGTAGGCTCCAATAAAGTTTGATTTATTGGGGATATACATTATATTTAATATTTGTTGACCAACACAAGTAAATGATCCAAGACTTGGGTCACATAGTGGTGGGGAAGGGAAGGTCTACAAGGTTAACCCTACCCTTGAGAGAAGATGGGTAAGATAAGTGCCCATAAATTATTTATTTACAAATTATGGGATGTAGATAGCTATTTAAATTAGTAAAGGTAATTAGTTAAAAGAATATGCAGTAAAAAAACTAGGAGAGTAGAATTAAGTTTACTATTTACATTCAGCATGAAGAGAGAAATATGATGTAAATGCATAAAGATCTAATAAGGGTAAGGTGTTTGTATGGAAAAAGGCTATTACGGAAAGAGAGAATGAACACTAGGTTAAAACTTTGATTAAAAAATATATACATTTGAGTAGAAATGTAGTGCAAATGCAAGGTTACCATTTAACGCTACTCATATTAGCCCTCCCCCTTCATCTAGGATCATTCATGCTCCTAGATGAAACAAAAGAGTTTTTTCCTTTTTCTTTTCTTTCTTTTTTTTCATCTTTTTTTTTTCTTATTTTTCTAAAAAAAGGAGGAGTGATATACACTCTTTTACTCCATTAGACCTGCTTTTCATTACCTCAATCCCATAAATTGGAGATGGGAGGGTTGCCTTGGGTATGTTGAGATTCCAAGGCTGGTTCTTCTTTGCACATCAAAGCTTTAAAAATAGGTGGAGCATTTACCAAGCCGAAGGGAGCCATGCCAATTTGGAGCTTAGACGATGTAGGTAGATGACTTCCTATCAACGGATTGATACGTTGAAAGTAGGGCTTTAATCTCCATCCATTGACTCTGGTCTTGTGGAGTTTTCCTGATAAATCTGCTAATCTGTAACTACCATTCCCAAACTTTGTTTTTATCATGAAAGGTCCCTCCCATCTTTGCAAAAACTTTTTGTCAAGTCGAGTATCAAGTCGGTTATCATAGCGAAGAACCAACATACCTTCCTTCAATCCTTTCCCCTTGAGCTTCTTGTTGATTTTGTCCCTTTGGCTTGTGGCTTGGGCAATGTAATAGTCGATGGACTCTTCTCTATCAAGCTCAAGTCGTTGAAGATCTAAAATTCTTTCCTACAAAGCTTCTTTTGGCCTCTTTGCTCCCCGTGAGAGAATGCGTAGGCTTGCAATCTCCACCTCAATAGGAAGGAGTGCCTCCTGTCCATATACCAAATGAAAAGGAGTGAATTGAGTGGATACCTTGAAAGATGTTTTGTATGCCCATAGAGTTGCGGTCAAATGGCGATCCCAGTCGTTTGGTCGATCTGCAACCTTCTTAGAAATGATTTTACATATCATTCCATTCACCTTTTCAACCAACCCATTGCACTGAGGGTAGTAAGGTGTAGAATGCAAATGTTTGACTTTTAACTTTGCCAAAAGATTATCTAGGAGCTCTGCTCTAAACCCTGGACCACGATCTGACAAAATATCTAATGGTGTGCCGAATCTACTGCATATGTGATCAAAGATAAATTTTGATACCTCCGCGGCTGTAATTCGTGTTGTACTTGCTGCCTCCGCCCATCGTGTCATGTAATCTACTCCCACAATGATGAAGACCTTCCCGGTAGATGTGCGAGGTAAGGGGCCTATTGCATCCACACCCCACTTCTCAAAAGGACCATACGAAATTATTGGAACTCGAGGTTCGTAAGTGAGGCGTCGATCTCTAGCAATCTGACAACCTTTGCATGACTTACACCAATGCTGGACATCACAGTGTAGACTTGGCCAAACAAACCCTGCTTGCAAAATCTTCCTGTTTGTAATATCATGAGAAAAATGACCCCCACAGACATCATCATGGCATGTAAAGAGGATTCTCTCTATTTCTTGAACAGAGGGCACCCTTCTTAGCACCAAATCTTTCCCTTTATGATACAGATCATCTCCTATGAGTTGGTAAGGAGTTGCCTTTTTTACCAACCTATGCCTTTGCACTTTATCTAAGTGTTTAGGGCACTCACCAGTTTGGAGGAAAAATATGATGTCCTTCAATTCCTCTTGGCCTTGGTACTTTGGTTCGTAGAGCTTCACACCTCCCACCATGATCTAAAGTTTCTCATTGGCGAGATAATCTGCTTCCTTGTTGAGGGTTCTCACAACATGCTGCACCTGTGTAGCTTCAAAGTTCTTTATCAAAGCCTTCACCTGTCTAAGCCACTCCACTAGAGTAGGGTTCTTACACTTCCATATCCCTTGGATTTGCCTAATAACTAGTAAGGAATCACCTCTTATTATAAGTCTTTCGATGCCAAGTTTTCTGCATTCTTCAAGCCCCAACTTTAAGGTGACATCTCAGCCTCATTATTAGAATGAACATTTTCCAAGGTGATACCTTTCTTAACAAGAACTTCCCTTTGTGGACTTAGAATAAGAACCCCCCCTGCTGCCTGATCGTGTTGTCGTCGGTAAGCTCCATCAAAGCACAAAATGTGTGCATTGTCCATCTCCTCCTCATTATTTTGTGGTGTAGCTTTGTCTCCTGCCTTTGGTGACTCTTTCCTTTCTCTCACTTTGTATGTGAGAATGTCTGCAAGACCCGCCCTTGTGCTATCTTCCACAAGAAAAGTGTATTCAAACTCTTGAAGTTCTAGAACCCATTTGGCTATCCTAGATGAGAGGCTCATGTGTTGCACAACATATGGTAAATTGTTTTCCATGGTGAGAATGACAAATGGTGCAGGTAAGAGATATGATCGGAACTTTCTTACCGCAAACATAATTGTGAATACCACCTTCTCCATATCGGTGTAGCCCTTCTCTGCAGCGGTCATGACTTTGCTTGCAAAGTATACTGGCCTCATGTAGCATGTTTTTGGGTCTTTTTGCATGAGAACTACACCGATGGCCTCCATTCCTACACTTGGCGTGATGTAATATGTATCCTTTGGATTTGGTGGCATTATTGTTGGAAGAGAGTTGAGAATACCCTTTACTTCAGTAAAGCATAATTCGTGTTCCTCTCTCCATTCAAATGTGGGTTTGTTTGCTAGCTTGTGCAAAGGTGCAATAGCTTCCGCTAGAAGGTGAATGAAACGAGACATGTACCTTACTTTGTGGTTAAAAGTCATGAGCTCCTTGGTTGTCGTTGGTGGTTGTAGTGACAAGAGAGCATTTACTTTTGATGGATCCACTTGAATTCCTTGCAAAGAAACCACATGACCTAGCAATACCACTTGTGACTCTGCAATGTGACACTTCTCAGGATTAAGCTGTCCCCCAAATTGATGAAGCCTCCTAAGCCCCTCCTCAACTTCTTGGCAATGAAGTCTTTTGCTACTATAGATACAGAAGTCATCCATAAAAACCCTAATTGACTTTCCAAAGAAGGGCTGAAAGACAAGAGTTGTAAACCTTATAAAGGTACTAGGAGCATTTGTGAGCCCAAATGGCATCACTCTATAGGCAAAGCAACCCCAAGGTGTGATGAAAGTGGTTTTTAACTGATCTTCTTCTGATATTCTGATTTGAAAATACCCTGAATACCCATCACACACTGTGTAACATTCATAGCCGGCTACTTCGTTTAAGATTTCATCTTGGACAGGAAGAGGAAAATGATCCCTCTTTGTTGCAGCATTGAGCGGTTTGTAGTCAACACAGACCCTCCATTTTCCATTCTTTTTAGGGGTTACTACAATTGGGGACACCCACTCAGAGTTAGACACAGGGTAAATGAAACCAGCTTTGAGGAGTTGGTTAACCTCTGTCAAAAGTGCCTCTTGTTGTATTTTTCCTAGGCGCCTTAGCTTTTGAGCCACAGGTTTAGTACATGGTTTTAATTCTATGCCATGCTCTATAACATCCACACCTCTAATTTGTGAGTAATCAGTGATAAACAAATTGGGATACCTCTTGAGCATATCGATGTAGGACCGCTTCTCCTCAGGGGTAAGATCTTTTGCAAGCATCCTCTTAAAGTCTTCAAAGTGCTTGTGGTCACCTTTGTCATCCTTTGTTTGCTCCTTTGTTGGGTCAACCTCTATTGATGGATTTTTTGATGTGTTGAAGATGATTCCCATTGCCTCGAAAGATGATTCTTCTTCGCTATTGGATGTAGTGGTTGAAGCTTCCTCGTCGCTTGAGCCAAAACTCTCTTCACTTTCTTCATCAGCCGTGGTCTCATAGTTGACGTCGAGCTGCTTTCCTTCATGCCAATCGTATACTACATGCTGCCCCTTTTTGAGAATCAATTTTCCTCGTCCCCATTTTTGATCTGCATTCACAGCAATGAGCCAAGGCCTCCCTAGGATGATGGGATAGCCCTCCCCCTTGGCCGGCATAACATACATGTCCACACGTGCATCTATATTACATACAGAAACTTTTACATTCTCGATGATCCCTAGGCACTTCACACTTGCATTGTTGGCCAGTCTAGCTTGAAAATTAGAGGATTTAGTGATTTCAAGCCCTAGTCTATTCATGGCTCTTTCTGTGATCACACACATTTGTGCTCCACCATCAACATACACATTGGATACCTTCCTACCCCTTACATAAGCATCTACAATAGGTTCCACATCTTTTTGTGGCTTTGAAGTCAATGCCTTTACTGTCACCTTTTCTTTCTTTCTTGGGAGTCTTGTGCTTACAAGTTTGGACCAGTGCTTTCTCACCTTGGGTGATAGATGTAGGAGTTGAGGCCAAGAAATATTGGGCTTTTGAGTTTGCAAATCTTCTAAGATGTTGTAGGGTTCCATATTCTTTCCTAATGGAAAATCGTTGATGCCGATCTCCCTTCGCCTTGACCTCTGCTTCTTGCCTCCTTCCTCCTTCTTTGACTTTTTCTTCCTCTCCTTCCTTGCAGGTTCTGACTCTTCATTCCTTGTGTCTTCATCCTTTTTGTGTGCTCTTGTGCGCTTTTCTACTAGCATAACATCAAAATGTATAGGGCTCACCTCTATCTCCTCTTCCAGATTTATGACGTTTACTCCTCTCTCTTCCTCCACTGGTGGGACAGGAGGGATGTTTGCCATTGGAGGTGGTGGTGGTCGACGAAGAATTTGCGGGGCTTGAGCATGCTCTTGCTGCACCATGAGCGGAGGGGGTCTAGGAGGGTATATGTCCCCTGGAAGCCTTCAAGGGTGAGGGCAATTATACATGCCATGACCAACTTCGTTGCAATTCCAGCATCTCAACTCTTGTGCTTGACGTCGTTGATTGCGATTCCCTTCTCTTGGTTGTCGTTGTTGGGGTAGGCCCTGCACTAGATTCAAGGTGAGACTCTCTAGTTGTTGAGTTAATCTTTGCAAGATCTCTTATTGTGATCCTTCCCCTATTTGTGAAGTTTGGGCAAGAGAGCCCCTAACTTGTGCTCCCATGCTTGGTGAAGAATCCCTCTCAATGACTTCATTTAGGTCCCTTGTTCTATGTGCTTGAAAATTTAACTTCTTGAATTTGACCATGGCCACCTCACGTGCTTCCTCAAATGTTGATAGGAATTTTAACTCTACCTTGGTCTTCAAAATTGGATACAAGCCAGCCATGAACCTATCTTTCTTTAGAAAGTTTGGTGCACCACCTTGGTTTTGTAAGGTAGCCTCCCATCTATCCCATAGGTTAAGGAAAACGGCCTCATAAGATGGGTAGTCTTCAAGGAATACCTGTTTATGTTGAAGTAGACAATTCCAAAGACCCTCTGGAGTATCTCCTTGCCCAAATTTGGCAAGAAAAATTGCACGTAGCCTCTCCCAATTGGTTTTGTTTTGAGCTTGCAAGGCCTCGTACCATGCCTTAGCCTCCCCTTTGAGAACGAGTGGAAAAGCACGCAGCTTTACCTCTTCTTGATCTCTCCCAGAGATGAGGTGTGCCATCTCCAAATTATCCATAAATTCTTGTGCATCCTCACCATTTTTAGAATGAAAGGTAGGAAAAGTGCTTGACATTTTTACAATACAAGGAGGTTTGTGTACCACAAAGTTTTGACTACGATGAGTGATCACATCAAAATGAAAATATATACATCAAGTGTTAGTTCATAATTTATCATAGGCAAAATAAAAGGGTTGATTGAGGCATTAATTTCATTAAGGCGAGTGGGTCCAAAAATTCTCCTAATGGTTGCTTGAAATCTAAATTTTGTAGTAATTATGATGTGCACAGATTGACGAGCTATGGATGTAAAAGGAGAAGCAGCTCCAGGTTGGTTCATGTGACAATGTGTTCTCCTTTTTCTTTCTCTTGAAGAAAGTTTCCTTTGAGTGGATCGCTATCTAAGCGCCTCTTGTCCCTGCCTCAAAACAAAATAAAAACATGGACATCAAATGAATCATCATAATTAATGAATGGAAGAATGATGGGATTTGGAGATGCCAAGATTTCACCAAGTCTTTCTGCTCCAAACATAAAAACAATGCGTTGTTGGTAAAAAAATTTGCGATCTACACAAATGTTAATTCTGATGCGTTGTGAAAAATGAAAAGCATATGGTGCAACTCTATTGTTCATGAGGAGAATAGAAGGCAATTAGGAAAGTTCCTCCGTGGGGGCACCACTTTTATGAGAGCGGAATTTTTGAGATGGGGCTCAACTCAAGGCTCCCACCAGACAACCACTCCGTGAGACCCTACAAACGCATATTTCTTAGGGGCACCACCCTCTTTTATGGAGAAAGAAGGGAACCAAAACAAACCATATACAACACACACACACACACACACCTTCCTTATATGCTTCAACACAAAATGCCCTTCAACCATTCAACACACACTCCTTAAGCAATCCCTTTGAACACTGCACAAACTCACATGCAAAGATTGACCTTCACCATATTAGTGCTCATATACTTTTAAGAAAAGCAAGCACAAAACCTCAAAACTCAAAACACCATAATGCACAAATACTTGACAACTCCTTTCCTTTCCCAAAAGAAGAGACTACTTACACACATAAGGCGGCATGCATAGAGAGCTCTTCTCCATCTATGCAGCCCCAAGACTTACTTACACACAACATAAGGAGAGAAGCCAAGCAAATAGACACCATGGTGCACAAAAAACTTTCTCAACAAACAAGCAACCCAATGAGCACAAAATATGAGAAGCTGTCAAGATAGGCTTACCAATTTTACATGCGTTTAGAGCAAAAGTGTGACGACGACACCCCAATTGCAACAATGTGTTGATCAAACCATGAGATAGATCATTGAACTTGATATCCTTGCTCTCATATAGAATCTACAATCCTTATTTAGGGATGAGTATGATAAGAGAAATGTTTGCAAGAGAATGGTAGCAATAGCATATTGATGCTCTCTCTATGGTGCCGCTTATGATAGCGAGCTTAGGAAATGGATAGGGAGACAAGAGGAGAGAGAGATTAGGGTTTCCCTAACCTTAGAGGAGCTTATTTGCAGCAATGGGGTAGGTTTGTGTATTTTTGTGCTTGCCAAAGGGCCTTTTTATAGCTGTACAAGACCTTGGGTTAGGTTAAACTTGACTAGGGTAGGTGATTAACCATAGTTAGGTTCCCTTTTGACCATTCCTTCAATTATGCAAATAAGGGACTTATTTTTTCATTAAAAATAGCCTTTTAGGTCGTGGAGGCTCCATAAGGGTTGATAATGTATGTGGGCCCCACCATGATGTCCCTCCAGTGGCTCCTGCAGAGTGTCCCCATCTTGTTTATTGTGTCTCTGGAAGCATCTTGAGCCGACCCCTCCACATGCAAGTGGTTTTTAACTCCCCATTGGTATTTTAAAATGTTGGAGAAATCAAGAAAACTTTTCACCTTTGTGGTTTACCTGATTGTAACTTTGACCTGCAGTAATAGTGTCCGCAGCACCTTGTTTTCACCATAACTTTCAGCCTGTAACTCAGAATTGGGTGCTGTAAAAGGCAAAGTTGACCTTCTCAAAGTGTTTAAGCTGATTTTGGAATGTTCCTCAAGTATACCCATGAGCTAAGGCGTTCAAGATGCATCCAAAACACCTTTTGAACCAAGTCTCCTTGTAGGGGGCCCTTTAGCATGCATCCAAGGTGTAGCATGCTTTTTTCAAAAGGGAATCCACCTTAAACAAATGAGGTAGGCTCCAATAAAGTTTGATTTATTGGGTATATACATTATATTTAAGATTTGTTGACCAACACAAGTAAATGATCCAAGACTTGGGTCACATAGTGGTGGGGAAGGGAAGGCCTACAAGGTTAACCCTACCCTTGAGAGAATATGGGTAAGATAAGTGCCCATAAATTATTTATTTACAAATTATGGGATGTAGATAGCTATTTAAATTAGTAAAGGTAATTAGTTAAAAGAATATGCAGTAAAAAAACTAGGAGAGTAGAATTAAGTTTACTATTTACATTCAGCATGAAGAGAGAAATATGATGTAAATGCATAAAGATCTAATAAGGGTAAGGTGTTTGTATGGAAAAAGGCTATTACGGAAAGAGAGAATGAACACTAGGTTAAAACTTTGATAAAAAATATATACATTTGAGTAGAAATGTAGTGCAAATGCAAGGTTACCATTTAACGCTACTCACTGGTTGTGGCTCAATGTGATGACATTGTGTGTCTGAGAATTGATGTTATTTGTAACAAGAGAGGGTCAACACTTAATGCTAAAGAGTGGCGCCATGCACTCAGTTGCCTTGACCATGCAGTAGGCTCTTCATAGCACCCCTGGTTTTGTGTCTTGGTATGGATGTATGGAACCATTGCCCCCACAAGGCACATGCCGTGCTTGAGGGTTATTGTAATCTTTTTGAGGTAATATAATTCCTATCCACTCACGATTGTGAGTATGGTGAAAAAAAAGTAAAAAATCTAGCAATGTGTTTGTGAATTTTGAGAAATTTGACTCTCCTTGTATTTGTACCCCTAATAAGGTTAGGAACTTTGTTTGTCATGGGGTGGTCCCCCCATTCAATTGATGTAATGGTTGCTAGGTGACATCATGGCTCGCCATGAGCATGACGAGAATCTGTAATTCTTTTGGGTCGTTAATATAATTCACTCACAATTGTGAGTTTTGCACAAAAAAAAAAACTTTGGAATTTTGTATATGGATTTCCCTATGTTGGTCCTCATGTGACCATATTCCCTGCATCTGTAGCACAAAATGGTCCGATTCAATGAGCGAGTCGAAGGGCGAGGTGGTCCTTACCTTCTTGCAAATCTTCTCAAAAAGGGGTTACATCTCTCTGTCTCCACCCCACTGCATGGAGTCATTCTCTCTCTATCTCCTCTCTCTCTCTCTCTCTCTCTCCTCCACGTGCCATGTGCCCTCCTTTTTCCCTTCAAAGGCATAAGAGAATCCAATGAGATTCCATCTAATCCGGCCAAAACCAAAATTGAACAGACCTACTCTCCTACAACTCTTAATCCTTAGAGGCAGTCATGTCATTATAGCATGGATTGGTTTGTACTTGTTCACTTCTAGAAATTTCTCATTCTCATGATCACAAGATGATTCTTGAGAACCTCTTCGTGAAAGATTTTAATTGTAAGCTCCCTAACTTTGTCTTTCACTCCAAGGATGATATAAACTTATTTGATTGTAGATCCCAAGCTCAATGGCTAACATACCACTTTTTCTAATCAAACCATTGTTGTTATGTGTAAAGTTTCCATTATACTAAAAGCACGTACCATATTTTCTTCTGCTAAGTATGTTGATGAATTGTTATCTAGGGACATTTTTATCGCCAATTTCCTTAATGAATTACAATATAGATGGGATTTCATCCTATCCCTAACTCATTCTCTTTACCATACTTGATTGGTACCTATAAAATCCACAAAAATTCTTTTAGATGGCAAGTCAATGCACATAATTGTCTTTTTCAAATATTAGCTTGTTCATCACCTCTGGCCTGCAAATTTTCATGGACTGATTTACTTCACAACAATCTTAAAAAATTTGCCAATGCCAACTCTAATGTTCTATTGGATCATTGAATCTGAGTTTGATTTCATCATTAATCTTCTTAAAAGCATTGAATCTATCCAAATATTTGATGTTGCCAGCTGTTATCCCACATACTGGTGAGTTTAGTTACCTTAAGTCACTTGAAGGCATTTGTGGATTTTGCTGGAAGCTTGGATTCTCACGTTTTGAGATGAAGAATCAAAAGTGTACTTGTGCCTTCAAAATCCAAATAAAAAAAGCAAAGTATTCTCTTTCAAGATTTTATCCTGAAAATTTTATTTCTGCTGCAAAATTGGCTTATCCAACCAGGACTTCTACAAAAAAAAAGACAATCAAAGGGTATTGCCATGATATATCCTTGCTCCCCGTTATGGTGTAATCTCTATCTTGTTGTCAGCAAGTGCTAGCTCAATTGATAGAGCAAGAGCCTCTTGTGTCCAAGGTCCTGGGTTCAAACCCCCTTGACAGTTCATGTGACATGGAGCCCTTAGAGGTTGTTCTATTTTGCATTATTTGAAGTTTCTTTTATTAAGTGTATTTTTGTCCTAAATAAAACACAAGAAATTTCTTCATTCTTTGTTTATTTAGCAATGCTCACAATATCGAACTAGATTATAATAGATGAAGCCAAAAAATGTACATCTACCACTCGTGCAGACACCCTTCAATGAGCTACTCACACTTCACAGAAGCATAAACCAACACCGGGCTTTTACAAGGAGCCCCTATCTTTCCACAAAGAAAAGCATAACATAAACCTAAAGAAAACATTTAATTGATGTACTAGGACGGAGAAAAACAACCACTAGGATGCCACCATCAACGCCAATCTGCTACACCACACACCCATGCCCATAGGATGAACCAAATTCCACCAAGGGGATTGCACTACCTTGACCATCAGAAAAGCAAACCCAAAGTAGAGCCACCAACGGACCAACAGATTAGAGCTCTTCCAACTGCACCTCAAACACCTTGTGAAAAAAAACGGGAGATGTGGTCCCGGGCCACAAATGCCACATCCCCCATAGACACAACAATAAAATAATATGTACCTGCATGTTCATACACATGGGAGATCGGAGTGCAGGGCGCTCCTTGAATCCAAAAATAGAAGCCCAAGATTAAAGGGGGCCCCCTGAAGAGGGGTAGGCAACCACGTTTATTGATTTATTAAAAATCCTAACATTATGGATTACTTAACACCTAGTCAACCATGTGACTCAAAAAATGACAAATGGATTTTTTTGTTACATATTATCGAGTTAAAGAGCACCCCCTCACACACACAATGCATGTGCACGCATACACACACACACATGCTCTGTTAAGTATGGAGCCTCATTTACCCCTTGTAATATTTTGTGCTAAAAAGGCACATTTGTAAGGTCCCCAATATGAGGAGAAGCCATCGTGCGTGAAGAAAAATGACTCATGGGAATATTCTTTTTTACTAGAATATTATGGCCGACCGACGATCGAAAAGTGGTCAGAAAAAGACCGGTCGGGCCGCTTGGCTGGTGGCCGGTAGTCAATGGTCGGTGGCCAAAATTATATTGGACTTGTCTTCTCAAGGTTGCCACACATGGATGCATGGGAGAATTCAACTTGGACTTGTCTACACAAGGGCGACTACACACGCCTGCCTCTCATGAGAGAGGGCAGGTCTTTTGGCCTATAAAAGGAGGCCTTTTCTACACACATTTTGGAGTATGAAATTGATGCAACAAGGTCGGTGTGAGGTGGTGAGAGTGAAGCAAAGCGGGATCTCTATTAAGGGTATAATCCCTTTGTAATCTACTTCTTGTTTGAAGAACTAAATCCATTGAGTGGTTGCTTTCCGTGGATGTAACCCACATTGAGTGAACCACGTATCTCTCTCTCTCTCTCTCTCTCTCTCTCTCTCTCTCTCTCTCTCCACCCTCTATAATATCTCATGTGTGAAAATTTGTCTCTCTCCATTAAATAAGCTACTCAAATATCTATTTAGCTATGTCCTTTTTCCTAACAAGCTCTCTCTCTCTCTCTCTCTCTCTCTCTCTCTCTCAAATGCAGACACACTCTCACCATGTGATTTGAAAAAGTCACTAGGTGTTTGTCGGAACTTTTTTCAAACCAATGGGTGAGTGTGTGTGTGTGTGTGTGTGAGAGAGAGAGAGAGAGAGAGAGAGAGAGAGAGAGAAAGAGAGAGAGACAGAGAGCGCCTTCAACCATACTAGTATGAAGTAATGAGAGGAAAGTGAAGGCTTAGGCTTTTTCCAAGCCTTCACTTTCATTCTTGTCTTTTTTTTACAAAATTCACTATTGTGAGTGTATTTGTATTGATAAAATTAAAAAACTTACAAGTGATTTTTCTCAGCCTTCCTTTTCATTCTAATCAAAGAATAGGGGAAACTTGGTGAAAATAAGGGTTACATAAGGCTATTGAAAAGAACTTCATAATAAGAGGTTTTTTTGTGAGAGAGAAAATAAGACACTAGTTTTAAAACATGCTATATCATCCTTTCCTTTTTTTTATGGAGAGGGTGGGGATGGGTGCAGTGATGTAATGATGGCTGTGGACAGGGACCTGGAACCTAGGGTGGTGTTAAATCATCCATATAGGAGAGCTTTGGGAGTCAATATCAAGTGAGGCGATAAACATTTCACAATTGTCAACATCTATGGTTCCTACATAGCGAAGGAAAGAGAAAGGCTCTGGGATGAATTGAAGGAAGTACAGGTAGAAGGGGAATGGCTTATGGTGGGAGACTTCAATATGGTGGAGAAGAGAAATGATAAAATAGGCTCCTCGAGCATGCTTGCGGGTTCAGAGAGTGCCAAATGGCAAATATTGTGTGAGAAGTGGGCTTCAATGGACTTGCGGGAGGTGGGTCCATGGAATAGCACACCAGGATTCATGTATACCAGCCTATAGTATGCTGGCTCGACATCTCTTCTGGATAGATGTTATTGTTCCCATCAAGCCATGGGCTGCTGCCATTGCTTGTTTTAAAGGTGGTAACTTCACAATGCTTGTTGGATCACCTACAGTTAAGCATGAAGTTTCAACAAACCAAGATAGAAGTTCACTGCCCTCAAGGCTCAAAGAAGGTCACTGCCCTCAAGGCTCAAAGAAGCTATTGACAACAGGAGCTCATCTTTTCAGAGACCCTCTCTTTGGAAGCCTAGAAATAAAATCTATAAGGAAACTCTCTAAAGATATAGTAAGCCCTAAGGCTTGGGATTTATTCACCAAGAATGTACAAAAAGAAATCAAGACGGTAGGTCCCGAAAGGAAGAAACACCGCGAGGAGAAGTTTAAAAAAATCGCAGATAAAGTAGAGTGTTAACCACCAAAAAGCAAGAAGGGCTCACGTCTGAATCCGAGCACAAAAGGTGGCTTGAAGCAAAAGGCAACCTGATGGATCAACAACTCGAGGAGATGAAGAAGGACATAATTCTGTCCAGAGAGACTTTCCTAAGGCCAGAGGAGGCTAATCAATCTCACTTTTCCAGGTCCCTCAAAGTCAAGAGAAATTGTGGCACAGTACATGCGTTATCGATTGGGGAAGGGAAGGAGACTAAGGACCCAAATAAAATGGCTCATATGATGCTTAACCATTTGAACCAGATTATTGGCGAGCCTGAGGCTCAATCCCCGGAAGTGGATGGAGCCAAAGAGGGAGCGTAAAAAAAAAGATATCACAGTCTGATGCCAACATATTGGAGAAGGCGTTATCTGAGGAGGAATGCACCCACGCATTGGAAGCTTTGGGCAAAGAGAAGTCTCCAGGGTGGGACGACATGATTATAGAGTTTTTTGTAGAATTTAGGGGGAGATTAAGTCCCCAATTACGCGAATGGCTAACCAAACTCTGGTCAATGGTGCTCTAGAATTGAGCATCAAAAGAGGCTTTATCAAACCAATTCCTAAACAAGTCTGCTTCTACCAACTGAAGCACTGGTGCCCAATAACTATGATGTCCATGGCCTATAAGATAATCACCAAAATTGTTTCTCTCAAGCTCGCTCTTCTTCTGGACAAGGTCATCACCCTGCATCAACATGTATTTATTAAAGGAAATTCTATCTATGACAATATTCTGGTAGCAATGATTGGCATAGAGTATGCATCTTTTACTAAGCAAAAGTGTATATTACTTCAATTGGATTTGGATAAAGTATATGATAGGATCACATTTTATTCTATGGAAGAGGTCATGAAATCACTGGGCTTTGGGCAGAGGATGTGTCGGTTGGTTAGCACTTTGGGTGCTGGTAGCCAATCTGAGCTTTTAATTAATGAGCGGATTGTGGGGGCTTTTGAGGTAAAAAGATCTATTAAGCAAGGATGCCCACTAGATCCCCTCTTGTTTGCCATTTGATCCCATCGCTTGGACAATCTTGAAGACAGTGCTTCAAGAGGGGAGATTCAAGGGCTATCCCTTCTTAATAATGACCAACTTCTGGAAAAGTTGTTTGTGGATGATTCGTTCCTCTTCCTCAAAGCCTGTCTTCATAAGTCTCTAGAGATTATTCAAACGTTTGTAATTGCATTAGGGTCAAGGTGCAATATTGAAAAGTCAAGATTGATCTCCCTCTCAAAAGCTGATGACTCGTTTGATCCGGCAATGTGGTCTAGGGATATTGTGTCCAAAGTCATGGTGTTTAGACACCTAGGAGCCCCTCTAGGGGTGGATACAACCCACAAGCAAAGATTATGGGTGTTGGTGGATAAGATAAGGAGCAAGTTGCGAAGGTGGGAGTATGTACTCCTCCCTTTTGAGAGCAGATTGAAAGTGATCAATTTGTATATATGATTCCATACTTATCATTCAATGGCCCGCTGCTTACAAGATAACAAAATGCAAGTGGAAGGAGTTCCTTAAACCAGTGAAGAGATTCCTCTAGAAAATCAACAATAAAGACTCAATGCCTTGGCAATGGGCAAGATAGGAGGCCATAAAGAGGACGGTGAGGCAAGGGGGTCTTGGAATATTAAACCCTAGTACTCATGCGGAGGCTCAATGTGCCAAGTTTGTGGGTGCGATCACAAAGTAAGATCAAACCTAGGCGGTGATGACTAAGTTCATCATGGACAATGATAAATTGTACTCACAAGGTGGCCAATGGAAAGGGCTAGATCTACACGACAAGTTACTTGCCCCTCGGTGGTCTTATTTGAAGCTTGGGGGCTTAACTGGCGAGTTGGTTCAAAAGTGCAACAAAGTGGCAGAGGCCTTGGAATGGGAAGAGGTAACTAGATACTTCCACAACTCTATGTCTCACTGGTCCCCTTGGCTGTCTAATGTGGGAAGCGTATTGCTAAACCCTTCCTCCAGGGAGGTGGCTAGAAATATGAACAACAAAGGACTCCTCCAGCTGGGCCAATTTTGGGACTTCAGTAGCAGCGAACTAGAAAGGGTCATACCAAATAGCCTTCGAGCTCATGCTCAATGGGCTAGAGATATTGTTGGTAAATAGAGTATCAGAACGGTTGAACAACTGATGCCTACCATCTTGCGAATCTAGGTTTGATTGGAAATATTGGTGGTGGCCTATAAATAGACCTTTCCATAAACCGCACACCAGGGCGGTGTACAACACCCTCATGGATTTTCTGGATTGGTTCTACCCTTTGAAAAAACAATGGGGCAAGCAATGGCTAGAGGCAAGATGGGTGACAATAGTTGAGAACATCTGGTGCCCAAGATGGCCGCTTAGGATGAAGATCTTTATTTGGAAAGTGCTTTGGGGGGCCTTGCTGACTGGGTTGCTAGGTTCTGTTACTCTAAACACGTGTGAAAGGCCAAGAACAGACACTTTTCAAGAATCGCATTGAAACAACAAGGTTTATGGAAATTATTCAAGAAAGCGAGGTAGCAATTGTTAACATTGGGAAAAGGAGAAACTGTGAAGATTGGGACAAGGTGGTGACTACAGCATTGTTAGAACTATGTGGGTAAGGATTTGTCTCTGGGTTTTCATTTGTAATGGAGTACTTGCTTCTTTTGATCTTAAGAGCTCTAAAGAAATGAGCCTTGTTGGCTAGGTCGGGTTTGAGGGCAAGCTCTCTAGCCAAAAGCTGGGTCTTATTGATCTCCTCAGCTTGAAACTCAGCAAGTACTTCTTTGGTCTCAAGCCAACACTTGTGCACCCTTTCAGAGGCTCTCCCTTTTTGTAACCTTTTGGAAAGCTCCTCTACTTCTTTCAGCTCCCTGTTTGAGACCTCTTGAGCCTTTTTCATGAGATTCGCTGTTCGTTTTATTGTTGATTGTATGCTCCGCACCAAGGAGGACCAGGCACAATGGTCAACAATATCCACATCATGCTTCAGTGTGCAGGGAGCCTCCTTACCTAGGAACCTGAAGAGTTTCTTCTTCTTCTACTCTGGGAAGCAAGCATCATTCTTGGCCTTGACTATGTGGAGCTTCGAGGGGAAGTGATTCGACAAGCTCTTGGAGGTATCGATACCCAACATCAGAAGGGGGGGGGGATCCAATGTGCCTAGTGGGAGATGTAGCCTATGTCAAGACGCAAAGCTGTGCTAGCATACTATAGGCTTGTATACGTCTAGCCAAGAGATCTGCTCCATGAATACATCCACGGATCAAGCAGCACCCTTTTCTCACAAAAAGCTTGCCATTTGGACTTTTTGAAGGAGTACAAGCGGAAGTGCAACGCAAGAGAGAGTGCGAGAAGAAGAGCACAACGATATGGTGAACTCGCTCTACTGTAATGTGTAGAGCATAGTGAGTTCTTATTAGGTTTTTACAAAAGAATATGTGTACATACCTGGCGGCCCGCCCACTTACCTGGGCGACCACATTGGGCTTTATACCCCAACAACCTCCCACTTAAAGTCCAATGTGGTACTTTAAGTGTGAGAGAAGCTACTATACAAGCTAATATACAAGAGATGTAGAGAAGTGATGTACTACCCTACACCTAACTGCTTACGAAAATGTGCAAAGCTCTCTGAGGGAAGTCCTTTTGTAAGTAGATCAGTAGGATTTTTTGTGGTGTGAACTTTGACAAGCTGAAGGTGCTTATCCTCGAGTATTTCCCTGATGAAATGATACTTCACATCCACATGCTTTGTCTTTGAGTGATAAACTGGATTGCGAGCCAATTGTATAGCACTTTGACTATCACAATATAACACAGGCATCTCTTCTTTGATTCCCAATCTATTACTAGTCGATTAAGCCAAATTGATTCTTTGCATGCCTCTGATGCTGCAACATATTCAGCCTCTGTAGTAGACTGAGTAACACAATCTTGTAATCTAGGACGCCATGATACTGCTCCACCATCCAATGTAAAGACATACCCTGACGTAGACATGCCCTCGGTGATTGTTTTAAGCCATAAAGACTCTTTAACAACTGGCATACCAAATCTTCCTTGCCTTTCTCAACAAACCCTTCTGGCTGCTGGATGTAAATTTCCATATCTAAATCACCATGCAAGAACGCTATCTTGACATCCATTTGGTGCAACGCCAAATCTAATATGGCAACCAATGCAAGAAAGCATCTCAATGTAGTCATCTTGACCACCGGAGAGAAGACTTCATCAAAGTCAATGCCTTGTTCTTGCTTAAAGCCATTGGCAACAAGCCTTGCTTTGTACTTTGGTTGACTATCATGAGCGGTGATCTTATACCTGTAAACCCATTTACAAGGTAGAGCCTTTTTTCCCTGTGGTAATTTAACTAGCTTCCATGTCTAGTTTTTATGCAGAGTTGTCATCTCTGACTGCATGGCCAATTGCCAATTCCCGGAGTCCTTCATTTGCACTACTTCCTTGTAACATGAAGGCTCATTGCAATCAGTCAACATGACATAGTTCATAGATGGAACAAACCTATCAGGAGGTCACGTGATACGTCCAAATCTACGCACAATAGGTGGCTCAGGCTCAGCCACAACCTGTGGTTCCACTCTATCTTGTCCTTGCTCCTCTTGAGCCCTGACATTTTGTCTTGCACGTGCAGGTCCATCTTCTTGGAAGACAACTCTTCTAATCTCCTCAACCCTCTCTGGTTTAGAATGATATTTGGCTTCATTAAAGTGAACATCATTGCTGCGGCGGATAACTTTTCTGGATTCGGGATCCCAAAGTCTGTACCCCATCTCACCAGAATTACCATAGCCTAGAAAGATGCACTTTCTACTCTTTGGCTCAAGTTTGTTCCTAAATTCCTTTGGAACATGAGTATATGCCTCACAGCCAAAGACTCTGAGATGCTTGTATGAGGGCATTTGGCCTGACCATACCATCTCTGCCACTGAATCCTTCTGCAAAACCTTGCTAGGAGATCTATTTATAAGATGAACAGTTGTTGATACAGCTTCAGCCCAAAACCCATTTGGCAGTTGTGCATTAGACAACATACTTCTGACCTTCTCTTGTATGGTCCTACTCATCCTCTCAGCAAAACCATTTTGAGGAGGAGTAAGTTCACGTTTTATACCTTTTGACTCACAAAAGTCCTGAAAGGCCTTTGAAACATACTCTCCACGATTGTCAGTGCGTAAGCATTTAAGCTTCTTGCCACTCTGATTCTCCACAAGTGTCACAAACATTTTGAAAACACTAAACGCTTCATCCTTGTGCTTGAGAAAGTAAACCCATACTTTCCTCGAGTAATCATCTATAAATGTCATAAAGTAAGAAGCTCCCCCTAGAGATAGGTTAGGCATAGGTCCACACAAATCACTATGAACAAGTGCCAACTGTGTATCTCTTCTACTGCTGATAGCCGACTTTCGGAAATCAAAAGAAAAAAAACTCATTACACCCCCCCCCCACTCTCAGTACCCCCCCACCGTAACTTATTTTTTCCCCCTCCCACCCTACAGGCATCGGATAAAACCCTCGCATTCTCTCCCCCCCATTTTCCCTACATACCCCCTTCCCTAATATCTCTCTCCTCCCGATTCACCCTCCCCGGCCAGGCAGAAACTCAGAGAAGGAACCCCCAACCCCTCTCTCGTGCTCCCTCGGTGTGAGCCGCGTGAGAACCCCCCCCCCCCCCCCCCCCCCCCCCCCTTCCCCCCCTCTCTTTGGCCTGCCAATATTCCCTCCCCCGACCCCTCCTCCCTCTTCCCCTCACCGCTTGCCTCACCCTCCCTTGGTTCATTCACACCCCCCTCTTTGGCCCGCAGATATATTCCCTTACACCCCACCCCCCCTTGACTTATTTCCCCTTCGTCCTCAAGCCCCATGCAAGACAACACCACCCCCCCCCCCCCCCCCCCCCCCTCTCCCTCTCACCCACACATCTCCCATACCCCACCATTCCCCCTCTACCCTCACTCTCCCTCACACACTCTCTCTATCTCTTATCCCCTCACCCCTATCCTCTCCCCCTCTCCCTCATTCTCCCTCTCACGGCCATGCCAAGCTTCCTCTCTCTCTCTCTCTCTCTCTCTCTCTCTCTCTCTCTCTCTCTCTCTCTCTCTCTCTCTCTCTCTCTCATCCAGATACCGGCAGGCCACGCCAAAGCTCTCTCTCTCTCGCCCGGGCAGCGCTGCATTCGATACACACACACACACACATGCCATGCGGGCAACAGCAAATACGCCAACACAACACACACACACACACACTCACCCACCCACAAACACTCACACCCCCTATCCTACCCCCCCCCTCCCTTTCCACCTTGCGCAGAAGAGTAAGCCACCGGCCATCTGCAGAAGGAAGAAAAAAAAATTTATATATATATATATATATATATATATATATATATATATATATATATATATATATATATATATATATATATATATATATATATATATAGCCCCCCTTCCCACGCACGCTTTCGCACACACATACCTATACAAAACACACACACACCCGCCTCATGCACAAATACATACACACATGTATATACGCACCGCACCGCAATATGAAGGAAAAGGCTACGACATCAACAAACAAAAAGAAGAAGGATCCAAAGCACGCGCCGCCAACAACAAAAAACAGAAATGCACCGAAGGCATGCCCCGGCCGACTCCGAAAAGAAGTACGCTCGACACCGACGCATCGGCAGCACTCCATTCGCCGACAACACGCAACCACGACGTCATCCCAGTAATTTTTTGGTTATTTTACCATTAGCTTCAGTTTTTCACCCGAGCCATTGTAAATTTCCATTTTGTAAATATCCTCTCTCTAGGTGATGGTGACAAAGGCCCACCTAGAGATTCCCATCTATTAATAACCTTCCCCAAAACAAAGCAAGGGTCAACCACACCGGGCCCACCACTTGCTTTGTCTCCCCGATTAAGATTACCCTAACCACACTGGGATTACCATAATCCAAGCAGCCAACACCTATAAATTGGCACTGAGAGGTCACTATCGGGGGGGGCAACTTATGTGGAACCAAGCATTGGGTAGAGTGTAGTAGGAGAGATTGACACCATCACCATCATGGGGAGGGGGTCTTGTGTGTTGGGTTTGCCTTGGAAATTGCACCATGTGAAGGGAACCACATCCACCTCTCGACTCCAATGGTCGATGCACACACGTATGCACACTCTTGGCAATGAGTATTCACCGTCATTGAGTCGCCCTAGAGAACGCACCAAGTAGGTTGCACCATCTCCTCTTTCTACCTCTCTACCATCACGGCATGCCACCTTGTAAATATTGCAAAAATAACTCACCCTCACACCCCCAAGGTTGTTTTCATCAATTGCAAGTATTCTCTCTCTCTCTCTCTCTCTCTCTCTCTCTCTCTCTCTCTCCCCTTTTGTCTCTCTCGGTGTGTAGGCTTGCAGTGTTCATATCATCGTGGGCTTTGCGTCCTAGCTGCTCGAAGCTAGGTGGTGCCCCATGTTCGCTCTACCGTGGCAGGCTCGAGGCAAGCCATTCGGCCCCCGGCGTTTTAGAGGTCGTCGCGGTTTGGGGTCCGCTTTGCGTCCGTTCATTTGGTGCCCCCACTGAGGATGGCTTTTCTAAGACCCTTCAGTTTACAATGCTGAAAGTGACGCCCACTATCAATCATGGACAAGTGGCTAAAGGAATTTTCTAACTGGAGGACGGAAGAAGAAGAGACGAAGGAGGCCCTAGCCGCCTTCATTGAGGTGCTACTACCAGGCTGCAGTGTCATCAACATTCAAGAGGTAAACTCTCCATCTCGTGTCGCTCGTTCTAACTATAAATTGAAAGCATCAGGTGGGAGATTGGTGAGGTGCCATCATTGTTGTCAACCAAGGCACACGGTCGATGAGTGCCAGCAACGAAGGCAGCGGAAGGGCTGAAGTCTTCTACATTGACATTCATCGCAAGGAGGTCATTCACGTCAAGGAAGGAAAGCAGACGGTGAGGCCTCTTTTCCCTAAAGAAATTGCAGTCAAAGATAAAACCCCAAAGCGGCCTAAAGGGGCTGCTCGAGCCAAGGGCAAGGAGAAGATAGGCTAGCCTGGAAACACATGACCCGGAAGGGAGAAGCATCTGGCCAAGCAAGTGCTTCAAGCTCAGAGAGCTGGGTTGTACCCACTTTGTCAAAGAAGAGGTCATCCGAAGTTAAGCGGCGGAAGGTCACCTACCGATTTGCACGACGCATGCGAGTGCTACCAATCCACTTCGACAATCCAGAAGAAGAAGTGGTGAGAAGATTCCCATGTCCTAGAGAAGAGTGGTTCGGCTACTGCTCTCGCTATTTTGGGAAGCAAGTGGAGGGCCTTCCTCCCCTCCTTGTACAACTTATCCTGAAGAAGCTCTCTACCACGGGAGAGACCCAGTGGGCTGGAGATGAGTTGCAGCTGAATCGAGTAGAATTCATGCAACACGCCGATTACGGAAATTACCTACAATTGCTGTTAGCTAAGAGACTGGGAGTGGTCGGACGCGTCGCCATCACCCCGTACGTGCTAAGCAACGAAGGAAGGATAGAGCCCATGGACGACCTCTTGTGGATGTGCCGACTCATCAACACTGGCACGGTAAGAGTATAAGTAAGTATTTCACCCTTTGTGCATGATGGAAAACGGGCCGACGGCATTCCCGTTCAGATTCCTGCAGCATATGCATGTGGATATCTATGTAGATAGGAAAGTCTTCTACCAACAGCCGATCGTTTACCTATTCGCTGCGGCAGTACTGGGAGAAATCCTCAATTCCCCAAACCCTATCATTCTCCCCATACTAGATTACCATCTTTACTTTAATGTCTCTATTTTTATCCTGTTTTAGCCTATCCGTTCGCCCCTGTAAAACCGCTATGAGCCATTGCTGTTGATGTTTTTTTTTTTTTAAAGGTTTGTAATTTCCCGAGTCACCACCATGGCAAGTGTTTCTTTCCCCACGTTCAGTGGAAAGAAGGGTGAGGATCTCACCACTGATTTTTTGGACGATTTTGACATTGCTTGTGTCGTCTCCAACAAAGATGACGACGCTTCACGACTCAGAATTTTTCCTCTACTGATGAAAGTAGAGGCCAAGTCCTGGTATAATGCATTGCCCCAGGCTACCACGAATGCATGGGATGTGTTAAGGGCTGCTTTTGTAAAGAGGTTTGGTGGAGGCACAACCTCGGAGAAGCTATGGCAGCTATTGACAGAATTAAAGCAGGCAGGCCTGCTGGAGTACGCCACCTACGAGTCAAAGTTTGTGGGCTTATGGGAGAGGTGGGTTGCCACACTGGAGGAAGGCGAAGGAGCGCCTAATTTCCTGAAGAAGGACCGTTTCATTGCTGGTCTATGGTCACCGCTTAGAGAGAAGGTGAAGGGAAGGTTTCCTGCAACATATGAGTTGGCAGTCGAAGTAGCCCGCCTTAAAGACAAGAAGCTGCGCATGCAAGCAAGAGTAAACGAGTAAGAGGAAACAAGCTCGGCCCCAAGCTCGGCCCGACCAACCCCAGTGGCTGCAACAACCAATCATAGAGTCCAACCACAGGAGACAGCAGAGGAACAGCAAGACCTGCTGAGTCACATCACCACCCAACTAGAGAGTTTATCTGTGCATCTAGTGCAGCAAGGGCATGCATCTGGCAGAAATCCAGAACAACGAAGAGGAAAACGAAGGCAGAACCCAGAATACCACTGTTACAACTGCGGGGAAGACGGCCATGGAATGTACTACTGCCCACACCCAAGAAGGCAGAATTTCAATAGAGGGGGGAGACAGAATTAGATCTCTCCGCCAAGAGTAAGACCACCACCAAGGCAGCCAGGACCAATCCCAGCAATCCAAATCTTGAGACCACCTATACAACAACAACCACCACCCCAACCTCTCATTCCGCCACTACCCCCACCACCTGCGATGAACCAAGCGGTGAGTGTCATTAGCTTAGAGGCTAAAGGGAAGACGAAGGTAGAAGAGTCAGCTCGAGAGAAGCACAAAGGAAAAGCGAAGGTAGAAGAAGTGGATGCTATGGGAGTGAAGCGTGTGAGGCACGAGGAGGCATCTCAAAAATAAGAGAAGATGAAAGGGAAAGCCGAGTCTAGCAAGCAAGCAGCTAAACCACGGCGGAAGATAGACATCGTAGACTTCTCACTAGGTGAGGAAGCACAACCCTATGACTTAGTTCAGGATGTGTTAATGCAGGGCCCGAAGATAACTTGGCCCCAATTACTCCACCTTGCACCCAGAATGAGGAGGCAATGGACGAAAATGGTAAGTACCAGGAAATCAAAACCACGGATAGCTGGGGCTATCGCTGGGAGGGATCTCGATGACATCTTGCCAACCATGGACGCTCACATAAAAGGGCAGCGGATTTCAAACGTCTACATATATGGTGGCGCGCAAATATGCGTCATGAGTGAGAAGATGATGCACCACCTAGGTCTAGAGGTAAGTAGGTCGGCACCCTGCCGAGCCAAGATGGCAAACAATGTAAGAGTGAAATGCGTAGGCATTGTAAATGCGGTCAAAGTAAAAGCATTCAATACGGAAGTGGAAGTAGACATCTTCGTCATGCCACACAAAGGGGAGGGCTACCCCATCATTCTTGGAAGGCCTTGGCTTATGGCCATGGAAGCCAAACAAGACTGGAGCACCGGGATGATCCAGATGAAGGATGCTAAAGGGAAGTCCTTATTCTACGACATGAGGACTGGAAAGCAGCGCAATATGATCTTGGAGGCTTCATAAGACGAGTCCACCAGCGACTCCTCGTCTACCTCAGGAGAAGACACAACCACCACCGACGGGAGTGACAGTAGCATCGAAGTAATGGGAGTCATTCTTAAAGACCCAAACAGATTAACACAATCTGAAGCAACCTCAGCAAACCAAGAGGGACCATCAGGTAAGCAGTCATTGGAGGATGCAGGTAAGCTACAAAAAATACTCTCAAATGAGTTAACCAATGAAGAAAGGAAGGAGTATGTCTCCATGTTAGGAAACTTCACTACTTTGTTCATTGATGGCTATGATAAGATCACAGGAATTACAGTAGTGCAACACCACATAAAGCTCAAGGAAGGCAGTAGTACAGAAGCTCAGAAGACTTGGAGTAATCCAACAAGAGGCATTGCTTAAAGAAGTAAGGAGTTTTCTACAAGCAGGTTTCATCTACCCTGTCGAAGACTCAGAATGGGTCTCCCCAGTAGTAGTCACACCAAAAAAAATTGATAAATGGAGAGTCTATGTGGATTATAAACCTCTCAATGCAGCCACGAAGAGGGACCATTTTCCCCTCCCATTCCAGGATGAAATACTCAATGAAGTGGCAGGTCACGAACGCTACACAGTATGCGATGGCTACTCAGGATACTTCCATATTAGCATTGCGGAGGAGGATCAGAAGAAGACAACCTTCATCACACCTTGGGGATGTTTTGCTTACAGAGTGATGCCATTTGGCCTCACCAACGCCCTAGCCACATTTCAACGCTATGTGACATTTGTTTTCCAACTCTAGTTTGGAACATCAATACGGGTTTTCATAGATGATTTTTGCATCTATAGCTCATGAGCCCTTCATCTAAGCAAAGTCTATGACGGCTTAACCAGGCTACAAACCCTGGGTGGCCAACTCAACATGGACAAGTGTCACATTGGTGAGAGCAATGTCACTCTCCTTGGTCATGTAATTTTAGCAAAAGGAATCGAGGCTGACCCCAGCAAAATTCAGGCTCTGGTATCTTTATCATCTCCCACCACCGCCAAGCAGTTGGTTTCTTTCCTTTAGAAGGTAAGATATTTAAGCAGGTTCATTCACCTGCTATCTCAAGTGGTCCTTCCCCTACAACAACTCACCCAAAGGGATGTTTTCTCATGGAGTGAAGAGAATGAGCAGCAGTTTATTGAGGTAAAGCAAGTCCTATCTAAGCTTCCCACTATTTCACCTCCTAAGTGGGACGAGCCATTCTATGTGAACCCTAGTGTAGGAAATGATACTCTGGGAGCAGTGCTAATGCAAGAGGATCCCAAAACTTCTTTCATGCGCCCTATTTACTTCTCTAGTTGAGTCATGACCCCTCAGAAAAGGGATTCACCGAAGTAGAACACATGGTTCTGGCACTAATGTTTGCTACCACGAAATTCCGCTCCTATCTCTTGCCTAGACCATACAAGTAGAAAACTCCACCAGGGCTAGTCTAGCAGGAATTCTCACTCATCGCCACTACGAGAAGAAGCTGAAGGTCAACACGGAAGCAAAGGAAGGAATACCAGATAAAGAGAACCCTAAACTAGGGAGAGCTCACTCTCTTTTCTTTGATGGAGCATACAAGAGAACAATGGATCAGTCTGCAGCAGGCATGGTCATTTTCAATGAACAGCAGGAAAGAGTATTCTCCATGGGGCAGTTATTACACTCCCACTCTAACAATGAGGCAGAGTATGCAGCCCTAATCCTTGGGCTGGAACAATGTATTTCACAAAAAATTCGCGCTTGAATGTGTTCGGCGGCGCTTTGCTTTTGATTAGGCAGATAAATGGCACTTGGGAGTGCAAAAATCAGGTTTTACTTACACCGACGCACCGGCAACACGCCATTCGCCGGCAACACGCAACCACGACGCCATCCCAATAATTTTTAGGTTATTTTACCATTATCTTCAGTTTTTCACCCGAGCCATTGTAAATTTCCATTTTGTAAATATTCTCTCTCTAAGTGATGGTGACAAAGGCCCACCTAGAGATTCCCATCTTTTAATAACCTTCCCCAAAACAAAGCAAGGGTCAACCACACCGGGCCCACCACTTGCTTTGTCTCCCCGATTAAGATTACCCTAACCACACTGGGATTACCATAATCCAAGCAGCCAACACCTATAAATTGGCACTGAGAGGTCACTATCGGGGGGGAAACTTATGTGGAACCAAGCATTGGATAGAGTGTAGTAGGAGGGATTGACACCATCACCATCATGGGGAGGGGGTCTTGTGTGTTGGGTTTGCCTTGGAAATTGCACCATGCGAAGGGAACCACATCCACCTCTCGACTCCAATGGTCGATGCACACACGTATGCACGCTCTTGGCAATGAGTATTCACCGTCATTGAGTCGCCCTAGAGAACGCACCAAGTAGGTTGCACCATCTCCTCTTCCTACCTCTCTACCATCACGGCATGCCACCTTGTAAATATTGCAGAAATAACTCACCCTCACACCCCCGAGGTTGTTTTCATCAATTGCAAGTATTCTCTCTCTCTCTCTCTCTCTCTCTCTCTCTCTCTCTCTCTCTCTCTCTCTCTCTCTCTCTCTCTCTCTCTCTCTCTCTCTCTCTCTCTCCCCTTTTCTCTCTCTCGGTGTGTAGGCTTGCGGTATTCATATCACCGTGGGCTTTGCGTCCTAGCCGCTCAAAGCTAGGTGGTGCCCCCTGTTCGCTTTACCGTGGCAGGCTCGAGGCGAGCCATTTGGCCCCGGCATTTTAGAGGCCGTCGGGGTTCGGGGTCCGCTTTGCGTCCGTTCATTACTTCTATGCTTATGTGGCTGTTGTGTTTTCTTACCATACAGACAATGTTCACAAAATTCAAAATCATTAAATGACAAGCCAGGCAAATAACCAGAACGAGACAAGATTTCCATTCCCTTCTTGGACATATGTCCTAACTGGCTATGCCACAAAGAAACGTTCGGCTGCTCGGTTACATTGATTACATTTTTAGAGACATTTGATACATAAATCATGCAAAGTCCTCCAGACTTTACTCCATGTGCTACTGTCATAGAACCCTTGGATATCTTCCACATGTTCTATCCAAAAGTGGTGACGTAGCCAGCATCATCAAGTAAACCTGTGCTGATCAAGCTCTCTGTAATTGCGGGAACATGTCTCACATTCTTCAGCATGAAAGAAGAGCCATTCTGAAACTTCAATTGAACATCTCTAACACCTAAGACCTCACATGTCTGGCCATTGCCTAGCCTAACATGATCTTTAGTGGTCACATAAGAGGTAAACCACTCCTTGTTTGGAGACACATGAAGTGATGCCCCTGAGTCTATAATCCAGTCACTCAATGCATTTCCATCAGATGCTGTAAGAAGAGCTAAGTCCATTGTATTTTTCAAGAAGTAGATGTCTCTTGACACTAGACTGTCATCCTCTACAACAGTGTTTGTCACATTTATTTCTTGAATCTTCACTGAGGACTTGTTCTTCTCACCATGGTCTTCAGCTTACTCTTTGCCTTTTTCTGCTTTCCATTCTCTGCAGTCTCTTTTCATGTGACCCTTCTTGCCACAATGGTAGCATTCTATGTCACTCTTGCCTTTAGCACTGCGGGACTTGCTACGAGACTGATCCCTCTTTCCACCTTTGTACTTTTCTTTGGTCCTTCCCTTGACAACTAAGGTTGTTCCTTTGCCTTTGTCCATTGTCTTTCTATTGGTTTCTTCAGTAAGCAGACTGCCTTCTACACCTGCTATGGTCAAACCATCTGGAGGTGCAGAATTACTCAAAGCTGTGCGAAAAGTGTCCCAACTTTCCGGCAATGTGATCAACAGGAACATAGATCTAACAGGTTCATCAAACTTGACATAGCCGAACATAGCCGAGATGACCTGAGACCACCAAGCTCGACATCTAACAGGCTCTAACATAGCCAAACTTGACATCTAACAGGCTCTAACATAGCTGAACGGTGGCCGAGATGACCTGAGACCACCAAGCTCTTTGAGTCCTCCCACAGGATTTGGGGCCGTGTCTTCGCCTATCGAATCTCACTCCAATCAGAGCAGGTGACTCTGGCTACCTGCAAATGCTATCCCGAGCCTCGATCTGAGCTCTGATACTAGTTAAAGGAGTACGAGCGGAAGTGCGACGCGAGAGAGAGTGCGAGAAGAAGAGCACGACGATATGGGGAACTCGCTCTATTGTAATGTGTAGAGCATAGTGATTTCTTATTAGGTTTTAACAAAAGAATATGTGTATATACCTGGCGGCCCGCCCACTTACCTGGGCGACCACATTGGGCTTTATACCCCAACAACTAGAGGCATATAGATGATGTTCCTGAATTAGCCAACATTTTTTTATCTCCTCCCAAAACAGAGTGCTCTTTCTGGCTGACTTTATGCCCTTCACATTCCAGGACTAAATTTGAACGTCGTCCATTATGGGGATAGTGGGACAAACTCCTCCACGTTGATAAATCACTTTTGACATGTACAAAGTAGCATTTATATGCATGGTCATATGTTCAAAAAGATGTAAATACATGCATTTGGGATCTTTGCAAAGTGGTTTCAAGTTCGAAAAAAGATACAACGTGTACACATTGTAAATAGTCAGGTTCGCGCGCTAGCAGTCGGACACATGTACATGCCCGTATAGGGTATCGGGGCCTTGGATATGGTTTTAGGTGGCTTATTTTGGTTCTATAGAATTTGTTTGAGCTTTTTAGAATGTAAATAATTCAAGTGACAAGTATGGGTACTCTCATCCCGCTCGAGAAGTTTGCGACATGCAGTAGCTGTCTATTTACGGTGCCTGATCTACGGCGATGCGTGCACCACCCTAGAAGTGGTCAAAAATAGAATTTGGGGATGTGGAAAAGTGCTTTGGGTATCGAGGATCAATCGTACAAAATATGGTGAATTTTGGAGTCCGTTTGGGGTTTTTCCTTCAAAAAAATGCCCGCCAGGGGTCAAAATTGGCCAAAACTGGGCCAAAAAAGGTCAAAAAAGGCGTGAAATGGCTTCAAATTGACACATCACTCACGGTGCCATGAGTGTTGAGGCTGAGGGAGAACTTCTGAAGTACAATATCAGCACTTTCACCTCTCTGTGTGTGGGAGGAAGCAAGGTTCCTACAGGTGGTCTAGTGCAGTCCTGTCGCGTTCCCGTCCTGTTTTCGAGTGTGTGGAGGAGTGAATGAGAGCTTTCTCTCTTCAATTTTTCACTTGGGAGAGTCTATGGAATTTCTGAGGTTTCCATGGATGTGTGTGTGCAAGGAATTGAGGGAAGAAGGTGCGGCTCTGCAAGACTATGTGACCATTAGGGTTTGCGCTACTCCAAAGAGTCCAACAGAGTGGAGTTTGGTGAAGCTTTTGCCATGTTTTGAGAGTGGTCATTTGTGGCTGGAGTTTTTGGGTTTGTTATGGTTTTCCTTGTATATTTTGGTCACTATCAAGCGTGATTTCAAGTGTTGATCACCTCGACTCACCTTGTAGTGTCTGCGGGGGCAGGCAAGGGCTTGTAGGTCGAGGCGTTTGGAGATTTTGAGTGGTGGTGTGTGTGGGTTGGAATTCAAGTAAATTCCTTGTGTGGTGTTGAGTTGTCTGGGTGTGTGAGTGTGCGCACGGCGTCTTTTGCTCCATCAACGTCTGACAAGCAATTCAACACTAAATCTCTTTCATTATCCTCATCCATATCACCTTGAGGACTACCCTTGTGTCTACTACTTCCCTCCCCCACCACGGGAAACAGGGAGGAAGAGATCTCCAAGGTGAAAATATCCCTTGTATTTTTTATTTGTAGAACCTCGAAGAAGTTCCCCAAATTAGTGGGAGGCTCCTGACTACCTGGGGGGGTCTCCCTGCAATGAGAAATGCTACGCACTAAGGTTTTAACTCGCTTGCACTTAATTGGAGAGACTTGTTGCCAATCCTCACCCATCTTCTTTGGGGTGGGGGCCAAGGAAATCCTTTGTCGGGGCTTCACTAATGTTTTGACAACAAGGAATGCCGAGAATGGAACTCTTGGCGTGGCTTGGTTGTTGTTATTCTTTGGGCTTGGCTCAGTCGAGACATGGACTTGGGGGGTGACCTCATGTGTGACCAACTTGCCAAATTTGAGCCCTTCATTTTCATTACTACTCCCACCTTCCCCTTCCTTTGCTACAACTTCCATGTTCGACTGTTGGTTTTTTGGATGTTGTTGCTTGTGACTTTCTTGCCTTACCCTCTTCAGCTTCGTTAGTACCCTTTACATGGCAATATCTAGCAAAGTGGTCAAATCCATTGCACTTGAAACACGCTCCAAAAAAATTACTAAATCTGAGAGGGAGCACTTTCAGACTTGCACCTACATCAATTATCATGGTCTCTCGAGGAGGATTACATACATCCCAAGAAATGCACACCTTATTAGAAGTGGTGCCCAACTTTCTATGCACTGGAACAAACAGAGGAATGCCTAGGGTACTTATTAGGTCTCTGAGATTATCCCACAACCAAATTGGTAAGTTGACAAAGTCCCACACCAGGAACATATTGTTGAAGGCCTATGGAGATTTGAAGGACAGGCTCCATGGTAGGCCTCCAACAAGGGAACGGTTAAGATACAACAAGCTTTTGCCCAGATTTTTTCAGTTATATCAGGGTCATTGAACCAAACATTGTAGAACCCTTTGGTCAGATATTGGACATAGTCAATTGCTCCACCATGATTAAGGACCATCCGGCTGGATATCCATCTGATGCGATCTATCACTAACGGCACCTTGCCCATAAGTCACCGTGGCAAGCTATTTTTAATCAGTGCTAGTGGGATCGATATTGAGCTTGCATTTTGCACTTCAACTACTTGTATCAATATGACTTTTGATTTCGAGAAAAATACACCTGATCCTACCCATGATGGCTCGCGGCCGGACGCTCTCACGGAGAATGCCCGCGACGCTACGGCAGGTGACAACACCTATGAATTGCTCGCCATTCAAGAATTGTGTGCACTTTAGACACGCATATCAGTCATGGAAGGAAATTTTAAGTCTTGAAATGAAAACATCACTAAATTATCCACATTAATGATCCAATTAATGCAACAACAGTCCAAGGGTCCTGCTGACACGCACATGCATGAGCACGTTCCTACATAGGGGCAAGGCCCAACTGCTGATACTTTGCACACTCTCACTGCAAAAGAGGTGGATGAGTTGTTGAAAGACACCAAACCACCGACTTTTAAGGGAAAAGACCGTGATCGCAATAAGCAATGAATATCTTTCTCAGCAAGTGGGATGGAATTCACGGCTTACGGCGTACTCCAGACGGAGTCAGAGCATTGCAAACGAGCTTAACTCTGGAAGGCAAGGCCTACAAATGGTGGATGTCTCTCAAGGAGAAGAATATCATACCATAGAGTTGGGCAGCTTTTGAAGCTATGTTTCACAAAGAATTTTTACCTACAAATGAGGTGATTGGAATTGGACGGCTTGGGACACGTGTTCCATGTGCCAATACCCATCATTACTTGAATATATATCTCACTATCGAGATGTTATCCTCAAGTTGGAAGGCTTAGATAACTTTTAGCAAGTACGGAGATTTATACGTTGTCGAGAAATTTGCGGTCTTGCTAGGAAAGCACCGGGCTTTTGGCTGTGAGAGTTTGTGAGAGAACTCCAAAACTATATGAAGGAGTTAAATCATAGATGCCATGAAGACTAGGGTTTGGAAGGAAGTGCAATCAAAGAAGCCCCACTCTTTCTCTCTTGCACTCACACACACAAAGAAAGAACACAAAAGAGAGTGTCAAAACAACACAAAGATGAGAACCTCAAGGCTATGGTCATATCGTATCATGGGTAATATGAAAGGGTTAATAGATGAGTTAATGGCATTCAATCTTGGCTGACCAAATAGGCTACGAATTGTTCTTTGGAATTGTAATTTTGTGCTTACCATAATATATATATTTTGTCTAGTGATTGGGATTAACTGTGTGTACAAATCCTCTTGGTTCATAGCAAGATAACTACACTTACATCAAAAGAAAAGTTATAGTCTATGAGAGGTAGTATGATGGGATCCGGTGATAGAAGTATTTCATTGAGCCTCTCTGGGCCAAAGAGAAACACTATACGTTGTTGAAAGTGTATTTTACGGCTAATCCATACGTTAATTCTAATAGATCGTACAAAGTGAAAGCGGTAGAAATTATCATCATGTGGATTATTCATCTAGGATAACTCTAGTATGTGAAAAATGTTGATATGAGAGAAGAGAAGGGAAGAGAAGAGAAGAGAGTTTCCCTCCCAAGCCCTATTCTTGCTCGTAGGCAATAAGGATACTGCAGGGAGAGATGTACCTGTAGCAAGGAGAACCTAAAATTTGTAGAGAGGATGAAGTACTAAGAGTAGAGAGATAGGTTTGGTTAAGGAGATGAGATTAGATATATATATATGTTGGATTAGAGATGAAAAAGAAAACAACAAGAAATCAAGAAAACATCAATGTCGAACACATGTTACATGACAAACCCTTCGGCACCATTATTGATGGAGAGAGAAGAAGAGGGGAGAATTCAACGTTGATTGATACGCCAAGTCCAAGACCTTGTTTGATTAGAGTTGATCTTCCAAGGATAGCATGCAAGAATGGCTAGTCTTCCTCTAGAAGAAAGTGTAGGCTTAGGCTCATGTTAATGGCTAAGTACAATTTGGCATTACTACTCATTCCCTCATGAATTACTCTCATCAATGGCTTGAATGCATGAGTGGTTTTCAAGGAAGAAGAGGTCCCCTTTTATAGGTGAAGGGAACCCCCAAGGCTTTACACAAGAAGAGAGGAGCCAGTGTGAACAGAAATTGGAAAAGTTGGAAATGAGCTGTCCCTGCATGATGTGGGCAGACTGGGGTCCAGTATTTTGATCATATCTCCTCAATCGTGGCTCAAAATAAAAAGGTAAAAATATGGGCAAAAAATTCAGCTCATTACCTACGACTTCTTTTTTATATGCATTTTTCAATTCGGACTGGAACCTTGTGTAAAAAAATCATCAAAATAGGGTACAATTTTGGCAGCAAAAGTCTTCTTGTGGTCCCCTTAGCCTAGACTTTTATTTGATTCCAATGGACACCTCATGCCATATGAAAGCATGACATTGCTCCTTGACAAAGTTTTTGTAATCATGCTTGCAATAATGCATTAAAATAAGTGTATCTTTGAAATCAGTCCACCTAGTGTCCCACTAGGATTTGATTCCCTCCTAGTAGCTATTTAAAAAGAAATATAAGAAAAAATATGAAAAATACATAAATATATATAGATTGGAAATTACCCTAGATATAGGATCTAGATAGGGTGTGAGATAATAATGAGATGGTAGAAAGAAAGAATCAATGCTTTTGGCCACAAGTTAAAGAGGCGGAGCTATTGACGCTTTTCCCATAGTACGTTTTTATGGTAAAGTAAGAATACGTTACCCTTGAGATAAATAATAGGATGAGATAGAAAGCTTATTGTTATACTTACATATGCATATGTACATTATAGGAAATATAATTATGTATCTAAAAAGTTACAAGATAGATCTTGTAGCATGTGTTCCCACTATGTACGTGTCATAGCACGACATCCACCCCCTCTAAACTTGCACATCCTCCGGTATGTGCCACATTTTCTCTTTGTTGTACGATCAGTCCTCTTGTACATATTCCTTGCTTTCTTCTTCACTGGATGATTCCAAAGATTCATCTTCACATGTGTTTTGCTCTTCCTCCTCGTCAACATTTTCTAGATCATTGTCACCTCTTCTCTTAAACATTTTGATCCTGTTTCCTACAATGGGAATCTTTACTTCTGTACCATCTAGTTCAGACAAGCTGTAAGTAGCATTTTCATGCACATGCTTTACAACATACGGTCCAAACCATCTTTTTGAGAACTTACGCATGACTGTGTACTGGTTATCAAGGCTACTATCATACACTAAAACCCAGTCACCTTTGTCAATTCCTTTGCTCCTGAGTCGATGTCGCTTATCAAATTAGTTCTTGTTTTTCAACCTTGCATTTTTGAGTCGTTCTTTTGTAGCTTCAATGTCTCCAGGTCTTCTCTCTAGCTGCCTTATACGCAGTGCAAGGAGATCTTCCCTGCTAAGCCCCTCTTTCCAAGGTAGTACATTCCATGTGGGAATTGTATCTTCAATCGGCATCACTGGATTTTGACCATACATTAGCTCCGTAGGCATGTAGCCAGTTACTGAGCTATGTGTTGTACGACCAGCCCATAAAGCATATGGTAACAATTTTGGCCACTCACCAACTCTTCCTTCGCAAGCCTTGGCCAAAGCTCTGATGATAGAAGGATGCCCTCTTTCACTCTTTCCATTGCCTTTAGGGTTGTAAGTTGTAGTAAGAGAAAGCTTGATTCCTAATCTAGAAAAGAACTCCCTTGCTTCTTCGGCATCCAATTCACCTCGATCTGCAGTGATTTCTCCCACACGACCATAACGGCAAATCACCTCATCAAGAAGGAATTTGCACACAGCTTTTGTGGTTTTAGCTCTTAATGCTCTTCCTTCAACCTGATTAGTTAGGTCCTCTCGTGCAAGAACCAAGTATCTCATCTGCCAGAGTCCTAAAGGCATTGTGACTAGATCCACAACCTGCATGGCTAGTGGATATGTAGGGTGTAATCCATCACGATGTCGAACATTTGAATACATTTGACAAGTTACACATGACTCTACAAACTGAGATACATCTTTATACATACCCTTCCACCAGTATTTTTCTTTCAACTTGGAGAAGGTTGCCCATACACCCCTATGTCCAGCCCATAGACTCTCATGAAACTCTTGCATGAGCTTTACTTGAGTCTCTTTTTTACATATAACCTGTTGTGGTGTAGCACCCTTTTGTTTAGGATGCTTCCACAAGTAACCATCCCTTAAAAAGTACCCATATGCTTTCCTGCGTATCCTCTTGAATTCTTGTTCAGACCAATCATCCTATTTTGTTAGAGTACTCAAGTAGCTTCCAATAGAAAGCCAATCACCTTCATAAAGATCTTTCAAGAACAATTCAAGTGAATTAGTCATGCAGACATTGTTACCTTTGACATGAGATATAAAATAGAACTTTGTGCCTACATCATCTCCCTCATCAATCATTTGTGACTCATCTTCATACCTTGCCCTTGATAGCATATCTGTCACTGTATTGTCTTTACCTGCAATGTGCTTAAACTCGAGATTTAAGGACTTAATGTAGGCAATCCACCGCAACATAGCAATGTCTGGCGTTGAGCAGCTTGTAATCATCCCAAGAAGTGGTAGACAATCTGTTTCTACAACCACACATGCACCAATTAGGTACTCTTTCCCACTTTTCAAAGCTGTAACCATATCCCATAACTCTCTCTTTATCTCTGGATGGTTTCTTTGGCGAGCACTTAGTACCTTTGCTCCAAATCTTACCACATACCTGTGTCCTTATTTCTCATCTTGCCCTATTGCCCATCCAATCCTTGTAGGACTAGTGTCTACTGTCACAATTACTGGCCTTTGACACTCATAGTCTACCTTTCTCAAAGTCGTTGCTGACTCGAGCAACTCCTTTAGCTTTTTCATGGATTTTACATGTGCTTCTGTCCATTTAAACTTTTGATTCTTTCTAAGCAGCTGATAAAGAGGATCAGCTACATGTGCATAATGTGGAATCCAAATAACATAGAAGACACATGCTCCCAGAAACCTTCTAACCTCAGTGATGCTAGTGCACGTTTCTTTCATTATTTGGATGACATCTAGCTTTGTTGGACAAGGTTTCCTACCATATGGCCCACACATGTGCCCCACAATGAGCACTTCATTGACACCAAACATAGAATTTTTCCCTGACAATGTAAGATTCACTTCTTCCAACCTAGACAAAATTTTATCACAATCATTTATGTGATTTAGCACAAACCTGCGACATCCCTTGAGATCCAAAGCTTCATCTTTGTCACTTTCTTCACATCCTTTGATAGGCAAATCATCAATCAAAGGCATTGTGATTTAAGGAATAAAGTCACGTAAGACCTTATTCATCCCATTCATCATATCTGCAACCGAATTGGTTGCTCCCTGTGGCAAGGTACACATCTTTACCAAACCCAAAGGTGTCCTCATGGTTGTCAAGTCTCTGCTTTCGATTGCAAGCTGAAATTGATCATACCCTGAGTAGAGATCCCCCATTGAGTAGATTGCCCTCCCTACAAACGCCTCTGCAAACTCATCCACAATTGGACCTGTACCTACATTCCTAATTGTCACCTTGTTCATTGGTTGCATATCTTGCATGAAGCGTAAAGAACCATTCTTCTTTGGAACTGTGAACCACTTGTTTGAGTATGGAGCACAAGAAGGCTCCAAGATTCCCATTTTGATTTTCTCATTCAGTAGTTCTACTAACTTTGGCAAATGAGCCTTTGGAACCGGAATAGGCCGCAGATTCCAAGGCACATGAGGTATTGTGAAAATTACCATAGGAGCTACAATAGAAGGATCAACACATCCTATCTCATGTGGCTCAAATGCAAAAGCCTTACCATTCTTTGAAAGCATTTCTTTGAAGCACTTTGTCTCCTCCTGTGTTACAAACTCCTCGCAACCAATCTGCAACTCTTGAAAAGACTCCTTTGTAAAGGTATGCCCGATCTTTTTAGGATTCCTCAAACTTGGTTGTAAAGAATCCTACTCAATCTTTTCCCTGTTGTTGGGTGGTAAGGGTGAAGCTACTGGTTTCACCTTCTTTGCTACACTCTTGTATTTAGTTTCAACATGGACTTCTGGGCCAACTGTTTGGCTTTCTTTAAAGGCTTCTATTACTTGATACATTTCCATAGAGCAAACTTCCACAACTTCATTTTCAAGATGCAAACTAGACCCCATTATAGCGTCAAGCTCACCCATAGTATCTACAAAAGAAACTTGTTCACACAAACCCAAAACATTTTCAGTAGGCTCTAGCAACCCACTCTTTTTCATGCCTATTTGTACATTATGCACATGTTGCCTCTCACATCTTTTCAAATCTTCAAGTTTTGTAAAACATATTGATCCATTCCTTGTTACCAAGGAGCTCGTTGAGAAAGTTTCACCTATTTTTGGATTAGGGGAGACCCTTTTTCTTTCTGTACCACTGCAATCCCACTTTACAATGGTACTTGGCCAAAACCCATCATTTCTCTATGATCATGAAACTCTTTGCTCACCTTTGGTAGAGGATGTTCTCTGAGGTTGTCAGGATTTCTTTCATGGTTTACACAAACTGTGAGAAATTGGACAGCTCGTTTACCATCTTTGCTACGTATCCTACCATATGCTGAACCATCATCCATTACCTTTTTTTCGATGAGATGACATGAAGATGTATCCTGTACAAAGAAGTTTTGGTCAATATTTACATCACCTATTGTCACCTTCACACCTGGACATGTTGCATACAATTCACTGGATGAATTGTTTGTCACTTTTACCATCCAGCCGAGATCTGTGTCCATCGGCCATTTGCACTTGTTGTAGAGACTCTTTGACATTATGTTTATTTCTGAACCATGGTCAATCAAGGCAACAAATGGCTCTTCAAGATCACCTACCTTGACCAAAGTTTCTGTAGTAGCCCTTGCCCAGTGACTTCATGAATAGTAACTCCTAGGAATAGCTTCAACTTCTTCATCATCATTTGAGAAATGCACTTGCTTCACTCTCCCACTAGATTGGTAGCATCCTACCACAGCTCCATCATCCTCCTTATTTTGTAACTGCATCCCTTGTGTCTTCAAGGTTTCTCCGTCAACCTGTGGACGAGCAACCTCAGCAAGAGTTTGCCTCTTCCTCTTGATGATGTCAACGATCTCCTCATGGAATTCACGCTTTGCAATGCCAAGAACTTCTCCCAGAGTAAATTCAATCTTGCTATTCAAGATCCTTTCCTCCAAGACTTTCTTTAAATCTGTAGCAACCTCAATATCAGATTGTAGTTTATAAGTTGGGCCTTTTCTCTTACCTTTTTTGGCTCTTTCTTCTTTCCTGTTGTAGAATCCTCCATGAGTACTTCAGGTGGAGATGCTCCTTGTGTTGAGGGTGTTTGAGAAGGCATTGAGTTGCTTCTTCCCCCACTTCTAGAAGCTCTTTTTGACTGTCCTTCATCAGCATTCTCACGTATGCGCTTCTCTTCTACAATTGCCTCATTTTGTTGGCATTTTGTAATGTAGGCATGTACTGACAATGAGTTCAGTGGATCATTCCATCCTGTTTCTAGACATATGCAATCACCTGCTTCATGTAGAATCTCTTTTGTAAGCTTTCCCTTTTTAGCTAATTGCATGACATTTGGCCAAATTTGACCATGATGGTCACTCACCTCTTCATCACAAAAATGATCAATTTTTACTCCATAAGTAGCTGCCCCAACTGAAGAGCTGCACGGTTAGTTGCCATATCTTCTACTAAGGTTTGCATTCCCCCCTTGCCAAAGTTATTTCTCAAGGGTAGACCTGTCTCTCTTAAGTGGATTTTACCATTCTTAGAACAAGACAACATCTTTTGACAAAGCATCACTAAAATCATCACAATCCCTTCTTACATGGTCTGTACTATCACACCAAATACATCTATTAACAAACCCTTCTTTGGGCTGTTATCTTTGACTAGAAAGTGGCCCTGACGGTTGGCCTTTTTCTTCAAGCTTTGCAAGCTTCACACGCATTCCCTTCACAAGCTCATCTAGCATGGACTCATCAAACTTCGAAGCAATAAAAGTAGGCTTTACCATTTTGTCAGGAGTTGAGGTGGAAGGACTTGTAGTGTTTACGACCATCTTGTCCCTTCTTCTTTGTCATTTGGCAAGCAGTGAGACAGCACCTTCAACCTCATTCCAGTCGGTCTTTAGTCCTTGCTCAGCATCTTTATCTTCAAGAAGAAGCTCCAAATTTTCTTGAAACTCTTTACCTGTAGCTTGTAAGAAAAGATATGTCTTCTCTGCATCTAGTGTGGCCTTTTCTGTCCTGGTGAGTTGTGCATAGCTCCGCTCAAATTCCCTAAGTAGCTCTTTTATTGATAGTCCTTGCTTTGGCTTGACTACCCATTCTAAGAATGTCATTTTGGTTACTCTCTCAGAGTCCTCCATGAAATATTCCTCCTTCAAAGCTACTTTGAGTTCTTCCAGTTTCTCCCATGCCCATCTTTAATTCCCCTAACATGTTCTCTAATTTCTGGAGCAACAACTAGCTCAAAGCTTTGAATCATCTCACCTTCTGGCACGCAATGCAGCTCCATCTCCTTCATATACTCGCGTAAGTACTTGGTTACATCTTTGCCATTGAACTGATCCATTCTATTGACGACTGCTTGTATGGACTTCGTTGCTGAAATCTCCCTTCTTTCAGTGGCATGTTGTTGTTGCATGAACATTGCAAATGCTTGAAACATTTGCATTGTTGTTGGGTCAAAATGCATACCCTGTTGCTCAACATGATCACCCATGGTTACCCACAAACTCTCACCCTGGCAGTTTCATGTCGGGTTCACCAAAAATATATCGAGAAATTTGTGGTCTTGCCAGGAAAGCATCGGGCTTTTGGCTGTGAGAGTTTGTGAGAGAACTCCAAAACTATATGAAGGAGTTAAATCATAGATGCCATGAAGACTAGGGTTTGGAAGGAAGTGCAATCAAAGAAGCCCCACTCTTTCTCTCTTGCACTCACACACACAAAGAAAGAACACAAAAGAGAGTGTCAAAACGACACAAAGATGAGAACATCAAAGCTATGGTCATATCGTATCATGGGTAATATGAAAGGGTTAATAGATGAGTTAATGGCATTCAATCTTGGCTGACCAAATAGGCTACGAATTGTTCTTTGGAATTGTAGTTTTGTGCTTACCATAATATATATATTTTGTCTAGTGATTAGGATTGATTGTGTGTACAAATCCTCTTGGTTCATAGCAAGATAACTACGCTTACATCAAAAGAAAAGTTATAGTCTATAAGAGGTAGTATGATGGGATCCGGTGATAGAAGTATTTCATTGAGCCTTTCTGGGCCAAAGAGAAACACTATACGTTGTTAAAAGTGTATTTTACGGCTAATCCATACGTTAATTCTAATAGATCGTACAAAGTGAAAGCGATAGAAATTATCATCATGTGGATTATTCATCTAGGATAACTCTAGTATGTGAAAAATGTTGATATGAGAGAAGAGAAGGAAAGAGAAGAGAAGAGAGTTTCCCTCCCAAGCCCTATTCTTGCCTGTAGGCAATAAGAATACTACGGGAAGAGATGTACCTGTAGCAAGGAGAACCTAAAATTTGTAGAGAGGATGAATTACTAAGAGTGAGAGAGATAGGTTTGGTTAAGGAGATGAGATTAGATATATATATATATGTTGGATTAGAGATGAAAAAGAAAACAATAAGAAATCAAGAAAACATCAATGTCGAACACATTTTACTTGACAAACCCTTCGGCACCATTATTGATGGAGAGAGAAGAAGAGGGGAGAATTCAACGTTGATTGATATGCCAAGTCCAAGACCTTCTTTGATTAGAGTTGATCTTCCAAGGATAGCATGCAAGAATGGCTAGTCTTCCTCTAGGAGAAAGTGTAGGCTTAGGCTTATGTTAATGGCTAAGTACAATTTGGCATTACTACTCACTCCCTCATGAATTCCTCTCATCAATGGCTTGAATTCTTGAGTGGTTTTCAAGGAAGAAGAGGTCCCCTTTTATAGGTGAAGGGAACCCCCAAGGCTTTACACAAGAAGAGAGGAGCCAGTGTGAACAGAAATTGGAAAAGTTGGAAATGAGCTGTCCTTGCATGATGTGGGCAGACTGGGGTCCAGTATTTTGATCATATCTCCTCAACCGTGGCTCAAAATAAAAAAGTAGAAAGGTGGGTAAAAACTTCAGGTCATTACCTACGACTTCCTTTTTATATGCATTTTCCAATTTGGATTGGAACCTTGTGTTAAAAAATCATCAAAATAGGGTACAGTTTTGGCAGCAAAAGTCTTCTTGTGGTCCCCTTAGCCTAAACTTTTATTTGATTCCAATGGACTCCTCATTCCATATGAAAGCATGCCATTGCTCCTTGACAAAGTTTTTGTAATCATGCTTGCAATAATACATTAAAATAAGTGTATCTTTGAAATCAGTCCACCTAGTGTCCCACTAGGATTTGATTCCCTCCTAGTAGCTATTTAAAAATAAATATAAGAAAAAATATGAAAAATACATAAATATATATAGATTGGAAATTACCCTAGATATAGGATCTAGATAGGGTGTGAGATAATAATGAGATGGTAGAAAGAAAGAATCAATGCTTTTGGCCCCAAGTTAAAAAGGCGGAGCTATTGACGCTTTTCCCATAGTACTTTCTTGTGGTAAAGTAAGAATACCTTACCCTTGAGATAAATAATAGGATGAGATAGAAAGCTCATTGTTATAGTTACATATGTATATGTACATTATAGGAAATATAATTATGTATCTAAAAAGTTACAAGATAGATCTTGTAGCATGTGTTTCCACTATGTACGTATCACAGCACGACAACGTGGTCTGACACCAGAGCTTAAGAAGCACGTCAAGACCCAAGACCCTAAAACACTTGAGGAAGCGATAGTGAAAGTACATATTCACGATGATCCAGATGAAAAGAAAGCACATAATACTCACATGCCTGCTAATACATATGGTAATACACGCATACAGTATGGGCACAATAAAAGGAAATTTATAGTAGCCAATTCAGAAGCATCTAAAAAACCCAAGGGGTCCAGAGGTCCTCTCTCTCTTGAGGACTGTGATAAAGCTAAGAAAGAGAAATTATGCTTTCAATGTTTAGGAAGCGGCCATGGCAAAAAGGATTGTTCCAAGGGGGAATCTGTTGCTCATGGCAAGGAGAAAGCAGTGCACACATTGTAACTGCTGCCTCTTGAGTCTTCCTCACGATTCTCTACAGTGAAAGTAACACACACCGAGGTGGTGCATGAATGCTGTCTCACAGCTTCCATGTGGCAACAGATCTTCGGACCACATGAGTTAGTACGTATGCACGGATCTCTACAAGGGCACAAGGTGCTCATCTTGGTAGATGACGGTTCTACTCACAATTTCATCAATTACGAATTAGTGAAAAAACTCAAATTGCCTCAAACTCTGAGTACCCACCGCTACAAGGTAGCAATGATGAATGGATATGATACCGAAATCTTGGATACTCAAGTCCGAGCTGTTCCGTTGGAAGTACAAGGTTACTCCATATCCTTGGATTTTTAGGTTATGAACATGGAGAGGGCATACGTGGTCCTTGGTTGGAAATGGTTGCATAGCCTAGGACCATCACTGAAGCATAGCTATGAGCACAACAACTTGATGTTCGAATCCCATGGCACACATGTGTTGTTGTTAGGAGAGAAGGATGTACCTTCTTCACCGTTGATATGTACAGTTGAGCTTATGCAACTCGTTTTTTATAATGAAATAGATCAAGTTTTCTTGTGTTACTCATTGTCTCATTTTCTCTCTAACATTGAATCTGTTGAACATTCCTCAACGCCGCATGCTTCTCTCTCATCTCTTCCACCAATGGCTACTTCCAAACAAGCAAACGTTGCTAGTGAGTTACAAAATTTATTAAAGAAATTTCAAGATGTTTTTCCTAATGATTTGCTACCAGGATTACCGCCGACATGATCGGTGCAACATAGCATTGATGTGGTTGCAGGCTGTAAACCTGTCAGTAAATCGCCCTACCGTATGAGTTACTCTGAAGTTGCTGAGGTGGAACGTCAGCTTGTTGACTACCTTAGCAGAGGGTTTATACAACCCAGCTCTTCACCATGGGCTTCTCCTATCCTATTGGTGAAGAAAAAAGATGGCAGTATGCGCATGTGCGTAGACTACCGTGGCTTAAATGCGATTACGGTTAAGAACAAGTAGCCATTACCATGAGTGGATGAGTTTTTTGACAAACTCACTCATGCTCGTATTTTTACAAAAATAGACTTGCGGTCAGGTTATCACCAAGTCCGTATTCGACTTGCTTATATACTCAAAACTGCATTCCGAACAAGGTTTGGACACTACGAGTTCTTGGTAACCCCTTTGGGTTAACCAATGCGTCCGCAACATTCATGACACTGATGTATAGTGTCTCGAAGCCGTACTTGGGCAAATTTGTCATCGTTTTCTCGATGACATTCTAGTCTATAGTGCTTCTGAAGAAGAACGCTTACAGCATCTAAGGCAGGTGTTCGAATTGTTACGAACAAATAAATTATATGCCAAAGAATCTAAGTGTGATTTTATGAAAGAGGAAATTCACTATCTAGGGCATGTTATTTCAGCTAATGGGCTATATATGGATCAATCCAAAGTGGATACAATCCGGCAATGGCCTTATCCTAAAAATCTGGAAGAGTTACAATTTTTTTTAGGATTTGCAGGTTTTTACCGTAGGTTCGTTAAAAACTATGCTAATATTGTTGTTCCCATGACGGGTCAACTAAAAGGAAAAGGCAAAGCCTTTTAGTGGGGACCCGCTCAACAGCACAATTCCGATACGCTCAAGGATGCATTAGCTACAGCTCCTATACTAGCTATTGTAGATCCTTTGAAACCATTCGTTTTGGAAACGGATGCCAGTGACCGTGCTATTAGAGCAGTCATGTTACAAGACGAAAGGCCAATTGCATTTGAAAGCAAGAAGCTTGATGCAGCTCAGCAGAACTACTCTGCTTATGAGCGCAAACTCTATGCAATAGTGTCTGCCTTAAAAACTGGCGGCATTATTTGTATGGTGCTCAGTTTGAGATTGTGTTTGACCATGAAAGCATCAAATGGTTTACACAACAAACAGATTTGAAGGGTCGGAAAGCCAGGTGGACCGAGATTCTTCAGGAATATGACGCCAAGCTCCGGTATCGTAAGGGTCGATACAATGCGGTGGCTGATGCTCTAAGTCGTATGCCGGAGATCAATTCTCTCTTGTTCACGGAACTTCGTAGTGAATTTTTGGATTCTCTCAAAGGCAAATATGAGCACAATGAAGCATATTCCAAAGTGTGGAGCCATGTATAATGAGGAATCCTCTCACTCCAGTGATGGTAGTGTAACGTTAACCTCCACACCTAGTTCTCCTCTATTGAGTGATGAACTACAACGATGGAAACATTTCACCATCAACAATGGGTACCTACTCCATAAGGGGAGAGTTTGTGTACCGACGGACACAGACATTCGGCAGCAAATTCTTTATGAATGTCACGATAGTCCAAGTGCAGGGCACCCGGGTATTAGAAAGACTTATGCTCTTGGACGGCGATAGTTTTACTGGGCCAAGTATACATGGCTTTGTCCAAGCTTATGTCTTGGATTGACAAAAATGTCAAGTTAACAAAGCAGAGCGCTTGAAAGTAGGAGGACTCTTACATCCTTTGGAGATTCCCAATGGAAAATGGGAAAGTATCTCTATGGACTTTATTGTGGGTTTACCAACCACTGTACGAGGTCATGACTCGGTACGGGTGGTCGTAAACCGGTTGACTAAACTATGTAAGTTTATTCCAACCAAATCAACGGTTAAGACACCAAAACTAACCAAGTTATTCGTGGACAATCTATACAAGTTGTATGGTTTGCCAAGTAACATTGTCAGTGACCGTGATCCCAAGTTTAACAGTCATTTTTGGAGGGATGTGTTCAAATGATTGGGTACACAACTACACCTCAGAACAGCCGATCATCCAGAAACAGATGGTCAGACTGAACGAGTTAACCAAGTGCTAGAGGATATGCTAAGAGCATACGTCAGCAAAAAACAGCCAGACTGGGAATAATACTTACCTATTCTCGAGTTTGCCTACGATAGTGCTAAGCATGTCACAACTGGATTTAGTCCTTTCATGCTCATTTATGGGTTTCAACCTAGGTCACCTATTACGGTGGGGTTGGCAACCAAAAATCTCCAACAGGTTAAGGATTTTCTCCAAGACCACATGGATATGTTGAAACTCGCTCGTCAAAATGTCCGACAAGTGCAGGATCGGTATAAGAAGTATGATGAGAAACGTCGGCAAGTTACCTTCGAGGAAGGGGAGGAAGTATTTTTACGTGTGCCAGAACATTCAGAAAGTCTTAAAACTGGGCCAACACCTAAATTATCTCCTCGATATTGTGGTTCTTTCAAAATACTCAAGCGAGTAGGTGATCGTGCCTACAAATTATTGCTACCTACACATTCTCGTATTCATCAGGTATTTCATGTCAGCCATTTATGTAAGCGGTTACATGGGGACGACAATGTCATTGACCAACATATTTTGGTTGATTTCGTTGAACCTCCTACCTTATCGCATGAACCTGAACATGTTCTCGACTATCATGAGTTATGTACGCATCATCATGTATGTCAACAAGCCTTAATTAAGTGGAAAGATCGACCTAAGGAAGGTGCCACTTGGGAAAACATTAGTGTTCTTAAGAAGAAGTTCCCCACTTTTGTTTTCGAGGACGAAAACTCTTCTTTAAGGGGGGAGTAATGTCAGACAATGGCAAGGCCGGGCTAGGCAATGTGGAAAGGGAGTCCAACTAGGGCAAAGGGCTAGGAGCCATGCTATATAGTGGGTGGTTGGGAGGTGGACTCCTAGGTTCTAGTTCCCCTTGTCTAACACCCTTGGTTTGCGATTTATAAAACTGCCACCTCTTGGGCCATTCCCAAGCTTTCCACTCTAAAGTAGACTCGTAGATCCGGTTTTAGACCTTATGTTAAATGCAAATGCTATTTGAGCAATAGTGATTACAAATCTAGCATTATGTGGTTGAATCATCCCATCTGGTTTATGCTTAATCATCTTAAATGTTTCAACTCTGTCTAGAACCACAACTTTCAATTAATTTGCAATCAAGATTCTCCTCGAATCTTGTAAATTCAAAAGGAAAAGGCTTGTAGCCCTAGTTCACGCACATGAATGCCTCGGTGCCTGTGCAATGTCTTGCATCAAGCTCGTTCAAACATGCCCTTCTGCCACACGACAACTTTCTTTCTCTCTGCCTTCGTGCTCATGACATCTCTTTCTCTCTCCTCTCCCCTCCACGGTGTCATCCGGCCCTGCTGGCCTCATTCCTTGCCATTTGCCCATTTTTATCATATGCTCTACACCGGTCCCCCCACCACGGCTCCATTTGAATGGTCTTCGCCTGTTGAGCAACACGTAACATAAGCCCCCCCCCACACACACACACACACTCACACTCACCATCTGCAGGTCCACGCTCAAAAGTAGAAAGACAAAGGCGCACATGCAACCCCCCTTACACCCCTTGCCATCTCGTTGGCTTGTGCGTCGTGTTGCACATGGTAATCGTTCGTCAACAACCTCTTTCTCTTGACAGCGATGAAGGCCCTGCTACACTTTCAGTTGGAAAATTACACGGTGTTAAAATTCTCTTCTTCTTCTTCTCTCTCTATCATTTTTTGCTCAACATTGTTGCCCACCCTGCATCTCTCTCTCTCTCTCTCTCTCTCTCTCTCTCTCTCTCTCTCTCTCTCTCTCTCTCTCTCTCTCTCTCTCTCCCCCTTCCTCCTCTGACACACATATGCTCTCCCTCTCTTGATTTCCTTCAAGTCCACATGCCATCCTCTCTGTCCTCCACAATAGGTGATGGATGCTGCAATCCTGACACGGGTCGCCAATAGAAAAAAAAACTATCTATATTTCTCTCTCTTTCTTCCTCTCTCTCTATCTCTCTCCTCCACGTGGCTCCCGCACCCTCCCCTTCTCCCTAAAACCAAAGCACAATCTCCTAAGATTCTTGTTAATTTGAAAATTGGGCATGCCTACTAGCTTCTTGCCAGTGTAGCTTGACTTACTTCTCTCCCCCATGAAATGGAAAAGGGCCTTTTGATTCACTTTTACTTCACTCCTTTCTTATTGATTTTGCAATAGCCTATTCTCTCTCTCATTTTAGCTCTTCCTCCTTGGTCCCTCATTCAAAAAACTCTTCTCTTATCTCTAAAATACTTCCCCTAATTCTTCTCTTTAGGATCCTTCTGGGCACTCCAAGTTTGATTGGTTCTTCATCTTCTTCAGCTAGGAAAATGCATGGTTCCAATGTCAAAAAATCAAAAACTACAGATGTTCAACACCTTTTTTTTTTTAAAACTCACAATTGTAAGTAGATTATATTAATAGCAAACAAATTACAAGTTCCTATCATGCCTGTGTCGAGCCATGACAATTTCCCAGGGCCATGATCACAGGGCCATGATCACATCCAGTGTAGGGGGAGCCACCCCGTGGTAAGAGATGAGCTCACAAGATTACCCAAGAGAGTCAGTCATAACGGCATCCAAGGCCTTGTTCCACTAATCTGAGTTTGATTGTCTTTTGATGGCCATGAACGCCTCTCTGCTTTCCTGTATTATCTTTGTGAACTTAGATGTTTCCAATGTGCTCTCAAAAATCCGACCTTTCCTTGCCTTCCAGACTTCACGGAAATAGCAATATGTCACAATTTGCATGATGATGGGAAGTTCTTGATTCTTAAACACCTTCCCTCCCAAAAGAAAGTCATTCTTTAAGAAACCTATTTTCCAGGTTGGTTGGACCCATTTGTAGATTTTCATAGCTATACCACAAATCTCCACACACTCCTTGAATAGGTGAGTGAGGTCTTCACTAGACGATTTTCATTGTGGACATCTATCTGGTCCAGTTTCCCTAGTGCACACCTTCACCCCAGTCAGGATGACTACCCACAGAAGATTCCACACAAACACCTTCATCTTATGTGGCCAAGGTGGGTGCCATAGATTCCTCACAACTATTTCCCACCTTGAGTCAGGCCAGTGCTTGCCCCACTGCATATTAAGCGGAGAGAACCAATCCTTCAAATACATTAGAGTGAAATACACTTCCTTGGTTTGAGGTTTAAGAAAGTGTTTCTCTTAGGCCATTGCCAAGCTTTTCGCTCAAATTTGGATTCACAGATTGAAAGACACACCTTAATAACCGGTTATAGGGCTCTGCTGATCAATAGTCTTTCTATCCCATTCAGGTGATATTGAAGAGCTAGTTGGTCCGTCTCTTTCCAATTACAACTACTATAATTGTACGCTTTTTCATACGTGTCGAAGCTGGGAACTTGCATGTGCACTGTGTGTGAGCCTCAAAAGGCTACAAACACACAACTAGAAGATCCAAGCAAGCTCAAAGGGACATGGGTGTGTCACTCACCACTCAATGCTTCCATCGTGAAGGATCTTGTGCTGCGAAGAAGAAGGATCCATCGTCGATGCCGCGTTGAACCACCTCGTCACCACAACTCTCTCTCTCTCTCTCTCTCTCTCTCTCTCTCTCTCTCTCTCTCTCTCGCACAAACACACACACACACACACACACACACCTGTGAGTACATAAAGGAGAAGAAGGAGATAGAGATGGAACAAGAGAACTTCTTAGCTTACATCTCAGAGAATGAGGATTTTTAGGTCAAATGGACCTTTTATAAGAGTTTGGTCCATTCACACATGGATGCCCACAGCGGTCGATCGTTGCAAAACTACTGTCAAAATAAGATAAGTGGTGCGCCTCTCATTGGCGATCACCTACACACCTATTGGACTGACAAGCCCAGTCCATGACTCAATCAAATAAATAATATGCGTCTGTTGAAGGTGATAGGGTGTCCGTGAGGGTTAACCCCCCTTCCTCATGTAGATTCCGTCCTCGGAAGCTATTGAGATGAAGTCCGTTCGTCGAGGTGAAAGAGCATCTGAGATTGAATGTCCTTGCCTTCTTCATTCACTACAAAATCAACCAAAATTAACACAGTAACTGCATTCTCATATACAATTAAATAACATATGCAATTGTAGGTAGACAAATTGATTGGTAACAGAATATTAAACAATTTGTCAGCAATAAACATTAAATTGTAATATAATCAACTGCATAAACACTTGTAAAGTCAAAAGCTAAACAAGTTTGGGGTCGCTAATTTAAGGATCAAAAGGCACTAGAGGTCAACTATTAGTACCATGGGCAAGCTTCTCAAGTTTCTCTGGTTAATTAAGCTGTTTAATCGCGAGAGCCAAGTATTTCATGTCCGAGAGCTGACTAGAGGCTATACCTAGAAGACCTTGTAGTTAAGCTACAATAAAAGGAATTGCTTATGAAATCATCACCTGTCTTTTCTTTGATCCCCCAAAGTCTTTTCACATTGATTCAATTTTAATGTGTGTGCTTATTTTGTATGCCTTGGGTTTTTTGCTTTTCAAGGAAAAGCGCCCACACTGGGAACCTCTAGGGCTCTAGTACCATAGGCAATACATGTGAGTGAAGTACCAAGTCAAGCTGGGATTTCTCTTTCAGTTTAAGATTTTACATTGTGGCACTTTTGATTTTTTTGTTTGTTTGTTTTTAACATTTTAATTTTGTAACTTTGGGGGGTCATACAACATTGTTACCCTCCTAGGCTCATCACACTAGTAAACTCTCTTTATAATACTTAAGCTAAAGGTCAATAGGGACTAAGCCCACTAGAAAGCCCTAGTACATTGCATTCAATGCTGCCTAAATCGGATTAAGAACTTAAAATAACTATTGATTATTAGGAACACATTCCCCATGGTATTAAGAGAAGATCTCTAACTCCTAACTTGGTCAAACTAGCTTAGTCATACTGCTTGATTCTGAAACCTAGACAAGGTATTATGATAAAAAAATTATATAGAATCTAATGTTTAATCTAAGCAAATGTGCGGAATATTGTGCTACCAATCATATTTACAGCAGAAAAACATGGATGCAAAAATGAAGACAAGGGGCAATGCTAATGGTCAAGAAACACCTGTTTGTGTTGATGATCGCGCTTGATTTGAAGAGTGAATGAGAGAAAGATTCCATGAAGTTCCAAATCTTAACAACAACACATACACACTAGGAAACACAAAGAAAACCTCTAGGAGGCACATCAGTGGAAAGAGGTACCAACTCTTATTGAACACAATTAAACAACATAAGGAACCCTAACCTAATTATTTACACTCTCCGTAGAGAGTCAAGGGAACAGGATATTGTAGAGGTTGGGAGATAACCCTAAGGCTAAACCCCTATCCTCGTCATCTTCAAGAAAAACGAAGTCATCATCCGTGAGACCATATGTGCCATTTAAATCGTCTTCATCATTAGAGGCACAAATGTTCACTAAGAACATCACTAGACATCTATAGTCATCTTGGTCAAGAGGGTAAGTTTGTGCAATTGGGGAGACGTCCTCTACTAAGTATGCATCAATCGTGGTCAAGAGCCGTATCAACCATTCTAACTCCTTGAAATTCATCTCACATGCTAGTATACCTACCAAATCCCATTCACATGCAAGCACTTGTAGGTCTCCAGATTTTTGTTGGGTGGCTCTTGCTCTTTTACTTTTTTCTTTTGGTTTTTGTGAGTATAAAGCTTTATATATACATTCCCTAAGATTGGAGATTTAGAGGTCAAGGAGGAAGGTTAAGAGAGGAGTGAGTGAATGATGAATGTTAGCAAACACTCCCCCCTTCCTTGGGTAGATCATGCCTTTTGGAATGATGTCGTCATCTTTTGAAACCAATTGTTCCAAGTTGTCTTGGGTGAAGACTTTGACTAGTAGTTTCGGCCGCCCTAGGTATTTTATCTAGTTGCAAGGGTGGTAAGGTACTCTCCCATGATTTTATTTACAACATTGTTGTAGGTGGTGAACTTACAACGGGAGGTAAAAACTCTTTTTTGTTTGTATGAATATGTACAATGGTAGGTGGAGGCTATGTCAAAGCTTCTATTTCCATATATGAACTACATGAAGAGCAAGAAGCTTCATTTGATTTTTCTATGGTTGAGCTGAGTGAAACAAGCGTTTCTCGCTTGGGAACCCATACTAGCGCCGGGTCCGGTGTATAGTGTTCTGTAATTTTTCCTTTCCCACGATCTTTCATCGAATTTGCCGTCACAGGATTCGACTCACATGGGTCTGGTGGCAGGTAAGAACACAATTTACGTTTTGGCACCCAGATTTGATCATTTCCTTGATAGTAGCCTTGGGCTTCCAATAGTCGTTCGGAATCCACGCAATGTTTTCTTACATTTCTAGGAGCGAGTGGGTCGTTTAGGAATCCAACGCAATGTTTTCTTAAATTTCCAATGCATCCTTGGAAAAGGTAGGCCACCAATAACCTGATTGCAACACCTTTCTAGTAGTTAGTTTGCCTGAGAAATGTCCTCCAAATATACCCATGTGGGCTTCTTGCAATATGTATAAATACTCATCCTCACGGGCACAACGTCTAAGAATATCGTCCTTCCCTAGCTTGTAGAGAGTTCTTGCAATGAGAGAATAAGGTTCACGTTCTTTAACAGTTTTCGAGCTATATCCTTATGAAGCTCTTTGGGTGGAAAACCATTAACTAGAAAGTTCACAATCTTCTCACTCCATTCAGGCATGGTCTCGATTAGAAATAAGGAAGTATCGGGCAATTCATCATCGACTCCAGTAGGGGCTTCACCATTGGGTATGCAAGACAAATGATCTGCCATGACATGTCTTTTACCACGTCTCACCACAACAATAAAATCAAACTCAAGAATAATTAACAACCATCGTGTAATTCTTTCCGTGGAACAAGGTTTATTTACTGGATACAACAATGCTTGACGATCAACATAGAAAACTAACCTGTTGGCAAGAAGGTAGTAGCAAAATTTCTTCACTGCATAAATCATAGCTAAACCTTCCCTCTCTGTAGTGGTGTATTTTCTCTCAGCATCATTTAATTGGCAACTTGCAAAGCTAATGTGGTAGTCTAGTTTATGTTCTCCTGGTTGAGATAGAACACACCCAATAGCAAAGTTCGATGCATCAATATGCACATGGAAAATTACATTCCAATCGGACACTCATAGAATGGGAGCGCTTGTCAAGGTCTTTTTCACTGACTCATAAGCATGGTCACACTCCCTGGTCCAGTGGAACTCAATAAGAAGCTTGTACAAAGGAAAAGCTATCTCGATAAAGTTTAAAATAAACCGTCGATAATAACCAACAGGGCCCATAAACCTTTGAACTCCTTTATAGTTTGTAGGTGGTGGCAATTCAGCAATGGATTTAATTTTTCCTTCATCTGTGGAAATCCCATTTTTAGACACTATATGCCCTAAAACGACTCCATGTTTAACCCAAAATTGGCATTTGAAAGGGTTTAAGGAGATGCGATACAATCTGCACTTCTCTTTTCGTATACATGATAGATGTTCTTACCAAGAAGAATAAACACAAAGGTCATCTAAGAAAGCTTTGCAAAACTCCCTCAAATATTCTCTAAAAGCGGTGTTTATTAATCTTTGGAAGGTAGCAGGAGCATTGGTTAAGCCACAAGCCATAACACGAAATGTGAACACTCCAAATTCGGTTATAAAAGCCGTTTTAGCTTAGTCCTCTAGTGCATTTGTGATTTGATTGTATCCAGAGTACCCATCTAAAAAGCTATAAGCTTCCTTTCCTCCAACTCTTTCAAGCACATGTTCTAAATATGGCAAGGGGTAATGGTCCGTCCTAGTGGCAGCATTGACCTTCTTGAGATCCACGCATACTATAAGTTTCCCATTCTTTTTCGGCACAATCACTATTAGAGACACTCATTCTGAGTGCTCAATAGGGTATATGAATCCACATTTGACAAGCTTTTCAATCTCTTCTTGAACAATCTTTGCATACTTAGGATTGATTGGGTAGAGTCGTTCCTAGAGTGGTTTTGCCATGCTATTCATGGGAATCGTGTGTTGCACCACAGAAGGTGGAACACCTTTCATATCATGATATGTCCAGGGAAATATATCCTTGAATTCCTTGAGAAGTTCTTTAAGTACATACTCCTCAGTCTCTGTCAAATCTTCGGCAATGAAAACAGGTTTGGACTCTTCTCCTGGGTCTACTAACTCTATCTCCTTAACTATTGTTGGACCGTCATAGACTCCATTGCTTCCATTGATAGGTTTTCTTTGAGCCTTTGTATACACAACCTTATGCTCATCTGTGGTGTAGGATTTGAAAAGATCACGTGCAGGGTGTAAGCATGTGGGGCCTTGTTGTTCTATGGATTGTGATTTCACTTCCGCTTCCTTTTGTTGTTGAGCTAACTCTCGATTTCAAGTCGTCTCCTTACGGTACGGCTCAACTTTGGCTTCTCTGTAGCCTCTAGATGTGCGATGTCAATGGGTTGTGGACTATGTTAGGAATTGGATCATGCTAGCTAGGGTGGATGAAAGGGAAACATAGTGCAAGCGTGTGTGTAAGCAAGATTATCACTCAAGTGAATTAGGTTCCAAGATAGAATTGGCTTGGACTCATAAACACAATCTTGAGTATTGACTTAGCTTAGCACATGCTCACCATACACAAGCACGTAGTGAAAAATAGAGTTGTATTTTTATCATTCATGAAATGAGCTTTGAGTAGCTCTACAGCCTTGCTCCACAGCATGTGGGATAATTCCACTCTTCTCTCCTTGACTCACACTCTAGGACAAAGCTCACACTTTACAATCCTACCCTTGAGGTTTGGACTATGACAAAATACTAAAGATGCATGATCCACACAGGATGATAAGCTGGTATCCACACAGGATGGTAAAATCCACACAGGCTGACAAAATCCACACAGGATGATAATATCCACATAGGAAAATAAAAGTCCTCCCCTACAAGTAGAGAGGCTGCATCTTCAAAGTACGTCTTCATAATAGACAAGGTTGGTCTCTCCTTTGTCTTCTTCGTCTTCTACCATGTGAGTTGATCCTTTGTTAGGTCTCTCGCCTTCGTTGCTTCTGCTGTTGCTTCTACTATTGCTGCTTTCTCCACTGCTATTGCCTCCATTTGAGTAGCATCGAAAATGTGGCTATCCCTTCTTACCACATTTGTTGCAAGGATTGTCTGTGTAGCAATATTTCTCTACGTGTCCCATTCTTCCACATTCATAACACTTTCTTCGGTTGATGATGTCGATAGCGAATATCTTCTCCTTGAGGATGTTGTGACAAAGGCCCCTCCTAATGGAGTTAATGAACCTCTTTTCTTTCTTTCTTCTGCTTGGACTGAGTTAATGACATCTTGAAAAGGTGGAGCTGGTTATTTTTCTTCAAGAATTGTGACTAAGTGGTCATAAGAAGGTGGAAGTGCACTTAATAGTATGGCCACTTTGTCGTCTTCTGGTACTTCGACCTGGATGTAAGTGAGCTGCGTGACAATGCTCTTAAGACTATTTACTAGGCTAGCAATGTCCTCCCCTTCAATCATGGTGATCTTGTAAAGTTATCTTTTGAGACTAACTTTACGTCTTTTGGCACTGGCTCCAAAATTACTTTCTAAAACATGCCAGGCATCATGTGCATGAGTACATTCGTCTATGAAATGCACATAATTGTCATGCAAGGAGGTGATGATGATTCCTAACGCTTGTTCGTCTTTGGCCAAATTTTGTGCACTTGCTATGAGTGTAGATGCCCTAGTGTGCACTCCATCGGGTTCGGCTTGTTGCTCTAAGGTAGTGCTAATGACAGACCACAAACATTTTTTCATAAGATATCCTTTTTTTTTTCCAGGTGTGAAATCCTTCCACGTTGAATTTTTCTATTCCCTTGTCCCCCATTTGTGCTAATAGAGGGGTCTTAGCTGAGGAGACTCTCCTAGCCAATGTCTACCTCTTTACACGGTGCATAAGAATTTGAAAATTTATTTAAAGTTGTGTTCGGTTGGGTTCATTTCATTGCAAGTTAAGAGAGAGAGGAAGGGAGAGAAATCCCTTTGTGAAGCCCCTCTTCACCCGAGTGAAGCTCCTCTTCACAAGGAGGCAGCGACCTTTGTTTTGATTGGTGGTGTTTTGAAAAATGCCCTCCTCTTGGAGTTCCTGAGAGTTATTCACAATAAATTACCCTTGAAGCCTTCTGCTTGTAGAAATTTTCTTGTGGGAGAGAGCCCTTGGTGAGATCTTTGAAGTTGCAAATCTTGACATGGTTGGAGGCTCGCGGGATTGTGCCCTTGTGGGAATCCTTGGGGCAAAGAAGGGCCAAAAGTAAAGGCACTTCCTTTGGGAGTTTAAGTGCTTTAGGGGTGTGGGAAAGGGTCTTAAATTGTCTCCGGGCAGCTCGGGCAGGGCGGGTAGGTTTCGGGCATGCACGGGCAAAGAGGGCAGGCGGACAGGCGATCAGGCAGGCGGGAATAGGTCGCCGGGCAGGCGGGCAAAAAAAAAGTGTGGCAAGAACAGACCCTTGCGGACCCGGCTTCCAAAGAAAAAACCTATTGCATTCGCTGCTTCACGTCTGCCCGAGTTGCCAAAGCAGAGATACGATTTGACCCCTCAGCCTCGCATTCCGAATATAGCATATCCAACATTAGCTAGCCAACAAGCCCATGAGCTTTGCTTTGTGAAGGGGCTCCTAAAAATAGAGTCTTAAACTCAAGCTAGCAGGCTCCATACACACACACACACACACACACCTAGTAATAGGTAACATTGAGGATATGTTTAATGGAGCTCTCGGGCTCGGATTGCAGATCTTGAAGGCTCTATGGAAAGCTTGAAATGAGCACTTTGGGATGAGTTGAGCAATGCAAAAAGAAAATGAGTTCAATGAATTTAATCGAAGAGGCAAATGATGCAAAAATTGACACAAAAGGGCAATCTAAAATGCAACACAAAAATATGCTAATCCTCTCCCTAATCAAGTCTACCTAGCCATGGAGGGTAGTGGCCTCTTGGGTGTGCCAAGGACATGCCCACACATAGCTAGATTAGTGCTTAATTAGTGAGAGATGCAACTAGTTATGAAGATGTCAATGGAATGTAGCAATAATTATGAAATGCTAATCAATCTAACGGAGATGCTAATAATTAACACACTAATGCATAATGACAAATCTAGCTAGCATAACCTAAAGCTCTGATACCAATTGTTAGGAATTGGATCATGCTAGCTAGGGTGGATGAAAGGGAAACAGTGCGAGTGTGTGTGTGTAAGCAAGATTGTCACTCAAGTGAATTAGGTTCCAAGATAGAATTAACTTGGACTCATAAACACAATCTTGAGTATTGACTTAGCTTAGCACAGGCTCACCATAGACAAGCATGTAGTGCAAAATAGAGTTGTATTTAGTCATTCATGAAATGAGTTTTAAGTAGCTCTACAGCCTTGCTCCACAGCATGTGGGATAATTCCACTCTTCTCTCCTTGACTCAGACTTTAGGACAAAGCTCACACTTTACAGACTACACCACATAACGCTTTGAAGGTATTCACCCCAGTTATCTACGAACGTCCGATGATCATCACATGTCCCTATATAATTAAGCCATTCTACGGTAGAATTCATTTCATTTATTCTAGCACGCACATTTGCTTGATATTTTTGCCTCTTACATCTCTTACTCTTTTTGTCTATTTTTTTATTACGGCCGATCTCTAGTGAAGAGTCACTAGATGAATCGCTACTTGTGTCTTCTGCTATCCTGGATAGATTGTCATTTAGGGTACCATTGGGCCTTGAATGGTTTGTCCCCACATTTGCACTAAGATTTAACTTAGATTCTTCATCCTTAGAATCAATTTCAATTAATGATTCTGACTTTGAATCGTGTGGACTATAGTCTTGTGAGACGCTACCGGTTCCAATGTAAGTCAAACCTTCATCCGGTTGGTCATTAGAAGCTATATGCATTGCTTCTATCATACTTAAGGGTGGTTGCTGCTAGGTGGACCCAATCCACATTTTCAGACTCAGTCATCCCAGGCAGAACATCCATATAAAGAGAATCTTCCCCAACATCAGTGTCCATTTTACATGTGTAACAATAGTGCAATGGGGCTAAGTAAACTGTGGTGTCAGATCTATGATCAATTATAAATTTGGTTCCTAGAGGATGTGCTCGACCAGTTACAAGATCTACTCGAATAACAGAGTCCTGGAACAGCAAGCAGACATGGTTTTTAGACCAGTCATGCACCATTTTTGCTAAGGATGTCCTAAGATCATCTCAGATGCCATAGTTGCTTGGAGAAATCCATAACAATGAAGGTATTTCTTATTTTATGTCCAGAGACCTTAATCTTGAGATTTTCTAGCATCCCGATAGACCCATTGGTCATCTTTACTACTATGGTTGTGGTCCCAAGGTGAGGTCTTCCCATAGTTTCCCAGCAATTTTTAGTCACAATGCTAACCTCAATGCCACAATCAAGGATTCCCTTCACAATTAATCCCTTGGTAGTGATTGGTATAGTCCCATTGGATTCATCACCCTCAAAGTATTATCCCAACTTGTTAACAGGTATTTCTACAGTAGAGTTCTCATCTAGGTTGGGTTGTGGATCTAAGTGTTCCTCCTCTATTGGCATCTCCCTAGCTCCATCCATCTATGCAAATTGTGGTAGCCCGACTTTCAGTTCTCCATTGTAGAAAGCTCAAAGAGCTAAGAATAGCTCGGGGTCTCCATATAGTTTGGACATGATGGTGGTTCTAACTTCTGAAGCCATGAAATCCATCAATTTGGCAATATTTAGCGGCATCTTTTGGGCTTCAGTACCTTGACCCGAGGAAGATGGGATCTCCATTTCTTCGATAGGGTCAGGTAGTCCCTCTGTAAACATTCTCTTCAACAAAAGCAAGTACGCCCACTTTCCCATCACTTCAAGTCACTTTCTTCTTGGATGACACTAGGTATGGCTAGGGGTCTATGGACTTTGTGAGGTTGTTGTTGTGTAGGAAACATTGTGTTTGTAATCTAGATCTGTCTAGGGGCTGGCTCTAGATCCCTTTGGGTCTCTTCTACCAAACTCCTTAATTGCTTGACTCTGTTGATCTCTTTTGTAGGGTTTGGGTAAGTTCCTATCTTCTTTTTGGGTCCTGGCCATTGTGGCTCATGATGATCTTCCTTGTTGGTTTCTTTCCTAGTGGTCGTTTTGGTCTCCACGGTTTCACCTGAATCAGAATCTTCTTCAGCGTCGTTCATATATACGGGGTCGTCACCAGTCCCTATGTTGGTCTTTGAAATGGGGTCTGACTTCACTAATTTTTGCGATCTCTTCCTTCGTGTTTTCTTCTTCTTCAGAGATTGGGCAATTGATGCCATGTGTCTTTCCTCAAGAACATAATTTTGTTTTTGTAGCATTGATCATGTGAGTATATTTACTAGTACCACATGTGTACTTTGTGATGGCTCCTTGACAACCTCAATCGAGTTTAATGGTGTGATCTTTGACGCATTTAGATTATTCAAACATTGGGAAATCAAATGATCTATGCCACATCGATTAGACATGAGTATCGGCATTGTAGACATGCTTGCTTGATTGGTTTACATTAGTGTAGGATTCTTTTGTAGCCTAATAGGACACTCGGCTACACGATGTGGACCCCCACACTCATAGCATTGCAGAGGTGATCTCTTGGTAGTGTAATTGATATTTTGGCCTCTTACAGTAAGAGAAGCTACTTGGTAGACAAGTTTGACTTGTCCCCAATAGTCCGCCATGTAGTATTGTGGACTTTCTTCAAGTGCATCAATCCCATAGGCAATATGTAAGGTCTCTGACCCGACCAAAAAGAGCACCATTGTACCATGGAATGAACATAATGGAAAAAGTTACTATTTTTAGCAATTTTTCAAATTCAGTGAGTGCCCTGATGTTTAGAATGTTATAAAGCTTCAAAATGTGAATTAAAATAATTTTTGTGAAAATTTTCCAAAAATAGTAAGTTTTTGGTCACGCGACCCGTCTAGTTTTGACCATCTCGAAAAACTGCACCCGTACCCCGAATTTGAAAAAATGCATTTTCGAACCCCGGGGGCTGCTAAATATGGCAGGTACTCGGGCAGATACACCTTATTTAGAGCTTAGTATAGCAATTTACAGCATTAAATTCCGACTTGTATAGCCCGTTTTAGCCTAAAACCAATTTTTCCTAAAGTTGTGCAGGGAGGCACCGGGGCTCGAGGCTGTGTGGGAGCAGGTTCCAGGCCACTCTGAGCCAGCTTTAGCAGCTAGGGGGGCGCCCTCTTGTCTTGTGGGAGTTGTGGGAGAGTTTCCAAGCTTGAGAGTGAGTGTGAGAGCTAGTTAGACTAGCTAACTGGACACTTGGTATGCAGGAAACTAAACTTGCCATGCATGATGTGAGAGCTCACTCAGATGCTTATAGCAGCTAGGTTCGATTTTCAGCTTGGAGGAGCCTACTTAAAGGTGTACTCACACACACACACACACACACACACACACACACACACACACACACACACACATGCTCACACACACACCCAGTACATACACACACACACCTACACACACCTTGGGGAGGTGCTGCCGACACACACAGTTTTTGAAGGAGAAGCAAGGAGGGAAGTGCTGCCGAATTCTCGTCTTGAGAACTCATTTGGATCAGAAAATTGAGAGGATTTCAGCCCCTAATCACGATAATCATGATTTAATTTATGCTCTTCTGTAATTCTCTTCATCATTCTCTTAATTCCTCATCTGCTATGCTTAATCCTAGCTATAATTTCCAATAGCTGCTCTCTAAATCTCCATAGCTATACTCCATTACATAATCATCATCCAATAGCTAATTATGCAGCCATTCATCACTCTTAATCAATTATTTATACATGATTAGAAGAGATTTCTCTCTCTAGGCAGCATAGTAATTAATTGTCAAGCCGGTAATGATGTAGATTTGATGAAATTCTTTCTTTTACCACTCAATATTGTTATAATTAAGTTAGATTGAATTTTCTCACACATTAAGATGTGATTAAGGTAAAATTAATCCATCATTAAGCCACTAAGAAGAGAATTTTCTCTCACCTATGCATGCGGTAATTTTGCATCTTTCTAATTGCACTAGGAAAGTGAGCTTGCTTAATTCATCTCTCTTGTAATTTAATTAGTAAAATTCTGAAATTCATAATCATCTAAGCCAATTGATTAACTTTAGAGCCGGTTTACATAGGACAAGTAAAGTATTATCCATAAAATTACTATGTCTTGAAGGAAGAATCTAACCCTCTCGTATAAGGGGGATTGTTCAATGATTCTAATCTATCATTTGGATTTTGATGATGCTCTCGGACTTTAGCTCTTTTCTTCAAGTTTATCATTTAAAGTAGTGAGTATAAAATGGCCCCGGTTAAGAGAACTCACTTCGGTGGTGCCCACGACTACGAGGTGGGAAAGAGCAATGTGAATAGAAAAGGAAAATCTCCCATGGACGAACAAGTACCGGTCATCTCACGGGCCATTGATGAAGAAATGGAAGAGGTAGATCACAATTTATTCAAGTTGTTTAATTTAACATTGCACACGTTTAGCTAGGAAAGAACATATTCCCAAACATGTTGGAGAAATCCGACGGAAACCTCGGCATTTGAATTCATTTGTACATTAGAGTCTAAAGTAGGAAAGAAATGATTGGATATACTGTTTGCAATAGGAAAGAATGTCTGCTAGGGAAAATTTAGCTCTACATATTCATTCTATTTCCAATGTTGAATTAGTCCTGATCCCCCTCCTGATCACAGGGGGCAGAGTTCCTGGTTAAGGGCTCTTGAATCCACGTCTGCTGGTTAAGCGGTGGATACCCACGCAGTGGGGACCCACGTCTGCTAGTTAAGCGGTGGGAATGTCCATGTCGTGCTTTCTATGCGGTGGACATACCTAGTTGTATGGGTAGCTAGGCGACAACGGGAGGAGTAAACTCTCGCTGGAAGGGGGATGTTGTACCTCCAGAACATTGGAATTTTAATGAATAAGTTTGAGTAGAATTTTTACTAGAACTCTGTCTTGGTGCCACTTTGCAATACTGATTGAAGGGCTGTCTTAACGAACATTGTGATTCGGATCTAATCAAGGAATATTTATGTTGAACAATCATTGTGGTAGTAATTAGGACACACAAGGAAGTGTGAGTGTGGGGGTGGAAAGTGGGGGCTTGGCTCAAGTTGCCAATGACTATGAGAAGGGTGGTCCTGATTAGTCGGGAACTCTCTGTCCCCATAGTGTTTAAATCGATACTAGTAATACTCATTGCCCCTAGAGCGGCGAAGTCTCAAGTGTACATGCCTCTGAAACATGGGGAAAAAGGCACTCGGGATTTCTCTCCTCTTGGAAGGTGGGTCTTAGGATCGCTAGATAGTTAAAGTACGCTTCCCCTGCGAGGTGGAGCTAGATCTCATTGTTAGTAGGCTCGAACTCGACTCACTTTGTGATGAGAGATCGTCCGCTAGTTGAACCCTGAACCACTTTGTTTGCTACCGTTATAGATCTAGTGGCCACCAGGTTCACCATCAGATCCGCCGTTTGATACGGCGGGGTGGGGACCTCACACAATATTAGAGTCTATATCTTTCTCACAGCCCTCTAAACAAGCAATAGATGACTCACAACCCACTTGATTCACAGAAGTGATTCTCGGATGTGGTGGTTGAGATTCTAGCACTGGAGGTGGTAAGGGTGTTGTTTGAACAACATTTTGGGCCCTAGGGACCATGTGTTGTGACGTTTGTTCAAGAGGTGGGGCCGGCATCAATGCAGGCACTTGAGGTGTGCCCGTCCATGCTAAGGTTGGTCTATTAGCCATTCCGCGCTTAAATACTATGCAATCCTTGGCTTGATGACCATACCTGCCACAGGCATTGCAATTTCCATTGAAGTTTACTATTAAAGTAGGGCATTCACTGGTACTATGTGGACCATAGCATAATGAGTACCGTGTTGTTCCCTTCTTGGATACATATGATTGTTTTGTGGAGCACAATTGTCTCTAAGAATATCTTGAATGGCCTTGGTGAGATCTGCTAAAGTCATCTCAAATATCTTTGGCTCCTTAGCAATAGGCTTTAGGGTCAGTGGCTGATGCCCCAATGCTTGCGAGCTAGTAGATTTAGGCTCAATAGACATTCTTTCTCCTTGAATCATTAGATTATTCTCCAATTGGATCACATTGGTTGTGAGTGCTTCCCAAGTGGTGATACCTCTAATGACTAGTCCGTTGTAGATATCCTCATGTTGTAATCCCCTAATGAATCTATCGAGAAATTGGTTATTATTGAAGAGCTTATTTGGATTACAACAAGAATTTAAATACTTCGAGCGACTAATAAAGGCGACACAGTGCAGTGAAAGGAATAGCAAGAAAAATACCTGATGTACCACAACTGGTAAATATCGATAAATAATCCCGTTGATACCGGTGATTAGCCTAGCTAATTTCGTTCGTGCTCCAATTGTCGCTGAGGATATAATCTTGCTCCGACTTTCAAGGAAACAATGCAATAGTGTAGGTGTGTTTGCCTTGAGCACCCGTACTGCACTTGGTTGGTGTATGTTGGATACCTTGCCAATGACTTGAAGGAAGGTATGAAACAAGAATATGCAGGGTACGCAGCACAAAATAGCAGCTTGCCTTTATTTTTCCCGGCCTTGCCCTTGCTTGGCTCTGGCGGATTTTCCTAGCTTCGCCCGAAGCTTCACAAGAGGGAGGGGGGGGTACCCCACTGTGGGTACCGTCCCTTAGTTGTTGAAAAAAATGGTGGCCACTAACCCAATTGGGTTGGGCGCCCGTCGGGTGTGAAACATAACCTGCTCACCGGCTATGGCAGCCAGCAGACAGCGCGAGGGGGGAGCGTTTGCTCACCCCGCCTCATATGGTGGTCAAGGGCGCGTGCTACAGGCACGGGAGTTGCTCCTCGCACCCGCGTGATGCCGTCAAGCCCGAGAGGGCGCAATTCCGTGCAGGTCGCCTGTCGGCCGCTTCCCCTTGCTAGAGATGTTTCCCACGCCGTCGGCCTTGTCGTCCTCCTCATAGGGGGTGAGTTCCACGCCTCCTTGACCCCACCATGCAAAAAAAACATGCAAGAATTGTGTGGCTCCCCTCCTTCACGGCTGTGCCTTCCCAAAAATAGTAACCTTGCTCTTGATACCAATGTTAGACAAGGGGAACTAGAACCTAGGAGTCCACCTCCCAACCACCCACTATATAGCATGGCTCCTAGCCCTTTACCCTAATTGGACTCCCTTTTCACACTGCCTAGCCCGGCCTTGCCCTTGTCTAGTCTGGCCTTGCCGTTGTCCTGACAAAGGGTATGTACCACACTTTAATGTCCAAACTAATTGGTTCCCCCCCCCCCCCCCCCCCCCCCCCCCCCCCCCCCCCCCAAACAAGCTATGGGGCAAGCAATGGCTAGAATCAAGATGGGTAGCGGTAGCTAATAACATCTAGAATCCATAGTGGCCATTGTTGATAAAGATATTTTTGTGGAAGATGCTATGGGGTGCTTTGCCAACAGGCATCAAGATTATTTCCTTAAACATTGGCTCAGATAGGTGCTTGGGTGTGAAATATCAAGTGAGGACCTCTCTCACCTATTCAAGAGTGCCCAACGATTAGCAGGCAAGATATGCAAATGGGTTCAAAGGACTTGGAAGATAGGGTTTTACAAGAACAATCTGTTCTTAGGAGGGAAGGTGATGAAAATCTAGGCATTGCTCCTTTGTACTCAAATTGTTAGATTTTGCTAAATTTAGCAAGTTTGGAAGGCCAAGAACCGTCAAGTTATTGGAAATGACTTGTCAATAGCTAGCTTCATGGAGATCGTTCAAGAAAGCAAAGAAGAAATTACGACCATTGGAAAAAGAAAGAACTCGGACGTGCGCAATCATGCAATCCTCACCATCATAACTGCTAATAGTGTGTAAGGGAACATGGGTTATGGCCCGCCTCTATCATGTGCTTTGTAACTTCTTGATATATCGATTGATCCTGAAGGTTCGAATCAGAGCTTGAGCATTACAACTTGGATGTCCTCTCCTCGAGGCTATCAAGAACACGGTAGGTGTACTATAATGACAAGCTTTTACTTATCGCATTTTGCCAAAATGGCATGGGTAGCCATAGACCAATTGTCCGAGTCTTGTTTGCTTTCGAGCAGACAGATCATCACTCTGCTTTCTTGGATGATCTATGCGAAGCTCACCACATCAAGGTCTCTTTCAAACACCCAATGGTTCCTCCCTGCCATATATGGAAGAAAAATAAGTATCTAATAGTTTGAGTGCACATAAGAAGAACAAGATTTCTCATCCTTTTGCCTCCAAGGAACAGATCAGTCTTGAAGAACCTGATCTGCCATGTCTTTTGGACCCACTTACAAATCTTCCCTGTCAGGCCCCTAATTGCCTGGCATTCCATGAAAAGGTGGGCCAAGTCCTCTCTACCTATCATGCAACCTGAGAAACAATCGGATCCAATTCCTCTTTCCTGGATCTTTACGCTTGTCGATAGAGCACCCCATAGCACCTTCCACAAGAATACCTTCATATTCTAAGGCCACTTTGGCTTCGAGATGTTGTCCATGACCTCTTTCCACCGTTCTCTAGGCCATTGTCTCTTCTATATTTTGTTGAGGGGGCTAAACCAATTATCCTTGTGCATTAATCCAAAAAAGCCTTTTAAATTAGGTTTCCAAAATAGGTTACTTATGGGCCATCTCTAGGCATTCCACTCAAAACTGGATTCATAGATTGGCATTACAACATTGTCAAGCTCTTTAAGCACTCTATTGGATAGCAAAATCTCATAGCCATTTAGTTGATATTGGGTTGTCAGCACGTCATTGGATTTCCAACTCTTACTGTTACCATCCCAAAAGTGACCAAGCCGTTTTAGACCCTTATTATTCACTTTCTTGGCAATTTTCTTTCCATAAGGGACTTTGAAGTGGCCTTAATTCCTTGGAGAGCTAGGGGGACCAGTGCAAGATGGAGTTCTTGAAGTACTTGGAGAAAGAGAGAGAGAGGAGAGAAGCGACCTCATCACTAAAGCCCACAGGGTCTTTAATAAAGACCCCATCATGGGATTGACGATCGAAAGCAATGCGCTCGAGGAGATTGAATAGCGCCCCAAAAATTGATGTGGCATGTCCCCCCTAGACCAAATGTAGCTAGAAAGAGTTCTTGAAACCAGTACAAAGATTCTTATGGAAAGACAACACCAAAGACTTGATGTTCTGGCAGTGGGCTAGATGGGAGTCCGTTGTGAGACCAATGGAGCAAGGTGGCATTGGGATCCTTAACCCTGCCATTCACGCGAAGGCCCAATGTGCTAAATTTATTGTAGAAATCACAAAGGAAGACCTGCAGCGTGGACATGAGAGCTCATGAGTTGTACACGAGCATCAAGGAAGATGGAATAGCAAAAATCACTACATTGGATGATAACAAGGGACAAGTGTTAATCACAGCAGAGATGATCGTTGAGGCTTTGCATCTCTCAAACGAAGGAGCTCCAATGAAGGTCAAGGAGGACTTGGAAGCCAAAGTATTTTTCAAGAAAGGAGCCTCGGCCACATTCGCCAACATGATATGTCACAAGGTTGAGTTGCCCACATGAATGTTTATGCAATTTGTTTTGCTAGAGGACAAGAGGCTAACAATCTTCGCAATGTCAAACCATACAATGGCTACAACATATACATGGGCTTACCAAGAGACTCAGCCAAGTGATGATTAATGATGCCTAATAAATCTCAAAACTCGTGACAAAAAAGAAGAAGCATGTAACGGTAACATATCTTGGAGCTGAAGAAATAGGCCTACTTACAAGAATTGCATACCAAACTATTGGCGTGGCATAAAGACTGCCAAAAGCCTCTACTCAAAACACTGGATCAATTATCAGGAAGAGGGAAGTGATGAAGAGACCATAAGATCAGTATCTACTCATACTACAACCCAAACAAGGTGAAAAAGAAAATTGCAAGTGTCCAAGTCGACTAATGAAGAGCCTGAACAGAAGAAGAGCAAGAAGCTGATGGCAGCGGCAAAGTTATCTTGAGAAGGAAAAGCTCAAAAGCAAGCGATAGCTGAAAGTCTGGCCAAAGAATTCAAGAAGCAGCAGGTTGATGATGGAGATTTTGTGGAAGAGTGGGTTCCCAAAAAGTTGCAAACAAAGAATCCTATGGATGGCCCCACCAATAACTGTAAAGACTTGAGGAATTATGCGCTCAACTGGAGAAGGAGAAGGAGGAGAATGAAGCTAAAAAGGCAAAAACTGCCAAGCCCACAGAGAAAAGACCTGAAGTGGAGAGAAACTCAATGATTTCTTACTCCAAGGTGAGTGAACATTCTTTTGGCAGGAGAGCAAGTAGCTCAGGAAGCTACATCCCATCCAAAGCTCTCACAAGCACAAATAGACCCTAAAGATTAGAACAAATTCCTTTGCCCCAAGATAATGCAAGAAGAAATCTGAAGGCCTGTAGTGATACCAAGTACGTAATTGGGAAATGGAGTATGACAGACTCATATTATCACGCATTACAAAGGATAGCTACAGTCATGTACAATGTTGCCATGCAAGAGCACACAAAGGATAAGGCTACTATCATAACTCTTCAAAGTGAATTAATGTTGAGTAACACACATTGAGAAATGAGCATGAAGATGCCATGATAGAGGCTCAAATAGCCAGGCAAGAGGTGTGGCCAGATAATCCCTCAACAACATGATTTGACAAAGGCCCAACGCGGTCTAAAAGAAGCACAAATTTCCATCAGCTTACATAAAGATATCAGTGAAGATCTGGAAGCGGTCATAAACGAAATTGGAGAACATTTGGACGCACTGAAAGGCAAACTAGAAATTGTAGAAAAACAATTAGAGAGCTTGGAAGAGGAGTTGGGCAGCTCAAAAGTGCATAGTTCAAAGAATCAAGACCCAACTACAGACTTGCAAGGTTCTCTGATATAGGCACTACGTCCTCAATTGTTGAAGAGTAAATCAGAGCACTGGAAAGAGCACTCAGAATATAAGAGCGCATGAGGCAAGATACCACAACGACAACCATGGCTTGTGCAATAAAGAACTCCAAAAAGAGCATGACACGTTAAAGAAGAAGAATGTGGAGCTACGGGCAGCATTACAGGCAAAGCTTGATTATAAGCGTCCAAAATTCATTTAAATCGACGATCTAAGGGCAACAAGAAAATCAACGAAGGGAAACAACACAATCATCATCAACCACAAAAAATGACCGGAAAGAGCACAAGATGAGGACATGACTTAAGATGAGCAAAGAGAGACTGAGATGACTCAAGATGCACCAGAGTCAAGTGATGCTCCATAGAAAGCAAACAAAGTGGCAAAGGAATCTACAGTGCTTGAAAAGACACTTCTGTCCAAGACACAAAGGTCGACAAAAATCAGGCCATCAATGAGCTGCAGTAAAGAATTACCACGACGGAAGAGATGCATCGCAAAAAGCCATGGAATGGGAGGTAGTAATTCTCCATTTTGTCAATAAGCAAAAATGATAAAGACCTACAAAGACCAATGAAGAATGGTACACAAGAGCCCTCCCATTGCCATTAATTAGATAGAATACCTTCATTGCCACAAATCAGCCATAAAACAAGAGATGGTTGAAGCCCAGCCCAGTAATCGACAACCCAGATGGAGGAAGGTGTGGCTCAATAAGCATATGGAATGGTCAATTCATTAGATTTGAGCATCCTCTTCACTTGAGCAAGATGTCACTTTTTGTCTAGTGCCTAGAGTCAGAACCTGGAGCCAATATGAAATAGTGCAAAGAAGGCACCACGTCCACACGCCAATTGGCAATGAGAGATTAGATGAGAAATGTATGTTATCCACTCTCACTGCGGCCATAAAGCAATATGAAGACTTATCAATCTATCTTGTCAAATGCTACAAAAGATATGCCAAATGTTAGAAGCTTGTATCAATATGTACCATAACTTTCATGTTAGAAATACCCCGTGGATGTATTTTTTGGAGGGGAATAAAGTTGTGGTATATGATCTTAGAAAGCAGCCAAACGAACAAGTTTTGGATGGATTCTTTGCATGCCTAATGTTTACGCCATCCTACTATATGAGTACTTTTGAAGAGGCTTTCTATATAAGCTTTTTTACACTAGATACCACCAAGAATTCAATGAGGGGGCATGTTTTGTCAACTACCATGCCATGGAGCTTCATCATCAAGCCACCTTCAAGCCATACTTCCAAGAATATATACAGGAGAAGGTCTCAGGTGGACTATCCATCGCCATTTGGCTACAACTCTACAATTGCCCCGGCATTTACTCATGTGAAGGACAACATGAAATAGGAGGGGGGGAGTGTTGGAAGATTCCAACAAGAAGATATCCAACTCGCAAGGGAGTATAGGGAAGGTCTCGGGTGGATAGTCCATTGCCATCTGCAATGTCGCCCCGCGACTCTACAACCGCCCCGGTATTGACTCATGTCGAGGACAACATGAAATAGGAGGGGGACAGTTTTGGAAGATTCCAACAAGGAGATGCTTGAGAGGTTTTTCAAGTCCTTGTAACAGAAAGTGATTGTAATTATCCCGCCAGAAAACCATTAGATCTTTGTTCACTTTTTATTTATACAAAATTATGGGCTATGTGTTTCAAGTCACTTATTTTTGAAGCAGTTTCAATCCTTGTACATATGAGACCCTTAGCTAGGGTATAAAAGGCAATTTTTGTAAGGTTTTGAGTAGACTCATAATAAGTAAAAGTAAGCAGATAAGGTTTCTCTATACGTCATATGTTGTCTCTGGCTACTGTGTCTTAATCTCTTTGCACCGCACCGCACAATCATCGTATCGGAATTCACAAAGCACCATCGTGTTAGCCTCAAGAATCTCTACGCGTGGATATCACTATTGCAAGGGAATTGCAAAATCCGAGCATCAAATCCAATGACCTTCCAAGTGATATATCTTTCAATTTGAGTGTCGTTTAGTATATCCGATTGTTGAGTCACGATTGATGCTTACGAGCACCTGTTCAACGCGACAAACTTCAGATTTAGCACCTCATCTTACATTAATGTTGAGCTAAATACGAATAAAAAGGGAATATACATTTTGGCATGCAATTGGAGCAGAATGTTTAGTGGGCTAGTAGCTTTCAATCTCTTGTATGATACTCATGAGTCACTAAGGCGGTATTTCAATCACAATCCCATCATTGATGTTGTTAGGAAACAACATAAAGATCAAAGATCACAAGCCTTAGGTATGGGGAGCTTTGAGGTTGAATGGCACTTGGTAGGATACTCTTAAGAGTCTTGAGTGCATGTTGGGGTGCAACCAAGGTGCTCTCCATTTTCTCCATGCATTTGTTACTATAATAGTAAGGTGTCAAAGAGCACTGACGACGAGGGTAGGAGGGAAAATAAAAGAGGGTGGAAAAGTTAACAGTTGGAAGGCCACTATAGGCAAAAGGCTCCCTCAATGATAAGGCACTAATATAACAATTTTAAGGCAACCTCAATTGCAAAAGATGTTGAAGACCCAATCCATTGCCCAATGACCATGTATGCACCTTGCATGCACATCTCAAGATCCTTAAAAAGCTGATAATGGTGCACATTAACTACGCTTGGAATATAGAGCATGCAAAAATAAGGCAAGAGAACACCTTAGAACTGGGAGACACTCTATCAAGTACTGGTCTCTAGGGCGGTGTAATAGAGCTAACAAAGGATGAGAGGGCATCAAGAAGCACATAGGATAGATCCAACAAAAAATTTATGGGTGGCAATAAAGTGCAACATCTACTTCCAAAACATTCCACCTTCAAAGGCCCCAATGAGCTTCATTCGTGGAAAAATGTATGTAACATAATCACTTGCAGGGGAAAAATGTATGTAACATAATCACTTGCATACTTCCTCAAACACATTTTTCTCATTAGGCATTAAGATTAGTCAAAAACGGTTACTAATATAATATACACGCGTTCATGAGTTTTTGCCCAAAAACAAAAAAGATCAATCGAAAATGGAAACTGAAAGTAGTCTACTTCAAAAACATGTCACAAAGGTTGGGGGAAAAAGAGCAGAGTTTAGCAAGAAGAAGAGAGGAATAAGAAGAAAGAGAAATTTGCTAAAGACAATACCAAAATTGCATTTCCTTTCAATATAATGCCTTTTTTTTTAGAAGAGGGACAGGATGCCTACGCATATAAAACAGCCTCCCAATCAACCAAAATAGATATAGTGGTGTCAGACGAGAGAATCCTCTATAAGAATTGCACCCAATGCTTTGAACTGGATAAGCTCGACATGGCCATCTTTTGAGTCCTTGGCATGGATACCCAAGAGGACAGACGGACCAAGGTGGCTTAGGTAGTGCCAAAAAGAGCTATCCAAGCAAATGGACCCATCGGCCGTTCCAATTTGCCAACATGAAATGTGCTCTACAAGATAGTTTTTGGAGCATGAAGAAGTTGTATTCTCATAGAAAGGGCAAATACAAGGTTAGGTCAAGGCCGAGTTTATCTTGAATGCGTCTTTGGCTTGCGCGTCAGAGTTCAGTTTTGAGGGTCTATGTTGGAACATCAACGAGTCCCTGCATGGTGATAGATTGTTGCTGTCAACAAGCATTTTTTGACATACTATTTTTTTAAATCTCACATGCCTTGATTTCCAAAAGGATGTTAAACCACTATTTCCATTAAGGTTTGCTTTATTCCCTAGGGTCAGTAGGCTAGTCTATGAAAGAGGGTTCAAAATTAGGCTAAAGATGAGACAAACCCATCCTCTCTGAGGACAAGTATCTATGATATGTCTTCAAAAAAATGCAGGCTTGGAACTACTGTTAAGTGCAAGGGTAAAATTATTACAGCTACATCCCACAGAGGACCTGCAACACATAGGGAGAATTGAGGCGCTGCAACATGGTCTCACAACAAACATAGAGGGTTGGGAGTGCATGTTCCTCCTTACCTTGCGCCTCCCGCTGGAGGCGCGGGAGGCGCTATAAGGTCTTTGAAAAATCGAAAGTTCTTATTGGCCCTATACAAGAGCTTCAAGGTACCCATACTGTGTGAAATTCTTCCAAAAACAATGGCAAATTCTGCCACAGATTCATGAGACACAGTTGACTTGACTACTTACATATCAAAAGATAGCTTTAAAACTTCATTAAAAACTCAAAAAAAAAAAAAAAACCAAACTACTGGAAACTTCAAATTTGAAACAAATTGTGCAAATAAAAGGACCAAACAGCATCTTTGTTTATTAGGAATGGCAATCACCTCAATTGGAATCCTTGTGCATTGTGGGGATGCAATGTGTCCTTGCCAAAAGAAAAAAAGGAAACTTTATTTTGACCCTCTAGAACAAACAACAATGTCATTGATGACAAAGAGGTATTGACAATGTCTCTGCATGGGCGCCGCATTGTCTCTCTCTAAACTTCCCTTTAATCTGCGAGGCTGATTTCTCTCTCTCTCTCTCTCTCTCTCTCTCTCTCTCTCTCTCTGAACCTTGCCTTTAGCTTTGAGGTCGATCAAGCCCTTGGGCTTTGTCTATAACTAGTGGCAGAATCAGCTGGAGTAAAGCTTCAATTTATTAACCGAAAGATGGCCAGATACCTGTCCAAGCTCAAATCTACTCAAGAGCAAGGAGACACTGCAACTCAAATACGCTTTTCGTCCGCCCTTCACTTATGCGGATCTGCTCTTGTATGCAGCTATGCAAGGCTTTTGGTGACTATGTAGATTTTGGCAGATAGTCGCATCAATAGATTTCACATCCCTAGGAGTCTGAGAGCTTGCGTTGATCATGGGAGTGGGTGGGATGGAATGGTTTAATGCTACCCCATGGAATCATCACGTTCTACAATTACCACAATCACCCACCCACTGGTCATGCTTGCATTTCCAAGGTCACCATTGCCACATTTACTGCCCCCCCAGATATAATGTTCTTACACTTGACTTCAACAACCACACCCCCCTCCATCGAAGGACTCCCTGGCAAGAAAATAAAAATGCGCACAAACTTCAAAGGGATACACCGTCATTTTCGAAGGCAGCACAAAAAACGTATGCAGGCATACACCGTCATTTTCCAAGGCAACACTCACGTCAATTTCTAATTTAGTTATAAGGCCTTCACATGACCATTCACCACTATTCTCTGCAAAAACCATATGCTCTTTTCTCCACCAAAACCCATGCTCTTTCCTCATGCTTACATGCACAACGCTCACATGATCCTGATCCATAGACAATTCCTGCATTTATCGTAGGCTCGCATCAAAAACACTGTTATTTCATTAAAATGCAAAATATTGATTGTAACGTTACCTACATTTTCAAGATACAAGATTGCAGTATTTATAATTTCCATAAATCCCAGTCAGCACATGGTTCTTACCCACTAGCATATCCTAAGCATACTGTTGAGGATAATACGAGGACACATTACATTTAGAAAAACATATGATTGATTGATTAAATAGAAGAATTTACATTCAATTTAGCAATTGAAGCAAGAAATAACTATCAACAGCATCAGCATCAAAAGGCCCCCATCCATCCGTCTCATTGCACCTTCCAATCTCCTCCTTGCATGTTGGAAGCGCAACCAAAAGGAGCATGGGAACACCACTTGAAGCTCGATAAGAGGCTAAAATTTGGATTTATGTATATGTGTAGAAGAAAAAAGAACCACTGCGTCACCTTCACCTTTGCTGGGACTGTGGAATAATGTAACAAGGGCATAATGTAATGTATGAAAGAGATAAGATGCAGAAAGTCTCAAGTTGCTGCTATATTCCAAGCCTACCAAGATTTGCATGTCGCATTGCGCAAGTCTCAAGTTGCTGCAATATTCCAAGCCTACCAAGATTTGCATGTTGCATTGCGCACACGAACCATGCAGACATCGCTGATTAGTGCTAAGCTTCCATCCTCCATAGCCTATGAGCTCTGTTCAAAGATAAAAGCTTCACCCATATCAACATGGAGGTGCACACTAAAACTCCTGCCTTCCTTCTGATGGAAGGATGTACAAACCATACTCAACTATTGATTCACTTCAGCAGTTGGAACCCATCTCACAGATGCTTCAGATAGTCCCGACAAGCTTGGCTGCAACAGATGCCCCAAAAACTCAACCATTGCAATTAGCAATCGCCCCCACAACAGACCAGATCATTCATGTTAGTGCCTTCGACCACATAATAACCATCTCCAACCAATGCAATTAGAAATCCACAACAGACCAAACCATACTCACGTTAGTGCCTCACTGAAATTACACACATTCTAGCTCAACATGCTCAACTCTGTTAGTATTAGCAAGGAAAAAACCTTCCAACCCACCATCCACTTCGTCAAACAAACAAAAAAAAAAAGTAAACCCTCCCAACCTAACCCAAAGAAAGCAATTATAAAGATGCCAAAAAAATTAAAACAAAATCCCCAAAACAATACCCAATATGTACAATACATATGGACAAACAAGAAGAGCTCGAAGGAAGAAGGAAAATAACAGACGGAACAAAAACCCATCACACAAAGGAAAACCTTACATCACAAGCTCATTCACCCAGCCCAAATCAGGATCCTCACCACATTCTACTCCATTCTCCTTGCCAATTTTACCATAGATTTTAGCACGAAGGTCACGGCCAGATTCCACTCGTAGAGGTGGTTCTAGCTCGACCAGATTATCCAATGACAAATCCCACATGGAATCAGACGGTGTCCCAGGAATGCTGCGGTAAAGACACTGTCGAAGGGGACTCTGCTGCACAAGAGAGTACTTCAAACTTTGAGGACTGGAGGGAGTGCTTGCAGACTTCTGGAGCTCTGCAATGCGAGTGCATAGCTGAAGAGTTTGAAGAGAATGAAGAAGCTCACTAACTCCAGTTCCATGAGGAGACTGCATGTGAGCAGAGGCAGGTAATGAGAATGACATGTCGTCAAATTTAGCAGCATCAACAGCAAAATCTGAAGCATCCGATGGTATTGAAATAGTTGGCATTGTCTGGAGACGGTTCAGATGACGACGGTGCCCTGGGATTGTTGACACATTTGAGAGAGGCGACTGCACATGAGTCTGAGGAGAGGTCAAATTTCGTGGCCAGCAAAGATCAGGAGACATTGGGGGAGAAGATGATGGTGAAAGTGGTGGAGATAGCGGGGGAGGAGAGCCAGAGTGATATGAAGGTACTGTTGATGTTGGAGAAGACACACTATAACCCCCGCCCCCAAACCCCTTGCTTTCCATAGCCTTCTGAAGTATGCGAGGAGCAAACAGCCCTCTATCTTCCTTGGGTGTCATGCTGTCACTGGCATTGTCAATATATAGGGACCCTGCTAAAGCTTGCCTGAAAGAAGAGCTATCGTAAGAGGATGCCGCCTTGCGCGGACTGCCAGCACCAGAGTTTGTAGTAGTAGAGACAGCAGATGAGGCAGACGGTAGAACTCTGAGCTGCTCAACTGTGTGAGCAAAGAAGCAAACTCGGCGGCGGCATGCACGCCCATCTTTACATGGCTGTGTTCTATACCTTGCTGGGTGTAGCCAGCATTCAAACACTCCATGAGCATACTCGCAAGAATCACCCCTCTTGCAGCTGCCCTTGCGAAAATCCGGACATGCAGTCCCTGAATAATGGATGCGACGAGGATCACGCCGTCGAGCCTTCTCTCCAGGATGCGCAAATGGGCATTCTGTCCAGTCATGGCTCCTTCCTCTCATGCAACGCCTCACCTTGAACTCATACATTCTGAAATCGTCACAGGAATAGGCATCCATGGCCGGAAATGCATCTGCCGGCCACGATTCATCGTCATTTGTATTCGATGGAAGAAACTTGTGAAAAGCCGAAAACGCATCTGAAAAAATTGGAGAGCCCACCCCATTGCCGTCTGAAAAGAGAGGAGATCCCACCATACAATCAGCAGAGCCATTGGTGTACAAGCTCTTTCTGGGTGAAGGAATGGGCATGCCTGTGAGCTCGGAGGCGAATTCGGGGGAGGTCTCGCTCATATTACCATTCAAAGCGAGACCGAGGTTGCTCTTGGGAAGGAATCGCTGAGCGAGCTCTCTGGCTCTGTAAGAGGGAGATGGTGGAGAAGACCCCAATGCATCGAGATGCGGGTAATGGGAAACCGAAAGGGGCGAATGGGGGCTAAGGGGAGCGAGATCCGCATGCGGAGAGCTCACATCAAAGCCGCCATTACTGTCGAAGCAACCATTGGAGAAGGTAGACGACTCGAAAGGGAAGAATGGGTGCGCGGAAGAGGCAGACGATTCAACGAGAACACCAGGCATGGCGATGGCGATTAGAAGGGAACAAAGCAGAGCAGCAGGGAAAGAGTGCAGGGGAGCATTGAAGGCGAAGTGGAGTGCGCACAGAGAGGGACTAGACAGTGAGCAGCAGACTGGAGCAGTAAGCTGGGGGAGTGTGCATGCAGGTGTGGAGAGAGAGAGAGAGAGAGAGAGAGAGATTTTGCGTGCTGTCGGACGACAACCGAGCTACAAGACACAGAAGACTGGAAGTGGATATTAAAAGGGGGAGGGAGAGGGGGCGACGGCTTCAAGAAGATCAAGAAGATGCTGGTGTGAAGAAGCCCTTGCGCCGCCCGCAATATGTAAAGGGGGAAGGGGGGGCCCTTAGGGGAAGGGGCGAAGGGTACATTTGCACCAGGGCAGCCTTACGTGGCAACGATCTTGGGGCCGCGTGGTGGCAGGGGCTTGGCTAAAGGGAGAAGCGCCCCATGCTGGCCCCCCGCGTGGCTAGCCCCTTAGTGCGCGCCGGGCCCCGCCACCACTCCCCATCACGTCCTCGGGCCCCCCTCTCTCTTCCTTCGGATCTACGAATTCACCCCTTTCCGGCTTTCCCTGTTTCACCACCTTCTTCTTCCTAGTTCCTCCCACATCATCTACACTTTCTTCCTTTTCATGCAACTTGCAAACTTGCAAGCATGGGCTTTGGCCCATGAGGCCTGTTTCCAGACCTGTCCACACCCTTGGATCCTTAGGCCCAATTCAGATTGCGCGGCAGAAGAAAGGGAGCTTTTCAGCAGCTTCCAGGCGGAACTTGTACATAGCCATGGATTCCACTCTGCAGCCGTTCACACAGAGCGGTGGTAGAGAGAGGGAAAAAATCCTACGTGGAGACTTAAGATTGGTTGCACGCTACCGTGTCAGAGCGAAAGAGAAGTTCGGCGGGGGGGGGGGGGTCGGCACAAAAATTTGGGGGGGTGGAAGAGAAGCACCCCTTTTCTGCCGTGACGTGGAAGAAATTTTTCAGAGTTCCACCGCCCTTTGTGAACAGACGTTGCCAAATGGAAACCTTTGATTGGCCCATGCTCATAGCTTTAGGCTCCTAGCCTCTAGTAATCACTCTAGGCCACTTGTTAGGAGTCTTGTTTTGACATTACTCCCCTTGAGAGAAGGGAAGTAATGTCGTGTGCTAGTCTCCATCCAACCATGCTATCTTACAGCCTCCCCGTAGTATACACGATGTCCGGCCGTGTCGGTGGATTTGCTCGTAGGACCCATGTCCTTACATTATAACCCCCCCCCCTCCCTTGGAGAATCGTTTTCGTCCTCGAAAACAAACGTAGGAAAACGTTTTCTAAGTGCAGATATATTCTCCCATGTAGAACTTTCTTCAGGCCTATCTGGCCATTTTACCATCTTTCGTCTGACATGATGTCTAGTGCGAGGCTCATGATAATCCAAAATCTTTCCGGGTTCATGAGGGATGCTTGGCGGTTCTATAATGTCAACTAACACACCTGTGTCAATGACATTATCGTTCTATCCTAGTTGTTTTCGCAAACGGCTAACATGAAAAACAGGATGAACTCGTGAGTGCTCGAAAAGAGCTAACTTATATGCCACTTGACCTATACGTTTGAGAACGGTAAACCAGCCACAATATCGTGGTGAAAGTTTAGCGACTTTTCATGTCTTCAGACTTTCTGAATGCTCCGGAAGCTTGAGGAAAACCTTGTCTTCTTCTTGGAAAGTAGCAAGATGGCGATGCTCATCTGCGTACTTTTTATATCAATCTTGAGCTTGCTTAACATTCTCTCAAGCAACTCGAAGCATATCAAAATGGTCTTTGAGAAAATCCTTCACTTTCTGTATCTTCTCCGTAGCCAACCCCACTGTAACGGGTGATCTAGGTTGAAAACCATATAAAAGCGTAAATAGACTAAACCATGTAGTCACATGCTTTGAACTATTTTAAGCAAATTCCAATATAGGCAAGTAGTCTTCACAATTGGTTTGCTTCTTGCTAACATACGCTCGTAGCATATCCTCTAGCACTTGATTAACCCTTTTGGTTTGACCATCTATTTGTGGATGATCAGTCGTACTAAGATTAAGTGTAGTTTCTAAATTTTGGACCACAACTCTCCAGAAGTGATTATCAAAATTTCGATATCTATCACTATTGATACTAGCTGGAAGAGCATAGAGTCTATATATATGCTCTATAAATAGTCGTACTGTAGTCTTAGTGGGAATGAATTGACACGTCTTTTTTAGACGGTCCACAATTACCCATATGACATCATGGCCATGATTTGTATTAGGTAGTCCTATTACAAAATCCATAGAGATACTCTCCCCACTTACCTTGTGGAATCTCTAAAGGATGTAAAAGGCCACCTACCTTGAGGCGCTCTGCCTTATTAACTTGGCACTGTTGGCGGTTTAGTATGTACTCTTGAACATCATGATGTAAGCCTGGCCAATAAAATTATCGTCGAACTAAGACATACGTCTTACGAATACCAGGATGATCAACACTTGGACTATCGTGACACTCAAATAATATTTGGCGCCTAGTGTCTGAGTCCTTTAGCACGCATACTTTAACCCTTGTGGAGTAAGTATCCATCGTCAATGGAAAAATTCTTCCATCGCTTAAGATTGTCCTAAGTAGGGGTGGAGCTTTGTGTGTTGGAGTTTTTATCTGCACGTGCAGAAACATGTTGATTTGGCTGTGCAGAGACATGTGAGTGTGAGGGATCCCTTCTTAAAATTGCACTCCACACTTTAGCATATGATGGATCTTGTGCACACTTGCCACGTAATGACTCCAAAAATTCACTCTTTATTTTTGTGAAAGCAAGTGAATGAATCTGAGGCATCCGGATGGCTTAGTGCATCTGCTACTACATTATATCCACCCTTGCGATATCGTAGCTTACAATCATAATTGTGAAGGATCTCCACCCATCTAGCTTTACGACCCTTCAAGTCCATTTGAGTAATAAACATTTTATACTCGAAAACCACTTCAAACTCGATACCATATAAATAGTGTTGCCACTTTCGTAAAGCGTGAATGATGACATACAGCTCCCTCTCATAGTCAGAATAATTATGTTGAGCTCTATCCAACTTTTTTCTTTCAAAGGCTATAGGTCTTTCCTACTGGAGAAGTACCGCACAAATTGCTTTATCACTAGCATCAGTCTCTACCACAAACGGCTTAAGTGGGTCAATGATAGCTAGGATGGGAGCAATGGCTACATCTATCTTGAGTTGTTCAAAACTGCGTTGTTGGGCTTCTTCCCAAGAAAAGGTCTTACCTTTTGCTTTAATTTGATCCATCATAGGAACATCGATTTTGTCATAATCACGGATATATTTTCGATAAAATCCAGCCATGCCTAAGAAGATTTGAAGCTCCTCAACCGTGTTGGGATGTGGCCATCGAAGAATGGAAGCAACCTTGTTGGTGTCTATCTTGATTCCATAATAAGAGATCACATGACAGAGGTAATGTATCTCTCTTTTAAAGAAATCGCACTTGCTTGGCTTAGCATACAGGGTGTGAGTTCATAGTTGTTTGAACACTAATCGTAAGTATTCTATGTGTTCATCTTCAGTCTTACTATAAATGAGAATGTCATCAAGGAAAACCACAATAAATTTTCCAAGGTAGGCACGTAAGACACTATCCATGAGTGTCATAAATGTAGCTGGAGTATTGGTTAAACCAAATGACATAACCAAAAATTCATAATGCCTGAACCAGGTTCTAAAGGCAGTCTTAGAGATATCTTTCAAAGGATACGCACCTGGTGGTATCTTGAACCAAGATCTATCTTTGTATAGTACCTTGCCCCATGGAGTTGATCAAACAACTCATCCACTCAAGGCAGAGGATACTTGTTCTTGATGGTTATGGCGTTTAATCTGCGATAATCTACGCACATGTGCATAGAACCATCTTTCTTTTTTACCAATAGAATTGGTGATGTCCAAGGCGAAGCGCTAGGTCTAATGAAACCACGGCAGAGGTAGTCAGTCAACTGACGCAAGGACTTGGGTAATACCATACCCACTGTACATACGCAAGCTTTCAATAAGTCAATAAAGAGCTCTATTTCCGTGTACATGATTTTTGTTAAAGACTCTCAAATGAATCTAATGCTTTAGCAAAAGAAAATATAAGCAATCACAAGGAATTAGAGTTATCCAATTTTCTCAAGGGATTTCAAGATGTTTTTATTGACGACATCCCTTTTGAACTACCTCCTAAACGAGGCAATGATGACCATGCAATTGAACTTCTTCCAGGAAGTTCACCGTCTAATAAGCCTCCTTATAGAGTTTCCCAAGCTCAACAAGAGGAGATTATGCGGCAAGTGCATGATTTAGTTGAGAAGGGCATGGTTAGGCCTAGCTCATCTCCATTTTGTTCACCCGTGTTATTAGTACAAAAGAAAGACGGCACATATCGTATGTGTGTCAACTATAGAGCACTAAATAGGATCACTATCAAGAATAGGTTTCCCGTTCCACGGGTAGAAGACCTATTTGATAAGCTACAAGGGTCGACCTACTTTAGTAGGATTGACCTAAAAAGTGGCTACCATCAAATAAGAATAGTTGATCAAGACATTGTAAAGACCGCATTTTGCACTACGTTTGGTCTTTACGAATACATTGTCATGCCTTTTGGCTTGACCAATGTACCAGCCACATTTGACCGCTTGATGGAGAAGCTATTCAGGCCTCACCGAATCTTTACTGGAGTGTTCTTCGATGACATCGTCATCTACTCTAATTCATTAGACGAACACAAGCAACACCTCTAGGTAATATTTCAAGTCTTACGAGAGAATAAACTTTATATTAATCGAAAGAAAAGTGATTTTTTCTTACATTATCTCTCAAGATGGCATCCAAATGGATCCATCAAAGCTAGAGGTAATAAAAGGATGGCCTAATCCAAGGAATCTACATTAACTAAGAGCTTTATAGGTATGTGTGCATACTATAGATGCTTCATAGAAAAGTTCTCACAAATTGCGGGATCGTTACATGACCTAACAAAGAAAAACATCAGGTATACATGGTCTGCCAAGGAGAACAATGCTTTCGAAAAGCTTATCTCTCAACCTGTGCTTACACTGCCGGATCTCTCAAAACCATTTGAGGTCCAATGCGATGCTTGTGGTGACTTCCTTGGAGTTGTTTTACTCCAAGAAGAGCATGCCACAACCTAAGAAAGTCAAAGACTCGACCCTGTTGAGCAAGCTCTAGGCATATATGAAAACGAACTCCTCACAATTCTACATGCCTTAGACTCATGGAAGCACTAATTATTGGGGACTCCTTTCGTTCTGCGGACGGATCACCAAAGCCTTAAGTACTTCATGACGCAGACCAAGCTCTCCGACAAACAAATGAGGTGGCAGGCCTTAAATTTGGAGGCCATTTTGGGCGTCATTGGCATTTTGGGCATCAAATGAAGGCTAGAATGGTCCACAAAGGCTTCACCGTGAAACTTTCTTACTAGGGGCAAGGTGTCATTAGACTCCCAAGTATAAGGAGTAGGGTGTCACATATATATATATACATATATATATATATATATATATATATATATATATATATATATATATATATATATATAATCTGTTGTAACTTGTGTATTCTTATTATCTCAAGGTTAGATACTTCAAAATACTATGCAATTTTGAATATGAGCTCTCTCATGTTTCAAATGTTTATTATGAATGCATGCATGTGTAGAGGTGTCACTTGTTCTATTGTAGTGACATAGTATCGTACAATGTTAAGCGTCATTTGAACTGCACAACTCAAAAATCGATTGATGCCCAACTTTTATAGGCTGAGTGTAATTTGAAGCTCGATAAATATAGACTAGGAGTCGTATATATTTAACCAAAATCTAAGGGAGGGAGTCAACTTTAAGGCCTGTGAGGTGGGCAAATTTCCTTTCGCAATATCATTTTCGTATTGCTCGCATTGCTGGCAAGCATAATTAAGTAGCACTCTCGAGACGGCCGAGAGTGAATGCAGTTTCCATAGCAACTCACAATGATCTATCTTCTATGATAGATGAGTACGCTATTGATCCCAATTTTAGAGATGTGATTTCACCCTTTGCACTAGGGAAGAAAGAGGAACCATTTACTTTACAAGATGGTTATCTTCTTTATGGCAATAGACTATGCATTACTAACTCACTACTTGAGAAAGTAATGTATGAATCTCATGCTCCTCCTTATGCGGGGCATAGAGGGATTCAATCTACCTTGAAAGGGATAAAAAGATATTTCTATTGGCCTGCCATGAAAACAACATACAAGAGTATGTTTCTAAATGTGTGGTATGCCAAAAGACGAAGTTTGATAGAGGGAAGCGACCTGGATTGCTTCAACCTTTGCCAATCCCTAATTCACCATGGGAGAGCATATCCATGGATTTTATCTTTGGATTGTCTAAGTCTATCCATGGGAATACGGGAATATGGACGATAGTAGATGGGTTCAGTAAACAAGCTCATTTTATACCTATCAAAGAGACTATCAAAGCCCATCAAATGGCAACCCTCTTCATAGCACAAATCTTCAAGTACCATGGCTTGCCAATGTCCATAGTGTCAGATAGAGATCCTAGAATGACTAGTAATTTCTGAAATGGTCTCTTTCAGAATTTAGGGACAAGGCTAAATTTTTCTTTGGGGCAAATATGAGGCTTGGGGACTTCCCAAATCTCCTTATCGCTTGGTGTTGACCTTGGGGTTAAAGTCATTACAAGAGGCAGTTGAGTCAATACTAGGTGAATAGGAGGCTTGGGGATTGCCCAAAGCTCCCTATCGCTTGGTGTTGACCTTCGTGTCGAAGACATGACATGCAATAGTAAAGTCAACACCGGGCGAATATGATTCTTGGGGACTTCCCAACGGCACCTATCACTTGGTACTGACCTTGGTAAATAGTCGTCGGCCCAGTAAACATCCATGGATATTACATTGTTTTGAGTCAGGGACCGGGCTTGTCGGTCCAATAGGAAAAGGATAAGAGTGATCTTCGATGAGAGATGCACTCTAACTGGAACATTCAAGGGTTAGTTGGCTAAAGCATGGGCACCCAAGTGTGAATGGACGAGCTCGTATAAAAGTCACCTAAACCTAAAAATCACTTATTCTCTCATTTTTGCAATTGAAGAGTGCTCTTACTCCATCTCCATCTTCTTCTTCATCTCCTTGTTTGTGTGTGTATGCATGAGAGAGAGAGAGAGAGAGCATTGTGACGATGACACGGCGGCGGCAGCGAGGCGGTTGAGCGCGGCATGGCGGTAGCTCCTTCTTCTTCGTGGCGAGGAATCCTCCACGAAGGTGAGTGTAGGGCGGTGAGTGACACACCCTTGCTCTCTTGAGCTTACTATATTAGTTTGGTTGTGTGCTTGCAGCCATTTGTGGCTCACACACACTGTACAACAAGTCCCTTGCTTTGACACGTGCGACGGACGTGCACATTTTTGGTGCCGCTATTGGAGAAATGCCTTGCACTAAGCTCGAATAGCACTCTATGTTGCTTTGTGGTGCATTATGAAATGTAGGAAAGGTAGAGAAAGAAGGTGTGTGGCTTGTTGAGAAGGATTTGTGAAGTTTGTTTTTGTTACAGTATATTGTTTTAGTTAATAAGGTGTTGCAATATACTGTTTTCTTTGTTGATAAGGTGTTAGAATTAAGGTAGTAGATCTATAACGTTAGCTCTATAAGGTACAATAAGTAGATCTGTTAGTTAATTAGTTGTTGTAGTACTGTTTTAGTGTGTAACAGTAGCTCTGTTAGTTGCAAGTAGGTAGATTAGGTGTGTGTGTGCTCGCGTGCGCAGCATGGCCACAACGACCTTATCCCAAAAAAAAAAACTTTTAATTTTTTTTAAAAGGTAGGACCGGGATCGAGAAGATTCCCCAGGACCATGCTTAGGCTCACGCCTCAGTCACCCTTTAGGATTACTTATTTTAGCCTCACGCCTAAATAAAAATCGACCCTTTTGAGGACCAACGGAGCTTTAGGTAACCGAACGCTGTGCTGTAAAGCACAGCACGACCCCCTAAGCGATACGCTCGTTTTGAACTATCGCACGCTCTAATCCAAAAACGGATTGTAAATTTTAAAAAAAAACATCAAAAAATGAGTGAAAACGGGGTGCAAAACGTCCAAAAAATCAAGTGGCTAACCTTTGAGGGTATTCACCGACGCTTGTAGGGTACCAAAGGCACATGCATCTACGCTCTAGTCGTGTGCTAGAGGCCAAGCAACTAGTGAGCATTTTGACTTACTCGAGTTCTCAATATCCACCTACCTTAGGTTCCGAGCCTTCAGCGGGAACTTAAGGTAGTACCACTCAAGACCCAAACATACCGGATAGTGACTCTTCCTCTGGCTACGACGTCATGGAGGGTTACCCAATGCCTAATCCAAATAGCTCAAGCCAAGACATGCATGCCATGGGTCCACGGTCCGGGCCGAGCGTGCTTAGCCGCTTGAAGGAAACCTTTGGTAGAGCCACTCGCTCCGAACATGGAGCTAACGATGTAAATGATGAGGGTGGGGAAGTAAATTCACCATTCATGACCAACGTAGACCCCATGCTCTTGGAGAATGTGCACGTGAATACTCCATTCACTGCACCCTTGACTCTTCCGAGCTATTCCTCTCCGAGGTTATATTACCTGATGGTAGAAGCCTTGCAGAAGTGCAAGAGGTTGAGCGACTAGGGAAAAGGAAATCAAGAGCTTACGCAAGGCGGACCAAAGAAGACAATTAAAAGCAAAAGCCCCTATGTCAATATCCTTGCTAGGAGAGCAATCGAGTGCTCCTGAATTAGCGACCACTAAGGTTCAACCCATAGAGAGCCACATTGCATCTAGTTCAAAGGACACCTAGCACTTCAATCCTAGATGGAGCGTTCCTAAATGAGAATTGGGATTACGAACTACAAACGAAAACTCTAACCGACCTATACACATGTCACACTTATCACGTGGGTTGGTTAGACGTCCTACAATCCACAACGGGTGCTACTAGTGTAGAGGATCAACAACAAAGAGTTTGTGAGTGTTAACCCTCACGGCTCACGGACACCCTATTACCTACGACGGACGTTGTAACCTACGACGGACATTGTATTATTTATTTGGTAGAGTCAGGTACCGGGCTTGTCGGTCCAATAGGAAAAGGGTAAGAGTGATCGCCGATGAGAGGCGCACTCTAACTGGAACATTCAAGGCATTAGTTGGCTAAGCATGGGCGCCCAAGTGTGAATGGGGCGAGCTCATATAAAAGTCAACTAAACCTAAAATTCACTGATTCTCTCATTTGTGCAATTGAAGAGTGCTCTTGCTCCATCTCCTTCTTCTTCTTCTTCATCTCTTTGTGTGTGTGTGAGAGAGAGAGAGAGAGAGTGAGAGAGGGAGAGAGAGGAAGTGTGTGGGCGATCGAGCATTACGAAGGCAGGACGGCGGTGAAGCGATTGAGCGCGGCGTAGCGGCGTCTCCTTCTTATTCGCGGCGAGGAATCCTCCACGAAGCAAGCGTAGAGCGGTGAGTGACACACCATTGCCTTCTTTGAGCTTCCTAGTTTAGGTTTGTTGTGTGCTTGGAGCCATTTGTGGCTCACACATGGTGTATCGGCAAGTTCCTTGCATTGACACGTGCGACATACGCGCACATTTTTGGCGCCGCTACCGGGGAATGCCATACATGAAGCTCGAGTAGCACTCTGTGCTTCTCTGTGGTGCAATTTCTATTGTAAGAAAGGTAAGGAAGGAGTGTGTGTGTGTTGAGAAGAGGGATTTGGTGTTATACTGTGTGTTTTTTTTTGTTAATGGAGTTTTCAAAGGTTCTGTGTTTATTCTCTGTGTATTAAGGTAGTTAGTTTTCTTTGTTAATAGAGATTTCAAAGGTTCTGTGTTTATTCTCTGTGTATTAAGGTAGTTAGTTTTCTGTGTACAGTAAGTAGGAAGTAGATTAGTGAGAGTTAATAGAGTGTGTTAGTGTGTAAGAGTAGGTATATTAGTTAGAAGTAGGTAGATAGAGTGTGTGTGTGCTCTCGCGCAGGCCGCGACGACCTTATCCTTTAAAAAAATAAAAAAATAAAAAAATTTAAAGGTAGAACCGGGATCGGGAATATCTCCCAAACCCAAGCCCAGACCCAAGCCCAAGCTCACGCTCAGGCCTAGGCCCCAGTCGCCTAAAAAAAACAAATTTTAGCTTCACACGTAGCTAAAAATTGATTTTTTGAGGACCAACGGAACGTCAGATGCCCGAAAATTGTGTTGTAAAGCACACAGCGACCCTTTAAGTGATACGCTCGTTTCGAGCTATCACACACTTCAATCAAAAAAATCAAACATTAAAAAAACATCAAAAACAAGAAAAAATCAAGTAGAAAAAGGGGTGCAAAACACCCACAAAACAAAGCAAGTAACCTTTAAGGGTACTTGCCGACACTTGTAGGGCACCCAAAGCACATGTATCTACGCTCTGGTCATGTGCTAGAGGCCGAAAAACTAGCTAGTGCTTCGATTTACGAGGGTACTCACTATCCTTCCACGGTAGGGTCTATGCCCTCGGCGGGGACCCAAGGTAGTGCAACCCAAGACCCAAATATAGCGACTAGCGACTCTTCCTCTGACTACGATATTATGGAAGAGAATCTTACACAAAGCCCCAGGGGAACAAATGAAACCGTACCTAGCTGGGCCCAACAACCTGGAACTAGTGTTTTTAGCCGTTTGATGGAAACTTTTAGTAGAGCTACGCGCTCTAAACCTACGGCTAGTGAAGTAAACGAAGGGGGTGGGGAAGTAGAATCGCCATTCACATCTCCTGTAGACCCCACACTCCCTTAGAGTGTCCACGTGGACATTCTACCTACCTCATTTAAAGAGGGCCTTACCGAGCTACCACCTTCCAAAGTCGCCTCTAAGGTAGCAGTGACTAAAAGTCAAAACACGGGAAGCAACATTGCATCCACCTCATGGCAACCCTCTAGTACACCAAGTTTGGACGGGGTATTTCTCAATGAAATTTGGGAATATGACCTACACACGGAGACTTTGACCGACCTATACATGGGCTACACATACCATGTGGGTTGGTTAGAAGTTGTACAATCCACATCTAGTGCCACTAGTCTAGAGGAACAACAACACATGATCTGCAATGTCATCCATAGGATTATCCAGTCCGAGAGGCAAAATCGAGGACTAAACATACCTTCGACGGGTCCTATGCGACACGGGCAAAGCGAAACAACCCACTCTATCACAAATGGAGACCCCCCTAGTGAGTCCCATTGATCCCCCATATGTTGTTTCGCCAGGGGTCTCAATGCAATCTGAGCCCACAAGTGATAGCTTTACTTTTCCAAGTCTAGCTCATCTTTCCCTTAATGACACCATGGCTACCATGCCTACCCCAATGATGGGCATGCCAAGAAACACACCATGGACCTCGTTTGTTAGTAAAGCACCGCTACATGGTAGCTCAATGCCTGCAATAGTACCTACAAGTTCTTATTTCCATGGGACTATACCGGCTAGCATTAGCATGTCACATCGAACATCTGCTATGCCTAGGGCCACCCGTATGAACTATGGACCACCACATGGCACAACATCGTACCCAATGTGTAACCCAAGGGCTTCATATGCGCCAAGCCCAATGCCAATACCTACTCCACATGTAGTCTCTGGAGCACCTTCACCCACGGTGCCTGCTCACTTAGGTTACTTGGCAACATTTGCTCAAGCTATTGGTCGATCTATTGCTGAGAATATGCGTAACACGCCTGATAGAGAGCCTAGAAGTAAGGCAGTACAAATAGCCAAACTCACACAAAAATTTAGTGGAGACGGGGATGTGAGGAAGCATATCGAAGTGTTTGAACAAATATGCGATTCTCTAGGAGAACACAACGACCTACATAAGAGCAATGCTTTGAGCCTAACCTTAAGTGGAAAGGCTGGGGATTGGTATAGAACCCTAAGGGTGGAAGAAAAAACAATTTACCCTACTCTTAGGATACTGTTCTTAAAGGAATACATATGAGAGGAAGTGCTTTGGGGTGTAGACCAGAAAGCCCAATGAGAGGAAGGAGAGTCGGTGAGAGACTTTATAAGTCGATTGAAGCATTTGAATTCTCGTTGTAATCCAAATGAGCGCTTCAACAATAACCAATTGCTTGATAGATTCATTAGGGGGTTACGACATGAGGATATCTACAATGGCCTAGTCATTAGAGGTATCACCACTTGGGAAGCAGTCACCACCAATGCGATCCAATTGGAGGATAATTTAATGATTCAAGGAGAAAGAGTGTCTATTGAGCCTAAATCTATTAGCTCGAGCATCAGGGCATCAGCCAATGACCCTAAGGCCTATTGCTAAGGAGCCAAAGATACCTGAGATGACTTTAGTAGATCTCACCAAGGCTATTCAAGAGAGTATTAGAGACAATCGTGCTCCGCAAAACAATCATATGTATCCAAGAAGGGAGCAGCAATGGTGCTCAGTATACTATGGACCGCATAGTACCAGTGAATGCCCTACTTTTAGAGTAAAATTCAATGGGGACTGCAATGCATGTGGAAGGTATGCTCATCAAGCTAAGGATTGCATAGTATTTAAGCGTGCGATGGCCAATAGACCAACCTTAGCATGGACAGACACACCTCGAGTGCCTGCATTGATGCCGGCCCCACCTCTTGAACAAACAGCACAACACATGGTCCCTAGCGTCCAAAATATTGTTCAAACAACACCGTTACCACCTCCAGTGCTAGGACCACAACCACCACATCCGAGAATCACTTCTGTGGATCAAGTGGGTTGTGAGTCATCTATTTCTTGTTTGGAAGGCTATGAGGAAGATATAGATCCTAATATCGCCTATGGGATGGATGCGCTTGAAGAAAGTCCACAATACTACATGGAGGACTATTGGGGACAAGTCAAACCTGTATATCAAGTAGCTGCTCTTGCGGCAAGAGGCCAAAATATCAATTACACTGCCAAGAGATCACCTCTTCAATGCTATGAGTGTGGAGGTCCACATCGTGTAGCCGAGTGTCCTATTAGGCTACAAAAGAACGTCACACTAATGCAAACCAATCAAGCGAGCACGTCTACAATGCCAATACTCATGTGTAATCAATGTGGCATAGATCATTTGATTGCCCAATGTCCAAATAATCCAAATGCACCAAAGATCATGCCATTAAACTTGATTGAAGTTACCGAGGAGCCATCACCAAGTACACCCGTGGTACCAGTAAACGTACTCACACGATCGATGCTCCAAAAACAAAATTATATTCTTGAGGAAAGAGACACAATATCAATTGCCCAATCTCAGAAAAAGAAGAAAACACGAAGAAAGAGATCGCACAAAGCAGCGAAGTCAGACCCCACTTCAAAGACCAACATAGGGACTGGTGACGACCCTATATATATGAACGATGTTGAAGAAGATTTTGATTCAGGTGAAACCATGGAGACCAAAACGACCACTAACATAGAAACCAACAAGGAAGATCTTCATGAGCCACAATGGCCAGGATCCAAAAAGAAAAAAGGAACTTACCCAAACCCTACAGAGGAGATTGAGCGAGTCAAGCAATTAAGGAGTTTGGTAGAAGATACCCAAAGGGATCTAGAACCAGCACCTAGGAAGATCCAGATTACAGACACCGTGTTTCCTACGCAACAATAACCTCACCAAGTCCATAGACCCTTGGACATACCTAGTGTCATCCAAGAAGAAAGTGACTTAAAGTCATGGGAAAGTGGACGTACTCACTTCTCGATGGAAAGAATGTTTACAGAGGGACTATTTGATCCTATCGAAGAAATGGAGATCCCATCTTTCCCACGTCAAGGGACTCAAGGCCAAAAGGTGCCGTTAAACATTGCCAAATTGATGGATTTCATGTCTTCAGAAGTTAGAACCACCATCATGTCCAAACTATATAAAGACCCTGATCTAGTCTCAGCCCTTCGAGCCTTCCTCAATGGAGAACTGAAGTTTGGGCTACCACAATTTGCACAGATGGATGGAGCTGGGGAGATGCCAATAGAGGAGGAATACATAAATCCACAACCGAACCTAGATGAGAACCTTGTTATAGAAATACCTATTAACAAGTTGGGACAATACTTTGAGGGTGATGAATCTAATGCGACTATACCAATCACTACTAAGGGATTAACTGTGATGGGAATCCTTGATGGTGGCGCTGGGTTTAGCATGGTGACTAAAAATTGCTGGGAAACTATGGAAAGACCTCACCTTGCGACCACAACCATAGTAGTGAAGATGGCCAATGGGTCTATTGTTAAACCTATTGGGATGCTAGAAGATCTCAAGATCAAGGTCTTTGGACATAAAATAAGGATTACCTTTATTGTTATGGATTTCTCCAAACACACTATGGCATCGGAGATGATCTTAGGACGTCCTTTCATGAGGGAAGCAAAAATGGTGCATGACTGGTCTAAAAACCATGTCTACTTGCAGTTCCAAGATTCTGTTATTCAAGTGGATCTTGTGACGGGTCGAGCACATCCTCTAGGAAACAGGTTTATAATCGATCATAGATCTGACACCACAGTTCACTCAACCCCATTGCAGTATTGTTACACGTTGTGAGCGGGATGAAAACACACACAACGCCTCTATAACGACCCGACACACACTCTTGGGAAGATACACACACACACTAGGGGGCACCACTCGGCTTACACAACACACCTGGCCGAGACTGGAAACACACCTATGGAGTGAGAGGAGAGAGACTATCCACTTGCCCACTCCACACAGAGACACACACACACACACACACACCCAAAAAACTCAGCTCAAAAGAGGAGAATTTCTGATGTTTAGATACAATTGAGCTTGGGCCAACACCAATGGGGCAAATAGCTCACACAATATGGGTAAAATAAGCCAGATACAATCACAAACTAGAGCAGAAACGTCCCTCATAGGAGAAACTTACACAGCAAAAACAGCAGAAAAAGAGTGAGGAATTTGGCAAAATGGACAGCGCCATCGCGTCCGGAACGGCCCAAAACCCCAGTCTGCAATGTCAAAGTACTCAAATCCGACATCGGATGAGCAGTTTACGGCCAAAACAGGCTCCAAAAACCCCAAAAACACACCTGCGACTGTTCCTCCTCTCTTCTCCATGTTTTTTCTGGTCTTTTCTCTGTTTTTTCAATTCCCACACTTAGCTTTATTAGTTGGGCACCATTGGCCTTTTAGATGACCTCAAACGGACCTCGAACAGGCCAAAAACTGACCTCGCAGTGCATAGTTGTCACCTTTTTTCATCATTCGCACACCTGGCACTCAGCTTTTTTCCAATAATGCATCTCGCCACCATGTGAAGTGGCCCCAAAATATGGTCCTCATGATGACCTTTCTACATAATTATCAGAAGAAAACACCCACGTTGTGTCCGTCATCATCCGCATGCAAATATTGACCTCGTTCGCCCTCCTGACGCCACTAGATGCCATCCGACGCACCTGCTGACCTCATGTCGTCGGCCCGCAGATAGCTTCCTCGAGAAGTTTTACGCGCTACCAACTCCTCCTTATTGTAGAAAAAACACACTAGTACTGATAATAGTGAAAATCGCTGTACTATGTACACTCTGTCCTACTTGTACACACGTGGGCCCCACGTAACCACCTGGCTCTGGAAAATGGGCAATTCTTTATTTAATGCACCATGCATGTGTATGTACATATGCACAATCCCTTGCTCCAAAAAACTCCTGACATAATTTGCCCCTCCCCTAGCCTGCTAGATCATTCATGATCAGCAGCAGCAAAGAGAGATATGAGACTCGCTGCATCACAGGTCTCCTCATCCCTAACCAACACTGCTTTATCCACAGACAGCTCATCTTGCTCCACCATCATCAATCTAGCATGATACAATTTAAGACGCAATCCATTTACCCTTGACTTATGTAGAACACCATCCAGGTTAGCCAGCTGATATGTGCCATTTGGAAAACACTCCACTACCTTGAAAGGGCCTTCCCACTTAATTTGAAACTTCTTTTGGAAGGTGTTGTCCAGCTTACTGTTGTAGCGCAAAACCAAGTCATGTTTCTTGATACCCTTACTTTTGAACTTTTCATTTATCTTTGCCAAAGCCTTATCCTGCATCTGCCCATAATGCTCCAATGCGCTCATCCTATCCAACTGGACCTCTTGTAACTGCAAGAGCCTCTCTTTGAATGCATCACTAGGCGGCCCAAGCAACTTCTCTAACATCTTGACCGCAGGCAACTCTACCTCCACAGGCAATAGTGCTACCTTTCCATACACCAAATGAAATGGAGTAAACCCTGTACCTGTCTTCACCGAAGTACGGTAAGCCCATAATGCACTAGGCAATTCCAAATCCCAATTCTTTCCTTGGTGCTCTGTCACTTTAGAAAGAATTTGTACCAACTCACCATTGAATCTTTCATTTAAGCCATTACACTGCGGGTAATAAGTAGTGGTATACTGGTGCCTAATCTTCATCTTTGTGCATAAGAAGTCTAGCAATTTAGCTCTAAATCTTGGCCCCTTATCTGAAAGTAGCTCTAATGGCACCCCAAACTTGCAACATATTTCATCATACACAAATTTTGCCACATCCTTTGCAGTGATCTGTTTTACTGCTATAGCCTCTGCCCATCTAGAGAGATAGTCCACTGCCGACAAGATATAGCTTTTGCCCCTGCTTGTGATAGGTAACGGGCCTATTGCATCAATCCCCCACTTTTCAAACACATCAAACACCATAATGGTTTTTCGTAGCTCTGGCTTCAACACTCTCTTCCCAAATGCTTGACACCTATTGCAAGACCTACACCAATGGTGAACATCCTTGTGCAAACTAGGCCATACATACCCCTCTTGCAAAATCTTATGCAAGGTGATCTTTAGAGCAAAATGGCCACTACATGCGCCTTCATGATTCTCTTCCAACACTCTGTAAAGCTCCTCCCGCCAAGGTACACGTCTCAACACGAGATCAGCCCCTTTCATGTATAAGACATCACCAATCAATTTGTACCTGTATGCTCTACGCACAAAGCCATACTTCTTAGACTCCTGAATCTCCTTTGGAATGATTCCTGTTAGCAAAAACTCCTCTTCTTGACCCATACTTTCCCGGCCATGATAAAGAGGTAAAGTGGTCCTCAACACAAATAGCTCCCCAATCATGCCTTGAGCTGCTTCATGTGCCTCTCCATTTAGAGCACGTTCAATGTGTCTGATGCTCCATGCTTCAAACTTTTTTAACAGACCTTTAATTCTGAAGCACATTTCCTTCAATGAGGTGTTCTTGCTCTTCCACACACCCAACACTTGCTTCACCACTAACAAGGCATCACCTTTTATGCTCAACCTTCGAACCCCATGCTTCAAACAAATGTGTAGTCCGGCTTCCAGAGTAGCATATTCAGCCTCATTGTTACTATGAGCATCCAATTTGAACCCTCTCTTGCATACTAGCTTCCCCTCTGGATCATAAAGTGCTATACCCCCTGAAGCTGCATCATGGCTCTTTCTGTATGAACCATCAAAGAACAACACATGTGCATTGCTGATCTGTGGCACTTCTTCAACTACCTTTCTCACCACCTCTTCCTTAACAATAAGGGGATTCTCCTTGTAGGTCAACAAATCAGCTAGGGTAGCCCTTGTACTATCTTCCACTAGAAAAGAGAACTCAAACTCTTGCAGCTCAATTACCCATTTCTTCACCACATTTGACATGTTAGTACCATTAATTAACTGTGGCAAAAAGGCATAACTCGTCAAGAAAACAAAAGGCCGTGGTATCAAGTAATGACGAAATCGTCAACAAGCAAATATTACACTGGCCATCACTAGCTCTACTTCCAAGAACTTTCTCTCCGCTACCAACTTCACTCGGCTTGCACAATACACTGGCCTCATATAATGGCTACCCTTCCCCTTTTGCAATAGCATGGCTCCAATGGCATCATCCCCTACTGAGGGATTTACATAAAAAACTTTCTCCCAATCAGGAGCTTGCATGGCTGACAAACCCCCTAACACCTCTTTCACCTCTTGAAACACTTCTTCACACTTGTCATCCCATTGCAATGGATCATGCTTTGCCACTTGTTGTAATGGATAAAGAAGCTGAGAAGACAATGAAATAAACCTTGCCATGTACTTCACTTTGTGTATAAAAGTTGCCAATTGCTTCGTACTCGTAGGTGATGGAAGAAGAATAATAGACTTAACCTTATCTGGATCAGCCTCAATGCCATTTTCTGACACCATATGGCCCAATAACTTCACCCTTGGCTGTGCTAGATGACATTTCTTTGGATTTAGTTGTCCTCTACATTCATCATATCGAGCCAATACCATCTGCAGCTTCTCATGGCGTTCAGCCCTACTGCTATAGACACAGAAGTTATCCATAAAAGCTTCTCATGGCATTCAGCCCTACTGCTATAGACACAGAAGTTATCCATAAAAGCTTTAACACAACTACCAATGAATGGTTCCAACACCCAATTTGCTCTCTCTTGATAGAAGGAAGGTCCATTTGACAACCCAAATGGCAATACTGTGTAGCAATAGCAGCCCCATGGTGTAATAAAAGTTGTCTTTGTGCGGTCTTTAAGAGCAATCTTCAATTGAAAATAGCCTGAAAAACCATCACACACACTGCACCTCTCATAACCTGCCACTGAATCCAAGATCTGATCGATGAATGGAAGAGGATATGGGTTCTTCTTAGTGGCTGCATTTAAGGGCTTAAAATCTACACAAATCCTCCACTTCCCATCCTTCTTTGGACTGACTACTACTGGACTCACCCATTCTGTGGTCTCCACAGGGACTATGAACCCTGCCTTCAACAACTTGTCCACCTCTTCTCGCAAGGCTTCCATTTGCTCTTGACCCATCCTTCTTAGCCTTTGCCGCACTGGCTTAGCACCTTCTTTCAGCTCTATATGCATCTCTTTGCCCTTGAACCCTTTGATCTCTTCATATGAAGTAATGAACAAATCAGGAAAACTAGCCAGCATGTGCAAATATATATCCTTCTCCATAGCTGAGAGGTCTCCACTGATCATTTGTGTCATCAATTCCTGCTTCTTTGACAACTCAACCTTGGTTTGCATCAGCCCTTCAATCACTTCATAAGGCCCTTCACTTTCATCTTCAACCTCATTCGCAAATGCACCTAAACCAAACTCCTGTATTTCTTTGTCCATCAAAAGAAATGCAACATCAACATCCTCATCACTACTGGTAGTGCTATCACTGTCCTCATCTGTCACCGTGGAAGAGTCTTCATCACTAGACTCATCCTCATCTTCATAAAGCTCCTCTAATCGTTTCCTTGTGTCCATATTATAAAGCTTCTTGGTACCTGTCTTTCCATAGAGGCTAATCGTACCATGTCGCCAATCTTGAACAGCTCCCACTGCACGTAACCATGGTCTGCCCAGTATAATAGGATATGCTCCCAACCCTGCTGGCATCACATGAAAATCAACCACTGCCTTTGCATCATATGCCTCCACTTCTAAGCTCTTTACAACACCCAAGCATTTTACTTTTTGATGGTTTGCCAATGTGATCCGAAACCCTGACACCCTAGCCACTGTGAGACCCATCTTCTCAACGCATGAGTGTGTTATGACGCATATTTGGGCTCCGCCATCCACATAACCTTGTCCCAAATTTTTCCTTTCATGCCACACATCTACTATTGGACAAATGTCTGGTAGCTCATCCATTGCCAACACCTTTACTGAACCTCTCTCTGGCTCTTTTTCCATTGGGTTAACCATCCTCTTCCACTGTCGCTTTAGCTTAGTCACCATCTCTATAAGCTGCCCAAAAGTAACATCTGCCTTCCTGCTCGTCAGATCCTCCTTCAAGTCATAGCTTAATTGCCCATCCCCTAATGGAAAATCTGAAACATGAAACTTTCGACGAGCTCTCCTTTTCCTCTTGGCCTTGACATCCTCGCCTTCATGGCTCTTTCCTTTCTTCTTACTAGGACCTGAGGCACTTCTTCCTTCCTTATCCTCTGTGGTCCTCTTCCCAATAGGCATCACTCATGTATCCTCTAGCTTTGATGCCTTCTCCAAGGTAACTACACTTAGCACTTTTGTCTTTCCCTTTTCCTCCTGGGTCAGTCCACTGGTTCCTTCGTCTCCCTTAATTTCGATGCCATAATCATTTGACCTAGTTAGCACCTGTCTTGGCAATGGATACATGTCTCCCCCCATCCTTGGTGGCTTATCACATTGCGGGCTGATGTGACCTAACTCTCCACAATTATAACATGTGGGCGTCTGCCTCCAAAACCTACCATTGCTTTGTCCAACACCATTCCTAGGCCTTTCTTCACCTCCTGGCTGATTTGCAAACCTCCCTCGACCTCGATTATTTCCCACTTGACCTAGCATGTTTAGGCTGAGATTCTTCATCAAATCTACCACTTGCCTCATGTCTTGCCTTAGCCCATCATCTTGCACCGATGTAGTGACCACTGCTGGCATAACCTGAGTATTAAGAGGAACCACTGGTTCATGATGAACCCCTGACATGCGCCCTTGTAAAGACTCTCTAGGCTGAAATTCAGACCTCATTGGCAAAGACTCCACCCCTAACTGGCTCATTTTCCTCAGCTTCCACTCTTTGTTCCTTGCTACCTCTAGTGCATCTTCATATGTCCTAGGCTTCTTTAGCTCCACTCTCCAACGTATATTCTCCCAAAGACCAGCTAAGAACCTGTCCTTCTTCATCATGTCAGGCGGGGGTACCTGTGGTGCTAAGGCCTTGCACATTCGCTCCCATGCCAATGAAAACTTACGTATGTACGCATCTACTGGCTCACCTTCCTTTTGCACCAAAGCCTGTACTTCTTGCCACACTTTGTCAGGATCTTCTATCTTCACAAACTCCACTTCCAACCCATGTCGTAGATTGTCCCAACTCAACCTTATAGGTGGATCAGCCACACGCAAATCCTCTTCAAATGCTTTAGACCAAACTCGTGCATCACTCTTCAAACAAATTTGGAGAAGGCGTAACATCTGCGCAGGGTCATGAATCTGGTTTCTAATGCAAGCAACCTCCATCTTTTCCAAAAATTCTTCCACATCTTCATCACTTCTTCCATGAAACTTCGGATAAGAGAAAGCCATGGCTACCCAAGTTTCAATGCTTTGAGAACCCCTTTGAACACACGTGCAAGAACCCAAAACTTTTGACTACCCAATCCCCAGAAACTTCAATGGAGCTCAACTTTAGATAAGGACAAACACATGCACATCAAATGAGTTTTCATAGTTGATCATCACAATTACAACAGGCAAAGGACATTCCAAGATCTCTCGTAATCTTCGTGGCCCGAACATAAAGACTATGCGCTGCTGGAAAAAAATCTTCCTGGACACATGAACATTTATCTGAATTCTTTGAGTTAAATGAAATGGAGTGAATTGAGGGCCATTTTGATCATCCATTAAATCCAACCATGAACCTCCCAAGAAGGCACACCTGATTTATCCTCTGATTTTGCCAAAATTTCAGCAGCATAACATCATAAATGGCTCAAAAGACCAAAAAACCAGCCATCACAACTAGGAAAATTTTTGACAGAGTTTTCCCAGAAGTAGAGCAGTAAGAACCCAAAATATAGACTGTAAATGTATGCATAAACTGCCAACAATAGAACTCGAGCATCAAATAGGACTCACTAGTACATAGCCTATGGGGAGGTCACAAAAAGGGTGCTCCAACTACCTGTATCACCGAAAGGATCTCTACATTTGAGAATCCCCCAGATCAATAAAAACCTCACGCTATCGACCCTCATACGAAGGCTAATGCAAATCGCGTATAGTCAAGTCTCAGAAATGACTATCTTCCAGACCAAGTCTCAGAAATGGCTGGGACTGCCAAATACAACCAAGTATGGCTCCACAAATGCGTACAATGGCAGTTTCCACAAGTAACGTACAATCCAGCAGACAATGCGCTCAAATAGGCGCCAAGTGATGCATACCCACAACAACTGCAAGTGACATCATTGCTACTATATCACTGTACTCCAGCTACCTGTACCTGTGTGAATCACCGTACCTATACCTGTCCCTGTAACCTGTAACCTATAATCTGTAACCTGTAATCTGCAACCTGTAATCCCGAATCTCGAAGCTTGAAGCTCGAAGCAGAAGGTACTCGAAGAAGATCCTCCGTGGGGGCGCCAAAAGAATGTGAGCGGGATGAAAACACACACAGCGCCTCTATAACGACCCGACACACACTCTTGGGAAGATACACACACACACATAAACACACACTAGGGGGCACCACTCGGCTTACACAACACACCTAGCCGAGACAGGAAACACACCTATGGAGTGAGAGGAGAGAGACTATCCACTTGCCCACTCCACACAGAGACACACACACACACACACACACCCAAAAAACTCAGCTCAAAAGAGGAGAATTTCTGATGTTTAGATACAATTGAGCTTGGGCCAACACCAATGGGGCAAATAGCTCACACAATATGGATAAAATAAGCCAGATACAATCACAAACTAGAGTAGAAACTTCGCTCATAGGAGAAACTTACACAGCAAAAATAGCAGAAAAAGTGTGAGGGATTTGGCAAAATGGACAGCGCCATCGCGTCCGGAACGGCCCAAAACCCCAGTCTGCAATGTCAAAGTACTCAAATCCGACATCGGATGAGCAGTTTACGGCCAAAACAGGCTCCAAAAACCCCAAAAACACACCTGCGGCTGTTCCTCCTCTCTTCTCCACGTTTTTTCTGATCTTTTCTCTGTTTTTTCAGTTCCCACACTTAGCTTTATTAGTTGGGCACCATTGGCCTTTTAGATGACCTCAAACGGACCCCAAACAGGCCAAAAACTGACCTCGCAATGCATAGTTGTCACCTTTTTTCATCATTCGCACACCTGGCACTCAGCTTTTTTCCAATAATGCATCTCGCCACCATGTGAAGTGGCCCCAAAATATGGTCCTCATGATGACCTTTCTACATAATTATCACAAGAAAACACCCACGTTGTGTCCGTCCTCATCCGCGTGCAAATATTGACCTCGTTCGCCCTCCTGACGCCACTAGATGCCATCCGATGCACCTGCTGACCTCATGTCATCGGCCCACGGATAGCTTCCTTGAGAAGTTTTACGAGCTACCAACTCCTCCTTATTATAGAAAAAACACACTAGTACTGATAATAGTGAAAATCGCTGCACTATGTACACCCTGTCCTACCTGTACACACGTGGGCCCCACGTAACCACCTGGCTCTGGAAAATGGGCAATTCTTTATTTGATGCAGCATGCATGTGTATGTACATATGCACAATCCCTTGCTCCAAAAAACTCCTGACAACGTGTAAAGCGGACACTGATGTTGGGGAAGATTCTCCTTATATGGATGTACTACCTGGGATGACTGAGTCGGACAATGTGGATTGGGTCCACCTAGCAGCAACCATAGATACTTGGGGAAATAGGGGGACGACCTGGGTAACACCTGAGGGGGATGAAATACCACCACTTGTACCCTTAAACATGCTAGAAGCAATGCATATAGCTTCTGATGATCTACAAGATGAAAGTTTGACTGGCATTGAAACCAATAGCGCCTCACAAGACTATAGCCCACACGAGTTGAGGTCAGAATCATCAGTTGAAATTGACTCTGAGGACAAAGAATCTGAGTTAAATCTTAGTGCAAATGTGGGGACAAACCATTCAGGGCCCAGTGATAACCTAGATGATAATCTATCCAAGGGAGCAGAAGACACAAGTAGTGATTCATCTAGTGAGTCTTCACTAGAAATCGATTGTAATCGAGAATTAAACAAGAAGAGTAAGAGATATAAGAGGCGACGATATCAAGCAAATGTGCGTGCTAGAATAAATGAAAAGAAATCTACCGCAGAATGGCTTAATTATATAGGGGCATGTGATGCTCATCGAAAGTTGGTAGATAACTAGGGTGAATACCTTCAAAGCGTTATGTGGTGTAGTCCACAACCCATTGACATCGCACAACTAGAGGCTACAGAGAAGCCAAAGTTGAGCCGTACCGTAAGGAGACGACAAAATCGAGAGTTAGCTCAACAACAAAAGGAATCAGAAGTTAAATCACAGTCCACAGAACAACAGGACCCCACAGACTTACACCCTGCACCTGAACATTTCAAATCCTATACCACAGAGGAACGTAAGGTTGTGTATACAAAGGCTCAAAGAAAACCTATCGATGGGAGCAATGGAGTCTATGATGGTCCAACGATAGTTAAGGAAATAGAGTTAGCAAACCCAGGAGAAGAGTCTAAACCTGTTTTCATTGCCCAAGATCTGACCGAGACTGAGGAGTGTGTACTTAAAGAACTTCTCAAGGAATTCAGGGATATATTTGCCTGGACTTATCATGATATGAAAGGTGTTCCACCTTCCGTGGTGCATCACACAATCCCCATGAATAGCATGGCTAAACCAGTTCAGCAACGACCCTACCCAATGAATCCTAAATGTGCAAAGATCGTTCAAGAAGAGATTGAAAAGCTTGTGGAATGCGGATTCATATACCCTATTGAGCACTCAGAATGGGTGTCTCCAATAGTGATTGTGCCAAAAAAGAATGGGAAACTCAGAGTGTGCGTGGATCTCAAGAAGGTCAATGCCGCCACTAGGAGGGACCATTACCCCTTGCCATATTCAGAACATGTGCTTGAACGAGTTGCAGGGAAGGAAGCTTATAGATTTTTGGATGGGTACTCTCGCTACAATCAAATCACAATTGCGTTGGAGGACCAAGCTAAAACAGCCTTTATAACCGAATTTGGAGTGTTCGCATTTCGTGTTATGGCTTTTGGCTTAACCAATGTCCCGGCTACCTTTCAAAAATTAATAAACACTGCTTTTAGAGAATATTTGAGGGAGTTTTGTGAAGCTTTCTTAGATGACCTTTGTGTTTATTCCTCTCGGAAAGAACATTAATCATGCTTACGAAAAGTGTTTGAGAAGTGTAGATTGTATCGCATCTCCTTAAACCCTTTCAAATGCCAATTCTGGGTTAAACATGGAGTCATTTTAGGGCATATAGTGTCCAAAAATGGGATTTCCACAGATGAGAGCAAAATTAAAGCCATTGCAGAATTGCCACCACCTACAAACTATAAATGAGTTCAAAGGTTCATGGGCCATGTTGGTTATTACCGACGGTTTATTTTAAACTTTGCCGAGATAGCTCGTCCTTTGTACAAGCTTCTTATTGAGTTCCAATGGACTACGGAGTGTGACCATGCTTATGAGTCATTGAAAAAGACCTTGACTAGCGCTCCTATTCTACGAGTGCCCGATTGGAATGTAATTTTTCATGTGCATATTGATGCATCGAACTTTGCTATTGGGTGTGTTCTAGCTCAACAGGGAGAACATAAACTGGACTACCCCATTAGCTTTGCAAGTCGTCAGTTGAATGATGCCGAAAGAAACTACACCACTATAGAGCGAGAAGGTTTAGGTATGATTTATGCAGTGAAGAAATTTCGCTACTACCTTCTGGCCAACAAGTTTGTGTTCTATGTTGATCATCAAGCCTTGTTGTATCTAGTAAATAAACCTTGTTGTATCTAGTAAATAAACCTTGTTCCACGGGAAGAATTACAAGATGGTTGTTAATTCTCCTTGAGTTTGATTTTACCATTGTGGTGAGACCTGCTAAAAGACATGTCATGGCTGATCATTTGTCTCGCATACCCAATGGGGAAGCCCCTGCTGGAGTCAATGATGAATTGCCTGATACTTCTGTATTCCTAGTCGAAACCATACCTGAATGGAGTGAGAAGATTGTGAACTTTCTAGTTAATGGTTTTCCACCCAAAGAGCTTCGTAAGGACATAGCTCGAAAACTGTTAAAATAATGTGAACCTTACTCTCTCATTGCAGGAACTCTCTACAGGCTAGGGAAGGATAATATTCTTAGACGTTGTGCCCGTGAGGATGAGTATTTATACATACTGCAAGAAGCCCACATGGGTATAGCCGGAGGACATTTCTCAGGGGAACTAACAGCTAGAAAGGTGTTGCAATCAGGCTATTGGTGGCCAACCTTATTTAAGGATGCATCACTTTTTGCAAAAGGATGTGATGAATGCCAACATTACAAGATCACACAACAAAAGGATAGGATGCCCTTACATCCTGTTAAAGTGACTCAACCATTTGAAAAATGGGGTTTAGACTTTGTAGGCCCAATTAGTCCGGCAGCTCGTAGCACTCAATCTCGATATATTATCGTTGCCACTGACTATGTGACAAAGTGGGCAGAAGCCAGGGCGACACGTAAGGCCGATGCAAGGTCAACTGCCAAGTTTCTCTTTGAGAACATTGTTACAAGATTTGGTTGTCCCTTTGAGATTGTGAGTGACAATGGTACTCATTTTATAAATGGAGTAATAAAAGAACTCACTACCAACTTTATGATAGCTCACCATAAATCCACACCTTATTATCCACAAGCAAATGGCCAAGCTGAGAGCACCAATAAGACCTTAATCTATATCTTAACCAAAACGGTGGAAGCTCATCGCACATATTGGGATTTAAAGCTTACATCAACTCTATGGGCTTATCGTACTGTGTATAAAGTTGCCATTAACTGCACACCATTCAAGATGGTGTATGGCCAAGAAGCGGTTATGCCATGGGAGTTTGTTGTTCCTAGTCTTCGAGTAGCTTCTCAAGAAGGTTGGGATGGTAACCCCTTAGTTGAGCGATTATGTATCCTTGAAAGGCTAGATGAAGAGAGGCAATTAGCTGTGCAAAATGCACTTGTGGAGGAAGATAGGAGGAAGAAATGGTTTGACCGTCATCTAAAGAACAAAGATATCAATGTTGGTGATAAAGTCCTTATGTATGGAGTGCGTAACGAAAAGAAAAAGTTGAAATATGCGGGAAAAGGACCATATAGAGTATGTGAGATCACCCCACAAGGAACCATTCAGACTCTTGATGGAGTTGAAACCATTGGATTCCTCAATAGGAGCAAATTTAAAAGATACTATGATCCTTTAAGCCAAGAGGAGTTGCGTGCCATCCATACAAAAAAGGCAGCCAAGGCACAAATAGAATTGAAGAAGATACAAGCTCAAGCTGAGGCTAAGGAGCGACAACAACGTATAAGACGAAAACGAGAGGCTAACCTTGGAGTCACACATGCATTCCACGTTGAAATCGACGAGGATTGGTTGGACTCTGACACACCTCTACGATACCCTATTGAGCTAAATAGCACCTATGGAAAAGTGCTATATAACGCCTTATTGGACACGGGTGATAAATATAATCTGCTATCATATGGGGTGTGGTGTCAGTTAGGGAAGCCACCTCTATCGGAGAGTATTATCCAAGTCAAGGGTGTCAACAAGAAAAAAACTATGGTTTTTGGAATCTGGCACACTTCTTTCAGTTATGACAATGGGGTTGTATCTCAAGATTTTTTGGTCATGCCTGTTGGAACTATGGAGGGTAATATAAACCTAGGACGCACGTGGATGATAGCCACCAAATGCACTATTGATTGGGGGACTGGGGGTGTCACAACGCAAAAACCAACTCTTATCCCTACCACTCAAGCCATAGTCCCTGAGATATTGCCTAAGGAAATAAAACCCAAGACATTGCATGTCCAAGAGGTTGAACCATACGTCCCCATAGCCAAACCCTCTAGAGCTTCAAATGATGTAGTTGAAAGAAAGCTTGAGACACACAAGAACCATCCTAATATAGCAAAGAAAACATACAAGTGGGTCCCTAAAGCCTCTTTAGTAACCATGGATGATGCTAAAAAACTGAAGCCTCGTAAGAAACGTCCCCCTCACTCCAAGAAATGTAAAGAAACATTGCGTTGGATTCCTAAACGACTATTGGAAGCCCAAGGATACTATGAAGGAAATGATCAAATCTGGGTGCCCAAACGTAAATTGTACTCTTACCTGTCACCGGGCCCATGTGAGCTCAATCCTGTGGCTCCAAAACAAATTGAAGATCGTGGAAAGGAAAAAATCACAGAATGCGACACACCTACTCCAGAGCTAGTTTGGGTACCAAAGAAAGAACGATTTGTTCCACATAGCTCAGGAACAAGGAAAGCAAATGAAGCTTCTTGCTCTTCATGTAGTTCCTATACGGAAATAGAAGCTTCGATACAACCTCCACCTACCATTGTACATATCCATACAAGCAAGAAAGAGTTTACACCTCCCGTTGTAAGTTCACCACCTACAATGATGTTGCAAATAAAATCATGGGAGAGTACCTTACCACCCTTGCAACTAGATGAAACGCATAGAGCGGTCGAAAACTATTGGTTAAAGCCTTCACCTATAACAACTTGGAACAACTGGTTTCAAAGGGTGACGACATCATTTCAAACGGTATGATCTACCCAAGGAAGGGGGGAGTGTTTGTTGACATCCATCATTCACTTGCTTCCCTCTCAACCTTTCTCCCTGATCTCTTAATCTCCAATCTTAGGGAATGTATATATAAAGCCTTATACTCACAAAAACAAGATAAAAAAGTAAAAGAGCAAGAGCGACTAGCAACGAGAGAGCACCCTATCAGATCCTTCACATAAGTCTAAATTCACCATGTCACATCAAGAAACACACAAAAACAACTCATGTTTTAAAGACCTAACCAAATCTATTTGTATTCTCAGAGATGGCTAGTTCACTAGAGGTATGCACTTCTATTCTTGATGAAAGATACCCTTTTTCTTTTTCTCAAGTGTTTCACATCTGCTACCCTGTACTTTCTTGCGAATGGGATTTGGTAGAGAGACTTGCACGTGAGCGAAATTTTGAGGAGTTAGAATGGCTGATACGTCTATGGATAACTAGTGATCCCTACCTAGTAGCGAATGTTTCTCCGGTGGCACATGCTTATTCTTTTGCACAGGATGAGTATCCACGCATCGCGAGGTTCTTGATTAACACGCTTGCGCAAGAGGACGATGAAGAAGAAATAATAGAGACCGAGGAAGACTATGGCCTCACGGAAAACGATTTCGTTTATCTAGATGATGAGGATAGAGGCCTAGCCTTAGGGTGGCCACCCGGTTTATATAATATCCTCTTTTCTTTATTCTAAAAGGGATGACAGATAGGTAGGTTAGGGGTCTGGATTGTGTTTTGAGTTTATTTTCTAGGAGTTTTAATTTTTTCACACTCACATGCCTCCTAGAGGTATAGTGCTTGTTTTTTGGATGTGTTAGGTAGGGCTTATATGGATCTCCATCCACATGGCTGAGGACATCTACTTCGACGAAATGAGCAACTCCATACCTCCAGGTGTACTACTTTCCATGATTCATGTTGGTGGATATGTATAATTGCTAATAATGATTTTTCATGGTTTGTTTGAGTGCAATAGTTATGTTTGTTATCTGCCATTATAGATGTATAAATTTGTCTTTGCTTAAGTTGATGGAACTAGAGTTTAATCTTATGGATGAGCCTTGAGATTAGGAGACCGTGACTTTAGGTTAACTCATTTACTTGACCACTAGGCCTAGCTGATAAAATTATCTGAGTATTTGAGACCTTAGGAATGTTTAAGGCATAGAGAAGCTTGCTCACTTAAACAACAAAAACACTAGTGAGAATACAAAGGAAATGGAAGCAAAAAACATAAGTGCCACAAATGAAAAATCTAATGCTGGAAGAGAAATCCTGGTTTGATTTGGTACTTCACTCACATGTATTGTCTATGGTACTAGAGCCCTAGAGGTTCCCAGTGTGGGCGCTTTTCCTTGAGAAGCAAAAAGCCCCGGCATACAAAATAAGCGCACACGTCAAATGATTGTGAACCAAAGTAAAAAAGAGAAAAAGAAAAAAATGAATGACATTTAAAAGACTTCCATCGAGCTTACAGTTAACATTTCAAGCTTTTGTTTGCAGTTGTGAGAGCTAGTTGGCTAATCAAAGCTGAAAAGCACAATTAGGGAATCTTGCATTTATATAATCTTCTTAGCTTAGCTAGTACTAGAGTAGTTGTTTTAACCTTAGTCATAGCTAACTAATTGATAGACTCACCCATAAGCCCAAAACTCTTGATTAATTAATTTACTCAAAGTGCGATTTATTTGTCCTTAATGGCAGTCTAACATTTCATAAATCTTGCATTTACTCATTTCCACATGTACTTTACATTCCCCTCATGATTTATGGAAATATAATTCCGCTTGCTGAAACAGTGATTTTGCCTTGCAGATTCAAATCCAGATGCTCTACAACATGGACATAACAAGCTTCAACTCAATAGCTTCCGAGGATGGAATCTACATCAGGAAGGGGGGCATGTTAACCCTCACGGCTCACGGACACCCTATTACCTACGACGGACGTTGTAACCTACGGCGGACATTGTATTATTTATTTGGTAGAGTCAGGTACCGGGCTTGTCGGTCCAATAGGAAAAGGGTAAGAGTGATCGCCGATGAGAGGCGCACTCTAATTGGAACAATAAAGGGATTAGTTGGCTAAGCATGGATGCCCAAGTGTGAATGGGGCGAGCTCATATAAAAGTCAACTAAACCTAAAATTCATTGATTCTCTCATTTGTGCAATCGAAGAGTGCTCTTGCTCCATCTCCTTCTTCTTCTTCTTCATCTCTTTGTGTATGTGAGAGAGAGAGAGAGTGAGAGAGAGGGAGTGTGTGGGCGATCAAGCATTACGAAGGTACGACGGCGGTGAAGCGGTTGAGCGCGGCGTAGCGGCGTCTCCTTCTTCTTCGCGGCGAGGAATCCTCCACGAAGCAAGCGTAGAGTGGTGAGTGACACACCATCGCTTTCTTTGAGCTTACTAGTTTAGGCTTGTTGTGTGCTTGGAGCCATTTGTGGCTCGCACACGGTGTATCAGCAAGTTCCTTGCATTGACACGTGCGACATACGCTCACAGTGAGGTCATCCATAGGGTTATTGAGCTAGAGAGATAGAACAAGGGGATCCACATGCCTTCAACGGGTCTCATGAGATTCTTGGATACAGGGAAGGCTAAACAACCAACCTTATCGCAAATGGAGACTCTCTGGGTAAGTCCGATGGATCCTCCATATGTTGTTTCGCTAGGGGTCTCAGTGCAATCTGGGCCCACAAGAGATAGATTTATCTTTCCAAGTCTAGCTCATCTTTCCCTTGATGACACCACGGATACCATGCCTACCCCAATGATGGGCATGCCGAGAAACGCGCCATGGATCTCATTTGTTAGTAAAGCACTATTACATGCTAGCTCCATGCCTGCAGCAGCAGTACCTACAAATGTGTACCAATTGTATGCACCTATGGGCCCTCGTACTCATGTAGCCCCTACCCCTCCCATTCTTTCAACAACCTATGCTCTGCAACCACAACACCCAAGCTCTTATTTCCATGGGACCATACCAGCTAGCATTAGCATGTCACATCCGACGTATGCTATGCCTAGGGCCACACATATGAACTTTGGGCCGCCACATGGCACAACGCCGTACCAAACGTGGAACCCAAGGGCTTCCTATGCGCCAAGCCCAATGCCAATACCTACTCCACATGTAGTCTGTGGAGCACCTTCACCCACGATGCCTGCTCACTTAGGTGACTTGGCAACATTTGCTCAAGCTATCGGCCAATCTATTGGTGAGAATATGCGTAACACGCCTGATAGAGAAGTAAGGCAGTACAAATAGCCAAGCTCACACAAAAATTTAGTGGAGACGGGGATGTGAGAAAGCATATCGAAGTGTTTGAACAAATATGTGATTCTCTAGGAGAACACAATGACTTGTATAAGAGTAATGCTTTAAGCTTAACGTTAAGTGGGAAGGCTGGGGATTGGTATAGAACCCTAAGGGTGGAAGAAAAAACGATTTACCCTACTCTCAAGAGACTGTTCTTGAAAGAATACATACGATAGGGAGTGATTTGGGGTTTGGGATGTAGCCTCTCAGCTCCAGAAAGCCCAACGAGAGGAAGGAGAGTCGGTGAGAGACTTTATTAGTCATTTGAAGCATTTGAATTCTCGTTGTAATCCGAATGAGTGCTTCAATAATAAACAATTGCTTGATAGATTCATTAGGGGATTACGACATGAAGATATCTACAATGCCCTAGTCCTTAGAGGTATCACCACTTGGGAAGCAGTCACCACCAATGCGATCCTACTGGAGATAATTTAATGATTCAAGGAGAAAGAGTGTCTGTTGAGCCTAAATCTACTAGCTCGCAAGCATCGGGGCATCAGCCAATGACCCTAAAGCCTATTGCTAAGGAGCCAAAGATATCTGAGATGACTTTAGCAGATCTCACCAAGGCCATTCAAGAGAGTCTTAGAGACAATCGTGCTCCGCAAAACAATCATATGTATCCAAGAAGGGAGCAACAATGGTGCTCATTATGCTATGGTCCCCGTAGTACCAGTGAATGTAGTTCGCGTGTAGCGCGTTTACGGGGTGTGTGCAAGAGAGGGAAGGAGAAGGGGAAGGGGATGAAGCACAGTACACAGCAGGGAGTTTGGGTTAGTGGAGAGGAAAGTGAGAGAGTGGTCAACTCTCTCCCTTTCTCTCCCTATATTCATTTAGGTGAAAGTATAAATAGGGGCGGTTTCCCACGGCCACCTGGCCTACACCCCAACAACCTCCCACTTGAAGGTCATGGTGGAAAATAGTGGCATTAGTATAGTTAGTCTATACAAAATTGATGAAGCATTGCCGAGGCTTCATCCTACACCCATAAGTTCTATACAATGTGTAAATCGCTTCGAGGCTAGGCTCTTTGTGAGAGCATCTGCGGGGTTGTCTTCAGTGTGAACCTTGACAAGCTCGATACGCTTGCCAACGAATGCATCTCGTATGGTATCTGACCTCTATGTGTTTCGACTTTGAGTGAAACACTGGATTCTTTGCCAAAGCAATGGCACTCTGACTATCACAATGTAGTACTGGAACCTCGTGAATGCCCAAATCTCCCACTAGATGAGCCAACCATATGGCTTCCTTGCTGGCGTCAGACACAGCAACATATTCTGCCTCAGTGGTAGATGAAGATGTGCAATCTTGGAGACACGATCTCCAAGAGATAGCTGCTCCAGCAAACATGAACACATAGCCAGATGTGGATCTTCTACAATCCACGCAACCCGCATAATCCGCATCCGTGTAACCTACAATAGATGCATCACTGTTTTCGAAGCGTAAACACTTGCTAGTTGTACCTTTCAAATATCTGAGGATTTTCTTCACTGCTTCCCAATGCTTCTTGCCAGGGTTTGCCATGTACCTACTAACCACTCCCACTGCATGTGCAATGTCTGGTCTTGTGGCTACCATAGCGTACATCAAACTGCCAACTGCTGAAGAATATGGTACTTTCGCCATTTCCTCTTTCTCAGCCACTGTCTTGGGAGAGTCTTCCTTGCTAATTTTGGAGTATGCTTGCATTGGGGTACTCAATTGCTTCCCCCCCTGCATACTGAAACGTTGCAGGACTTTGTGAATGTACTTTTCTTCAGATAATTCAAGAATTCCACGTTGCCTGTCTCTCTTGATGTGCATGCCAAGAAAGTGATTGGCATCTCCCAAATCTTTCATGGAAAACTGAGTGCTTAGCATCTTTTTCAACTGATTGATCTCATCAATTGATTTGCCTGCGATAAGCATATCATCTACATACAAGATCAAGATGATTAAAGAACCATCGTTCAATATTTTTGTGTATAAGCAATGGTCCTCTTGACTTCTTATGTAACCCTGAGACTGCATGAATTTGTCAAATTTTTGATACTGTTGCCTTGAACCTTGCTTGAGGCCATAGAGTCCCTTTTTAAGTCTACAAACCAATTCTGTCCTCGTTGGTTTTTGGGTTTCACATACGAAGCCCTCTGGTTGTTTCATGTAGACATCTTCATCTAGATCCCCGTGAAGAAATGCTGTGTTCACATCCATTTGGACAAGTTCCATGTCCTGGATAGCAACCAAGCAAAGCACAATGCGAAGTGTAGTCATCTTGACTACTGGAGAAAAAATCTCATCGAAATCCACACCTTTTTGTTGCTTGAAACCCTTGGCAACTAGACGAGCCTTGTATTTAGGCTCGGGATCTTCTGTTGTATACTTCTTCTTGTATACCCACTTGCAAGGTAAAGGATTTTTTCCTTTCGGTAATTAAACCAAATCCCATGTCTCATTTGCCACAATCGAATTGTATTCTGATTGCATAGCCTGCTCCCACTTAACGCTATCATCCATTTGTATAGCTTCTTTGTAGCAGGTTGGCTCTCCACTGTCAGTGACCAAAATGTGGTGTATACCCGGCTCAAACCGCTCGGGCGCACGTGATACTCTCTTAGAGCGTCTCAGTGCCTAACTGTTGGACTCTGCTCTCTCCGGGTAACAAGAAGAGCAACCTCTAGACACCCTTCAAGGCTCCCGTGCTGCTCAATGGGGCTGGGGCACAACACAACACAAACCAAAACAACAAACCCAAAGCCAAATCCCAACTACACAAGGGGCACCACCTAGTTTAAGAGCGAACTAGGACGCAAAAGAGGAGAATCGTTAGAGCAACCCACAAACAAGCAAGGAATTTACACTAACCCTAACACCAATGGAACACTCTCACACACTAAAACACGAGAGAGAGAGAGAGAGAGAGAGAGAGAGAGAGAGAGAGAGAGAGAGAGAGAGAGAGAGATGGTGTACAACTTAGCTTCAACTTTATATTTTTAAGAAAAAAGGAACTTAGAGCTTGCGGAATCAAGTGACAAGATTTGGTTATAGCATCACTAGCACATTGTCTTAGGGTTATGGGAGCCTTCTCACCATCCACCCTCTTACAATGGTAGCCAAACAATAGCCAATGAATCACAAGCAACAAAACAACAACCTTCAATGAAACAAGTCACCTTATGAAGCTGAATGAGTTTGCCAAGCCAAATTGGAGGAGAAGCGTGAGCCTTTGGACATGAATTGCACCCAAAACTACCAATTCATTGATGTTGGGGTAGATACAACAATGGTAGGAAGAATATCTTCTACTCGCACTCACTCAAACTAGCTCAAGCTTTTCTATGCACCAAGGTGATGGTGTATAGAAAGCTTACTCTCTCTTTACAACCAAGATAGAACTGGCGTGTGGTACGCTCAATCTAGTGTGCAATGGTATAGTGATGTCTTTTACAAGGAGGAATGGGTTCTATTTATAGGTTTTAGAAGCCTTGATTAGGATTAAGCCTAATCAATTTTATTAGGAAAGATCAAGGATTATGAATTTTTATGAATTTCAAATGAGAATGGGGTCTCTCTTTTCTCTTGAGTCACATGGATGTGGGCTCAAGTAAGAGAATTATTGATGTGGTGAAAGGAGAGAAACTTCCATGGGAGTGAGTGAATTTGGTTTACTTGTGCCGTTGCCTACTCCATATGTTGATAGTGTGGGTGCATTTTTACAAGAGAAGTTAGTTGTTAGTGGTAATAATCACTAGAATTGTTAGTGATACATTTACAATGGGTAGGATGAGTTGATTTGATGAAGGAAGAGGGGTGAATTAAAAGAGAATCAGTGAGATGGTGAAGCTTTTAAGAAGCTTGAACTCACCCTTGTGTAGATTGTGGAAAAAATGACCGCTGGTCTTCTTCTTCTTCTTCGCTTCTTTACGCCGCCGCCACGGTTGACCACCACGTTGAAAAGAGGATTTATTGATGAAAAATCCTCAATTTGCAGAAGTTATCATGGTTAAGATGCTGAATTTTAGATATTTTTAGGAGAGGTAAATGAAATTGTAACATAGAAGCAATAGAGAGAGACATGGAGAGGGTGTCTGTATGTAGAGGTTCATAAAAGAACTATAGGGATGAGAGAGAAGGGTAATGGTGAAGAGGGTGGGAGAAGCCATGAAAATTGCAGGTTTGAGTGAGGGAAGGAGAGGGAGGGATGTGTAAGAGTGAGTAGGTGTGTAGAAGGGTGAGAGAAGACTAAGGGCTACTTGTGAGAAAAGTGGGCAGACTGGGGTCCACTCAAAAAATCATAGCTCACCGCTGGTAGCTCCAAAAATCATGAAAAAATTTGAGGTGATTATTCAGAGTGTGGGCTACATTTTCTCTTTTGAGTACCGCTCCAAATTCGGAGTGGAGATAGGTGCCAAAATTCTCACCAAAAAGCCTGTTTTTATGCCTGCAAAAGTCTTTTAGTGGCCCCCTCCTTTGTTGAATTTGTACAATGCATCCAAGAGTGAGCCCCTCCTTTGTCATATTATAATACAAAGCATCCAAGTTGCCCTTGACCCATGCATGGAGGAGGATTATTGGTGAATAAAGAAATATATACATGGTGGGACTAATGTATGGACTATTCATGGACTTTAGCTCAATGAGCACATGGTGTTAGAATAATGAGTAAAAATAATAATAAAAATATGGAGGAGTTATGGATATGGAAAGATATTGGAATCATATGATATGGTCCCTCCTTGAATTATTTTGGGTGAAAGAGGAAAAGGTATGCAAGTAAATAATATAATAAACGTAACCAATGAGTAGAAATCAATTTTTTGTTTTCATGAGGGTGAGGGTGAAAATGTGGGAGTGATTTGTATAAAGGAAAAATATGAGGTTAGAGTATGTACATATTGGCAAAAAATATAATTATGGTGTAAGAGGATGAAAGAAGGTGTACATAGGTTTAATAAAACACACACCTAAGTAGAAATATTTAAATAAAATACCAAAATAATTATAAAAAATTCCTATATCTAGGCCATATATACAATGAAATATTTACACACAAAGAGGCCATAATATACTTTTATTTTTTTATTTTTTTATTTTTTTGGCTCAACTAGCCCAGTGACTAGCTAGCTGAGGGTTTTTAAGAAGATATGGGAAAAGCCCCTTAACTCACACACGCCTATGTACAGTGAAATGGTAGGGATAGCCATAGCGTTTGGGTGAATTTGGTAGGATGGAGTAACTTACTATGGCAATTATGGAGAGCCGAAAAACGGCTATCAGTAGTATCTTGCACTTGAGAAGTAGGTGCAACACTACTGAACTGAGTTGGTTTGGAGGCTACATCCTCAAAACGAACACGTCTGTACTCAACATCTTTGATGGGCTTCTTGTGCATTTTTGATTCATTGAAAATCACATGTGAGCTACGAATGACTTTGTTTGATTCTGGGTGCCAGAGACGATATCCCATCTCTCCGTTTGCACCATAGCCAATAAAGATGCATTTGTGTGATCTGGGATCTAGCTTCTGACGAAGTTCTTTGGGCACATGTGCATATGCCTCACATCCAAATACACGTAAATGCTCATAGCTTGGCCTTTTGCCAGTCCATAATTCCTCTGGAATTTTGAAATTCAAAGGAGAACTAGGTGACCTGTTGATGATGTGCACTGCTGTCAGAACAGCTTTCCCCCAAAACTCTGGAGTAAGCTTCGCCATAGACATCATAGAGACAACTTGCTCTTGAATCGTACGATTCATTCTTTCAGCTATCCCATTTTGGGCAGGTGTGTATGGAGCAGTAAACTGCCGCCGAATGCCTCTTCTATTGCAAAAATCCTTGAACTCTATGGAGACGTATTCTCCACCATTGTCCGTGCAAAAAGCTTTGAGCTTTGTTCCTGATTGGTTCTCAACCATGGCGAGGAATTTTTGGAATGTCGAAAAAACTTCTTCTTTACGCTTAAGGAGATACACCCACACCTTTCTAGTAGAATCATCTATGAACGTGAGAAAGTAGTTCGCCCCCCCTAGAGTTTTATGTGGCATTGGACCACACAAATCACTGTGCACCAAGTCTAGAGGTTCGCCTAGTTTCTTATTCAATGGCGAAGATGTCAATCTAGTCTGTTTGCCATATAGACAATGCTCATACATTGGAAAGTCCGTGTAATTTAAGACAAGTAAGTAGCCAAAATGCTAAAGTGTTTTCATTCCCTTTTGGCTAATGTGCCCTAGCCGGCTATGCCACAACTCAGGAGATGGCAGCTCGGCAACATAGATAGAGTGTTCGTCAACACTCGAAACAAACAAAGAGTACAGGGATCCATTTTTATTACCTTTCATCATGATAAGGTTGTTCTTGCGGATCATCCAAGAACGATTACCAAAAACTGTAGTGTAGCCAAGATCATCCAATTGCCCTATAGAAAGAAAGCTTTTCGTAAGCTTGGGCACAAGTCTGACATTCTGCAGCACAAAAGTAGTGCCATTATGCATCTGAAGTTTTACATCACCAATGCCAATAATGTCAAGCTCATAGGAATCACCAAGCTTGACTATTCCATGCATGGATGCATAAGAGGAAAACCACTCTCTATGCGGTGTGACATGAAAACTTGCACCAGAATCAAGGATCCAATTCTGTGTATAACCCTCATCCTGTGCAACCAAAGCATCTAGAGTGAGATCTGAAGTGAAAATGAGAACATCTGAGGCATCTCCTGTCACCTCGGGATGAATCTCTGTGGGCATAATGAGCATCACTGGAGGAGGAGCATCCTCTACTGCAGTGGTGGGTATGGGAGACTCAACAATATTGAGCTCCTCAATCTTTACTGTACTTTTGCCTTTGCCAGAATTATCCTTTTGCATGTTTTTCTAATCTCTTAGGAAACTGTGACAATCCTTTTTGTAATGACCCTTCTTGTGGCAATAGTAACACTCGACATTTGTGGCATTGCCGTCTCTACTTTGGTTCCTGTGTCTGCTAGGACTACGAGGATTTCGCTCTCTACTTTTGCTTTTGTATTTGTTCCTATCATGGCCTCTTGGCTTTGTTGAACTGCCAGCCATATATGCATCTCCATGACTAGCGTTATCGAGAGATTTACGACGAATCTCTTCAGTGAGCAACGCATCTGTGACAACATTGAACTCTAACTTGCCATTCGGAGCTGAATTGCTAATGGCTGTGCAAAAGATATCCCATGAACTGGGTAGAGAGCATAACAAGAAGATAGACTTGAGTTCATCGTCAAACTCCTTAAAGCCTTGAGATGTCAGCTGACTGAACAAGGAGTTGAACTCATTTAAGTGACCGGAAACTGTGCTACCTTCTTTCAAGTTAAGCTTCATAAGCTTTTTCATGAGAAAAACTTTGTTGGATGCACTTTTGCTCTCCCATGCTGAACATAAGCTATCCCTTAGTTCCTTGGCTGTTTTCTTCCCTATGATAGTGAATAAGACTGACTCGGCTAGATGTAGACGTATCGTAGCCATGGCTTTTGCATCCAAAAGCTCCCATTGAGCTTGTGTATAATCGTCATCCTCTGCGCGCTCTTTCAACGGTTCTGAGAGGCCTTTGTTTATCAAAACATGTTTCATGCGCTCTTTCCACATGGTGAAGTTGCTTCCATCGAACTTCCGAATGACATACTCCTCCTTTTTTGAAGAAGAAGCCATCGCTGATAAGAGGGTTTGAGAGGTGCCAAACTATGGCGAGAAGCTGTAGAAATTTGGGCAGAGTAACCTTTGTATCGGGAGTAAAATCTCAACCGAGATAGACTCAAAAGTGCCAACAATGGAAGTCATGACTCGCGGGAAGTAAATCCGGCAGAGTCTCCTTTGTATGAGGAGTCAAAACTCAACTCAAAATGCATATAAATGTGCCAACTGCACTAACTGGGTATCTGTTGTACAAAACCACTGCTATGTGAGTGTCAACTCGGCGTCAAAAGCATAAATAACCGTCCAGATACATATCCTATGGCGAGGGTATCGTAAAGGGGAACTCCAGCTACCTGTATCACCAAAGGTGTTTCAACATTCGAGCACACCCTAGCTCAAAGAAAACCTCACGCTATCCACCCTCCAAAGGCTAATGCAGACACAAATGGACTAGCCACAGTCTCAGAAAGGGCTCTTCCAGTCCGAGTCTCAGAAATGGCCGGGAAAAACTGCCAAAATAGCCAAAGATGGCTCCACACGTAGTACAGTGGGCAGTGTCCGCAACTCAACGTACATGAGTAAAACCGCACTCAAACAGGCACCAAGAACTGCTGCATGCAGTGAAAGTGATCCCTGCGGGGATATCTGCTCTCAAAAGAGCTCAGTAGCACTCGGTGTGCTCACAACAAAATGCAACTGTCAACGCATGTGTCCGCAGAGATTCTGTTGTCGCCAAATTGCCTATGAAAAGCGCTGTGTCTGGTAACCTGGAGAATCTGTGAGTGGATGAGCTGAAAAACCCCCCTGTAGCCTGTAACCTGTGTGTCGGTGTCGCTATGTGCCGATTTCTGCCGCCGGTCAAAAATATGCTAGTCGAATAGCCACCAAAGGTGTCGTAACCGTAAACTGTGTAGTACAGAGCGATCGGTGCGCTCGGTGCCGATGCCGAGTGTCACTCCTCTATGATAGAGGTACCTCACCCGCGCATGTCGCAAGCACGATCGTCGATCGTAGGAACGCGCTCGTGTGGGGAAGCGCCCGATGAGACTGGGTCGGATGTCGGAGAGCCGCTGCAATAAGGAGTGTTGAGCCAGTGCCCGTGAGCGGTGTCGATGTCGATGTCACCTTCCGCCGCTGCAATAAGGAGTGTTGAGCCGGTGCCCGTGAGCGGTGTCGATGTCGATGTCACCTTCCGCCGCTGGGCGGAAGTGGCTAGCCGAGTAGCCGTGAACGCCTACGCTCAAAGTGGAGAAGGATGTCGAGATCGGATTGATGCCAAATAATGCAGGGCTTACTCGCCCGCACCTGTAGCAGCCGAGCACAATGTGTCTGTCTCGCTCAAGCTCACTCTCTCACGCTTGTTTTTGGGACATGTATGTGAGCCGGTCAAGGAGTCAGGGGTCGGAGCATCAAAATGGGGTTTTGTCGAGGGCTTTGTGTGGGAATGAGACTTTGCACACAAAGAGGTTTTTAAGGCTCAAAGGAAAAATTCGATTTTTTATTTTTTTTACTATTGAGTCTGCTTGTGCCAGCGCCAGCGCTGACGAGCAAGCACACACACAGTGTGTGTGTGTGTGTGTGTGTGTGTTTGTTTGTTGCTCGGCAATGGCTGCTGCCTATTCGACCTTGCTTGTTGTTGCATGTGTTTGCTCCTTACTGCATCACCCACTGCCGAGATGCTCCCCCTTGCAAAGCTCGTCCTACTGCACCCGATTGCTCACGATGCAAGGTCCCAATTGCTTGGGTTTGCTGCCTGCTGCTCTCATTGCCCGACTGCTTGCTCTGTCTGCTACGCGGTGCAAGCCTTCAATTCCCCTCAATTCGTTGCAGCCCGAATCTAGCGCTCCCTCAATTGGCTAAGGTCAAGCTCGATTTGGTTCTCTGGCTGCCCTAATGTCGAGCCAGCCCGAGTGTGTGTTTGCTTGCTTCAAACCAGCTCGCTGCAGCCCCACTCCAATTGCCAGCACTACCTTTCTTGGCCTCGCTTTGTAGCCGGATACTGCTCAATGGATCCCCCACTGAGTGTATGTGTGCAAGCTCTATCGGTCTCAAGGGATCTCCCCCAATCGCCAGGGCCGCTGTTGCTCCTACCTCCTTGCTACAATTTCCCAGCACGCGTATGTGTATTGCCCCCCCCCCCCCCCCCCCCCACTGCTCTGCTCACGGGCCGAGCTCCTAGCTTCAATTGTTTGCCTTAATGTCGACTTGCTCACGGCTCTCTATCTACCCGATTTGATTGCAGCCAAGGTTTCATTGGCTTCATTATCCTGCAATGGAATGCCTTTTGAGCAGTACCTTACTTGGCCCTGTTGCCTAGGTAAGCAGCTTGAGGATGGCCGCACCCTTGCCGATTATAATCCCTCTGTACCGACCTCCTGTTTTTCCTTTTCTGATTTGCTTGCATCAAGCTTTACCAAAAGCTTGCTCCCACACCTTGCTCAACTTAGTACCTGCTCAAGTTCCCAAGTTCCAAGATTTTTCAAGCTCTCAATCTGTGCAAAGCTCTCTGCCCGATTTTCTGCTTACTGAGCTTCCAAGATCTCTTGATTTCCTCCTCGACTTGGGTTTGTTGCACACGTGAAGCATAGTCGGGGATGCCAACGAGCTCCCTGAGATCTGATACCAATTGTAGTTCGCATGTAGCGTGTGTACGGGGTGTGTGCAAGAGAGGGAAGGAGAAGGGGAAGGGGAAGGGGATGAAGCACATTACACAGCAGGGAGTTTGGGTTAGTGGAGAGGAAAGTGAGAGAGTGGTCAACTCTCTCCCTTTCTCTCCCTATATTCATTTAGGTGAAAGTATAAATAGGGGCGGTTTCCCATGGCCACCTGGCCTACACCCCAACAGTGAATGCCCTACTTTTAGAGTAAAATTCAATGGGAATTGCAATGCCTGTGGGAGGTATGGTCATCAAGCTAAGGATTGCATAGTATTTAAGCGCTCAATGGCCAATAGACCAACTTTAGCATGGACAGACACACCTCGAGTGCCTGCATTGATTCTGGCCCCACCTCTTGAACAAATGTCACAACACATCGTCCCTATGGCCCAAAATGTTGTTCAAACAACACCCTTACCACCTCCAGTGCTAGGACCGCAACCACCACATCCGAGAATCACTTCTGTAAATCAAGTGGGTTGTGAGTCATCTATTGCTTGTTTGGAAGGTTGTGAGGAAGATATAGACCCTATTATTGCCTATGGGATGGATGCGCTTGAAGAAAGTCCACAATACTACATGGAGGACTATTGGGGACAAGTCAAACATGTCTATCAAGTAGCTGCTCTTGCTGCAAGAGGCCAAAATATCAATTACACTGCTAAGAGACCACCTCTTCAATGCTATGAGTGTGGAGGTCCACATCGTGTGACCGAGTGTCCTATTAGGCTACAAAAGAACGCCACACTAATGCAAACCAATCAAGCGAGCACGCCTACAATGCCGATACTCATGTGTAATCGATGTGGCATAGATCATTTGATTGCCCAATGTCCGAATAATCCAAATGCTCCAAGGACCACGCCATTAAACTTGATTGAGGGGTTATCGAGGAGCCATCACAAAGTACACTTGTGGTACCAGTAAATGTACTCACACGATTGATGCTCCAAAAACAAAATTATATTCTTGAAGAAGATACATGGCATCAATTGCCCAATCTCAAAAAAAGAAGAAAACACAAAGGAACAGATCGCAAAAAGCAGCAAAGTCAGACCCTAGTTCAAAGACAAACATAGGGACCGGTGATGACCCCGAATATATGAACGACGCTGAAGAGGATTCTGAATCTGGTGAAACCATGGAGACCAAACCGACCACTAGGAAAGAAAGCAACAAGGAAGATCGTCATGAGCCACAATGGCCAGGATCCAAGAAAAAGATAGGAACTTATCGAAACCCTACTGAGGAGATCGAGCAAGTTAAGCAATTAAGGAGTTTGGTAGAAGATACCCAAAGGGATCTAGAGCCAACACATACAGATCCAGATTACAAACACAATGTTCCCTATGCAACAACAACCTCAAAAAGTCCATAGACCCCTAGCAATACCTAGTGTCATCCAAGAAGAAAGTGACTTAAAGTCATGGGAAAGTGGGCGTACTCACTTCTTGTTGGAAAGAATCTTTATAGAGGGACTACCTGACCCTATCGAAGAAATGGAGATCCCATCTTCCCCACGTCAAGGGACTGAAGCCCAAAAGATGCCGTTAAAGAGTGCCAAATTGATGGATTTCATGGTTTCAGAAGTTAGAACCACCATCATGTCCAAACTGTATGGAGACCCTGAGCTATTCTTATCTCTTCGAGCTTTTGTCAATGGAGAACTAAAGGTCAGGTTACCACAATTTGCATAGATGGATGGAGCTAGGGAGATGCCAATAGAGGAGGAACACTTAGATCCACAACCCAACCTAGGTGAGAACCTTGTTGTAGGAATACCTGTTAATAAGTTGGAACAATACTTTGAGGGTGATGAATCCAATGCAACCATACAAATCACTACCAAGGGATTCTGTGAAGGGAATCCTTGATGGTGGTGCTGGGGTTAACATTATGACTAAAAATTGCTAGGAAACTATGGGGAGACCTCACCTTGGGACCACAACCATAGTAGTAAAGATGGCCAATGGTTCTATTGTTAAACCTATTGGGATGCTAGAGGATCTCAAAATCAAGGTCTTTGGACATAAAATAAGAATACCTTCATTGTTATGGATTTCTCCAAGCACACTATGGCATCTGAGATGATCTTAGGACGTCCTTTCATGAGGGAAGCAAAAATGGTGCCTGATTGGTCTAAAAACCATGTTTACTTGCAGTTCCAAGATTTTGTCATTCGAATGGATCTTGTAACTGGTCGAGCACATCCTCTAGGAAACAAATTCCATAGATCTGACATTACAGTTCACTCGGCCCATTGCAGTATTGTTACACATGTAAAGTGGACACTGCTATTGGGGAAGATTCTCCTTATATGGATGTACTACTTGGGATGACTGAGTCAGACAACGTGGATTGGGTCCACTTAGCAGCAACCATAGACACTTGGGGAAACAAGGGGACGACCTCGGTAACACCTAAGGGGGATGAAATGCCACCACTCGTACCCTTAAATATGATAGAAGCAATGCATATAGCTTTTGACAAGACTCATCCTAATATAACGAAGAAAACATACAAGTGGGTCCCTAAAGCTTATTTAGCGACCATAGCTAGTTCTAAAAGACAGGAGCATGGTAAGGGACGTCAACCTCGCCCCAAGAAATGTAAAAAAACGTTGTGTTGGATTCCTAAAAAACAATTGGAAGCCCAAGGTTACTATGAAGGAAATGATCAAATCTGGGTGCCAAAATGTAAATTGTGTTCTTACTTGTCACGTGACCCATGTGAGCCCAATCCTGTAGCTCCAAAACTAATTGAAGATCGTGGAAAGGAAAAATTCACGGAATGCTACACACCCGCTCCGGAGCTAGTTTGGGTACTAAAGAAAGAACGATTTGTTCCACTTAGCTCAGGAACAAGGAAGTCAAATGAAGCTTCTTGCTCTTCATGTAGTTACTAGTTCCTATACGGAAATAGAAGCTTCGACACAACCTCCACCTACCATAGGCAGCCTCCATGAAGCTACAAAATATTCGACACCTCCCATTGTTCAATTATTACCTGATGCACTACTTCAAGTTCGTTTATGGAAGAATACCTTACCACCCTTGCAACTCGATGAGGCACCCAAGGTAATAGAGAACTATTGGATAAAATCGTCACCTATTACCAATTGGATTAACTGGTTCCAAAAGGCGATGACATCCTTTTAAAGTATGATCTACCCAAGGAAGGGGGGAGTCTTCATTCATGTCGGCCTATTGAATTATTTCCCTCTTACCCTTCTTTCCCTGACTCTTGAGCTTTTCGATTTTAGGGATTATATATATGTAGTTATATAGTAACTAACAACCCTATTTTAAAACAAAACAAAATAAAAAATAAAAAATAGTAAAGAGCAAGAGAAATTAACAAATGTGTGTGCACAATACTAGTCAAAACACGGCCTTACCGAAGAGAATTACACCTACCTTGATAATGAAGATGGCGGTTTAGCCTTAGAGCTACCAACCGAGCTCTCCAACCTCCATTTACTTTGATCCTCATCACTCGAGTGATGGAGGGTAGGTAGGATTAGTACGATAGGAGTGTTTCTGTTTTGGAGTTTAGTGATTAGCAAAGTTCTTTTTTCCCACTGATGTGCCTCTGGAAGGTCTATGTTTGGTGGTGACTATTGTGCAGTTTGTGACTACATAAGGATGCCTTTGAAGGACAACAACAGCATATGTTTACATGTTACAACGGATGTTCTCCATCATATTAGGTGTACAACTTCCTTTGATCTATGCTTTCCACAGTTACATGTTTGCATCTTGTCATTTGAGTTCTAACAATGCATAAAATTTATGAAGTTGTGACATTTCCAAATTAAATGCGATATTTTTTTCAAACTTCTAGTACCTTGTTCTTCTCTTTGAGTTTGGTCTTTTAGTTGGCTTTAAGTAGGTATCAGGACCTTAGGCTAAACTAGGGCACTTAATTGTTGACTTTAATCCTAAATAGTCTATTAATTGTAGTAACTTTAGTAATGATTTAGGCTATGAGGATATAGTTCTCTCTAGCTTATTCCACTTAATTGTGACTTATGTTGTGGAAGTCCATGTGCTAAGCTGGTATTTGAAACATCGAGTCTCTCGGTTAGTCTATGCTCAAGCTGGTATTTGAGACCTTGAGTCTCCCAGCTGCTGGTATTTGAGACCTCGAGTCTCCCAGTGACTTGTAGTGACTATGTAAAAAAAAAAAGAAAAAAAGAAAAAGAAAAGAGAAAGCAAATAGCACAAACTTCCTTGTATTTTATGTTGATCACACTTAGGTGGTATGGGTGACACGATCACTAGTCTTTAGACCCCGACGAGCATTCCTAGGGTTAACTACTCTTTAGTCAACATTTTTTTAATCAACGTTAATCAATCTAGTACTTACTTTAGCCCTAGCTCTTGTGTACTTCTCTTAGAGTCAACCTAATAGACCTTAACTCAATTGCATTTCACTCAGATACTACGCTTGTTCTAGTTGGCAATGTTATAATTCATGATTATTTTTGTTTGTCATTTCCTAGAATATCATGTATGCATCTCACTTATTGCACAAACTTCCTTGTATTTTATGTTGATCACACTTAGGTGGTATGGGTGACACGATCACTAGTCTTTAGACCCCGGCGAGCATTCCTAGGGTTAACTACTCTTTAGTCAACATTTTTTTAATCAACGTTAATCAATCTAGTACTTACTTTAGCCCTAGCTCTTGTGTACTTCTCTTAGAGTCGACCTAATAGACCTTAACTCAATTGCATTTCACTCAGATACTACGCTTGTTCTAGTTGGCAATGTTATAATTCATGATTATTTTTGTTTGTCATTTCCTAGAATATCATGTATGCATCTCACTTATTGCACACCTACACATGCTGCCTTTGAGCTTTCACAATGTCATTTTTCTTCTGCTACAGGTACTCCTATCATGGATCTTGATGCTGCATTGTTATATTCCGAGGACATAATCTACATGAGGAAGGGGGGCATGTTATTTAATTTCTATTGGTTCTTTTATCAAGTGTTTTAAAATGAATTAAACTAAATGTACTCTAGCCTAATTCTCATTGGTCCACCTCTATGGCCATCCAATAGGATTTGTATGCACCTTGGGGGCAACTGGGCTAGGGAGCTGACATGTGTCCCTTATTCCCTTTGTGTAAAGGGAGCCCGTGAGTGTGTGTGTGTGTATGTTTCTCTCTCATCCCCTCCTAAAAGGGCTTGCCCCCTCCCATGTAGGGATCTAGGAAGACTTTGTGTACAATTACAAAGCATCTAATTTCCTTAAGCTTGACCATTTGGACTTACCTTTTGAAATTTGGAACCTTAGCATTTTGGAAGTCTTAATGGGCTGAACCTTAGGTCTTTGAAGCCCATTGCTTGCACATTGCTCTTCTGTAGATGGTCCCCCTTTGGATCCCTACTGTGACCAGTCTGCTAGCCTTACCAATAATCTAGCTTTTTTCTCCCTTGGTACTTCCCTATATCAAATGATCGGTTTAACATTATTTAGGAGAATTAGATATTAGTTAATATGACATAAGCTATGCTCTAAGAGTGATGATATGTGAGGAGAATACTTCTTTCTCGTACGCTACATCTTCTTCCTCTTCATTTCCCTCACTCCCTGCCAGCTCTCTCCACCTTTGCAGGTGTTTGAGGTAAAGATTGTATTGTACCAAGTCTATCTTTATGGGAGAACATATAATACAAAAGCCTTTTGGAGGGGGGACCAACTCTAAGTACATCCGTTCCTAAACTGTTGTCAATTTCTCGATTTCTCTCTCTCTCTCTCTTACAAGTATTGTTCATGCCAAGCTAACTAGGTGTAATGCTTGTGTTGCTACCTTCAATCTCTCTCTCTCTCTCTCTCTCTCTCTCTCTCTCTCTCTCTCTCTCTCTCCCCCCCCCCCCCCCCCATTAAGAATTCTCTTAATAGAATGCTCACTACGATCACTTTAATTCCGCTACAATCAATGTTATTAGCCTAATTACATTACATTGGTATCAGAGCCATTGGTTTGTGTTTTCTTGCTTAAGAAGAGAGGTCCTTAAGATTTCTACAAGAGGTTTTGAAGTTACCAAAGAACAAGCTAGCATACACACATAAATTTTGTTAGCATGGATGACAATAATAAAGAGAGTAGAATGAATATTGATGACTTTGATTTTTCACATGCAGGTGCTACTAATGATGCCCCTATGCTTGTGAATTATCTTGTCACTAGGCTACAACAAGCCATGGGCAACCCCGCTCTACAAGGTGAAGATGTCCACAACTTTGCACCCATGGGATTATTTAAACTCCCCAAGAAGAGAGAGAGCCTAGGAAGCCTCCTGTTGAGACTTCCAAAAGAAGACTCTCTCCAGTGAGACAGAAGAGGAGGAATCATACAAAAGAGAAAGAAGTGAGTCTCAAAACCCTTTGGAAGATGTGGCTCCACGAAGACGACGGTCACAAAGATCTCCAATTCCTCCCATATTTCTTCTCCTTGTAATTCTGAGAAGGAAGAGAGGAATCAAAAGAAGAAAAAGGAGAAAAAGAGGTCACCCTCTTCTCCATCTTCATCACCTTCCTCCTCTTTCGATGAAAGTAGCGGCTTATCTCCTAAGGAGCCCAAGAGGAGAGGCATTGGAAGTCTTATGGTGCTTGGAAAAGGTCCTACAAGCTCAAGAAGTTCAAAGAGGGAGGAAAGAACATCTCTTTTTTGACCTATGATTGCACCTTTGGTGCCACGGACAAAGTCTTGGCCTTTATCTAGCATTTTGATGGAGCCTTTGGAGATGAGGGCTTCACGGAGTCCTCTAAGCTATGACATATAGCTATGCATGTTCAAAAGTTTTCCAGACAATGATGGGCTAGTCTACAAGCTAATGGCAAAGCTCCAAAGGCATGGAAATCTCTAAGAGTTTCCATAATGAAGAAGTTTCTTGCAGCGATGCCAAAGACAAAGTTCTCATTGAATGGTGAAGCTTGAAGCTGTCTCCCTACGAGTCTATCCACAAGTATGTGGACAAGTTTTGGGATTTACATCTCAAAGCAACTACCTACCAACATATAGACTTTGGATAACAAAAACAACAGTTTTGCGCTGGGCTATTTGAAGACATGGTCGAGTATGTCAACTCTCAAAGTCCTAGGACCATTACTGAAGTCATACACCATACCATGGTTGCGTCACAGATTAATTTCCAACAAGGGGTTAAGAGGAATTCTAAGCCCATGGAAATCAAAGACCAAAATGAGCCTAGAGGGAAGAACAATGCTTAAAATTCTTCTCAAGGCAACTCTAACAACAAGAACAACAACAACAAAGCTAAGGAGAAATGAGTCTACAAAGGTAAAAATAGACTCTCTCTCAAAGAGTTAGAGCGTTTTTGCAAAGACAACAAATGCTTCAAGTGTGGGGAGCAAGAACAGGACTATCGCACTTGCCCTAAAAGAAATGCACGCAAGGAGCCACCTAGGGCTTCCATGGTTGAAGCTCCAAAAGAGGATACTCATTGCAAAGGATCACCCCTTTCCTATGCTTGGGGAAAGGTCAGACAACATGAGGCCTTTACCCTTTTCGACCTTGGCTCCTCTCACAACTTCATAGCTACAAAGTTGGCCACCAAATTAGGCATACAAGCTCATGAGAAGGGAGATATTGTGAATGCTGAGATGGAGCTTTCAAGGGGGAAAGAAGCCGCAGTTACTCCCTTGATTGGGAAATTGAGGCTTCATGTCCAAAACTATGTTGACAAAGAAGACTTATTCATCTCCCCTCTCAAGCATAAGCATGTTATCTTAGGGGCACCATGGTTTAATCGCATGGCTACCAAAATGAAGTTCCTTGAAAGGAGAATATATTTCAAGTACATGGAAAAAAACATGTACATAGATGCTAGTGAGTTGGGTCGCACCATGCCCCTTGTAAATACGTATGCTTTTGATAAGTCAATGACAAGCTCGATTTCCACGTATATGATTTTTGTTGAAGAGTCCATAAATGATCCTAATGTTTTAATAAATAAAAATGATAGAAATAAAGAGGATTTAGAGTTTTATAATTTCCTAAATAAATCCAAGATGTTTTTATTGATGATATCCCTAGAGAGCTACCTCCAAAACGAGGGGATGATGATCATGCAATAGAGCTTGTACTTGGAAGCTCACTGCCTGATAAGCCTCCTTATCGAGTTTCAAAAGCTCAACAAGAGGAGATCATGAAGAAAGTGCATGAACTGGAAAAGAAAGGGATGGTGAGGCCTACATCTTCTCCATTCTATTCACTAGTCCTTCTTGTACAAAAGAAAGATGGCACATACTGCATGCGTGTCGATTATAAAGCACTAAATAGGAACACTATCAAAAATAGATTTCCCGTGCTATAGGTAGAAGATCTATTTGAAAAATTGCAAGGTCTAACTACTTTAGTCGGATTGACCTTAAAAGTGGCTATCATTAGATAAGTATAGTCAATGAAGACATTATAAAAATCGCTTTTTGCACGACATTTGGTATTTATGAATATCTTGTCATGCTTTTTGTCTTGACAAATGCTCCGACCACATTCAATCGCTTAATGGATATAATTTTTAGGCCAAACTGCAAGTTTCCTGGAGTGTTCTTTGATGATATTATTATCTACTCCAATTCTCTTGAGGGGTAATAGGCCAAGGAGAAATTAAACCTTGTACCTAGATTCTAATGTCATAAAATCTGAGATCTACCTATCCCAAATAATTTTCTCATACTAAACTGATCATTCTGTCATAAAATCTAATATCTAACCAACCCAAATGATTTTCTCATATTAAAATGATCATTTAATGTGGGAGAATAAAACAGAAACAAGAGTTAGAATATAGACATGTGCTTTCAGATCTATCTCAACACGGGGCCAATAGTAAAGGGGTCCAAATGAGAGATGGTCTGTCAAAGAGCAAGGCTAGCTAATGGAGCTTAAAGACCTTAGGGTTAGCTTCATTAAAGACCTCCAAAGGTTAGTGTTAAAAAGTCCTTTGACCTTAGGTAAGATAGGGCTGAGCTTGAGGTGGGAACTCGGCCCAAGCTTGAGGTGCTTGTCTACTTGTTGATTAAGGTGCTTGAGGTGCTTTTCGTGCTTGCCGACTAGGGAGCCTAAGGTGCTTGTGGGAACACTACCCAGGCTTGAGGTGCTTTGTTCATGCTTTTTGACTAAGGTGCTTTGGGGGTAAGGTGTACAAAAGTCAACAACTATCCCTACAAGGAGGGGGCGAGCCCTACAAGAGGGGGGTAGAGAGAGAACACACACACCCTCACACAAGGCAATCTTGGTACAAAGAAAGCAAAAGGGACACTTGTCAAGCTCCTCCTCATGTTGCCCTCATGGTGTGCCTAAAGCCTATTGGTTGGCCTTCCAAGGGGTCCAATGATAAATTAGTTAATTTAATTAATTGTTTTAGAATTTATCAAGTCCTCTCACTCAAAGGGGAAAGGGGGACACTTTTCCCAAGGCTACCCTTGTTGCTTGATATGCCCCTACATGTGATTGGCTAGGCCTGGAGAGGTCCAATGATCTTCAATCATGAGGTACAAGGGGGGTCGATCAAAGCAAGCTAGGGGGCTGCTTGAGGGGTATACTCTCCCTCACACACTCACACACTCACTCTCATTGTGTGAAATGCTAAGTGCAAGAGGTCCATCTCCTTCTCCAAGTTAGTAGAGAAGTTGAGAGCCTACACCAACACCCTTGGCTATGGAATGCAAATCCAATCAAGAGCCATGCTTCAATGCTTAAGCTTTCCATCTTCTCCACCTTCATTACTATGCTATTATGTATGCTAGCAAGAAGAGTGATGATAAGTGAGGAACTAATTCTTTCTCCTATGAAACGTTTCTTCTTCCTCTTCCCTACCCTCATTCCCCGCTAGCTCTCTCCACCTTCTAGGTGTTTGAGGCCTTGGGACTGAGGCTTGGGATAGTTAATGCTTTCCACAAAGTTTATGTTATGCTCGTGATGCATGAAGCTTTCCATCTTCATTGCATCACCTAGGTCACAAGGAACACAAAGATTGTATTGTACCAAGTCTCTCTTGATGGGAGAAACTATAATACAAATGCCTATTGGAGGGGGGACCGGCTCCACATAAATCCGGTCCTCAACTATTGTCATGTTCTCTAAACTCTCTCTCTCTCTCTTGCAAAAGTATTGTGCATGCCAAGTTAACTAAATGCTATGTTTGTTGGGGTATAGGCGCCTGTGCCTTGCCCGGCCGCCAAGAGTCTGGGCGCCCACTGACTTGTATACCTTATACATAGCATAAGTGTATAGGGGGCTGCTTACTCTTTGAGTCTCCCCACCCACATCGTGTGTGTCTCCTTCTCTCTCTCTCACTCTCCGTCTGTGGTGCTCCCCGATCCCCTTCAATTGGTATCAGAGCTATGGTGACCGAGGAGAGCACGACGGCTTTGAGAGCTTCGAGGCGATAGCTTGCTCGCTCTCGACGGTGGAGTTCGATTGCGGAGTTTCACGGAGAGCGATTTTAGCTTGAGGAGCATTGTCTTTGGAGCTTAGGAGCTTGGTGTGGTCAAGCTTGGTCGAGGAGGCGGTTGCGGCTTCCTTGGTGAGAGGAGCTTTTCAGCTCAGTGGAGCTCGTTAGAGAAGTGCTCGGCGGAGGAGAGCTTGACATTCGAGTGCTTGGATGCTGTTGTGGCAGAGCTCTTGTGTTGGAGCTTGCATTGAGAGGACATTGCATCACGCAGAGTGGAGCAGGAGCAGGTTCAAGACTGTGTGCAGCTCGTTTTTGCCATTTTCGGGCTCTAAAACGCAGTTTTTTGCGTAGCTCCGTCATACAGAGTCAGATCTACATGATCCAGGAGTCTAGGTCAGGGTTTTGGCACGCTCCGGATGCGATGGTGATGTCTATTTGCTGAAATTATGCTTTCAATTACAGCAGGTACAGCAGCAAGTTTATTTGTGCACTCTCGGGTCCCAAAAACACTGTTTTTGGCATAGCTTTCACACCCGGACTCGGATACATATGATCGAGGAGTCTACCTTGGGGTTTTGGCACGCTCCGGACGCGCTCGTCATATCAGAATTTTAAAATTCCGAATGCTGAATTTTCTGCAGCAGCAGTTGTTTATTGTGTGTCGAGGATTCCACACATGGTTTGCTCTCAGATGTGAGAGTGATATTTGCTGCAAGTTTCCTCACACGTGGGAGGATACGATGTATGCCTTATGTGGTTTGATGCTCAGGGAGACTAATGTGATTGCATTTTGAGCTCGGCAATGTATGCCTCGAGCATGTTTTTTGGCAGTCACAGGTAGAGCAGATATTTGTGTACTAGATTTGCAGGTGTTTGCAATGATGTATGCAAAGTGTGGAGATTGGTGCATGCATTTGGAGTGCGGTTTGATGCGCTTTGGTTGCTCATGGTTTTGACCGTGCAGTCAGTTTGGTTACTGGTTTTGTGGCCGTTTTACTGACGAAACTCTGGCGAAATTTTCCCAGGAGTTTTATGCGCATCATTTATGCGCTCTAGGTAGAGATTGCGGGTTGCACTCAACATTTGCGTGCGGTGTTCTCTGCAGGTGGGAGATTTGTGCGTGTGTATGCATCGATACCGCACAGTGTGGGCTTGGTGATTAGCTCACAGATTGCAGTGTGATACTAGAGCAGGCGAGGCTTGTATTGACATTGCGGGAGCTCTATTTTGGAGTGTGTCTCACAGGTTTTACATTGTGTTTCTGGCCATATTGGTAGACAGTTTCCAGGTGTTGTTGGTGAGGTGGTTTTGCTTTCTAGTTTGCTACATTGTGCTCATGGCAGAGACAGGTGATCGATCAGATTGTGACCTCTCACAGATGCGCGTGTTTGATGGGTCAGACTTTGCGGCATGGAGAGAGTGTATGCTTGATGCATTGACACAGCGAGGGTTGCATCGACCATTGAGTGGTGATGTAGGTAGACCTTCAAACATGTCTGACGATCAGTGGCAGGAGCTAGAGGAGATGGCACTATCTACGCTCTCTTTGCACCTTGCGGAATCTGTATATGCTCTTGTTATGTATGAGACTACTTCGAGAGCACTTTGGCGCAGATTACATGATATGTATGATAGATCTGAGTCATCACGGACTCGTGTGAGACATGTACATTCACGAGCATGCCGACAGATGACATGTTGGTATTGTGGTCATTCTGGACACGTTAGACGGCGCTGTTTTCGTCGTATGCGACATCGTAGGAGACATGGCAGTTTCAGAGATGTATGTAGTGATGCCATGGACTCAGTTGCTTTGACAGTTGAGGCACATGTAGTGTCGGAGTATACTAGTGACGGGGATGTCACTTTTACCTCGAGCTATGCACGAGATGCTATACATGTGGATAGTGCACTCCCTTCGCAGTGGTTGCTAGACGCAGATGCTATGTTTCATGTCACGCCACATCGTGCATGGTTTTGTAGCTATTCTAGCGGGATGCTTGGCAGTGTACGTTTGACCGATGGATCGGTGCATGCGATAGCAGGTGCAGGAGATGTGAGACTGTCATTACCGAGTGGTGCATCTTACTTGTTACGACATGTGCGCTATGTACCAGATTTGACAGTGAGTTTGATCTCGATTGGTCAGCTTAGAGATTGTGGATGTCAGATTTCGCTACGAGAGCGAGATTTTGTGATGCATTTGGGTTCGCTAGTGATTGCGAGAGGTGCCAGGAGTGGTACAGGTTACCCATTGCATGTGGATCACGGGAGAGACGGTGTTGTCTCTGTGATCACGCAACCAGGTAGACAGCGAGAGAGCAGGCGAGTCTCTTTTGCTTGTGGGTTGCAGGATGCTTTGCATGGAGTGCAAAGTAGTGAGCTCGTTGTGCACACAGTTGAGGCACGACTTGAGCAGTCACACAGAGAGGTGACAGAGTCAGACATGCATGCTTTGCTAGTGATTGAGCAAAGTAGAGAGTCAGTTGTGCGAGATACTTCTATGCAGGATAGACAGGTAGAGCGGTCTTGCTCTAGTGAGTCACGACAGGAGGACGTTGTGCAAGAGTCTATGCATATGGAGTTAGAGCATGAGAGCTCTAGTGAGTCACAGCAGATTGAGTGGTCATGTTTGCAGTGGATGATTGCAGAGGAGGCTGAGATGTCAGCGATTATGCAGTCATTCCTTTCTATGCTCGACAATGAGCATGGGGATATAGTTGTGCAGGATATGTCTTCCAGCAGACACCTAGAGCAGCTGGTTTGCTCTGAGGTTGCACGACAGGTTGATTCGTCTTTTACGGACAGTCAGGAGATGCATGTGGCTGACACGCCTTGTCAGTCAGAGATGCCTATTGCCAGGGACATATATGTTGATGCATGCTCCGTAGAGCTAGCAGGGCCCGCTAGCATTGCATCGGCATTCGGTGGTCTCATGTATGAGATGCTGATCTTGAGACCGGATATCGCAGCTGCAGTGGGAGCATTTGCAGTTGGGGTTGTCAGTCGTTTGTTGACTGATGATGGCATAGTGCACGAGGGAGATATGCAGGTATTGCGTACATACTTGCAGTACGTGTGCGGTACGTCTGGTGGTGTATGGACTTACACGGGAGCAGGACAACCGGATGCACACGATCACAGCCAGCCAGTGGGCATCGGTTGAGAGCGGTTTTCTCTCGCCTTTTGTAGTCTTTAGACTGATTCTCTTGCTTAAAGGCACAGTCGCCTTTAAGTGGGAGGTTGTTGGGGTATAGGCGCCTGTGCCTTGCCCGGCCGCCCAGAGTCTGGGCGCCCACTGACTTGTATACCTTATACATAGCATAAGTGTATAGGGGGCTGCTTACTCTTTGAGTCTCCCCACCCACATCGTGTGTGTCTCCTTCTCTCTCTCTCACTCTCCGTCTGTGGTGCTCCCCGATCCCCTTCAATGTTCATGCTTCTACCATCAATTAAGTTCACCCTCTATGCTCACAAAGTAATTCCACAAAAGTACTTTCTCTATTATCTTGTTACTAGGTTGCAAAAAGCTATGGGCAACCCCTCTTTGAAAGCTGAAGTTACTCAACAACTTCGTGCTTATGGGATTTCCTTTCCTCTCAAAGAGGAGAGAGAGCTTAGGAGGCCTCTTGGTGAGACCCCCAAAAGAAGACTCTCTCATATATGAGAAAAGGAATCCAAAGAATGAGAAAGTAATGACTCCCTAGGTTCCTTAAAAGATGTGGCTCCATGAAGATGGAGGTCTAGACGATCGCCAACTCCTCCCAAGAGGAAACGGTTAACCCATAGTCCTTCTCCTCGTCACTCCAAAAGGGAAGAGAGGAAACAAAGGAAGAAAAGGGCAAGAAAGAGGTCACCCTCTTCTTCTTCTTCTTCACCTTCCTCCTCTACCGATGAAAGCTATGGCTATTCTCCTAGAGAATACAAGAGGGGAGTACATCGCGAATCTTACCCTGCATGGCGAAGGTCACAAAAGCTAAAGAAGGAGGAAAGAGTATCTCTTTTCTCACCTATGATGGCACCTTTGGTGCTACTGACAAAGTATTGGCCTTCATCCAACAATTTGATGGGCCTTTGGAGATGAGGGCTTCACGAAGTCCTCCAAGCTACACCATGTAGCTATGCACTTCCAAAAATCAGCTCGTCAATGGTGGGCTAGACTTTGCGGCCACGGCGAAGCCCCAAAGACATGGAGAACTCTAAGAGTTTCCATCATGAAGCAATTCCTTGCAAGTGATGCAAAGGACAAAGTGCTTACCAAATGGTGAAGTTTAAATCTTCTCTCTCATGAGTCTATCCACAAATATGTGGACAAGTTTTGGGATTTGCATCTCAAGGCTACTATCTTTCAAAAGATAGACTTTGCCGAGCAAAAGCAACAATTCTGTGTGGGATTACCCAAAGAGATGGCCGAGTATGTCAACTCTCAACGGCCTGGTTCTATCACTGAAGTAATCCACCACACCATGGTTGCTTCCCCCATCAATTTCCAACAAGGGCCTAGACGGAATGTCAAGCCCATGGAAAATAAAGACAAAAGTGATGCCAAGAGGAAGACCAATGCCCAAAATTCTTACCAAGGCTATTCCAACAACAATAACAATCAATCCAAGGAGAAGGGAGTTTACAAAGGTAAATATAAACTCTCTCCTAAAGAGCTAGACGCTTTTAGTAAGGACCACAAATGTTTAAGTGTGGGGAGCAAGGCCATTGTTATCGTCCTTGCCCCAATAGAATTGCCCTTAATGAGACTCCTAGAGTCTCTATTTTTGAAGCTCCAAAAGAGGATGCTCATTGCCAAGGATTTCTCATTTCCTATGCTTGGGGAAAGATGCAAGAGCATGATGCCTTTATTTTGTTTGACCCTGGTTCAACTCACAACTTCATATCCACGGAGTTGACCACCAAGCTAGGCATACAAGCCCACGAGATGGGAGATGCATTGAAAGCCAACGGAGCTATCAAGGGACAAGACTTCTCAATTACTTCCTTAATTGGAAAATTAAGGCTTCATGTACAAAGCTATGTGGACAAAAAGGATTTCTTCATCTCCCCTCTCCAACATGAGAATGTTATCGTTGGGGCACCATGGTTTAACTACATGGATTCCAACATGAATTTCCTTGAAAGGAGAATCTACTTCACCTACATGGAAAAGAGCATGTACATAGATGCTAATGAGTTGGGGAACACCATGTCCCTGCAATTAAGGCAATCAAGAGGAATTAGAGTTGTCTAATTTCCTAAATGGATTTCAAGATGTTTTCATTGATGACATCCCTAGTGAGCTATCTCTAAAATGAGGGATGATGACCATGCAATTGAGCTCCTATCAAGAAGCTCACCGCCTAACAAGCCTCCTTATCGATTTTCACAAGCTCAACAAGAGGAGATCATGAGGCAAGTGCATGAATTGGTGGAAAAAGGGATGGTGAGGTCTAACTCCTCTCCATTTTGTTCACCATTGCTTTTAGTACAAAAGGAAGACGACACATATCACCTGTGTGTCGACTATAGAGCACTAAATAAGATTACTATCAAAAATAGATTTCTCGTGCCGTGCGTAAAAGATCTATTTGATAATTTACAAGTTTTGGCATGACCAATGCTCTAGACGCATTCAAACTCATGATGGACAAAAATCTTCAGGCCATTCAAATTCTCTTGAGGAGTACAAGTGACACCTCCAGGTAATCTTTCAAGTTGTGAGAGAGAATAAGCTTTTCATTAATCAAAAGAAAAGTGAATTTTTCCTACAAGAGATTCAATATTTAGGTCCCAGTATCTCTAATGATGGCACCTGTATGGATCCAACAAAGTTAGAGATAATAAAAGGATGGCCTAATTTAAGGAATCTACATGAGGTACGAAGCTTCATAGGTATGTGAGCATACTATAGATGCTTCACAGAAAAAAAATTCTCACTAATAGCAGGCCCATTACATGGCAACAAAAAAGAAACGTTAAGTATTCATGGACTGGCAAAGTGCAAGAAGCTTTTGAGAAGCTTAAGGAGAATCTTATCTCTCAATGTGTGCTCACACTACTAGATCTCTCAAAGCCATTTGAGGTCCAATGTGATGCTTGTGGTAATTGCCTTGGAGCTATTTTGTTGCAAGAAGGGCATGCCATAGCATATGAGAGTGAAAGACTCAACTTCCATAAGTGAGTATTGGGCAAATACGAAAAAGAGATACTATCTATTTTATATGCCCTAAACACGTGGAAACACTGTCTCTTGGGGACTCCTTTCATCCTACAAATGGATCACAAAGCCTCAAGAACTTCATGACGCAAACCAAGCTCTCCAACAAACAAATGAGGTAGGAAAATTTTCTTTTTCAATTTAAAGTTCATATTGCTCACATTGCTAACAAGCACAATCAAGTGGTTGATGCACTTTCACAACGACCAACGGTAAATGTGGTGTCTATAGCAACTCACAATGATCTATCTTTTATGATAGATGAGAATGCTATTGACCAAGACTTTAAGTATGTAATTACAGCCTTTGCAATAGGGAAGAAATAAGAACCATTCACCTTGAAGGATGGTTATCTTCCAAACGACAATAAGTTATGCGTTAATCACCCATACAATACGAAAGTCATGTATGAATCCCATACTTCTCCTTATGCGGGGCAAAGAGGGATTCCATAGTCTACTCTTCGAGGAGTAGAAATGTATTTTTTTTGGTCCACCATGAAAAGTAAACATACAAGAGTATGTTTCAAAATGCGTGGTATACCGAAAGTTGAAATTTGATCGAGGGAAGCAACTTGGATTGTTTCAGTCTCGAGAGGCTTAACAAGAAAACACACTCTATGCCTGTCAAAAAAGACTATTAAGGCACATCAAATGACAACCCTCTTCAGATCTCAATTTTCAAGCATCATGGATTTCCAACATCCATAGTGTCGGACAAAGATCTTAGAATGACCAGTAATTTCTAGAAGGGTCTCTTTTGGAGTCTAAGAAGTAGGTTAAATTTCTCTTTCGGCCTATCATCCACAAACGGAAGACCAAAGTGAAATAATTAATCTAACGATTCTTGATCTACTAAAAACCTATGTCATGTAAGTAGATCAATGTTCTCAATGATAGAAGTACCTACCTCTTATAGAATATGCGTACAATGATATTGTACATACTTCTATGGGTAAAGTATCTTTCAAGGTTAAAGAAGGAAGATCCAAAAGTCCCTTACTAATTAAAGTACATGGGAAGATCTTCGCTGCTGATGAATATAGCCGAGACCTACAAGAATCTTTTCCAAAGATTAAAGGGGTTATATCCATCTCACAGGAAAGGCAAAAAGGGCTGCTGCTAATAAGCATAGAAGAGCCTTAACCTTTAAGGAAAAA